>NW_027361881.1:7135000-7735000 GCF_039654945.1 Dendrobates tinctorius | reverse complement strand
ACGTTCAACAGTTCTTCAGCCATCTTCTGACTAATGTGTATGGCCACCTTTCATCCTGGTGCAAAGTGCTGATACGTCATCACATGGAGTGGTTAGAGATGAGCGATCCCGAACTGTAAAGTTTGGGGTTTGTACTTGTGTCCGATGTTGAACGCCAGACATGGACATATACCAGAAGTCTGTTTTCATGTTCAGATGTTGAGATAGAGATAGAGCTCTTTGTAGCCCCCTAACCTTTACTACAACCATTTTACAGCCATCACAGCACCAAAGTTCGGGTTCTGATTGTCTTCTATGAGGTTCGGGGTTCAATTTCAGGAACAGTTCTGTTCCGCGAACTTTGGACTAAGCTTCATTTAAACCTGAATATCCATGGGTCCGCTAATCCCTACATATTGTGAGGTAGCGCTGTCATTTACTTAGGGGATCCTCGCTAGGCAGCGAACAAATCACTTCCGGCACGGGTTTTCCATCAACTCAAAACATAGTCCTTGCTGTTTATTCACCATCATAGAGCTGCAGCAGCACTATACAGTTCATATCCGTAGCATAATCCAAAGCAATCAACATAAAGTTCATAACATCTGCATAGCATCCATTATAGTGCTCCACTCTGGTTATCATTATCCAGTACGCAGGCTCTCTTAGCCTCACAATTATCTCACCCACGTCAGGGCTCCTCATGCGGCTTCAGCATCCCGCACACGTTTATCCCCTCCAGGGACCTCTCAGGCACACATCGCCATCGCACACAGGGTCCATATGTGCTGTCAGGCAGGAAGCTCCATCTCTGCGGGACCTTCCACACTGGACCAACCAGGTCCCAGCATTCACCCCATGTGACCTACCCTGGCCACATTATATGGTCTATAGCCACGCCCACCGGGTCACGTGACTATGACCTCAACACAGGTCCTTCACACACTCACATAGCCTTTTAATACAGGCGTTTTCATACACACACCCCTGGGTGGGTTTGTAGGTAACCAGAACCCGCCCATCTCTCTAGTTACCTGAAGACTTGTCCCTTAAGGGCCTGTCACACTAAGAGATATCGCTATAACTTGTGACGTTATAGCGATATTGCTAGCGATATCGCTGTGTGTGATACTTACCTACAACCCGCTCCCCCACTGGTTATTGCTGATCGCGCGAGAACATCCAGGACTGTTTCTCGTCGTCCGCTTCCTGCGGCGCTTCCTGCTGTGACGACGAGCGACGCGTGGAGCCGGGCGGGAGGACGCAGGATCGCCTGGTGTGACAGGTAAGTAGCGACCCCCGACCCCTGCGATGTCACTGGTGAGATCTGCCTGTGTGGCAGCTCACTAGCGACCACTTAGCGATGCACCAGCGATCCTGACCGGGTCATATCGCTGGTCGGGATCGCTGGTGCATCGCTAAGTGTGACAGTACCTTTACAGTTTGAAACAACACCTCAGCAATGATATTGCTGACCACACATACACAAGTCTCCATCTCAAAGCCACCCACTTTGAGATACATAACCATCCTTCAGGATTCTGCCACTCATCCGTTCTCTTGGGACATCCACACAGCGCCCCCTAGCGGACATAGTGGTTACTACACCACAATATGGTAAATATTACTCAGCTGTATGCACTCCCCTTCACCATTTTCTTCCTGATAAGCAATGTTTGTGTGGAAAAATGCCTAATATGGTGTCTGGTAGAATATACTTCATCTCATCTCATGAGAAAAATTTCGCTTGTGCTTACTGTTAAACTCAGTAGATTTCTATAAATTTACTGTGAAACCATAAAGCAGCTCTGTAAGATCTGATTAAAACAAATCAGCTCATGGACAGGACTAATCTCAGGATTGTTTCCTCTGGCGTCTAAAACCATGACATCTCTATAAAGCATATTTCTACAGATCTCAATTTTAGTCAATTCCTCCAAAGCCTAACCACGTTTGGATGACCATGCTTCTTTGGAAACTCTGCTGCCTCTCAATCATGCCAGTCTGTTGAGTTTCCCAATGCAAATGCCCATCTGTATGTCTTGGTCCCGAGGAGTGCCCCATAATCTATACAAGGAATAGAGCTTGGTCAACACCAAATAAAATGAGAGAAGGTTGTATAAACTGTCAATAACAACCAGACTAACTCCAATTTGTCTCCGAAGAAAGACCAGGAAGGATAACTCCCCAAACAACCCACCATTTTAAATCCAACCCCCATATTGTCTCCCTACAAATGGATTCATGTTAGCATTTCGCTATGACTTTGAAGCGCTAGACCGTGTTCTTCTTCCTTCTGCATTGACTGGTGGGTGGGTAGCGTCACATCTGATGCTGATTGCACATGTATCCCAACAAGCCTTAGGAGATGAAGTCCTGACTTCATCTGCCTCATGCGCCTCTCAATCAAAAAGTGACTGTAGCAGAACAAGCCCTTTAGGCCAGGACAAAGTTCTTCCATTTAATCAGTTATAATAAATAATAATAATCTTTATTTTTATATAGCGCTAACATATTCCGCAGCGCTTTACAGTTTGCACATATTATCATCACTGTCCCCAATGGGGCTCACAATCTAAATTCCCTATATCAGTATGTCTTTAGAATGTGGGAGGAAACCGGTGTGCCCGGAGGAAACCCACGCAAACACGGGGAGAACATATAAACTCCTTGCAGATGTTGTCCTTGGTGGGATTCGAACCCAGGACCCCAGCGCTGCACTGAGCCACCGTGCCGCCCCATATAAATATTAATTGGTGGTTGTGGTATAATGGAATGGGTAAAAGTGTTGAGCTCATAAAGTTCCCTGTAAGAGAAGAGATGCAGAGGGATATTATCCTGTCTGATCACACTAGATGGAGCTCTGTCACTATACGAATGATTAATTAGTACATGTAGATCACATATATTGTGGTTTCCTCATTATACGCAGCTGCACGTGATATGATAATCAGGTATAGCTGGGGTTTTTTTTCTTTTATGTGGTAGTTTAAAACTGAGCCTCTACCTGGCGGCTTTACTGATAAAACCTCTCCAGTCTCCTAGACGCCACAGTGACTGGAAATCTTGTTTCATCCAGAGCCTGAGCATTATACCGGATCGGTAGAGACATGGAGCTCTGTGATAAATTGCTGGATGCGTTTAGTGTTCCTATTATCATGCAAACCCCGCTACAACTCCTCCGATAGTCTAGTTAAACACGAAATCTCTCCAGCTCCTTATTGAGTGCATCTCTCCCACTTTATGCCTGGGTCAGCACTTGATAAATAGTCTTTACTGACCAGGCATAAAATTGAAGTAATTGCCACATTGGTCAGTAAACAAGAGAAAAAGTATGATAAATCCTTCACCATGTGCGTACAATAACACCGGTACCTATGGAAGAGGAAGTAAAATCTGCTGGTCCGACAGTGACAGATGCTTCGTTCAGAGCGTTCAGGACTCTGGGCCTTTTTTTTTCCCCCTCGCTTTGAGTCTACCCTTATTACACCAGGAACTGGGTTTTAACCTTTTCAGTAATCTGTTAGCAATAAGGGAGACTACTGTATTTCTGTCAAAATGTCCCCTGTATAACAATAAATTTTACATTGATGTCTTGCTTTTCAGGAATAATTACAGGGCACCTTAAATGTTAGGCCATTTACTACTTGTGGAAAAGATGACAATAAAATCAATGAAACCCTATCCTCAAAAGAACATCACAGCCATTCGCAATGTTAATGGATTTACATGTTGTGAGAGGAGCAGCTTTCTACAGTTTTAACCCTTCATCTACCCTTCCCACGGCGTTATATAAATGACACCGGTTTAGCTCCCAAGATATAGACATTCCTTCACAACTCCCTCCTGAGCGTCCAGCTATTGATCTGTGCTGAGATGATGAAGTTTCTGCGTCGGTCCTCGAAGACCCGTACGACAGGTTCTATCACTAAGGTCCACACAGACTTGGCATACTCTACCCCCCATCCTCCAAACCCCCGAAAAAAATCAACAACCCAATAATGCGTAACAGCGATGGGGCAATGTTCATGTCTGTGACCACTGTATGCAAAGTCTGGCATTAGTCATTGCTAGGCCGCCCCTGACAGCCCTGAAGTGAGGGAGATTAATGTGAAGTCGGCCTTCTTTATTATTGTCATTGTGTTCTTTCACACTCTGCCTCTGACTTTCAATTTTGTTCCAGAATTAATTGTCTGCTCCCTGCAGTATGACTGATGTAGAAGGATATACGTAGCACAGTGCCCTGGTTCTGGCCTTGGCAGTGGAAGCCTTCCTTGCAGAGAGCCGCCACATTCAGCACTGGGCAGTCACTACACACGACACCCGTGACTCTTTGACTTTGATCAGATTTCTTAGCAGATTTCATTTTTTTTTCACCCTAGCTAGGACCTGAAATACCAAAGAGGCAATGAATTAAATGAGTCATCTCAAAAGCTGTATTAGATGCTGTTGATTACAAATAATACCTTATGAGAAATTTAGATGTGCCTCTGCAGAAATGTCGAAGCTACGTAGCCGAAGCACATTGGCATGGCACCCTTGTTGCTTCGTTTTGTCCTGGCCATTGACCATAATACTGTGCATGTCACAGATTTGCTTTAACGCTTTAAGCTAATTTAGTAGCTAAAAATGAAATGTCTGCAAAAAAAATGAATAAAAAGACCATGAGAATATTACTCCTGCCATACTGGAGACTCCTTTATAGGCATGATATCTAACACAACACTATCTGTGGTCTTACTGTAATCTGATATAGGTAGTAATACTTAGGAGATGAATCCCATAGAGCAGCGATGCCATAAACATTTTATTGTCCATTAATATTGTTAGATAAAACCCATTCAGAAGTTCTGAAATGAAGACACAACACTCCGCGATATCCTTCAAACTTGTCATTAAATATTCAAAAGTTAGTTTAGGAAAGTGTGAGCAATTAAATTAATCAATCTTCCTGGCCGTGCAGTGAACAGATGTTCAATAAATCCTTTCCGCTTACAGTGGGGGACGAGGAACGTCCACTTTTAACTGTCCTTCAGTGATGACATCTCTGTGCTTGTCCTCAATGCAACCCTCCTGGGCCAGAGGTAGGCAGATCTGCTGTGTCGTGGCTTTATTATAAATAACAGGCCACCTGGACTACCTGAAGTACCTGAGAACTGAGGCTTAATGATCCTTCAGGCTATATCCTAGGCTCTCTGTTGATCCCAGATAATGGGGCTGATGGGAATGGCACAGGACTGACGGATGGCAGTGACAAATGGCTCCCTGCATACATGTGCTGACAACCAGTGAATATAGGGCATCCTTGCAGAAAGGTCAATATTTCACTTCTTGTTTAACTTTCAAAAGTTTCTTTCTGTCGGAAATGATAATAAAAAATAAATAAAAAAATCAGATTAAATATAATTAAAGCGCCACAATGTATTCAAGACTGACACATTGTAATAATCTATCCATAATAATGTAGCTAGTTATACAACAACATAAACACAAAGATAACTGAGAAAGAAAGCAGCGTAATTTTTTCTTCCCAGATCATGCTTATTGTCTGCTGACCTAGTGTAGACCCCTGTCCTGACACTGAGGAAGGACACTGATGATTGATGGTACGAGCCATCTTCATAATATATTCAACGTTTTTCAAAAATATTATATTTTTCTTTAGCGTCATAGAACTGGTTCCTTCCTCCTCCAAACAATGGAGAAGGGGGCATATGTCAATGGGCACTGATGACTACTGAGCCATCAATCAGTTTTACGGTGATCGCTGTCATTATCGTAAATTCATATTCTTCTTTTTCTTCGTGTCCCCCCTTCGTCTCCTCTTTAGCGCAGTGTAAGTAGGATAAACCATGGCATTCAGAGATAATGACTTAAAATGTCTGCAGAACACATTATATACAACCTTAACCTTTGAGTAGTGCCATGCCAAATATGGACTTTATCCACTTTTTAATGAGGCTCTAAAATTTTCATGATTAAGTTAGTATTTTAGCTAGAACTGCAGCCCTGACATGTTGTACAACATTTCAGACGGCTGATCTTTAGAAATCCACCATATGTATGACCGTTAAAGTGTATTATTATCTCAGTGCGGAAGATTAGTATTAAGCACAGCTCAGCAAGTCTCCGTGTGTGAGGATTCCCATCTCCCTCTGTGGATCAATATATGGTTTAATCATTGTTTAAACTGTGTGGTGGGGATGAACATTCAATACAATTATAATCCAATGATAAGTACATATATCGTCTGCATATTAATCCTCCTAATCAATTAGAGCAGCCGCTCGCCTGAAGACATCTACTTATAGAAAGAAAGAATATCTCATTTTCAATCAGAGATTGGCCACTGCCTGAGACCCCAACACCTCAGATGTAGCTGGTCTCTACTTATAGACTGTGATGTTAGTGCATATGGGTCTCTGGAACAACAACTGAGCAACTAAATACTCTGATTACTGCCTGTGCTATTGATGGTGGAGACAAGTTTAGTGTGCCAGATTTATTGCATTACTTCATCTGCCCATACACCTTAGACTTGCATCTACTAAACCTAAATAATTTCAACAGGACCAGCAAATCATCTAATATGTGTCATGAGGATGCCGCGACAGAGGGACCAGAAGACCGCAATGTCTGGTTTCACATACTCCTGCACTGGTGAGAAGTACTTCACTATCGTATTAAACAGTGCAGGTTTTTTCCCTGCTGTCAGTTCAGGGGTTAATCTGTTCAGTTGAAGCTCCTGGTGCTTTCCTGCTTGGATTGTCTCAGCTGTTCAGTGGTGGACACTTCCCTCTGTTATATATACTCGCCTCTGGCACTCAGAAATTGCCAGTGTTAGTTATAGCTGCCTGCTTCCGGAGTTGGAGGTGAAGTTTATGGTTGGAGTTTGGGTTTGGAGATTGTTACTTGAAGTATTGTCCTATTTAGTTTATCCTTCCTATTATTCCTCTGGGTCCCAATCTGTTGTTTGGTATGTGTAGTTTGTATGGTTGGCATTTTCATTTATCCCTGTCCATCTTCCCTTGCTTGTCTGCTTAGTGTGTTCCTAAACACTTCAGCTTCCCACTACCCTGGGTGGAGGAGGGGACAGATCAGGGTAGATATAGGAGCATAGCAAGGAACAAGACCCCGGCATCTCCACCTTCAGAAATAATCCGGGGGACAAGGATAGAACAGGTTGCCCCTAGTTTTAGAGACCTGGTAAGCGCCCAGAGTCCCAGCACCACCGTGACTCTATGTTTGCCACATTCAATGGTTGTTTGGGCACGTTGAATTTTAGCATGCTCAATACTTTGGATTCTAGAGAAATAATCCATCACCGGGACGGCTGGTAGCTCATTCTGCTGGAAACATGAACATTTGGCTAAAAAGAGTGTACACATGTACATGGAATTTATTAGTTTGGCCAACAGCTATTGAAAGTGTTTGGTCACATTTAGGTTATGTTAATCCTGTTGTTTGAGGCTCTTTTGTCAGTTCTGTTACATTTGAGAGCAAGAATGGGGCAGTATTGTTGCTATTCTTGCCATAAAGTGATGGTACAATGATAAATAAACATTAAGTTAATGTGGTTTATTGGTCGCCATTGGGATCCTTGATGAATGGCAACCAACCTATAGATGTTATCAGTGCCTAGCTAATTTATTTATAATCTGCTCTTCTACATAACTGACAAGTGATTATACAAAAATGATAGCAAAATGGCTAAATAAGCT
This sequence comes from Dendrobates tinctorius, assembly GCF_039654945.1. Classification (NCBI taxonomy): domain Eukaryota; kingdom Metazoa; phylum Chordata; class Amphibia; order Anura; family Dendrobatidae; genus Dendrobates; species Dendrobates tinctorius. The sequence goes on along the minus strand of NW_027361881.1, from coordinate 7,727,300 downwards.
ACTGTATGTACTTAATGTACAGTAATCTAATGACATCCATTCTTTCAATAGTTAGGTATTTTTGACTAGCATCCAGGACCCTGCTGTAACATACAAGTAAAAGGAAAGACAACCATAGCTGCAGAAAAAAAGACATGAACCACACATCCAAAATGTATATATTGATCTATTGCAAAAATGTACAAAACTGAACATGAGGTTCTTAGTTTAATGTTCTGATCAGACTGTATGAAGCCCAAAGCCCCGTCACAGCGAACTTTTTAGTGCGTCCCATGTGCCAACCACTGCACATCTGAAAAAAAGGAGCAACCCGTGCTGCAAGGCTAAGAACTCATGGCTCCAGGTCACACCACCCCACAGGCACAGCAACAATGGCGCCATAAAGCGCTAACACCAAGTGAATAGATCTAGACATCTGAGAACCTTGCTCTAATGTACAATGAAAAAGGAAAAACAGCCTGATAAGGATGAATAGTTAAACGATATATGTAGAGCCAGGACGACATTATACACAACACGTTACTTATTTTCTACGTAGATTCTATAATGAACAGTCGTTACCAGGGGATGTGTGTCTTTCTTTGTTTCCTGCCATACTCCTCTTTCGATGTCATCATTTCATATTTCTATTGGATGAACATCCATCCCCTTCCAGAGCCAAAATCCTCCTTGAGGTCCTGCCTTACCCCAGTGAGAGGTCTCGCCTGTAAACCCGAGACATCTGCATGTCCGTATGTTTTTGAGACTACAAAAGCCTCTTCCTGCTAGTTCATGCTGGTTTTAATCTGAAACAAATGATTGCAGGGAAAATAGGAGCATTATCACCTTGGCAAATGTAAAGAGCAGAAAAAAATACATCAGAAAGGGTCTGCGGGCAAATTTATCTTCACAGCGACTATCAATCTCCTATCTTAGAAATACACAATAACTAGGCAGCAAAAGGACCTGATTTATAGGCTGGGAACCTGTACACTGACCGGCATTCACCTACCCTCCTTGGCTTTCTCTCCGACAGAATGGCTGACTCCAACCATTACAATGATATACAGCCTCTCCCTACTGTTTTACAAGTACATTAGCTTTATTTAATGAGATCTCGGAGTAATTTAACAGATGTATATAGAGCATACGACTTGGAAAACCCTTGCTACTTAAGTACTTTTGCCAAACGGGGCCGGTGACGTCCACAATGCATATAAACCTGAGTGTTCAATGCGGTGTTCAGTTGTAGAATTTATATAATTGTTAAATGTGCTAAATACATCTGTGCAGTAGTAGCTAGTTATAGACATTGTGCAGAACTGCACCTTCTCAGAGGAAATCCTACAGAAATATTTATTTTTTCATGTGAAATGTTAACAATTGTAATATGTGAAAAATGCACTGCCAAAAAAAACGTGCTGAAAAAATGTAGCAATCAGAATGAAACTTCTGCATATTTGACTTTGTGGATGCACCACCAATTGTCCTAAAGCATCATGTCTGCTCAGAGGACCACCCTTTATATTGTATTTGTAGTTAGGCCAGGCATCAGTGCCCCAAAGATCAGTTGTTTTCTGCCTCAGGTGCTGCCAGATGTAGACAGTGTACAGAGCCATAACAATGCAGCTTTGTACTTTGGTCTCCTCTCCACCTCTGTGTATTACACCTTTCACTTGAATAGGAGGTGCAGTGCCCAGGAGCAGCCAGTATGCAATGTGTGGCGCCGCGCTGTTCCAGCTGCCAATATTGTTTAGATCACCAAAGCATAAAACATCTGATCAGTAGGGGTGCCGGGTTTTGGACTTTCACCAATCTGACATTGACGATCACTCCTATGAAGAGGTCATCAGTATGTTAGTCCTGGACATAGACTTTAGATTGATGCCATATCTAGATCATATCGGTAGCAGAATGGTGGATGCTTTGGATAGCAAATCACCAATTACACTGACTGTTACTGTTATACTGCACATTTGTATGCAAAAAAATATCAAATTTGAACATGACCTAACAAAACACCCGGGCACAGTCACTCCATACATCATCATTGACCGATCCAGTTGAACTGGTGGTTTTGGCCAAGTTTGATACAATGTACATGGCAGATTAAGACTCGTAACCCAAATAGTTCATTTCCTACAGTTTGAAAAGACTGATATTTAGCTACAGATTTTCCATTGGGAACGGACCCCAGCAGGCTCCAGGCACTGTACATGAACCCACTGCCAATATCAAATCCCAAGGAACTGCTTATTTCACCTGGTGGATATTCTCCACAGCTTGTGAATGGATGAGGCTTCGTAAAATCTCACCCACAACGTTGTTACTTATGTAAAGCTGATTTTTTTTCGTCAAGAAAAATCCACTGCTTACCCAACCTATGTGAACATACTCAGAGCTGTTGGAACAGGTGAACATAAGTTATTAAAGAGGCGGGAAGCCAGCGCTGCCTATGGTCAGAAGGCAATACATAAAGTGCATATGCACATATTGATTTCTAACTGTACTTTAAAATTAGACATTTAGCAAACAATCGATTCTTTGAGCCACCCCACCACGCCAAGGCATTCTCATATGGGGCAGTCCTACTCTACTTTTTTATTTATATACGCTGTGCCATTACGGCCTCCTAAATGTATTAAAAGCAAGACTATATTAAATGCAACCATACCTGAAGCATTTATGAAACACTCCCATGGCGCCAGAAGGGCAAGCGCAGATAAAGGCCGACCAGGTCCGGACATGGACATTTCAGATCTGGCCTCCACACTACCAAACCAGCAACCATAGATGAAGAGTGACACAGGCCCAGACACAGGTGCATAATCAAATAGAACCTGGGGGAGGGTGAACATACGTTATTACCTGGGCTCAGTATAGGTGATAACTCAGATTGGTGGAGATCTGCATTTTTAGCTAATTAAAATACAGCATGCCGACACCCATAGGGCTGTAGAAAAAGCCGAGTGCGGTGCTCTACCGCTCCATAGAGAATATGTGAAGTGGTGGTCAGGCATGCCTAGTACCCCTATGCCGATCCTTGTGGGTCCCAGTGTCGGTCCCCTACTGATCAATAAGTCCTATAAAATATCCTTATCTCCATCAGATAACCCTCAACCTTTTCTTATTTTACGTCATTGTAAAGACAATTTATTTGGATATTAGTTTTTCTATTCAGATCCCGGACTATAAACATCTACCTTGAGTTTTCTGAACTTCACATAGAAGAGGGTGGCTTCAGAGAGTGGGAGACGGGTGTTACAGGATGGGGAAATCTTTTTCCTTTTATCTTTATGTAGCAAGCTGCTGTGCCCTTGGAATTCATTTGAGGCGGTAATTTCATTATTGTATCAAATATTATACTTTAAAATTGTATATTCAAATTATGCCGAAGATATTTCTTCTCCATTACAATGATTGTATGGAAATGTAAACATTGATTTCTCCCCTACCAGCGTTATATAGTTATACAATAAGGTCCTGATGTAAATGGTGACACCTCGGTATCATGTTAGCTGCATTGGCTTTTAGAGAGGGAATTGATTTTGGGTGTCGTTACGCAGAATTCAACCCTTTTTACAAACCTCTTTGTAATTGAAGGAAATCCCTTAGACTTTATTTGTTACATATATAGCGCCATCATATTCTGCAGCGCTGTACGTAAAAAATATATAAATGGCACCATTATTTTTTTTATATATATATATAAAATATTTCTATAGGATTTGTCTTTTAATTTATATCCATTGCGCCCCAGCGTGATATCTGTTTCATTAGCAAAAAATATACTGCTACGAGGTTGTGAGGTTTACATCGAGCGGCATTTGTTTAATGAGCGTGACACCAAAAAGATGTATAGAATATGTCAGGCACCCAGCAGCCCAGGATTCCTGGGGACCGATAACATCTTCAGTACTGACCACTCACTTCTTCTTCCAGCCAGATTCCTATATCTCGCAGTTCTTTGGGGGATTATAAATGAGAGGGCAGGAGGAACAAGACACAAAAATAATGAAAAACATTCAAAGAAAAAGAAGAAAAATTATAACCATGCTTTGCTAAACTATAATCATATTTACTGACTTTTATACATTACTATAGAAAAAAAAAGTTGTATGGAGGCAAACAACCTGGGGACTGGCAAGAAATTTACAGCAGCTTTAAGATATGCAAATTAAATGCAAAGTATAGACTTAGGGGTAATTAATTGTAAATCTAAGAATAATGTTTCTTTGTCACTGCTGTCTGCATCTTGTAGATGTATTGTAGCAGAATGTTTTATACTAGTTTTTAATAATTAGGCTTTATGAACATTACAACGTTGTCTTATATTATTGGTTTTATGTACGGGGGCCTAAAGGAAAAAAACTTATCTTGGGGTCACACTCTGGTTGCCACGTATGTACATCCATGTCTGACCATTGTCTTGGAAGAAGCAAACAGTAATGAAATCTTCTGTGGCATTTTTTTCACACTTGGGAGTTTTGTTCTCTTGTTTTCCTTGACATTTTAATCTGGATCTTGCCTGACAAGTACAAGTGTCAAAAATGTTTTTACATTTTTTTCTTTAAAGTATGTAAACACTTGTTAGGGGCAAACATCTTGTTTTTCCTAAATTCATGTATTTTAGTTTTAATATTATTTTTGCATTTGGGTTTTATTAAAAATTTTGCACTGGTTGGCTTACAAAAATTATTTCCCTGCTCATTGCTGAAAGCAGAATTAGATTGAGAATCGATCATTGAGCGCGTTCAGACGGGGAGTTTTCAACACTTATCTATCAGCTATGACAGCAACCAACATCAATGGAGAACAGAACTTTCATGCAATTGCAAATCAGTACATAGAATCTCACCAGAATATAATGTGATAGTTCAACTCTCATGGCGGTATACAGAGGTAGAAAATGGGAAACCTGTCTCTTTAAACCCTGGTTAGTTTATAATCAGGCAGCATAAACCTACAGAAGGGGAAAAAATAAATACAGCCCTTCGGGCTAGAACAGGAAAACAACAAAGAAAACAAAACACTAATACAGTCCATAGTTGCATGTGGCACCCAGCTCTGGAGCAATGCAGGTTCAGTCTTTCCTCCACAAGACACCAAACCACTGGAGTCTCCTCTCTCCAGTCTTTCTGAACCCAGACTGCCTGTAGAGCCCATTTATTTAAACTCCAGACCAGGTGACTCTTTCCATCATGTGACTGACCACATGATCATGACATCACACAGGTCCCTGCCAGCTCTGCAGGTGGAGATAAATTGGACCTCCTGCCACCGGCTCTATGAAGGTCCACATGAAACCAGCCCATTATGCAATTTTAACTTAACCCTCACAACATATGTGCTGGAGGAACATACTCTGATTTCATATCACTGACGCCATTAAGTGCAGTGACACATATCTCCCCTCTGTTACCGTGCCAGTGACTTTGTCACATATCCCCCCCTGCCCAAAGCGGGGGTTTTTGGCACCTTCACTTGCTAAGCAAGGGAGTCTGGACGGGTCATCTGTGTTCCTGTGCAACTTTCCTGGCCTGTGCTCGACATGAAAAGTGAAATCTTACAGGCCTAAAAACCATCTAGTCACCCGAGCATTTTTACCCTTCTTTTCCCTCAACCATCTCAGAGGGGCATGGTCAGATACCAGCTTAAACCTACGATCTAGCCGGTAATACCTCAGGGTATCTACAGCCCTTTTTATGGCAAATAACTCCTTCTCGACGATGGCATAGTTTCTCTCACATGAAGAAAGCTTCCGGCTCCGATGCAGGATGGCATGCTCCTCCCCATTCATTTCCTGAGACAGCACAGCTCCCAATCCGACCTCTGATGCATCTGTCTTGACCACGAACTCCTTGCTCAAGTCTGGTGCAACCAGAACCGGATGTTTACACAGAGCCTGTATCAACTCCTGTTAAGCCATCTTAGTCTCAGCAGACTATTTTATAATCGATGATCTTGTGCCTTGAAGGAGGTCCGTCAACGGCGCGGCAATAATAGTGAACTTGGGATAAACCACCGGTAGTAACCCAAAATTCTAAGAAACACTCTCACTTGCTTCTTGGAAAGTGGCTGTGGCCATTCCTGGATCGCCTCAATCTTGTTTGTCCAGGGATTGATTTTTCCCCTCCCGACGACATAGCCTAGGTATTTGGCCTTTTCCTTTCCTATAGCACATTTTTTTGTTTTTTGGTGAATCCTGCATTCCTCAACGCATCCAGAACTGCCTGTGCCTTTGATAGCTGACTACCCCAGTCAGGGCGGAATACCACAATGTCATCTAGGTATGCGGAGGCATGTTTCTTATGCGGAGCCAGGACCCAATCCATACCCTCTGGAAGGTTGCTGGAGCCCCCTGGCATCCGAAGGGCATTTTGGGGTATTGGAAACACCCATCAGGCTTTGAGAAGGCTGTCTTCTCCTTGGCACTCTGGGACATGGGGATCTGCCAGTAGCCCTTCGTCATCTACCTGGGGCATCGGATATGCATCACATTTGGAGACCTCATTCAGTTTGCAGTAATCATTGCAGAACCTCCACTCACTGTCTGGCTTCGGCACGAGGATGATGGCAACTCGCAGTCTGTGGTCAGCTTAGTCTTGGGCTTCTTCAAGTCTATGGTCAGTCTTAGACTGGTAGCACCAGTAGAGAGGCATGTGGATCTGTGTGACAACACAGCATTTATTCTTAATTGTGCTAAACGTGTTGTTCAGTATGTCAAGGGACGTGAGCCATTGTTCATATGAGCCTGTTCACTGACTTGTTTGTTAATTTGTTGAATGCCTGCTGATTAAATATTGCCCTCCACTGCAGTTTTCTGGTCAACACAACTTAGAGGACAAATATGCAGGTTAATTGAACAATGAGGGATTACTTACCCCAACTTCCTCCAATCCTGAGGGGGAATGCGCTAAATGAGAGCTGTGGATATAAAAGGGACCTGTCTCACTCTCCAGTGAGACTCTGCAGGGCAAGAGCCCAAGGAACCATGGCTCCAGTTGGTGGAATGTTTGGGGAACCCAGGTTTGGAGTATGCTATATGGTGTTACCAGCTGGAGCTGGATATAGGTTCTACAGTCGTAGTATCCATCATCTGGAGGATAATGAAGTGTGAATGTAGTCTATACCAGCGGAGATACAAAAGCTGTGGGCCAACCAAAAGTTGGGAGACAGTGGGTATCACCTTGTACAGGCCCAGAATTGGGATCTTGTAGACTAGGGGCATTGTATTGTGGCCATCTATCCGGAATTGCTGTAAGACCGTGGACGTAATGAATAAAAATAGTTGCATCCTTAACCTGCCCAAGTGATTGTTACAACCCATATCCTCAGATCTCCACAATCTGTAATCAACCATCTGAGACATTCAAGTGCTATCAGTTAGGCTGCGTTCACACGTCGCTTTTTTTCCTGTTTTCGCAGCGGTTTTAAACGTGCAATTTTGCTGCAAAAAATAAGCATCCCATGCAATCCTATGGGTTTCCGCAATGCTGTGCTAATGCTGCGTTTTTTTCCGCAGCGGAATCATTTCGCAGTAAAAACGCAGCATGCTCATTAATTTAGCGGAATCGCGGCGATTCCGCCCACATAGGAGTGCATTGTTCTGCTTTCCACATGTGGCTGTGCCCACCATGCGAAAAGTAAGCAGAACATTTGCGGATGGTACCCACAGTTCGGAGGAGAGGAGACTGTCCTCCGGGCTGTTGGTACCATATCCCTGTAAAAAATAGAGTTAAAATAAAAAATATTGTTATTCTCACCTTCCGGCGTCCCGTGCAGCCTTCCCGCCTCTCTCCACGCTCCCGGCATCTTCCGGTCCCAGTAATCCTTTGCGAGAATGACCGCGATGACGTCGAGGGAGCACGACGTCTCGCTGTCATTCGTGCAAAGGATTACTGGGACCGGAAGATGCCGGGAGCGTGGAGAGAGGCGGGAAGGCTGCGCGGGATGCCGGAAGGCGAGAATAACAATATTTTTTATTTTTTTATTATTTTTTACATCCTATCTTTTACTACTGATGCTGCATAGGCAGCATCAGTAGTAAAAAGTTGGTCACACTTGTCAAACACTGTGTTTGACGAGTATGACCAACCTGTCAATCAGTTCTCCAAGCGATGGAAAACGCTAGCATTCTGCAAGCTAATTACGCTTGTAAATCGCTAGTTTTTCCGCGGGAATTTAAAATGCGATTTTCCCGCGGAATGGAATTCTGGAATTCTCGCGGTAATTTCCGCGAGAGTTCCGCTACGTGTGAACCCAGCCTAAGTGTATTTCTAGATGTCTATGGTATGAAACAATAGCTTGTCTCAGAAGCTTGCACTCTCCAGAGAAATATTTCTAACAAATGAAATTCATCTCAGCAATGTCTAACAACCCATCTTCTTTGCACCATCTGTCATTACAATCCTGCATAAAATTTTAGTAAGTTTGTTACAGTATTTAATGTACAAGGACAGCGGGTCAAAGGTTCAGAACATGACATTGCAATAACCGCAGAACAAAATGTCCAAAGTAACTCTCTTTCCCGGCCATCTGCTGCTGCATCCGCGATGAATAAAGGTCTTGATGAAAGTGGAGGGCAGATTAATGACAACATTCTCTGCAACATCAGGTACATAAATGATCACGTTCATTTTTCACATAAAAATGGCTGTCCAGCATCTCTAGAATAACTTATTGCAAGACAATAAGTATCCTTTATTGAGGAAGCCAGCTCGTCAGGCGCAGGACATGATGCAGTATGTAACTGAGGGCACATCTTTGAGCATCTGCGCAGCTGCTGTGATGAATGGAACTTACAGCCGTTTTCAAGACGCCAGCAGACGGCTGACATCCACTAATCAGATATATATATAACCGCCTGAAAAAGAGCGGAAAATCTGCAGAGTTATCCAAGTTAGTTTTGATGGCCACCCACAAGTGTGATAGCCAGACAGTGATGGATGTCATTGTCACCTTGATGTATGGTTCCTGCCAGGTTCATCTTTGTCTTAGTTGCTCGGGTGTTTATATGTTGTTTCTAATTAAGGCAGATGAAATTCCCTCTCGTACATCTACATAGAATATCACAAACAATATTTAATAAAGATTAACCAAGTATCAAAGCCCTGTCAACACTGATGTCCGATCAATAATGCTGCAGAGTATGGAGACAGTGCCAAGATGGGAAATATAGTTACTGGTAAGTTTAATGGAACCTGTCATCTATCAACTCTTATAATATAAAGCCATTAAGAAGAAAGAAACTTGAGAATATGACCAACCTTGTGCCACTAGGCGGTGACTGCAACTCTCATCGTGTCTCGTCTTGACCTTAGAGTATATCTGCCCATCAATTCTAATCAAACTACTGTGGTTTGACTGCGGGTGGCAAACCAGGTAAGTGGCTCCTTCACTACATCCAGGCAAGCCTTCGACTTCAAGTGCAGATAATTAGAGTAGACATATTAAAAGGTGGCTTATGATATTAAACCAGAGCTGGCAAAACATCCAGCCCTTTGGCTCTTTCAGGCTGAAACGGTGGCCCACGGGCTGCACCATGCCCTCACACCCACCGCCACCCTCTGTCAATGCTTTCCGCATCCTCAGGATGCAGACAGCTGTGAATATATTGGTGAAGGACGGTGCCGCTGGCTCCTTCTTCCTTCAATCAGCGTGTAAGACAGCAGACACAATAACGTAATTTCTTTGAGTCTGATGTGCGGAGATTCAGTGCAACAGAGACTGGAGCAGAGAGCTGGGGGAACGGGAGCGAGGTGAGCATGTTTTGTTGTTTTTTCATGTGTATGGCATATTTGCATGTATATAGGGGGATATGTGTGGGTTCATACTATATATAAGAGGCTATGTAAAGGATCATACAGCATATACAGTGGCATGTAAAAGCTTGGGCACCCTTGATCAAAATTACTTCTCTTGTGAACAGTTAAGCAAGTTGAAGATGAAATGATCTCTAAATAAATATATACAAATATATATTGTGGTGAGGGGTTGACTCACTCCACCTCTTCTCAAGGTAGTCACAGGAACAGCTCTGGTAGTAATTCACCTGCTGGTTTATTGTAGACAGCATAAACCTTAGCAGGGTTCACAAAAATAAACAGAAACTTTCTGGCATAACGGTAAAACAAAGATAAAGTGTATAAGAGTCCTTGTCCTGCAGGCTTCACTGCAGGTAACGCACACAATGTCCTTAGCTTCTATGGGAGCCACGTGGGAGTTCCACCTCTCTCCCAATACACCACCCAGACTGAACCACAGGTCCAGGTATATATCACTAGTACTAGTTACGTGATCATGACATCACTGCAGGTCCTCAAACACCTGCAGGGAAAAGGGGTACGGTGAGCAGTCTCCCAACCGCACTGAGTGTGCTCACATAAAATCGGACCATTGAACTCTGTACATGGCCTCTCAGCACCTAGTGTGCTGGAACCACAAAAACATTCCGGTTTCACACCACTGACCGCTGCATGCGCAGTGGCACGTACCTCCCTTTCCATTACAAAGCCAGTGACTCTAACAATATATATATATATATATATATATATATATAATATACTTCCTTCTCACCCGCCACTGGGGGGTGGTCTTTGTTGTCCTTTCTTATTCTCGAGTCCTCTACCAGAGGCCTGAGAGTTTGAGGGTTCTACGCAGGATCTTGGTTGTTCCCAGTATTGCGCTTTTCTGGACAGAGAGCTCAGATGTTGCTCCTGGATCTGTTATAGCCATTCTTCCAACTTAGGGGATACTGCTCCAAGTGCTTCTATCACCACTGGAATCAGTGTAGCCTTCACCTTCCACATCGTCTCCAGTTCTCCTTTGAGGCTCTGGTATTTCTCCAGCTTCTCATATTCCTTCTTTCTGATGTTGCTGTCACTTGGCACTGCCACATCTATTATCATATATAGGAAGGAGAGAAGTCCGGCTTTCAGGATCGCGCTGTTCCAGTCCAAAGTTCACAAGGAGTTAATCCAAGGACCAAGCAGTGATTATAACATTCTTTTTATTCCATAAACTCTACGCGTTTCGTGTACACACTGTACACTTCCTCAGGAGAAAAGTTAACTTTGGACTGGAACAGCGCGATCCTGAAAGCCGGACTTCTCTCCTTCCTATATATGCAATTCTAGTGACCGGCTGATTGCTGCAGTTCATCGGATCCTACCCATTTGTGCTTATGGTTGTTGTTTTCCACTCAACTGAACCAGGTGAGTGGATCCATATCTGTGAAACGTTTATATCTTTGGATAAGACCCTATTGTGTGCTTCTGTCTCCCTCTTTTTTTACATCTATTATCATTGCTGTCTATTATCTGCTGTCTACTATCACAATGTCTGGTTGGTTAGCCAACACCTACTTATCCGTATGGATCTTGAAGTCCCACAGGATTTTAGCCATTTCATTCTCCACTTTTTCTGGGGGTCTCCCACCTGGACTTAGGGGGGCTTAGCCCATATGCTGCACAGATGTTCCTTTATACAATTCCCGCTACTTGGTTGTGGTATTCGGTATACGCTGTTCCTGCTTGCATTTTGCATCCTGCCACTATGTGTTGGACGGTTTCTTTGCATAGTCTGCACCTTGGGTCTTGTCTTGTGTGGTAGATTCCTGCTTTTATGGATCTGTTACTTAGTGCTTTCTCTTGTGCTGCAATGATTAGTGCCTCTGTGCTGTCTCGGAGTCCAGCTTTCTCCAGCCATTGGTAGGATTTCTCCATGTCAGCCACCTCCATTATCTGTCGATGGTACATCCCATGCAGCGGCTTGTCTTGCCATGGTGCTTCATGTTCCTGTTCATCCTTCCATATCTGTTGTTGCTGCCCTTGGCTTTCTCTCAACATCTCATCTTTTGGTGCCATTTTTGTGACGTATTCCTGGATACTCCTTGTTTCATCCGTGATGGTGGCTTGGATGCTTATCAAGCTTCGACCACCCTCCTTTCTGTTGGTATGCAATTTTTGCGTGCTAGACTTAGGGTGTAGATCTCCGGGCGTTGTGAGGAGCTTTCGTGTCTTCACATCTGCACCTTCCATCTCTTCTTTTGGCCAGCACACAATGCCAGCAGGGTATCTGATTACTGTCAGAGCATATGTATTGATGGCACAGATTTTATTCTTCCCATTGAGTTGGCTCTTCAGGACCTGTCTTACCCTTTGATGGTATTTGGATGTTGCAACTTTCTTTGCCTCCTCCTCATGGTTCCCGTATCCCTGTGGGATGCCGAGGTAGTTTTAGCATGTCTGTACATCTGCTATGTGTCCTTCTGGTAATTCCACTCTATCAGTCTTGACTATCATGCCTCTTTTTATTACCAACAGGCCGCACTTCTCCAGTCATTTTTAACATTTTAAAAATTACACAAAGGAAAATGGGCCAATGCAAAAGTTTGGGCACCCTACATGGTTAGTACCTAGTAGGGCCCCCTTTTGAAAGTATCACAGCTTGTAAACTCTTTTTGTAACCAGACAAGAGAGACTTTCAATTCTTGTTTGAGGGATTTTCATCCATTCTTCCTAGTACTGTGAGATTCCTGGGTCATCTTGCATCCTCTGCTATTTTGAGATCTAGCCATAAATTTTCAATGATGTTCAGCCTGAACAAGCCTGCTAGGGTTATGGCTTGTTCACTAACATCATTAGGAAAGCCCTGGAGTTGCAAATTTCCTAGCTTTTATAAAAACCAAGTCTCCACTAACCTTGTGTCAAAAAAACAGCAGCCACGGGTTGTTCTAAGCAGCTATCACTCTGAAAATGCAAATGGTGGAGACCCACAAAGCAGAAGAAGGCTATAAGAAGATAGCAAAGTGTTTTCAAATTGTCCTTTCCTCAGATAGAAATGTAATTAAGAAATGGCAGTTAAAAGGAACAGTGGAGGTCAAGATAATGTCTGGAAGACCAAGCGAAATTTCAATGAGAGTTGCTCGTAGGATTGCTAGAGAGGCAAATCAGAAACCCCGCTTGACTGCAAAAGACCGTCAGAAAGATTTAAATTTATTTGATGCCCCCGGAAAAGCAAGAGGCAAAACACGCATAGGGTGTGGGGACACCATGCTAAGTATTCCGAATTCCACTCTGTTCTCACCCATCTTCTATTAAGGTACTTACTGAAGGGTTCTTCCTAAATGTACCCATTATTTTCACTGACATCTTCTCTATGTAGGGACTGAAGGTCATCTTAGCATACTATAGTTTTTCCTTAACATTGATGCAGCCCATGCTCATGCACTCACCATTGTCTATGTAAATTTAAATCAATGAAGTGGAATTTTTGCATTTTTTCACATTTTTTTCTTTAGTCTTCTGTACTTTATAACTACTAAGTGTCATTATACACTGCTAACATTACATTCACCGAACGCATTAAAACCCATATACGGTAGTATACCTTTGCACTTTTGTCATATAAGGTAGACACACATGTAGAGTCATTGGACTCTCTACATTTTCTCATAGTGTGATTACTTTCTATCTATATTAGTATAGTTACTTGATACTTACCTTGTTATATGACCAGGTTTTACTGTTGGACTACAGTAGATATTTTTGATGGTTATACTGCAGCCATTACATTTCCCTTCATACTTACCTGTTTTTATAGAATTATTGGATGGGTTACCGTTATTCAGATACATGGTATTTTCTCATTGGGGGGTCACTTGACTCTACTATCTTAGCACCCTATTTTGTTATTTTTCTGGCTTGGCTTGTCTTAGAGGCATCCCCTACATTAGGCACTCTGTTTTCTATTATGTTTTTTATATGATTAGTAATAAAGCTTTTTTGTTTTATTGCTTCTCTTTGTTACTCTGGCTGGTTTAGTTTTGGCCTGATTTTGGTTGATTATTAGGTAATAGCTAAGCAGGATGTCCAAACCTTTGCATCGGCCCATTTTCCTTTTTGTAATTTTTAAAATGTAAAAGATGAAAAAAATATATATATGGCCTAAAATACAAAGAAAAAGATTAATCTTTAACTTTAGGCCTTTTAGAGATAATTTAATCTTCAACTTGCTTAACTGTTCACAATAACAGTAGTTTGGACCAGAGGTGGTCAAACTTTTACATGCCACTGTATGTGTGGGTTCATACTGTATTTAAGAGGCTATGTGGTGCGTCATACTGTATGTAGGGGCTGTGTGGGGGCTCATATGGCATATAGGGGCTGTGTGACGGCTCATATGGCATATAGGGGGATGAGTGTGGTTTCATATGGCATATAGGGGGCTGTGTGTGGGCTCATGGCATATAGGGGCTGTGTGTGGGCTCATATGGCATATAGGGGCTGTGTGGGCTCATATGGCATACAGGGGGATGTGTGTGGGCTCGTATGGCATATGGGCCGATGTGTGTGGGCTCATATGGCATATAGGGGCTGTGTGGGCTCATATGGCATATAGGGGGATGTGTGTGGGCTCGTATGGCATATGGGCCGATGTGTGTGGGCTGATATGGCATATAGGGAGATGTGTGTGGGCTCATATGGCATATAGGGGGCTGTATGTGGGCTCATATGGCATATAGGGGGATGAGTATGAGCTCATATGGCATATAGGGGGCTGTGTGTGGGCTCATATGGCATATAGGGGGATGTGTGTGGGGGCTCATATGGCATATAGGCCGATGTGTGTGGGCTCATATGGCATATAGGGGGATGTGTGTGGGCTTATATGGCATATAGGGGCTGTGTGTGGGCTCATATGGCATATAGGGGGATGTGTGTGGGCTCGTATGGCATATGGGCCGATGTGTGTGGGCTCATATGGCATATAGGGAGATGTGTGTGGGCTCATATGGCATATAGGGGGCTGTATGTGGGCTCATATGGCATATAGGGGGATGAGTATGAGCTCATATGGCATATAGGGGGCTGTGTGTGGGGGCTCATATGGCATATAGGCCGATGTGTGTGGGCTCATATGGCATATAGGGGGATGAGTATGAGCTCATATGGCATATAGGGGGCTGTGTGTGGGCTTATATGGCATATAGGGAGCTGTGTGTGTGGGCTCATATGGCATATTGGGGGCTGTGTGTGGGCTCATGGCATATTGGGGGCTATGTGTGGGCTCATATGGCTTATGGGGGGTGAGTGTGGGCTCATATGGCAAATAGGGGGCTGTGTGTGGGCTCATATGGCATATAGGGGGCTGTGTGTGGGCTCATATGGCATATAGGGGGATGTGTGTGGGCTCATATGGTATATTGGGGGTTGTGTGTGGGCTCATGGCATATTGGGGGCTATGTGTGGGCTCATATGGCTTATAGGGGGATGAGTGTGGGCTCATATGGCAAATAGGGGGCTGTGTGTGGGCTCATATGGCATATAGGGGGCTGTGTGTGTGGGCTCATGGAATATAGGGGGATGTGTGTGGGCTCATATGGCATATTGGGGGCTGTGTGTGGGCTCATGGCATATAGGGGGCTGTGTGTGTGGGCTCATATGGAATATAGGGGGATGTGTGTGGGCTCATATGGCATATTGGGGGCTGTGTGTGGGCTCATATGGCATATAGGGGGATGTGTGTGGGCTCATATGGCATATTGGGGGTTTTGTGTGGGCTCATGGCATATAGGGGGCTGTGTGTGTGGGCTCATATGGAATATAGGGGGATGTGTGGGGGCTCATATGGCATATTGGGGGCTGTGTGTGGGCTCATATGGCATATAGGGGGATGTGTGTGGGCTCATATGGCATATTGGGGGTTTTGTGTGGGCTCATGGCATATTGGGGGCTAGGAGGGGGCTCATATGGAGGCATGTCAGCATTCTTAATTCTACTCCATATTAAGTGATACATTTAATATGAATATAAAATAATTATAATTAATATTGAGAAGAATTAATTTCAGACAATTGGTTCAGCCCACCACAAATCTCTCATGTGGCTCTTCGGGAAAATTAACCGCCCGCCCCTGTATTAAACCGTGGGTGATTAGCAAAATAATACAATCTACAAGATGGGGGAAATCTTCATTGAAATCATGGAGGCGCCACTGAAGATGATATTCAGAAGACACACTATTCAGATGGTCCACAGAGGTCAAATCTTTGTTGGCTCCTTGTGGTATGTATCATCGGCAAAGCGATTGTGGATATCATGCTCTATTCACTAGTGAAAGCAGCCATGGTTTTCTAATTGTGTACAAGCCCTTACAGGGAGAGCAGGGGCTGTTTTTAGCCGCTCATCACATACTCTACAGAACCGAACATTATTCTTATCCATATACAATATGAAGCGTATAAACATGGAGGCCCTGCTCTCCTCGACTGTCAGATTTGATAATCGCGAGGTTCACATTTCTTATTTCCCCTTTGTGAAGATTCCCCCTATTACTACTAACAAAGAAGCACATGACTTGTGTTTGATAAGAGGAGAAATAAATCTAATTTTCTGGCAGACATTTCCCTTTAGCGGGTGGTTAGTAAGGAGGAAGCGTGTGGTATTATGGGAGACTATGTAGACGAATCTCGCTTCTTTGATACTATAAGAAGGAAGCCAGCAGAGACCGAAAAACAAACAGAGCAGAATATGAATATTAACATTCCTTGTGATGGGCTGCGTACAGTGGGGACAATTAGTCAATCTTTATTTAAAGCAATTAACAGTCATCTGAACTTCAGTGGATGTAGCAGACTCAATGCATTCTTCAGATCTGACAGTCATCTCGCCAGAGTAAATAAGTCCAACAATAAAACATCTGCCACGTCTCCACTAATGCTGCCCTGCTAATGGTTAATGCAGGCTCCATCATTGGCATGTGATACAGCGCTTCTATCTGATTGACAGCAATGGTTTTATTGAAAGGGGAATTATAACTTGCATATATACATGTTTAATATGTAGTAAGCACAACTTACAGTATATGAATTATTAATATTAGTGTTTCTGTGTGTATACATTATGGGGCTGATTCATCAAGTACTTTATGCTAAGTATTTTGGTATTAAAAAGTAGCACATTTTTGCACAGTTTGTACAAGGGGGGTGAAAGTTTGTGAACGCTTTCACATTTTCCATATTTCTGTATTAATTTGACCTGAAACTACAACAGATTTTCACACCAGTGCTAAAAGTAGATAAAAGTAAATAAATGAGTTAAAAATATTAGACTTGGTCAATTTTTGTTGAGGAAAGTGATCCAGTATCACATGTTTGTGAGTGGTAAAAGTATGTGAACTTTTGCTTTTAGTATGCTATGGCCATAGACAGATTATAATGAGTGCAAGCTGTGCTACCGCCTGGGGCCCAAGGCCGGCTTGCCCTCATTATAATATTTTTATGCCACCGTTAGTGGCGCTTATCACCAGCAGGGAGGGTTCCTGTTGCTCTGCTGCTGGCAATAGAGAGACGGAGCGTAGCTGCACCCCGTCGCTTTTTCTATGACTCACTTGGTGACGTAGCTGTGCCGTTTACTACGTACGCACCGACAAGAAGAGGAAGGAAGCAGGGGATTGCCAAGAGAGGCACGTTATTTTTTTATTTTTCTTGAAATGAATGAATTGGGATGGGTGGGAGCACAGTATGGTATAATCAATTGGGTTGGGGGATGGGTGAAAGTACCGTATGTTATAGTAAATTGGGATGGGGGATGGGTGAGAGCACAACATATTATAATGAACTGGGATGAGGATGGGTGCGAGAACAGTGTTATAGGTGAGAGCATGGAAATATTTTTAATTGGCCTGGGGGATGGGTGAGAAGTTATTACATTGAGGAAAAAGCAAAGAAAGTACCCCTGCAAACAAAGCGCACACTGCACCAAATATAATAAGACTGAAACAAGTAATTTTATTGATACAAAAGAGTTATACACAATAAAAACATGATAAAATCACACAATTATGGCATCCAAAATATGCGTGATACATATTAACACAGAATATTACCCACGTATGCAATTCTAATGTGTGTATATAATCTGATCACACTGTGGCGTTATGGCAATCACCATATGGCAATCACCCTCCCTATTCCTAGGCTCATGAGGACCATATAACCTGAACCAAAACACAGCCCCTAGGTGGAGTGAAGCAACCAATACAACCATCCATATAATGAGGCTTTAATACCAGGACCCTGATAAGCCCAAATAACCAGAAAGAGAGGAAAAAGGTTTGACCCTCTGAATATCAATAGTGCCGAAGCATACAATGAGGCCAAACAGTATCAAACACCGCCATAAGAAATCAATAGCCACAATAAAAGTGCAGATGTATGGATGCCATACCCAGGATCATTACCCCACGCGTATCGCCGTAACCCGTACGGATTTGTCAGGGGAATTGACAGAAAAGTGATTGATCCAGGGGGCTTTAAATACCTTGCAAAAGTCCGTAAGGGCGTTACCGTGTACTGTGGAAAAAACCCTCTGTGAAACAACCAGAGCAGGAAACGTGTAACCGGCGTCCCGGTCACGTGAACAAGATCCATCGCAGCCGCGCATGCGCTGTGTAGGCCATTATTAAACATAAGCTGGCGGTCTCGCCGCAACCCGCATGTGCCATAGGAGCATGCCATGACTCCAGAACGTCAGTCCCACTGCGCCTGCATCCAGTGGAACGCAGGTCAGTGTGCTTGTGTCGCACTGAACCTGTGCGCCTGCTTACAGTGGAACGCAGGCTAAAATTTTTTGAGGCGCACTAAAGCAGCGTATATATTGCCATCACCAGCGTGAGTTAGCGCTGGTACATAAACCAATGCACGCGCCGCTCCCGGGAGCACGGAAACATACAAAAAACAGACATACATAAACACAGAACAATACAAATATACAAGAGGGAGGACCAGGGTTTTGAATCCCTGATCTTTTCACGAGTCACCAACAGAGAATCCTGTGTGCACCCATTTGCTCGTTGATATGCCCGCGAGATACTTCTCCGAGGATAATTCCTCTTTTTGAAATGCTTCATTAGACATAAGGCTTCCTCACGAAACACCTCATCCGAGGTGCAATTTCTTCTCGTTCTTAAAAATTGTCCAACGGGGACTCCATTTCTAGTGTGGGCTGGATGGAAACTCGTATAATCTAATAGACTGTTCGTAGCTGTTGGCTTTCGGAACAGTCTTGTGGAGACACCCCCATTCACATTGGAAACTATAAGGTCTAAAAAGGTGACTGAAAGAGAGGACATAGAGTAAGTAAGTACAATATTATGCGGATTAGAGTTCAATGAAAGCACGACATTCCTCTGCTATTCCAGTCCAGATGAAAAAAATATCATCGATAAAGCGCGACCAGTGCCGCACTTTATCTCTGAACAATTCTGTCGAATATACCCGAGTCGCCTCCCACCAACCTAAAAATAGGTTTGCCAGGACTGGAGCACATCTGGCCCCCATCGCCACACCTGACGTCTGCAGATAATAAGACCTATCGAAGATGAAAAAATTATGCTTCATGATGAACTCGAGCAAATCCACAATAAATGAAGTGAGAATTTCTGCTACATACAGGCAAAAGTTTAAAAGAATGTCTTTAAAAATCTAGAAAAAAATGTTAAAATCGCCCCCCCTTCAAAATAAAACAATAACAAATTTCAAATATATATTTGGTATCGCCACATTCAGAATCGCCTGATCTATCACTATAAAAAATTAACGCGATCGCTAAAGGATGTAACAAGGAAAAAATTCAAAATGTCAGAATTATGTTTTTGTGGTTGCCGCTACATTGCAATAAAATGCTATAACGAGCGAACAAAAAAAATCGCTCGTAAACACAAAATGGTATCAATAAAAATGTTAGCTCAGCGTGCAAAAAATAAGCCCTCACCAAGCCCAAGATCACAAAAAATGGGGACGCTACGGGTCTCGGAAAATGGCGCCATTTATTTATATATTTTACCAAATTTTGGATTTTTTTCACCACTTAAATAAAAAAGAAACTAGACCTCAGGGATTTTTATATGCCTTTCTTTTGGAATTATCTTTGTTGCTCGACTAATCCTTGAGAGGGTAATAATGGTTTAGAATTTTCTCCATTTATAAGCAAGCTGTTTAACTCGGGATTAGTGGAGTACAATCTCTTTATATATGACATTTTTGTAACCTTTTCCAGTTGTTCCTGATGTGATACACTGCCACAAACATATGGAGATCAGACTTTGAGGGTACGTGCACGCGCTGCGGATTGTAGTGCGGATTTGGCCGCGTGGATTTTGTAAAATCCGCAGGTAAATCTGCAGGCCAAAACCGCTGCGGAAGCGCAGCGTGTGCACACACCCTGATAGATCCCTTTTCTTTGAAGAAAACAGGTCTACCAATCAAACCTGGATGTGATCCCATTGATTGAAAACCAGAATGATTTCACCTTTCAATTTATCTCCTAATTCTACATGTTCGTATTTTTTTTTCCACTGTGATATTTTCGACTAATTATTTTTTTTTATTTGTTTTTTTTTAATCTACTTTTAAGACTTGTGTGAAAATCTGATGTAGTTTTAATACTTATTTATTCAGAAATATGGTATATTCTGAAGGGTTCACAATCTTACAGTCCCACTATAACTGCACAAATATTTGGGGTTTTCATTGGCTGTAAGCCTTAATCATCAGCATAAAAAAAAAATAAATCAATCACTCTGTTTGTAATGACCTTTTTGTA
This sequence comes from Dendrobates tinctorius, assembly GCF_039654945.1. NCBI lineage: Eukaryota > Metazoa > Chordata > Amphibia > Anura > Dendrobatidae > Dendrobates > Dendrobates tinctorius. Next base: position 7,706,712 of record NW_027361881.1, on the reverse strand, counting down.
TTGAAGAACTGAAATAAATTAACTTTTTGATGATAATATTCTAATTTTGTGGGAAGCACCTGTAATTGAGAAGAACAGAATAAAACTAGTAGGAAAAATACAGCGCAATGGGGTGTTATCCAAGGGAGATAAAGGTGTTTAAATAAGGTTATACTAACTTGATTTAGATGTGTATACACTACATTTCAATCACTTATATATCCAGTATGGGCTGACAAAGAAATATAGGGCGCACCTGAAACCATAACCAAATATAAATAAATTAGGGTTCAAAACCTTGTATGGAAAACAAACCACGTCGATGGTGCCGTCAGCAAGGATTTGGATTTCTGGATCACGGAGTGAACTACTTATACGATGGACTACTTGCTAGAGATGGGGTGCACCTTACGAAGACTGGAAAGCATGTATTTGGAAGTCGCCTTGCTACACTTGTAAGGAGAGCTTTAAACTAGAACAACATGGGAAGGGAAGCAAAAGACCAGAAAAAGCCATACACCTGACAAATGCTATTGAGAACTCTGCTATTAGAAGTGGAAAGGAAGAACAAAGACGAAAGAATCTAATTAATAAAAATATTGGAGAAAGAGAAACCAATCACAAACTAAAATGTTTCTATACTAATGCACAAAGCATGGGCAACAAACAAGGAGAATTGGAACTACTAACACAGGAACAGAAATATGATGTAATTGGAATCACTGAAACTTGGTGGGACAATACACATGATTGGAATACAAGACTAGAAGGATACAACTTATTTGCAAGAAACAGACTTGATAAACGAGGAGGGGGTGTCGCATTGTATGTTCGAAACGCGTATATCTGCACAGAGATTGAAGCTTCAGAGACTGGGAGTTCTGTGGAAACTGTTTGGGTAAGAATACAAGGACAGAACAATGGAAAGGACACCATTGTAGGCATTTACTACAGGCCGCCTGTGCAAGCCGAATATATAGATGAACTCTTTATGCATCAGATGGCCAAGTTCTCCAAAAAATATGACATAGTTGTCATGGGAGATTTCAACTATCCAGACATTTGTTGGGAATCTCTCTCAGGCAAAACTAACAGGTCAAGGAAATTCTTATCCTCTCTTGCTGACAACTTTATCTTCCAAAAGGTAGGGGAGAAAACAAGGGGAACTGCTACCTTGAATCTAATCCTTATAAACAGGGAGGAAATGGTTGAGGAGGTAAAAGTGGCTGGGACCCTAGGAGGTAGCGACCATGCTATTTTAGAATTTTGGATTACTAGAGGTGGAAGACCTGTGAAGACTCAGACGTCAAGGTTAGATTTCAGAAAGGCAGATTTTAAGGGATTCAGAAAGAGAATTGGAGGGATCCAATGGCTGGATATCCTTAAAGACAAAAATGTCCAGGAAGGATGGGAAATCTTGAAAAATGAAATTCTCAAAGCACAGTTGTTAACAATTCCGAAAAGAGGGAAGAATAGGAAGCATTTAAGGAAACCAGGATGGATGAACACAGAACTTAAGCACATGCTAAAAAGGAAGAAAAAAATGTTTATAAAATGGAAAGAGGGAGGCATATCTAAAGAAGAATATAATGCTGTCTGCAGAACCTGCAGGGCACAAATCAGATTAGCTAAAGCTGAAAATGAACTGAGGCTTGCAAGAGATGTCAAAAGCAATAATAAAGGATTTTGGGGATATGTCAAAAGTAAAAGAAAAGTCAAAGATGCTATAGGATTTTTACAGGATGAAAATGATGAAATGGTAAGACAGGATGTTGAGAAGGCTGAACTTTTAAATTCCTATTTTGCATCTGTTTTCTCTCAGAAAGGAAATGCAACATCAACTGTTATTCACTGTCCTATTAAGGGAATAGAAGAATCCAGGATATCTATAAACAGAAAGATAGTGAGGAAACACTTAGCTAACCTAAATGAATTCAAGTCTCCAGGTCCAGATGAATTACACCCCAGAGTACTGAAGGAGATAGCAGAAGAAATTTTTGAACCCCTCTCCATAATCTTTGAAAATTCTTGGAGAACAGGAGAAGTGCCAGAAGACTGGAGAAGAGCAAATGTTGTTCCTATCTTCAAAAAGGGGAAGAAGGTGGACCCAGGCAACTATAGGCCGGTGAGTCTGACTTCTATACCAGGAAAGATCTTTGAACAAATTATTAAACAACATGTATGTCAATACCTGGATAAGAATGAAGTGATTAAACAGAGTCAGCATGGGTTTCTAACTAATAAGTCATGTCAGACTAACTTAATTTCCTTCTATGACGGTATCACTGATTGGGTGGATCAAGGAAATGCTGTAGATATAGTATATCTTGACTTCAGCAAAGCATTTGACAAAGTCTCTCATACAATCCTTATTGAAAAAATGACTAAGTATGGAATGGACAAGGCTACTGTTAGGTGGATTCATAACTGGCTTAGTGATCGGACCCAAAGAGTGGTCGTAAATGGCTGCACATCCAGTTGGAAGAATGTCTCAAGTGGGGTACCACAGGGCTCTGTCCTGGGCCCTGTATTGTTCAACATCTTTATCAACGATTTAGATGAAGGAATTGAGGGTAAACTGATTAAATTTGCTGATGACACAAAGCTAGGAGGGATAGCTAATACTAGAGAAGAGAGAGAGAGGATTCAAAAAGATTTAAATAAACTGGAGAAGTGGGCAGCAACTAACAGAATGGTTTTTAACAGGGAGAAATGCAAAGTACTACATCTGGGCAATAAAAATGAAAAAAGCATATATAGAATGGGAGGAATAGGGCTAAGTGACAGCACATGTGAAAAAGACTTGGGTATACTAATAGATCACAGACTGAATATGAGTCAACAGTGTGATGCAGCAGCAAAAAAGGCAAATGCAATTCTAGGATGTATTAACAGAAGCATACAGTCTAGATCACGTGAAGTCATTATTTCCCTCTACTCCTCTTTGGTCAGACCTCATCTGGAATATTGTGTCCAGTTTTGGGCACCACATTTTAAAAAAGACATCAACAAACTGGAGCAAGTTCAGAAAAGAGCGACCAGAATGGTGACCGGTCTGCAAACCCTGTCTTATGAGGAAAGGTTGCAGGATTTGGGAATGTTTAGTTTGCAAAAGAGAAGACTGAGAGGAGACTTAATAGCTGTCTACAAATATCTAAAGGGCTGTCACATTGTAGAAGGATCAACTTTATTCTCATTTGCACAAGGAAAGACTAGAAGCAATGGGATGAAACTGAATGGGAAGAGACACAGATTAGATATTAGAAAAAACTTTTTGACAGTTAGAGTGATCAATGAGTGGAACAGGCTGCCACGAGAAGTGGTGAGTTCTCCTTCAATGGAAGTCTTCAAACAGAGGCTGGACAGACATCTGACTGGGATGATTTAGCGAATCCTGCTTTGAGCAGGGGGTTGGACCAGATGGCCCAGGAGGTCCCTTCCAACTCTACGATTCTATGATTCTATGATTCTTAACAAGGAAGAAAGAGAGTATACAATTAATGGTATGCACCCCTGAATACATTTTAGAATGAAAAAATTCACAATGTATTTATTTGAAAAAGCAAGACATACAAATTATGTTAAAATCACTTAAAAAATAGATACATACAGTATCAAAATGCAGCACCCATGAACCAAAATTCATATGTAGCAATACCACAATCCCATCATAAGGTACAACACCGGTACATGGAAAATACATGTGTGGAAGCACAATCATAAGGTCAGACAGCAATCATGATATAATCAATACATGAAGAAAGACAAACATGCTGAGATACCTGAAGGTGGCTGGAATGATGTAAGCAAAACTACCCAAAAATGATAGAAACCCATAGATAATATATATAGCAGGGGCAATTGACCCATACTCACTACATGACTAAGGTGATGAAAACACCATCAATATGAACACCACCCAAAGGGAGTGAGAATAGGGTAGACAGCCATGACCCTGATTGTAGCTACCAGACTGGCGCAAGGAGATATAAAGGCAAAACAAAATAGGCTAAGAGTCCACAGAGAACAAGGAACAGGGGTGTGGGAGAAGCCCCACGCGTATCGCTGCCTATGGCAGCTTCGTCAGGGGAAGTTGTATTTTGATACTGTATGTGTCTAGTTGGAGCAGTTTGCTCTTGAGGAGTGGGCCAAAATACCTGCCCAGAGGTGCAGAAGTCTCACTGACAGTTACAGGACTCGTTTGATGGCAGTGATTGGCCCAAAAGTTTTTGCATCAAAATTTTAAGTTAAGGGTACCATCATTTCTGTCCAGGCCTATTTCATGAGTTTTATTTTTTTACAGATTCTGTGGAAGCATGGTTGAAAAGCAATGTCTGACTTTCATTTGTTCATTTTCACAGATTTTTGATTTATTATTACTTTTGTCAGATTCAAGTTTATTTCTGTCACCATTGTGTGTTTTTCTGTCATTAAACGAGGGGTACCAACAATTTTGACCACGTGTGTACACTCATGCTTTATGTTTATGTTCATACATGGGGCATCTACTACTTGCCTGTCATGGATGCACCAATATAACTTTGATGTTTATTTTCACTGTATGTTGAATCATTGCAGAACCATCTTGTACTTGGATTTTTTCTACTAATTTAACATCTGCTGGTCCAAGCTATTTCTGTCACCTAGTTGGACAAATGGCCTTGCTTGGCTCTCTGGCATTATGTAGTCGTCTGATCATTGTGTCACAAGGTTTTAATACATTTTTTCTCATCTACAAGGTCTTGACTTTAGTGTATGGTTGGTCTCTCTATGAATATATTTGCCATCTTTTGGCCAGTCTCTAGATCTGACTTATGTTTTACAACGCATACATGATGTCATTCAGGTTCCCATTATTAGATAATTATGTTTGTATGCTAATACGTGGTACTGTCATCTTTTTGTATCTGCCATTGTCCACTTGTGACTCTCTTTTGACCCATTGTGGTCTTGGGCCGCCTTTTTTCTAAGAGCAAGGGTGCAACATACGCAATTCCTTACATCTATTCTCCCTCCTTATGATCCCAATATAATTAGTACTGCTCTCAGATTGTTTTTGTCACTCAAATTCATTAGGAGGCGCACAATCTTACTCCAGCGTACAATACACCAGTCTGGATGAGTCCCCACTGTGTATCTTTCTGTGTGTTGGACTTATGTTGGACTCATCAACTGGAGAAGTGGGCAGCAACTAACAGAATGGTTTTTTAACAGGGAGAAATGCAAAGTACTACATCTGGGCAATAAAAATGAAAAAAGCATATACAGAATGGGAGGAATAGGGCTAAGTGACAGCACATGTGAAAAAGACTTGGGTATACTAATAGATCACAGACTGAATATGAGTCAACGGTGTGATGCAGCAGCAAAAAAGGCAAATGCAATTCTAGGATGTATTAACAGAAGCATACAGTCTAGATCACGTGAAGTCATTATTTCCCTCTACTCCTCTTTGGTCAGACCTCATCTGGAATACTGTGTCCAGTTTTGGGCACCACATTTTAAAAAAGACATCAACAAACTGGAGCAAGTTCAGAAAAGAGCGACCAGAATGGTGACCGGTCTGCAAACCCTGTCTTATGAGGAAAGGTTGCAGGATTTGAGAATGTTTAGTTTGCAAAAGAGAAGACTGAGAGGAGACTTAATAGCTGTCTACAAATATCTAAAGGGCTGTCACATTGTAGAAGGATCAACTTTATTCTCATTTGCACAAGGAAAGACTAGAAGCAATGGGATGAAACTGAATGGGAGGAGACACAGATTAGATATTAGAAAAAACTTTTTGACAGTTAGAGTGATCAATGAGTGGAACAGGCTGCCACGAGAAGTGGTGAGTTCTCCTTCAATGGAAGTCTTCAAACAGAGGCTGGACAGACATCTGACTGGGATGATTTAGCGAATCCTGCTTTGAGCAGGGGGTTGGACCAGATGGCCCAGGAGGTCCCTTCCAACTCTACGATTCTATGATTCTATGATTTTTTTTTCCATTATTCCGAATTCTGTGATGTCAATTAATTACTATTAACACTATCATGTCCAAATAGGGCAGAACAGAGTGTGTATCCAGAAATAAAACCATGTTAATTTTTGTACTTACATTTCCATAATCATTGAATTCTGAATAAACCATCATTTGCTCTGCAGGTATTGGTCCTGACTCTGCTTTATTGTGACCCGGTTGTGGAGACAGGCTGCTTAAACTTGACCAAAACAGAAGACAGAGATATTTCCCATTCTGGCACAATGATGGTTTAAAAAACCTGTCAAACTTTTGAGTGGCCTCCATAGCAGATATGAGACCTGTGACCGCCTCCGCTGTAGAAACTGTGCAGTATCAGCTCCCTACAAGCACTATTCAACACATACAAAGTCAGATTGAATATACATTTTCCCTGTTCACAGACAGACCATTGCAATGAAAGTTGCTCACAAACTACAGACACTGTTATAAAGAGACGATTTACGCAGGTTTCTACAGGGTGTCCAATTGTAACAACATGTTTCTCTGTGGCCACCTTTTAGTTGCAGATGCTTTCAACAACCCTGTCCTGTGAACTTCTCCCTCTCGGGTAGCTGGTTTCCATGGAATGAACACTATAGACATTCTGCAGCCGTAACAATTTGATCTCCAGTGTGACTGCGCTGTACTGTGCTGTTGTATTGTCAGATTTTCAAGCTTAAAGGAAACCTGTCACCTCGTTTTTCCGCAATAAGCTGCGGCCACTGCCTTTTGGGGCTTATCTACAGCATTCTATAATGCAGTAGATAAGCCCCCAATCTAACCTGAAAGACAAGTTTTATTATTCTCACCCAGGGGCGGTTCGGTCCGATGGGCATCGCAAGTCCGGGTCTGTCGCCTCCCATCTTCTTGCGATGTCGTCATCTTCCTTGCTTCGTGTCATGGCTCCTACGCAGGCGTAATGATCTGCCCTGTTGAGGGCAGAAGCAAAGTACTGCAGTGTGCAGGCGCCGGGAAAGGTCAGAGAGGCCCAGCACCGGCACACTGCAGTACTTTGCTCTACCCTCAAAAGGGCATAGCAGTACACCTGCACAGGAGCCACGACACAAAGCAAGGAAGATGATGACATCGCAATAAGATGGGAGGCGCCGGACCCGGACCTGCTCAACACAAAACCGTTTAGCACAGCTATAAAGTACTACCTTTTCACTGGAAATCATATATAGTGTGTGCCAAGTTTCTATATTCATAGGACCCGGGACCTGCGACACCCATCGGATCGGACCCCCCCAGGTGAGTATAATAAAACTTGTTTTTCTTATCTTTCATGTCGGTTCGCTGTAGATAAGCCCCGAAAGGCAGTGGCTGTAGCTTATTGAGGAAAAGCAAGGTGAAAGGTTCCCTTTAATTTATGGTGTTTGCAGTGTAATTTTTATTCTTGTTTGATTTGCTAACTACAATCCGGTATAAGGATGTTTAAAAAAAGAGACCCAGTCGGAATATTTGTGCTCGCCGTGATTGATTGGCAAGGCTCACATTCTCCATTTATCCTTCTTGATTCCAATTCAGTCACATTAGAAAAATGAAAAGGCAGGAAAGAGAAAAATGCTGTGAAATTGCCACTCCCGGCGATCGCGGCCTAGACCACATCTTGTAGGATTATCTGTAAACATTAAGATATCTAAATGAAAATCAATAGGATATGTGCCAGCATTTACTATCAGACACAAGTATCTGGAGACCCAGGCTAATCATCCCTTTCAGCTTGTACTAGAGACATAATCTGAACCCCCTGAAGTGTTGTAATTGGCCGGAAGAATTAAATTTATAGCCCAGGCAGGTAATCTCACCCCTTCTCTTTCCTGGTTTTATAACAAGCCATGAAATTTGAGAATAAACCTTTAATTGTATAACCAGACTGGAGCGATCACATTTGATCTGCTCTTTGCATACTGTTAAGTGGAGCTGAAATATTGCACCCGGAAGGTCAGGAACATATGTTTTTAATGTGTTAAGAGATAGTGGTTTGTCAGTAAGGTGCTTCCCTCACTTGTTATCTAACGCAGACGTCCAGGTTAGTCAGCGCCATTTGAAATAAACAGCAACAGATCCCCTGCAATGATCCGTGACCACTTCATTAAGTGCCGACACACAGAGCCTAATAGCCGGCTTACTAAATAGAAGACCTGTATAGCCCCCTCCGCAGTTGTCGGCCAGCTGTTGCTCATATGTATAGATTTTTCACTCACGTAGATAAGTCTAGTGGGCAAATATGTAAACCAGGGAAAGAATTTTGAGGAATCATTATCCTCACAATTATTTATTACATCCTTTATTACATCCTGTGATGGACCTTAAAGAGATTGTTAATTTTCTTTTCACAGATGCACTAGGGACATGATTTTGTGTACAAATATTATTTAAATATGATAAGCTTTTATCTTGTACTTATTAGTGCAGATTTCCTAATTCATTCCATTAAAAAAAAATGGCTGCTGGTGGAAGAACATGTGACCAGATCAGTCCATCAGCCTCATCCAATAGAAAAAGAGCTTTCCCATTTGAAGTTTTTTTCAATTGGACTAGGCTGGTAGACTGATCTGGTCACATGCTCCTCCACCTGCAGCCATTTTTTGGACCGGAGAGCTGTTCAGTGTGTGAGGAAGGCTGTAGTAAGAAGTGCAAAACAACCTGTTATACTTCTATATCCGTGTACACAAAATCATGTCCCCAACCCATCTGATTAAATAAAGATAAGGTTGCAATCCCTGTTAAATTCTATAGCTGTGCACAAACCTTATGTAATTTGAAACATCAAATATAACAGATTTAAACCTTTTCTCTGTACCAAAAATGCTGTCCCAGCCCTGAGGTGTCTAATGACCGTCTTACGGGGTGGTTTACCCTACTACTGTATGTGCCAACACAAATCCTTGACATCAAAATTAAGTTAAAACACCAAGTTTACTGAATTTCAGTCCTGCTACAAAATGACCTACTTACATAATTTCAGTGATATTCTCGTTAGTTCGGGAGAAAATGTTAATAAGGACTAGGCAGCTGATATCACTCTGCCATGCTGATTGAATATAACAGCAACCCAGTTGCTTTAAAAGGGTCTGGTGCTTGAAATCATTTTCTTCTGTTAACCATGATTACCTCCAATGAAACATGCAGTCATTGCTTTGCATGGGCAGCTTTACAAGCAAGGACATTGCTGCATATAATATTGCCTTTAATTCTTTTAAATGATCAAGAACTTCAAAGAGAAAGGTTCAGTTGCATGAAGTCAGGTTTCCTAACAAAATCTAGCAAGTGTCAGGACTATTTTCTAAAAGGGATTCATCCATGGGATCAGTACAGGGCTTGCTCAGGAATTATTTATCATATTTGTTATATAGCACCATCATATTCCGAAGCACTTTACATACATCATCACTATCCCCATTGGGGCTCACAATCTATATTCCCTATCAGTATGTCTGTGGAGTATGGGAGGAAACCGGAAAAATCCAAACATGGGGATAACATACAAACTCCTTGCAGATATTGTCCTTGGTGTTATTTGAACCCAGGATCTCCATTCTGCAGAGCAACAGTGCTAACCACTGAGCCACCGTGCTGCCCTACAACACAAAGACGCCACTTCTGTCCTAGAAGAATTCAATAGCAGACTGACATTTTTCAGTATGTACAGAGGTAAAAGTTATTTTTTTCTCTGCTGAAGCCCCTTCAAACAGTTTGGGATGTTTCAAAGAGTGATTGTCCAGAGAAGAAAAGGTGAGTCCTAATATTAGTCATGTGTCATGCCAACAGTAAAGCCTTCTGAGACCATTCATGTGTTGGCGCTTCTCATCCATGGAGGTGGCTCGCTCACAATTTTGCCTAAGATCACTGACATGAATAATGAGTGACATCGAAACTTCCAAGAGAACCTTCTCCTAACCTTCCAGGAGCAATGTGGTGATCACAATGCTTTTTCCAGCATGATGGAGACCATGTCTCAAGGTAAAAGTAATAACTAAGTAGTTGTGCATCCGTGGCAAGAAAACTCCTGCAATCTTAGTCCTATTGAGAACCTCTGCTCAATTCTCAAAAAGCAACAAACAAAAACCTAATTGTTATAAACTCCAAGCAGTGGTTAAGCAAGACTAGGCGGTCATCAGTCTGGATTTGGCCAGAAGCCGATATCTAGTTGCCAGGGTTAAGGGCAGAAGTCCTAAAATATAAGGATCAACACTGGAAATATTAAGTCTTTCCAAGAACTTGATGCATTGTCATTAAAAACTTATGGAATTCTTATAATTGTACTTCAGTAACCATAGAAACATAAGACTAATAAAGCATAAAATAATGAAGCAGCAAAATGTGAAAAACAAAATTTGCGTCAGTCTCAACTTTTGGCAACAACTATTCACCAACACCATCTGATGGACCCTATTGGCTCATAATGCAACACTGGATTCAAGTTCCACTTTGCTTGAGTGCTACAACCCTTTAATAGTTTCTGACTTTTAATGTGGTCCATTGTTTTGAAAGGAAAAAAATGCTACTAATAACATTTCAAGTGTGCAATTTTTTGTAGCATGTTTTGCGGCGTAAGGCCTTGTCCCCATGTTTTTGGATTTTAAGTGTCGTATATTTGGCATATTTTCTACTAGAATCAATAGTCAGAAAGAGGATATATTATTAATATGTAATTCAACGGAAATGGAACAATGTTTGTGTCTCATTTGTTCAGTTTGGGTCTATTGGGGTGGTGGGGTTTCCAGAGGCTGTACACAACCTTGATAACACTCGTGTATGAGGCAGATGTAATGCTAGACAAGAGGAAAAAGTAAATGTATAGTTACATAGGTTGAAAAAAAGACCCCAGTCCATCAAGTTCAACCTTTCTCCACCAATTATACATTTTGGTCACTAAATTATCTATAACCAACAATGACATGTGTACTGAGGAAATCAACAGGCCCTTTCTCTTACCTCTTTAAATATGTCACCTTGTCATCTCCTTCAGTTCCTAGGCACCAGGTCATTCCTCTGTGATTTTTACATAGAGAGATTAGTTCTTGTTAGATAATATTCCTGCCTATTTCTTCATTTAAATAATACCTATTAAATATGTATATAGCAAAGCCTCAATGTAAGGGGGTACGCACGGAGTATGAAACGCAGCCTCCCGGAGGGCTTCACAATGCTACTTTTTTATGGTCAGAGTGATAATATGATAAACCTCCCATGGTCTAATTCCGGTTATTAAATCCTTGTATTTGTATAATTATGTCTTTATTTCTGGTACATATGATGTTCTAACTCAGCAGGGGTCTGGTGATTATAAGGGGAAGACGCCCATTAACAGTCATTAAAGGGAATGTTACAAGAATAACGGCAATTCTTCCAGAAACAGCAAATGATGAAACATCTTATTGAATACGGTATATGAAACAAGCCATGGTAACCTGACTATGGAGTTCCTGATTTGTCCTGGTGTACGGAATATAATTTCCCTGAGAGGAGGATAGTTTTTTCTTTTGGACCATAGTAAAATGAAAGCATGTTACTTTTTGTTTTATCAGTACAAGGTAGCCTACACATTGGGAACGCTGTATCTACAATTATACTAGCTTAAAATAAGTCCAGCGACTCTCAGATTTTACCCAAATTTACAGTGCCTCCGCAGAGCGTTGTTTCTACCACAACTTAAAGGCAAACCTGCAAACTTTTGAAGAATAGAAAGAGGGACAAATTATGGGGCGTGCAGCAACATTACATAGGCTTCCATTAATTGTGCCTATGAGATTTGGATATTCCTCACCACAGTGCTGGGTAATCGCAGATGACTTCTGATGTAAAGGAAACCTTTGCTTTGTTAATTTTTTTCAATTCTCAAAAGTGGATTAAAAAATCGACCACATTTTCTTAAGCTTCATTTAGACAAGTAGATAATTGTGGAAACTATTGACGATATGATTATAATAACTGATCTGTACTCAATTGCAGACAAGCATTTACAAGTTAAAGTAATCATATGTACAGTACATCTCAAAAGTGAGTACACCCTCACATTTTAGTAAAAAATTTTTTAGATATTTTCATGGAAAAACACTGAAGATCTGACGCTGTGATACAATGTACCTCAGTCAGTGTACAGCTTGTACAACAGTGTAAATTTGCTGCCCTCTAAATAATTGAACACAGTCATTAATGTCTAAACCGCTGGCAACAAAAGCGAGTACACCCTAAGTGAAAATGACCAAATTGTTCCCAAAGTGTGAATATTTTGTGTGGTCATCATTATTTTCCAGCACTGCTGCCTTACCTCTCTTGGGTATGGAGGTCACTGGCACTTCACAGGTTGCCACTAGAATCCTCTTCCACTCCTCCATGATGACATCACGGAACTGTGGATGTTAGTGACCTTGCGCTTCTCAACCTTCCGTTTCAGGATACCCCACAGATGCTCAAAGCGTTTAGGTCTGGAAACATGCTTGGCCAGTCCAGCACCTTTACCCTCAGTTTCTTTAGCAATGAAGTGGTCGTTTTGGAGGCATTTGCGGTCGTTATCATGTTAGAATACTGCCCTGTGGCACAATTTCCAAAGGGAGGGGATCATGCGCTGCTTCAGTGTTGGCATTCATGGTTCTCTCAATGAACTGTAGCTTCTCACAGCCAGCAGCACTCATGCAATCCCAAACCATGACACTCCCACCATCATGCTTGAATGTAGGTATGGCACACTTGTCTTAGTACTCACGTGGTTGCCACCAGACAAGCTTGACACCATCTGAACAAATAAGTTTATATAGGTTTCATAAGACTACAGGACATGGTTCCAGTAAGCCTTGTCCTTACTCCGCTTGTCTTCAGCAAATTGTTTGCTGGCTTTCTTGTGCATCATCTTTAGAAGAGGCTTCCTTCTGGGATGGCAGCTATGCAGACCATTTTGATACAGAGTATGGTTTGAGCACTGATAGGCGGACTCTTCACCACTTTATCGTCTGCAGCAATGCTGGCACCACTCGTACGTCTACTCTGAGAAGACGACGTCTGGATATGATGCTGAGCACGTGAACTCAACTTATTTGGTCGACCATGGCAAGGCCTGTTCTTAGTGGAACTTGTCTTGTTTATCCGCTGTATGGTCTTGGCCACCATTCTGCAGCTCAGTGTCAGGGTGTTGGTAATCTTGTTATAGACTTGGCCATCTTTATGTAAATTAATGATTCTTTTTTTCAGATCCTCAGAGAGTTCTTCCCGTAACCAGTACGAGAGAGTGTGAGAGCGATAACACCAAATTTACCGCCCCTGCTCCCCATTCACACCTGAGACCTTGTAACACTACTGAGTCACGGCACTGGGAAGAGAAATGGCTAATTTGGCACCATTTGGCCATTTTCACTTATGGGTGTACTCACTTTTGTTGCCAGCAGTTTAAGCAATGGCTGTGTGCTGAGTTATTTAGAGAGCCCCAAATTTACACTTTCACATTAGCTGTACACTGACTACTGTACATTGTATCAAAGTGTTAGAACTCCAGTAATGTCCCATGAAAAGATATCTCAAAATAATATAATGTGAGGGGTGTACTCACTTTTGTATTCTGATCCTAGATCTACATTTACATTGCACATACAGTATATAAGCTTGTAACAATAGCTTTTTTGTGCAAATAAACATTTAGTTTATGCGTGCCCTGAAAACTCGTTTATTCAGACTGGCCTACCGCCTCAACACATTAACCTAATCTATCCCTGTGTGACACAGCCAAAAGTTTTACCATAACCAGGTTCCCCGCATCATGTTCCCACATGCTTTATGCATCCATTAGCCGTCTGTGTCTGTACTGTTACACACTTAACATTATGGCTGGTCCAAACAATCAGGGCAACTGTTACCACCCACCTTTCGTGTCTCCCTCTTTCCTCATAGACTGTAAGCTTGCGAGCAGGGCCCTCATTCCTCTTGGTATCTGTTATGATCTATGTGATTATTGTTATGCTGTAATGTCTATCGTCTGTACAAATCCCCTCTGAAATGTAAAGTGCTGCGGAATATATCGGCGCTATAGAAATAAAATGTATTATTATTATTTAGTTGTGCGAGGCACGAGCATGTTTAGCCATGTCTTTTGGTGGCATTAACCATTAATATTACACAGTTATCGTGCACACGGAGTTGTAAGGGTTCATGTTATGATTGAGTCACCGTAGGAGGCAAAAACAGAAATGCTAGCTAAGTCCAGAAAACCAGAGAAGTTGGCAGCTATCGGATTGCAGACCCCTGAACCTATCAACACAACTAGCAGTAGCCGTGGGGGGTTCCTACGATGCCCTAGACCCCTCGATCACAGCCGGAGAAATAACTAGGCCTAAAGAAAGAAAGGGGAAAACTAAACTGCCCCAGAGCAGACCCCAAAGCAATAGGCAGCCCCCAACATATAATGACGGTGAAGCAAGATGAAAACACTAACACAGGCAGAAAGAAAGACTGAGCAAAGACAGGGTCCAATCTAGCTAGATAGAAAAGGACAGGAAGACTGCTGTCTGCAATCCGTGAAAAAACCCTATGAAAATAAGAGCCAACAGACTGACAGTGAAAAAGGCCCTGAAGACGCTAGGCTTCAAAAAAGCTATGTCAGTACTCAGGAATATTCTGAAGACAGAGCTACAGGCAAAAGGAGATTCAGCTCACACCAGCAGGGAATGGCAGAATCCAGAAAAGCAAGGAAAACAAAAACTAAACACTAATGCAAACAGGCAAAGCAGAAAAACTTAGCTTAGAGGAGCAGGAATCAGACTGGTGTCCTAGAAGTCCACAGAGAAATCACCCGCAGGGCAGAAGGGCGTCGGCAGCCTTATATCCAGTCCGTGACTCCACTCAGCCAGTCATCCTCATCAGGCTCAGGTGCCTGATAATCAGTCTCATTACCTTCCTTCACCAGAATAGGGAGTTCACCAGACCTCAGTGACGAAGGGGAAAATGAACTCACAACAGTACCTCCCCCTTGAGGAGGGGTCACCGAACCCTCAACCACGCCACCAGGACGATCAGGGTGAGCCCGATGAAAGGCACGCACCAATCTTTTGGCATGAATATCAGAGGCAGAGACCCAGGAATTATCCTCCTGACCATAACCCTTCCACTTAACCAAATACTGGAGTCTCCGTCTAGCCAGACGGGAATCCAGTATTTTCTCTACCTCATATTCCATATTACCTTCAACCAATACAGGGTCCGGAGGTGCCACCCCAGGAACAACTGGTTCAACAAACCTCTTCAACAAGGACTTATGGAACACATTATGGATTTTAAATGTGACAGGAAGAGCCAAACGGAAAGAGACCGGATTAATAATCTCCAAAATCTTGTAAGGTCCAATAAATCTAGGCTTAAACTTAGGAGAAGCCACCTTCATAGCAATATTTTTTGATGATAACCACACCATATCACCAATCTTAAACTGGGGACCAATGGTCCTATGTCGATTGGAAAACCGCTGGGCCTTTTCCTGGGAGAGAGATAACTTATCCACCACTTGGTCTCAGATCTGGTGCATTCTCTCCACCACAGTGTCAACACCCGGGCAGGCAGAAGGCTCCACCTGCCCTGAAGAAAATCGAGGATGAAACCCAAAGTTACAAAAAAAAAGGTGACATCAAAGTGGCAGAACTAGCTCTATTATTTAAAGCAAATTCGGCCAAGGGCAAAAATGGAACCCAATCATCCTGATCAGCGGAAATAAAACATCTCAAATACGACTCCAAGGTCTGGTTTGTTCTCTCTGTCTGCCCATTGGTCTGAGGGTGAAAAGCAGAGGAGAAGTACAACTGAATTCCCAGCTTGGAACAGAAAGTCCTCCAAAATCTAGACACAAACTGAACTCCTCTGTCAGATACAATGTTCTCAGGAATCCCGTGTAAGCGAACCACCTGTTGCAAAAACAGGGGCACCAACTCAGAGGAAGATGGCAACTTAGGCAGTGGTACAAGATGAACCATCTTAGAGAACCTATCACAAATCACCCAAATAACAGTCATTCTTTGAGAGACCGGCATATCAGAGATGAAATCCATTGAAATATGGGTCCATGGCCTCTTGGGGACAGGCAAAGGCATCAACAACCCACTAGAGCGAGAACATTATTTAGACCGGGAGGAAGTCCCACAGGACTGCACAAAATTCCTGACATCATGAGACAAGGTGGGCCACCAAAAAGCGACTCACCAGATCTCTAGTACCAAAAATACCTGGATGACCAGCCAATGCAGAGCAATGAACTTCAGACATCACTCTCTTCTTCCACTGGTCAGGAACATAAAACTTTCCACTGGGACAACGCTCAGGTTTGTCCTCCTGGAACTCTTGCAGAGCAAGTCTCAAATCGGGCGAGATGGCAGAAAGAACTACCCCTTCACCTAAGATGGTAGCAGGCTTGGTCACCACAGGAGAATCAGCAAAGAAACTCCTAGAGAGGGCGTCTGCCTTGACATTCTTAGTTCCAGGAAGAAAAGAGACCACAAAATCAAAACGTGTAAAAAACAAGGCCCACCTAGCCTGTCTAGGGTTCAAGAGTTTAGCCGACTCTAGGTAAATCAAATTCTTGTGGTCAGTGAGGACCACAACTTGATATTTAGCTCCCTCCAACCAATGTCTCCACTCCTCAAATGCCCACTTCATGGCCAACAGTTCCCGATTCCCCACATCATAGTTACGTTCAGATGGAGAGAACTTTCGGGAAAAGAAAGCACAGGGATTCATTTTAGCTGTTACAGGATCCTTTTGGGACAAAACAGCTCCTGCACCAATCTCAGAAGCATCCACCTCTACCTGGAACGGGAGTGAGACATCAGGTTGCCGCAAAACCAGAGCGGAGGTAAATCTTCGCTTCAGCTCCTGAAAGGAAGCAACAGCCTCCGGAGACCAATTCAACACATCAGCACCCTTCTTAGTCAGATCAGTCAATGGCTTGGCAATACTAGAAAATTTTGCAATAAATTTCCAATAAAAATTAGCAAAACCCAAAAACTTCTGGAGGGCCTTTAAATAAGTGGGCTGAACCCAATCATAAATGGCCTGTACCTTGGCCGGGTCCATTTCAATAGTTGACGGAGACAAAATAAATCCCAAAAATGAAATCCTCTGTACTCCAAAAAGGCATTTCGATCCTTTGACATACAGGGAATTCTCCCTCAAGATCCGGAACACAGTCCGAATATGTTCCACATGAGAATCCCAATCCTTGGAGAAGATCAAAATATCATCCAGATAGATAATCAAAAATTTATTGACAAAGTCTCGGAAAATATCGTTCATGAAGCACTGGAAGACAGAAGGGGCATTAGTGAGCCCAAAAGGCATCACCAGGTACTCAAAATGTCCCTCCGGAGTATTAAACGCCGTCTTCCATTCATCCCCCTGCTTAATGCGGATAAGATTATACGCCCCCCTGAGGTCAAGCTTGGTAAACCAGCAAGCACCTCTAACTCTAGAGAATAGATCCGAAATCAGGGGTAACGGATACTGATATTTAATAGTAATTTTATTGAGGGCACGATAATCAATACAAGGCCTTAAAGAACCATCCTTTTTGGCCACAAAAAAAAACCGGCACCTAAGGGTGAAGAGGATGGTCTAATATGACCCTTCTCCAACGCCTCCTTAATATAGGACCGCATAGCCTCATGCTCGGGTACAGATAAATTGAAGAGCCGACGCTTGGGAAATTTACACCCCGGGCTTAGTTCAATTGCACAGTCATAACTCCTATGAGGAGGCAAGGACGCAGACTCATTCTCACTAAATACATCATAAAAGTCCGCCAAATAGTCAGGAACATCATGCGACTGAGGAGAGGTGGAAAAAACCGGAGCCTCACTAAAGGTACACCGACAACCCCAACTCACCACAGACACAGATTTCCAATCCAAAACTGGATTATGAATTTGCAACCAGGGAAACCCCAGAACAATGGCATCATGCAGACCATGCAACACCAAAAATCTGCAATTTTCTTGATGGTCTGGGGCGACCCGCATGACCACCTGGGTCCAAAACTGAGGTTTATTTTTAGCCAAAGGAGTAGCATCAATCCCCCTCAAAGGGATAGGTGTCTGCAGAGGTGTCATCGGAAATCCACAACGTTTAGCAAAAGTCAAGTCCATTAGGTTTAGCGCTGCTCCCGAATCCACAAAAGCCTTGGCGGAAAATGTGGACAGGGAGCAGATCAGAGTAATTGCCAGAAGAAACTTAGGTTGAACACCACTAACAGAAAACGTGTGTGCAAAGCGTTTCTCTCGTTTAGGACAAACAGAAATAATATGCGAGGCATCTCCACAGAAAAAACACAGCTTATTACGCCGTCTGAACTCCTGACGTTGCGCCTTAGACAAAACTATCACATTGCATAGGTTCAGACGTCTGTTCAACCGGTGGCAACACCTCTCGTGCAATCCTGCGTTCACGTAAACGCCGATCAACCTGAATGGCTAATGACATAGAATCGTCCAGACCAGAGGGAACAGGAAATCCCACCATAGTATCTTTTACGGCCTCTGACAAACCCTTCCGAAAGAGAGCAGCCAAGGCATTATCATTCCAGGTAGTAAGGACCGCCCACTTTCGGAACTTTTGACAGTACAACTCTGCAGAATCTCGACCCTGGTTCAATGCCAACAGGGTCTTTTCAGCCTGATCAATAGCATTAGGTTCGTCATACAACAACCCCAAAGCTTGAAAGAATGCGTTCACATTAGTCAGAATAGGATCATCTGGTTTCAAAGAAAACGCCCAATCCTGGGGATCGCCACGCAGCAAAGAGATGACAATTTTAACCTGCTGCGCGGAGCTCCCTGACGAGTTAGGCTTCAAGGCGAAAAATAATTTACAATTATTTTTGAAACTCAAAAATTTAGATCGATCCCCAAAAAATACATCAGGTGTAGGGATCTTTGGTTCAACAGCATGCGAACGAGCAAGGTAGGCGGAAATTCCCCGCACTTCCGCAGCGAGCTGCTCCACACGATCAGACAATTGCTTTATCTCCATTGAGAGAAAAAAAAATTCCCCCTACGGCCTCAGAGATATAGAGGAAAGAATATACGCACACTTTTTTTTTTCTTTTTTTTTAAACACAGCTCTTTCCTGCTATTGAGTACCCTAGGATCTGCGGTATGGCGGGTGATTCTGTTATGATTGAGTCACCGTAGGAGGCAAAAACAGAAATGCTAGCTAAGTCCAGAAAACCAGAGAAGTTGGCAGCTATCGGATTGCAGACCCCTGAACCTATCAACACAACTAGCAGTAGCCATGGGGGGTTCCTACGATGCCCTAGACCCCTCGATCACAGCCGGAGAAATAACTAGGCCTAAAGAAAGAAAGGGGAAAACTAAACTGCCCCAGAGCAGACCCCAAAGCAATAGGCAGCCCCCAACATATAATGATGGTGAAGCAAGATGAAAACACTAACACAGGCAGAAAGAAGGACTGAGCAAAGACGGGGCCCAATCTAGCTAGATAGAAAAGGACAGGAAGACTGCTGTCTGCAATCCGTGAAAAACCCTATGAAAATAAGAGCCAACAGACTGACAGTGAAAAAGGCCCTGAAGACGCTAGGCTTCAAAAAAGCTATGTCAGTACTCAGGAATATTCTGAAGACAGAGCTACAGGCAAAAGGAGATTCAGCTCACCCCAGCAGGGAATGGCAGAATCCAGAAAAGCAAGGAAAACAAAAGCTAAACACTAATGCAAACAGGCAAAGCAGAAAAACTTAGCTTAGAGGAGCAGGAATCAGACTGGTGTCCTAGAAGTCCACAGAGAAATCACCCACAGGGCAGAAGGGCGTCGGCAGCCTTATATCCAGTCCGTGACTCAATAAAAATCCTGATGATAATCAGTCTCATTACCTTCCTTCACCAGAATAGGGAGTTCACCAGACCTCAGTGACGAAGGGGAAAATGAACTCACAACAGGTTCAACTCTGAACAATTATTCTACATTAAGTCTACATGGACATTAAAGGGGTTGTCCGGGACCTCAAAACTAATGCTCTATCCTTCAATTCAATAGGGTGTGGATGTGCAGTACCTAACCGCGGCAAGTATACAGTTGACAGAGCTGTGGAGGTCTGTGACTGAGCAGTTCCAGTTGCCACCGACACCAGGAACAGCTGGGTGTCACACCCCCACCAATCAGACATTCATGACCTATCCTAATGATTGGGCATCATTGTTAAAGTCCCAGACAACCCCATTAATTCTGAAGTGATGGCCACTATGTCTGCACTTTCTGTTGGAAAAATCGCAGCCACAAAAAGAGTGAAAAAATGTTAATTTCTCCTTATATAACTATATTATAACAGAACTTTAGCTGCTGCTTTTACTTCTCCATACGCCTGTCCCTTCACATCTATCATGACCTTTCTATAATCTTTCTATAATCTTTCTATAATTTGTAACAATATAATATCTATATATATCATGCAATATTTCGATACAATTTTGGACAGCAATGAACTAATAATACCCCTATGGTCCTAGGTGATGCTCAATCCAGTTTCTTTCTACATTATTTTACTTGAATAATAATCCTCCAACCCCAATAGCATGTTCTCACTATGGTGTGGGTCTGTTCCTATAGAGAGGTCACACGGCTCCCTCTATACAGTCTGCTGCTTAATGTAAATGTGCAGTTACAAAAGCTTAGCAGAGAGTGATGTCCCAGTCATCCTGTGAATACAATACCAAAATCTATATTCATTATTTGATAACAGAGAAAACAGGAAACAGTAAATTATTTTTCCTGAGACTGAATGTTAATGCAGCCCCGGCCAACAACCTTCCAAGGAGGAAGAGTAATGCCTCAAAGAGGTGAACAGGACAGAAACAGGTTCATAACACAACACAAGGAAGAGAATTTCCTTTCTGTATCCGCACAAAAAAAGATACATATCAACCATTGATCCATCCGCGCCAGACTGGGAGATTTCATACGGATAAATTGTAACATAGTACATGATGATAAAGTACCTTCAAGGGACATTATACTGAAAAATTACTTTGCGCTGTGAGGGTTCTCTATCAGTAATGTCATTTCTTTAACCCAATACAATCTTGGTAAAAGTTGCATTGTAACGTATATATGAAAGAATTCAATAAATCTACATAAATGCTGCAAAACCTTAAACAGACATGTAGAGAGATGCTATTGTGAGACCATCCATTGTTTAAAAATTATAGCTAAACTTTTAAATCTATATTCATATGCTGTAGCTGCATAGAGCACTGTTGATAAGTGGTGGTCTGAGAATGGAGACCCCCAAAGTTTACCTCATTACTAGAGATTTGCAGACACCTGAATGCTCAGGTCCGCCAGATTCGGCCGAAAAGTTACAGAAAGTTTGGGTACCTGAACAAACAGTACCTGGCCCCCATTCACGTGAATAGAGGGTCCAAACATCCAGTGTTTGCTACGCTGTCGCGCTTCTGATCAGCAGTAAAATCATCACCACTGGTCAGACAGTCGCGGTTCCCCCGCAGTCGAAAGACAGCATAAGCGCGCAGCTGTGATCAGAGGAATAAAGTTTACCTCCAGTCGCTGGTGTCAGTTGATGGGACTACTGCTCCCATCAGCCGGCACCTGCTGCCGCTAATAACAGTCAGAGCACGGGTGGCTGACAGGAGTATTCGCGCTGGTCGCAAATAAATAATTAAAACAAAACTGGCGTGGGTTCCCGTATATTTTTGATAACTAACCAGGAAAAACTCACAGCTGGGGAATGCAACCTTCAGCTATCAGCTTCATCAAGTTTGATTATCAAGAATAGAAGAATCCACACTCCATATTTTTTAATTATTTAAATAAATAATTAAATGGCGTGGGGTCTCCCCCATTTTTGACAACCAGCCAAGCTAAACCAAACAGCTAGGGTCTGGTATTCTCAGGCTGGTAAGGGGTCATGGATATTGTTCTCCCCCCAGCCTCAAAATAGCAGCCTGCGGCCGCCCAGTAAAGGCTTATCTTTTAGATGCACCAAATCTGGCGCTTTAACCAGCTCTTCCTACTTGCCCTGTAGCGGTGGCAAGTGGGGTTCATATTTGTGTGGTTGATGTCACCTTTGTATTGTCAGATGACACCAAGCTCACAAATTACTAATGGAGACGTATAGGATAAGACACCTATCCATCACTATTCCTATAGTTATATGGTAAATAAAGACACAGCTAGAATAAAGTCTTTAATTTGAAATAAAACAAAACACTTTTACTTTTTTATTTAAAAATATCAAACATAGTTGTATTCACAAAACACCTAATTCCACTGAATCCCTCGTCTCCTGTAATAAAACAAAAATAAAAAACAACAGTAACCCTCACAAGTCTGTCGTTCTGTCCCACGCTGTAATCCAAGTCTGGTGGATAAACAGTTTTCAACCTGGATATTGCCAAGATGCGACCGTCCAAGCTGAGAACCACTGGTGATTGAGCTGCTGTTCACAGAGACAATTTCACTGCGGTGAATTTGAACTGCAATAAACTCGCCTTGGCACCGTGAGACATTCTCACCAGTTTAGCATGGCTGGGATCGCAGCCTCAGTGACCGGCAGTAACCTTCGATGACGTCACCGCTAGTCACTGATGCTGTGCACGCAGCAAATCATTAACAGTGGTTCTCAGCCTGGACTGTTGCATCTTGGCATAGTCCAAGTTAAAAACTGTTCATCTCCCAGACAGATTATGGCATGGGACAAAACGACGGGTTGGTGAAGGATATAGTTATGTTTTATTTTTGTTTTGTTACAGGAGACGTGGAATTAGGCGAAGCGTTAGGTGAGTATTATAACAGTGTTTGTTATTTTTAAATAAAAAAGTAAAAGTGTTTTGTTTTATTTCAAATAAAAGACTTTATTATGGCTGTGTCTTTATTTACCTGTGTATTTATTTGTCTTTATTTATTAGTAATGGATGGGTGTCTTATCAAGGGCAGACACTGACAGCTTGGGGCCCCTGTGCAAGAAATGTATCTGGGCCCCATCCTTTTATGGCAACAAAGCTACGTGTGTGTGTGTATGTGTGTGTGTATATATATATATATATATATATATATATATATATATATAAAATCTCCACACACACATATATGTGTATATATATATTACATAGTCTCCTTTATTATGTATATTTGTGTCCCTTATACAGTGCCCTCTCTTGCTATGTACAGCACCGTCCCTTACATATTGGATTATATAGAGCCCTGTTTTTATTACATACCCTCTCAGATATACTGCAGTGATGGCTGATGCAGCATGGGAAAGCTTATTTTCTAATGGAGGAGATGATGGACTGGTAGTCTAGTCACCGGCTCTTCCATCAGCAGTCATTTTATATCTAACAAGAGAGCGGACTATATAATAATAGAGGGCACTGTGAATAACAAAAATAACAAGAATACACTATGTAAGAGACAGCACTGTACATAACAGCAGAGGAAGCTATATATTAAGGGACGGTACCAGATATGACTAGAGAGGATGTTATGTAATAAGGGGCAGTGTTATACATGATAAAAGAGGAAATTACGTAACTACGGATGGTGTTATACATAATATACTAAGGGACTGTGTTAAACATAATAAACGTCTTCCTCCACCTCACCCTGTTCCTAAATCCATTATAAATCCCCCGTCCTCCCTTCCCAATCTCCTACACCCCTCATTGTCCTCCTCCCCCAGCATCCCATTATTGTCCTCTCCCCTACCCCATCATTGCCTTCTCCCCCAGCACCCAAATCATTGCCCTTTCCACCACCTCTATCATTGCTTTATCCCCACCACCCCATCATTGCCCAGTCCACCACTTCCATCATTGCCCTCTCCACCTACAACACAAACAGCACCTTTCACCTCTCTGCACGTTCCCCCGCAGCGCTACACACGCACACACACACACCACCACTCATCTCTACACACAGCAGACATCACCTCTCCGACACTCTCCCACAGCATCAGCGTCGCCAGCAGCTTCCTCTCACTAGCACAGCGGCCGCAGTGCTGAATGATGATGTCATCCAGCCGCGCTGCTGACTGCTGTGTGAGACGTGAAGTGTGGGCAGAAAGCAGGATGGATCGCTGCATCTCCGCTGCCATTTTCTCTTGTAGGCAGCGGAGCTGCAGGGATCTCTCCCTGCCCACCGCACATGAGTGCAATCAGGAAAGGATTTCTCCCCGGAGCCTCGTGGCCAGATAAACAGGCCAGATTGCCCTCATTATTAACCACCCTGCAGGAGCCCCCCGGAGCCTCTGGGCCCTGGTGCAGCTGCACTGGCTGCACATGTGGTATGTCCACCCTTGTGTCTTATGGACGCCTTTTCTTGGCGGCTGACAGCTGCTAATTTTAGGATGTCGGGTGCCAATATCCATGGCCCCTTACCAGCCTGAGAATACCAGCCTCCAGCTGTCTGCTTTAGCTTTGCTGGCTGGCAAATATTGTGGGGGGGGCCAACACCGTTTTTTTTAAATTATTTATTTAAATAATTAAAACATACGGCGTAGGGACCCCTCTATTCTTGATAACCAGCCTTGCTGAAGCTGACAGCTGAGGGTTGCAGCCCCCAGCTGTGAGTTTTGCCTGGCTGGTTATAAAAAATACAGGGGAATCCGCACTTTTTTTTATAAGTTATTTACAGTGCAAGCACCAGCTGTTGAATGCTCCCCATCAGCCACTCCTGCTGTCACTGTTATTAGCGTCAGCAGGCGTCGGGTGATGGTAGCCGTAGTCTCATTAGCTGACACCAGTTACAGGAAGTAAACTTCATACCCCTGATCACAGCTGCTTGCTTGTGCAGTCTTTTGCCAGCATGGGAACTGCGGCTCTCTAACCGGCGGTGATGATTTTACTGCCGATCAGAAACGGTGTTTGCCGCGCTGTCATGCACATGACAGTGTGACAAACACCTGGTGTTCAGGGAGGTGAACCCGAACAGTAACACGGACTTCCTGCTGAAATCCATGTTCGGTGTATATGCCCAAACAGTAGGTGTTTGGTACGGACACCGAACTTTACTGTTCAAGTACGCCCATCTCTGCTCAAGAACTTGTGACAGGTCGTCTTTAAGACAGATATATATTTGCAACTATTTCTATATATTTTCAATATTTCTGAATGTCCGATTATGATGTCTCCTTCTCTGGACTTTATTTGCCAGAAAAAAATGGTCTATGTTTTTGGATGACATAGCAGATGGGTGTCTTGTTATACCATCACTGGTCCTTAAAAATGGGATTTATTCCATTCACATCTGGCTTAAAGGGAGTCTGTAAGCACAAAAATGACTGTTCTGGCCAAGCGGAGGTACTGTGCACCCTTGGTGTGGCCAAACTGTACATTGCATCCTCCTACCTACTTGCTTTCCCACCTCTCTCTGCTCTTATCAACGTCCTGTAAAGTCAGAGAGAAGTGTAGAAACATGGAAATAAGTGAGTGGGAAGTTGTACTGAACTATTTGGCCACACCAATGGTGCTCTAAGCGCATGTGCTTGGTGTGAACAGTCATATTGAGCGGACAATCTTCCTTTTTACTTAGAATAGATAATACTGTGCAGAAATTTTAGGCAAGTGTGGGAAAAATATACTATAAAGTACTCAGTGTGTCAATGCACATATAAAAATGACGATCATTATCATCAGTTTGGCCTAACTGGTTACTCCCAACACTAGGAAATCCCTGACTGTGGACGTTTACCTAGAAGAATTAATTTGAAGGCAAAAGGCGGTCACCAAATATTGATACGATTTAGATGTTGATTTTGTTCGCTCACTTAGCATTTTGTAAAGTGATCAAAAGAAACTAATAACACTTCTCTATTTTTATTTTTTAAAGCTTCTTTCTTTTCAGCATTTTTTCCATATTTTACGATTGCACAGTACCTTAAATGCAATAATATAGTATCTAAACGATGAGTTCATGTAATACAAAGCGTGATGCGTATAGTCAACACGTAAAATTGTGCTTATGTCAGAAAGTGTAATTTATAGGGGAAACCTGATGTGAACAGTTCACCATAGTTGTGCCTGATGGGACTTGGCCACTCTGATTATGATACAAGTAGTAATCACACCTATGAATGGGATTGTGTTTATCGTGATTGCTGTCTAAAAATCGTCCATATGAATGGCACCTTGCTGTGATAATTTTTGACACAAGGATTCTAGAAACACGTGACTGCATTTTAAGGCGTCACAACTAGTTTTGCCACCTGAGGAGGTGATGGTCCATCGCACCTTACTCTGGGTACCCAGTGACGGGAAGTGAGCCCACGTGTGGCCTCCATGCTTAGATGATCTCCCTAGACAGCTTTCCACAAAGATGAGGCAAATGTGTCTTCACCATGGCAAGAGATGAAACAGCAGCGACCACTAGTTGCCAATGTTTTGTGAAGGCTTTCAAATAACCTTCTAAATTTTCTTCTGCTTACAAGAAGAATAAAAAAAACGAAAATTTTCACATTGTGGATTCAGTCAGGCGGAGGACATGACTTGTGTAATCTTAATAAATCAGAGCATTCCCGTGTGGCAGAATCAACAGGGGTATAGTGAAGGGCAGTGCTGCATGTTGACCCAACCAAGAGCTTATCGAGAAATGATGTCCTGTTAAACAGACTCCCGTAGAGAAGCTCTGCATTTCCCCTGACAAATTGTAAGTGCCCCTGACTGCAACATTCCTAACAAAATAGGGCTGATTTAGAAGTGCACAAACTACCCATTATCTTGCTGCATAAAAAGGCCATTTAAAGGAAAGCCTTAAGACTCTGGTCCCCAGGAAGCAGCCTTTCTGAAAAATTATCCCCATCTGAAGCCACCAGTGTTGCTAACTGTTCTTGAGAAAATTCCTCATTTAAAGGGAGAAAGGAAAATGTTAAATTAACTCAGCTACAAATATGTTTTTATTTTCTCCCTCGATTGCTTAAAATTGTCTTGCATCGAAACCGCATGGATATAATGAATCTCCAGCTTTCTCCCTGAAAGACGTTGACAAATATTTCAGAAAACGTCCCGTTCTTCTATGAAAATATCCAATTTTAACAGTGTTTATTTGAAATCTTTGACATCCAGATCAAATAAAGCTTCGTTCTTTGTGCCGGCATCATTAGTCTGTGTGTTATACAGTGGAGGATTTATATATTAAATACATTCACTCACATTTGTGTATACTGATATATACACAATATTACACACATTCATAAAGGTGCAATGATAAAAAAAAATAGGCCAAGTCTCTGAGGAATGATTGAAACGCAATAATTGGCGAGGGCATCCCGAACATGTTAAATATATATTATTTTGTTTGAAATATGGTAGCCCTTAAAGAGCAATATTTATATACGCGGTGATGAATGGAAGAAAGGCTCGTTTCATTGTACATCTAAATCTGCTCTGCGAACAGCTGATTTACCAAATTCTATATTTATCATTGCCGGAGCGTTCAGCGTATCTGCCTTCCATAGCTCCTATGGGATTATATTATAGTTATTTTGTTATGTGTGTTCTCTAAAGATTCACCCATCTTATTACAGCCTCTCTTTAAAGACGGCCACATTCTCTAGGATATTATGCTAATACTTTTCATTTTTAAAAGCTTCGATGGCTGCTGCTTGGTGCAAGACAAACATATATATGCGAATCTGATGAGAGGGAATTCCTCTTCTCATAGACTCATATTTATGTACTGGGGGGGCTGAGACAATCACAAACCTAGCGTCGTCTTTCACCTCTAGATCTTTCTGTTTTAAGGGGAAACTACAATAATAAGTCAATAATGCAACTTGATACATGTTTCTCTATTTTAGTAGATACTTTACATAATCATTGTTACATAAAGTATATATATGCACGCACACTATATATATACAGTCATGGCCAAAAGTATTGACACCCCTGCAATACTGTCAGATAATACTCAGTTTCTTCCTGAAAATGATTGCAAACACAAATTCTTTGGTATTATTATCTTCAATTAATTTGTCTTAAATGAAAAAACACAAAAAGAATTGTCCTAAAGCCAAATTGGATATAATTCCACACCAAACATAGCAAAGAGGGTGGACAAAAGTATTGGCACTGTTCGAAAAATCATGTGATGCTTCTCTAATTTGTGTAATTAACAGCACCTATAACTTACCTGTGGCACCTAACAGGTGTTGGCAATAACTAAATCACATTTGCAGTCAGTTGACATGGATTAAAGTTGACTCAACCTCTGTCCTGTGTCCTTGTGTGTACCATATTGAGCATGGAGAAAAGAAAGAAGACCAAAGAACTGTCTGAGGACTTGAGAAACCAAATTGTGAGGAAGCATGAGCAATATCAAGGCTACAAGTCCATCTCCAAAGACCTGAATGTTCCTGTGTCTACCGTGCGCAGTGTCATCAAGAAGTTTAAAGCCCATGGCACTGTGGCTAACTTCCCTAGATGTGGCCGGAAAAGAAAAATTGACAAGAGATTTCAATGCAAGATTGTGCGGATGTTGGATAAGGAACCTCCACTAACATCCAAACAAGTTCAAGCTGCCCTGCAGTCCGAGGGTACAATGGTGTCAACCCGTACTATCCGTCGGCATCTGAATGAAAAGGGACTGTATGGTAGGAGACCCAGGAAGACTCCACTTCTTACCCCGAGACATAAAAAAGCCAGGCTGGAGTTTGCCAAAACTTACCTGAAAAAGCCTAAAACATTTTGGAAGAATGTTCTCTGGTCAGATGAGACAAAAGTAGAGCTTTTAGGGCAAAAGCATCAACATAGAGTTTACAGGAGAAAAAAAGAGGCAGTCAAAGAAAAGTACACGGTCCCTACAGTCAAACATGGCGGAGATTCCCTGATGTTTTGGGGTTGCTTTGCTGCCTCTGGCACTGGACTGCTTGACCGTGTGCATGGCATTATGAAGTCAGAGGACTACCAACAAATTTTGCAGCATAATTTATGGCCCAGTGTGAGAAAGCTGGGTCTCCCTCAGAGGTCATGGGTCTTCCAGCAGGACAACAACCCAAAACACACTTCAAAAAGCATTAGAAAATGGTTTGAGAGAAAGCACTGGAGACTTCTAAGGTGGCCAGCAATGAGTCCAGACCTGAATCCCATAGAACACCTGTGGAGAAATCTAAAAATGGCAGTGTGGAGAAGGCACCCTTCAAATATCAGGGACCTGGAGTAGTTTGCCAAAGAAGAATGGTCTAAAATTCCAGCAGAGCATTGTAAGAAACTCATTGATGGCTACCGGAAGCGGTTGGTCGCATTTATTTTGGCTAAAGGTTGTGCAACCAAGTATTAGGCTGAGGGTGCCAATACTTTTGTCCGGCCCATTTTTGGAGTTTTGTGTAAAATGATCAATGTTTTGCTTTTTGCTTCATTCTCTTTTGTGTTTTTTCATTTAAGACAAATTAAAAGAAGATAATAATACCAAAGAATTTGTGTTTGCAATCATTTTCAGGAAGAAACTGAATATTATCTGACAGAATTGCAGGGGTGTCAATACTTTTGGCCATGACTGTATATATACAGTGGGGAAAAAAAGTATTTAGTCAGTCAGCAATAGTGCAAGTTCCACCACTTAAAAAGATGAGAGGCGTCTGTAATTTACATCATAGGTAGACCTCAACTATGGGAGACAAACTGAGAAAAAAAAATCCAGAAAATCACATTGTCTGTTTTTTTTTCATTTTATTTGCATATTATGGTGGAAAATAAGTATTTGGTCAGAAACAAAATTTCATCTCAATACTTTGTGATATATCCTTTGTTGGCAATGACAGAGGTCAAACGTTTTCTGTAAGTCTTCACAAGGTTGCCACACACTGTTGTTGGTATGTTGGCCCATTCCTCCATGCAGATCTCCTCTAGAGCAGTGATGTTTTTGGCTTTTCGCTTGGCAACACGGACTTTCAACTCCCTCCAAAGGTTTTCTATAGGGTTGAGATCTGGAGACTGGCTAGGCCACTCCAGGACCTTGAAATGCTTCTTACGAAGCCACTCCTTCGTTGCCCTGGCGGTGTGCTTTGGATCATTGTCATGTTGAAAGACCCAGCCACGTTTCATCTTCAATGCCCTTGCTGATGGAAGGAGGTTTGCACTCAAAATCTCACGATACATGGCCCCATTCATTCTTTCATGTACCCAGATCAGTCGTCCTGGCCCCTTTGCAGAGAAACAGCCCCAAAGCATGATGTTTCCACCACCATGCTTTACAGTAGGTATGGTGTTTGATGGATGCAACTCAGTATTCTTTTTCCTCCAAACACGACAAGTTGTGTTTCTACCAAACAGTTCCAGTTTGGTTTCATCAGACCATAGGACATTCTCCCAAAACTCCTCTGGATCATCCAAATGCTCTCTAGCAAACTTCAGACGGGCCCGGACATGTACAGGCTTAAGCAGTGGGACACGTCTGGCACTGCAGGATCTGAGTCCATGGTGGCGTAGTGTGTTACTTATGGTAGGCCTTGTTACATTGGTCCCAGCTCTCTGCAGTTCATTCACTAGGTCCCCCCGCATGGTTCTGGGATTTTTGCTCACCGTTCTTGTGATCATTCTGACCCCACGGGGTGGGATTTTGCGTGGAGCACCAGATCGAGGGAGATTATCAGTGGTCTTGTATGTCTTCCATTTTCTAATTATTGCTCCCACAGTTGATTTCTTCACTCCAAGCTGGTTGGCTATTGCAGATTCAGTCTTCCCAGCCTGGTGCAGGGCTACAATTTTGTTTCTGGTGTCCTTTGACAGCTCTTTGGTCTTCACCATAGTGGAGTTTGGAGTCAGACTGTTTGAGGGTGTGCACAGGTGTCTTTTTATACTGATAACAAGTTTAAACAGGTGCCATTACTACAGGTAATGAGTGGAGGAAAGAGGAGACTCTTAAAGAAGAAGTTACAGGTCGGTGAGAGCCAGAAATCTTGATTGCTTGTTTCTGAACAAATACTTATTTTCCACCATAATATGCAAATAAAATGAAAAAAAAACAGACAATGTGATTTTCTGGATTTGTTTTTCTCAGTTTGTCTCCCATAGTTGAGGTCTACCTATGATGTAAATTACAGACGCCTCTCATCTTTTTAAGTGGTGGAACTTGCACTATTGCTGACTGACTAAATACTTTTTTTCCCCACTGTATATATATCTAATATATAAAGCTCAATGTGTGTGTGTGTATGTCTGGGATTGGCATCTGCACCGTCGCAGCTACAGCCACAATATTTTGCACAGTCACACGTCTGGACCCCGAGAGCATCATAGGCTATGTTGTGAGGCGAAATTTTAACCCCGCGCGTTCCAATTCACCAAACAAATTTGCCCCTATCTACATCATGGGGAAAAAGTGAAAGGCAAAGTGTTGAAGGCAAATTGACAGCTGCCAGATGTGAACAAGGGGGACTTAAAGAATGAGAGCGATGGCGCCAAAGAGTATATACCGTACAGTTGCAAAGGTGGGGCCCTGATATGGGATACTCACCACACACGGGGATATGAACCCACACACAAAATGCGCCACACACTACCACGTGCTTCAACACATATACCACCCTCAGCACACATTTCACCACACATACACCAACCTCGCCACATAAAATTCAAAACACAAAAGTCGCCACTCAAAACTCACAACGCTATCCCAGAGCTGTTTAAAAGATGAAAAATGAGCTGTGATTGGTTGCTATCAGCAACAGTTTTCTTTGTAGACAGTTGTGGTAACGGAGGCCTATTATTCTTACCATTTCTATGGTGTTATCGTCCTTCTGTAAAGCTGGAAGTAACACAATTTATTACCGTGCCAACACAGACCACCCTCTGACACAGACTGCAGGGGGAGCCCAGTATCAGGCAGGATAGGATTAGATACACGGCTCAGCAGTCAGTATCACACAGGATAGGAATAGAAACAGCTCAGCAGTCAGTATCACACAGGATAGGATTAGATACACAGCTCAGCAGTTAGTATCACACAGGATAGGATTAGATACACAGCTCAGCACACAGTATCACACAGAATAGTATTAGATACACGGCTCAGCAGGCAGTATCACACAGGATAGGATTAGATACATGGCTCAGCAGTCAGTATCACACAGGATAGGATTAGATACACGGCTGAGCAGTCAGTAACACAGGATAGGATTAGATACACGGCTGAGCAGTCAGTAACACACAGGATAGGATTAAATACACGGCTGAGTAGTCAGTAACACACGATAGGATTAGATACACATCTCAGCAGAAAGTATCACACAGGATAGGATTAGGTACACAGCTCAGCAGACATTATCACACAGGATAGGGTTAGATACACAGCTCAGAAACAGGATGTGCCAAAGGAGATGACATTTTCATTCCAAGAATTCGACTCATTCCATCTGATTTGTTGTTTTATTTTAAACGCCTCCAGTTTCCAGTTCAACTTCTATTTGCAGTGGGCGTTAACAATGCTCAGGGACAGTCCTTGAAAGTAGTAGGGATCGATTTAAGTAGTAGGGATCGATTTGCAATCTCCATGCTTTTCTCATGGTCAACTTTACGTGATCTGTTCAAGAGTTGGAACTGCCAAAAATCTGTTCATCTTTGCACCGAAAGGAAAAACTAAACATGTTGTTTATCAAAAGGCTCTTCAATGAGTTGAAAATAAAATACTATCAATACTTGGGTAATCGTTTAGTTAATTTGTGTTGCAAATCTGTAGTGTTGAATATATGATGTAAAATGTTTTTATGTGCAATCAATATAATCATTATAATTTGTTATAACTAACCACAGTTGGTTACTATGCCCAGGCAACGCCGGGCTCGTCAGCTAGCATATGTATGTGTATATATATATATATATATATATATATATTCAAGAAGGTTCACTAAACTCATATGCCTGATACCAAAAAGATGCAAAATTACTTGGCCGAAAGAAAAGTAACAAAATTGAAAGTAATGGCAAGATATGATTAATTGAATTTGCGGTTCAGATTGAAAAACAAAAAAAAGCTAAATCAGACTTACCTGAGAAATATTAGTAAACAGACTTCCCTTTCCCACCTTCTCAGAGATCACACGACTATAATCAGCCTATGAAT
The DNA here is from genome assembly GCF_039654945.1 of Dendrobates tinctorius. Classification (NCBI taxonomy): domain Eukaryota; kingdom Metazoa; phylum Chordata; class Amphibia; order Anura; family Dendrobatidae; genus Dendrobates; species Dendrobates tinctorius. The sequence continues at coordinate 7,673,678 of NW_027361881.1, read as the reverse complement.
TGTGGCTCTGATTATTAAAAAGGCTCCTATCGCACAGGGAGCCTGGAACTGCAGTCGGCTTACCAGTTTCTTAGTACAAAGTTTTCACTTTATTCTCTCTCATGTCACAATATGTAGCCCGATTTCAAAGATGATAAAATAAAAAAGGCACACACACTCGCAACAGACACACACATACAGTCATGAGGAAAACTATATACATCCTCTTTGAATTCTGTAATTTTAATGTATCAGGATATAAGAAAACATCCAGTACTTAGGTCATAAATTAGGCAAATTCAATCTGAGATGAACAACACATGAACAATTACAGCATAGAAAAAGATAGAACAAGTGTGGCTTCTTGGGTAGGGTTGCCAGGAGAAATCCTTACTTAAAAAAAAACCATTGCATTACTAAAGTTTGCAAAGTTTCATCTCAACAAACCACAGGACTTCAGAACTATGTGCTTTGAGACCAAAGTGGAGATATTTGGCCATAATGCCTTGCGCCATGTTTAGTGAGAACCATACAAAGTATTTTACCACAAACACCTCATAGCAAGTGTCCAAGGGTGAAGATTTAGATTTATTGTGCCGCCACAAGTCCTGAACATCTCTCAGTCATGTAGTCGATCATGAATTTCTCTGTACATTGAAGTATTGTAGACAAGCGCCAAATGTGAGTCCATCGGTGCAAAAGCTAAAGCTTGGCTGAAGCTTGGTCATACAACAAGAAGAATGATCCCAAACACAGCAGCAAATCTATCTCTTAATCACTAAAGAAAAGAATCAAGATGTTGCAATGGCTCCGCCACAGTTTAGACTGACCAAATTGAAATGTGATGGTGGAACCTTAAGAGAACTGTGCAAAATCGAATGTGCACAAACCTCAATGAACTGAAGCAACATTGAAAGGAGGAGTGGGCCAAGATACCTCCAGAACAATGTGAGAATGATAAATGTATGCAGAAAACTATTACTTCAAGTTGCTGATAAGTGTGATTCTAAAAGCTATTCTACTTATGGAGGGTACTCAATTTTTCACACACTGCTTCTGAAATTTGTCTTAAGTTTTGTGTTGTAAATGTGAGGTTGTAGTTACTAGTTTATGACCTTCTAAAGCAGGGGTGGGGAACCTCCGGCCCCAGGGCCATTTACGGCCCCCGATGACCTTTTATCAGGCCCCCGAGCAGATTCTCAAGGACTGCATTCTTGGGCAGGAAGTTGTATTTTGATTGCAACCAGCTCATTAATTTCTTCTTGCTCTGTTAGCAAACACACACAGTGTTCACTACTGAACACTGAAGATCATACAATGAAAGATTACGTCCTGACACCAGTGCCTGAGTCAGTATGTACTTTGTGGGTGGAGTTTGTACGGCCCCCGAATGATGGTATAAATATCCAAATGGCCCTTGGCAGAAAAAAAGATTCCCTACTCCTGTTCTAAAGGACCAGGTGACTTTCTGATTATATCCTAATATGTAAAACCATAGAATTCAAATAGGATATACTTAGTTGTTCTTATGACTGTGCATGCACCCTCAGCACACTGACTTTATACAGGCTAGTTTATGAACACTCACTATATATCATATTTATATAATTATACACACACACATTACAGTAGCTGTATAAAAAGCTTTCATTGTAGTGCTGCCCTTTCCATACCTCTGCCTAATTGTGACATTGCGACCAGAATAATAATTGGATCCCAATGGTGTAAGATTAGCTTTTACTCAATCTGCCTCTGTCCAAAAAACATCCAAACTGATGATAACTGGTGAAAGCCTAGTTCCAACAGTTTCTTGGTTGGGATGAATAGTAGTATAAAGCAAAGAAAAAGGTATAACAGTGCCCAGAGACAGAATAATGGGGGTGACTTAAGGTACTGTCACACTTAGCGATGCACCAGCGATCCCGACCAGCGATGTGACCCGGTCAGGATCGCTGGTGCATCGCTAAGTGGTCGCTAGTGAGCTGCCACACAGGCTGATCTCACCAGCGACATCGCAGGGGTCGGGGGTCGCTACTTACCTGTCAGACGAGGCGATCCTGACGTCCTCCCGCCCGCGTTCATGCGTCGCGCGTCTCCATAGCAGGAAGCCCAGCAGGAAGCTGACGACGAGTAACGGTCCAGGACGTTCTCGCTCGATCAGCGATAACCAGCAGGGGAGCGGTCGGAGGTAAGTATCAGACATAGCGATATCGCTAGCAATATCGCTATAACGTCACAAAAACCAGTGACGTTATAGCGATATTGCTATCGATATCGCTTAGTGTGACAGGCCCTTTAATCCATTGCTCCACCAGTGATCCTGCAAATCTACCACTGAAATACATTGTATTTGGATAATTTCTGGTGGGGCGTCCATGATCTAACAACTGGATATTCATCATCAATGTGCTATGACTGACTATTTGACCACGAGGGTGATATGCAATCTAGGAAAGCAGTAATGACCTCATATACATTAGATACCTGAACATTGTCCAAGTATGTCACTCTGCTAAGCTGAGCGCTCCTCTGTAATAGCTTATCTCCGCTCCAAAAAGAAAATTTCTTCTCTCCCACAACATCATCTGTTGGGGGAAAATCAGGAGGCCGATGTCTCCGATATGGTTTTTTCGACTTTAGTCCAATGTCTATGGGAGCCTTAAGGCAATGTGTTTCTACTGTCTCCTACAGTGAAGTAAAGCCCCCATTACACACTGCGATATCGCTAGCAATATCGCTGTAAAGTCACCGATTTTGTGACGTAGCAGCGATATTGCTAGCGATATCGCTACATGTGATACTTACCTCCGACCGGCTCCCCCGCTGGTTATCGCTGGTCGCGCGAGAGGGTCCTGGATCATTTCTCGTGGACCCTCGCGGGCGTGAGGACGTCAGGCTCGCCGCGTCTGACAGGTAAGTAGCGACCCCCGACCCCTGCGATGTCGCTGGTGAGATCTGCCTGTGTGGCAGCTCACTAGCGACCACCTAGCGATGCACCAGCGATCCATATCGTTGTCGGGATCGCTGGTGCATCGCTATGTGTAACGGTACCCTAAGTCACTCCTGAATTTGCCACCAATCTATCGCACCTTTTTTATCCAAGCACTGGACTGTTTCATTATTTCATTAGGCAATGCTGGGAGTTATAGTTACAGCTAGGCGCTCACAGGTTGCATACCATGGTGAGAACCATAAGCACATTGCAGCATTTTTTGTGACTGGCCCAATCAGAAATACATACTGCAGAGTTGGATTATTATTAGGGATGTGCGAACGTGCTTGGTGATACTCGTATCTGAGGGGTCCAGTTTTACCCGGCTAGCAGTGGGCGGTGCTCGATGTAAAACTTGAATCCCCGCCCTGCATGTTTGGTGCCTTTTACACAGCCAATAAGCATGTGGGGAATTCCTGTGCGTCACTGTATTACCGTAGCCATCTTGGTTGTGGCATTACAACGATTGACTGGGCGTTTGACATCATCAAAGTTTATAAAAGAACAGGCGCCGCCAAGCTAAAAGAACAGGCGCTGCCTAACTCGGCTCACTGACAGTCTTACACATCTCTGTGACACTTCATATTGGAGGGACATAGTGCTTGTCCAGGCCTGTGTGTGCACAGAGAGTAGAATTTCAATATTTGCAGATGACACTAAGCTCTGCAGGGTAATCAATACAGAGGAGGGCAATTTTATATTACAGGAGGATTTATGTAAACTAGAAGCTTGGGCTGATAAATGGCAAATGAGCTTTAATGGGGATAAATGTAAGGTTATGCACTTGGGTAGAACGAACAAGATGTATAATTGTATGCTTAATTGTAAAACACTGGGCAAAACTGTCACTGAAAAATACCTGGGTGTATGGGTTGACGACAAACTCACATTTAGTGGCCAGTGTCAGGCAGCTACTGCAAAGGCAAATAAAATAATGGGATGCATTAAAAGAGGCATAGATGCTCATGAGGAGAACATCATTTTGCCTCTATATAAGTCACTAGTGCGACCACACTTAGAATACAGTGTACAGTTCTGGTCTCCGGTGTATAAGAAAGACATAGCTGAACTGGAGCGGGTGCAGAGAAGAGCGACCACGGTTATTAGAGACCTGGGGGTCTGCAGTACTAAGACAGGTTATTACACTTGGGGTTATTTAGTTTGAAAAATCGAAGGCTTAGGGGTGATCTTGTTACAATGAATAAATATATGCGGGGACAATACCAAGACCTATCTAATGATCTTTTTACTCTTAGACCTGTGATGGGGACAAGGGGGCATCCTCTACGTCTGGAGGAAAGAAGGTTTAAGCATACTCACAGATGCGGATTCTTTACTGTAAGAGCAGTGAGACTATGGAACTCTCTGCCATATGATGTTGTAATGAGTGATTCCCTAATAAAATTTAAGAAGGGACTGGATGCCTTTCTTGAAAAGTATAATATTACAGGGTATATACACTAGTTTCCTTAATATTGCGTTGATCCAGGGAGCTAATCTGATGGCCGTATGTGGAGTCGGGAAGGAATTTTTTTCCCCAACTTGAAGCTTACTGTTTGCCACATGGGTTTTTTTTGCCTTCCTCTGGATCAACATGTTAGGGCAAGTTAGGATAGGATATGGGTTGAACTAGATGGACTTAAAGTCTCCCTTCAACCTTAATAACTATGTTACATCAGAATCCTGTAGTGTTGATACTGGTGCTGAAGCTGAGCCATCATACTAACAGCCCTTCTAAGGGCTAATAGTTTGCTTTACTCTTTGTATCATATACAATCTGCATTTAGTCTAGGGAGGGAGAGAGAGTTTCAGGAGCAGGGAGAGTGACAGAATCCTAGTCTGTAGACAGGGATTAGGGCTGTGCAGTCCCTTGCAAAATATACAGCTGCCGCACTTTATTTTTTTTGTGTGTGTGAAAAAATTGACTATATTGTGTGATCCATCGAGTGTTATTTGCTTTGTGGTACATTTTGGTGTTATATAACACGCAAAAAAAGTGTTGACATTTTTTTCTGGAATAAATTGCTCACCCATAGGGTATTCTGTGGTCTGGGCTACATTTTTGTGATATCTAACACTCCAAAAAAAAACATTAAAAAATGTTCTAGGTTAAATTTCTCACCCATACAGTGTTCTGTTTTCTGGGGTACATTTTTGTGATATTTAACACTACAAAATAAGCATAAAAAATGTTTCCTGGGTTAAATTTCTCAGCCATACAGTATTCTGTGGTCTGGGGTACATTACTATGATATCTATCACTACAAAGAAGCATTCAAAAATTTTGCTGTGTTAAATTACTCACCCATACAGTATTTCATAGTCTGGGGTACATCACTATGATAGCTATCACTCCAAAAATGTGTTTAAAAATGTTTCTGGTTTAAATTTCTCAGCCTTACAGTATTACATTGTCTGGGGTACATTTCTGTGATATATAACACTCAAAAAAGCATACCATTTTTTGGGGGGTTAAATTTCTCAGTCATAGAGTATTACGTGGTCTGAGGTACATCTTTGTGGTTCATAACGCAAAAAAAGTGTTAATTTTTTTGGTGTATTCAATTAGTCATCCATACAGTGTAACATACCGTATTTTTCGGACCATAAGACGCACTTTTTTCCCCCAAAATTTTGGGGGAAAGTGGGGGGTGCGTCTTATGGTCGCAATATACTAACCTCCGATCATGGCTGGAGGCTGGTGCGGGTGCCGCGGGGCTCTGTAGTGCGGTGGTGGCAGCGGGCTGTGCTCCGGTGCAGGGGTAGCGGCTCTCTGTGCTCCGGTGCAGGGGTGGCAGCTCCGCCGGCATTTCCACCAAGCCCGGAGGCCCCCGCACATCCCTTGCTGGCCGCCACCATGTTGCGGTGGCCTCCGGGAACATGGTCGCCGGGAAGATGGCCGCCGGTCCGGGGACGGCGCATGTGCAGGTTCAGATCTCGTTCCGAGATCTCGGGGGACCATGTTCCCGGAGGCCACCGCAACATGGCGGCGGCCAGCAAGGGATGTGCGGGGGCCTCCGGGCTTCGAGGAAATGCCGGCGGAGCCACCGCCCCTGCACCGGAGCACAGAGTGCCGCCCACCTGCCCCAGCCGCAGCCCAGCTGCCCCAGCACAGCCCAGCTGCCCCAGCCCCAGCACATCACAGCTGCCCCAGCCCCAGCACAGCACAGCTGCCCCAGTCCATCACAGCTGCTCCAGCACAGCCCAGCTGACCCAGCCCAGCTGCCCCAGCCCGAGCACAGCTGCCCCAGCACAGCTTGCACAGCCCAGCTGCCCCAGCACAGCCCACCTGCCCCAGCCCAGCTGCCCCAGTACAGCCCAGCTGCTCCAGCACGTCCAACCTGCCCCAGCACAGAGCCTCCACCGCACGAGCCTGGACCACTGAATGACCCATGTGACCACAACGAACAAGTTGTATAATTATGTGCTTAATTGTAAAACACTGGGCAAAACAGTCACTGAAAAAGACCTGGGTGTATGGGTGGACAACAAACTCACATTTAGTGGCCAGAGTCAAGTAGCTGCTGCAAAGACAAATAAAATAATGGGATGCATTAAAAGAGGCATAGATGCTCATGAGGAGAACATAATTTTACCTCTATATAAGTCACTAGTGCGACCACACTTAGAATACTGTGTACAGTTCTGGTCTCCGGTGTATAAGAAAGACATAGCTGAACTGGAGCGGGTGCAGAGAAGAGCGACCAAGGTTATTAGGGAACTAGGGGGTCTGCAATACCAAGACAGGTTATTACACTTGGGATTATTTAGTTTGGAGAATCGAAGGCTTAGGGGTGATCTTATTACAATGTATAAATATATGTGGGGACAATACAAAGACCTTTCTAATGATCTTTTTACTCTTAGACCTGTGACGGGGACAAGGGGGCATCCTCTACGTCTGGAGGAAAGAAGGTTTAAGCATACTCACAGATGCGGATTCTTTACTGTAAGAGCAGTGAGACTATGGAACTCTCTGCCATATGATGTTGTAATGAGTGATTCACTACAAAAATTTAAGAAGGGACTGGATGCCTTTCTTGAAAAGTATAATATTACAGGGTATATACACTAGTCTCCTTAATATTGCGTTGATCCAGGGAGCTAGTCTGATTGCCGTATGTGGAGTCGGGAAGGAATTTTTTTCCCCAATGTGAAGCTTACTATTGCCACATGGGTTTTTTTTGCCTTCCTCTGGATCAACATGTTCGGGCAAGTTAGGATAGGATATGGGTTGAACTAGATGGACTCAAAGTCTCCCTTCAACCTTAATAACTATGTTACTATGTTACGCCTCCACCTGTGCCGGATCCCTTCCCAGGTAAGCTGAATTCGGACTGTAAGACGGACCCCCATTTGACACATTATTATTTTTTTCCCTATTTTCCTTCTGAAAACTGGGGTGCGTCTTATGGTCCGGTGCGTCTTATAGTCCGAAAAATACGGTACTTTGTGGGTGACAAAGATGGCAGAACCACGCAGACTCCCAAGGGAGTGATCGGAGTAATATTGGAGCCAGAGGAAGGTGACTCAACAGCAAAGGTGGCAGGAGCCTGTGGTCCAGATCCAGGCGATTTCCTGGAACCACCAAGGCCCAATCCCAGGTCGCATTCTTTATCCACTGGGGGTTTTGTGGACTGCGGATGTGAGAGTCCAGAAACTGGTTAGAGAATTGCAGGTACTAGACTGGTTGGAAGAGAGAAGGAGTCGAGCCAGGACCAAGTCTGGAGAAATGTTTTCGGGCCCATTAGCTGCAAGGTACCAAGAGTTGGCATCCCGGGCAGGGTGGTCGTTACTTATGACCATCAGTGCAGAAGGGAGTCTATTGAAGAGTTTGGGACAAGTCATCACATCTTTTTCAACCATTGTGCAGTAGAGACAGATCACTTGCCTCTAAAGCTGCGAGAGCTGGTGGCTGGAACCAGGGTCACAGTCCTCAAAATGGAGGGAAAACATCGCTGTTATGCAGTTCTTGTGATCCCGGAAGGAAAGGGCCAAGATTAACCCTTCTTGAGGAATGAACTTTTTCCAATCCATTTCAACATTTTCACTCCCCCCCCCCAGACCTCTTTGTAGGGTCTGATGGAAAAATGCCTGGATTTCCCATTGACTCACATTATACTCGTTACGCAAAACAAGCATTCGAGCATTAGGAATTGGTCAGTTTGAGTAACCAGCATCCGAGCATTTAAGTGCTCGCTCATCTCTAGTTATTATTGGATGACTTTGATATTTTAGGAGATTGATACAATTGCTTTTACTATTAGGAATAACACTACAAGCAAGCAGAAGAGTTACAATACAGGTGATCACAATATCTCTCATTCAGCTATAGAAGCTTGAGGTTTCTTGCCTATTTCCGGCCTGGAAGGGAAGCAGCCACAGGGCTTTTCTTTCACTGCTTCAGGCAGAGAAAAAGTTGCGAAATTCTGGAGAATCGATTTTAGTGTAAACGAGAGCAGGAAACATATCCCTCAAGGACGAGGGAGGAGGGATAAAATGCAGACGCTAGCAATGAAATACCAACCCAGAGGACAAGCACTGTAATCCCATCAATGATGTACCAAAGCCATGATGGCTACCAGCCTGTGAATACCCACAGACCTCAATCCATTTTTATTTTATTCACACTGCAGTGTAATATTTCCTACCTCCCCTTAGCACCACACATACAGTGTACTTGAAAACAAAAATCTATAATATTGATCTTGCAATGTCACCACAATTATTCTTTTGAAACAGCCATTGAAAACAAATTACATTTGCTCTGCCTTTTCATCCGATCGCTCGGCGTGAGCAATGCTCAGTGTAGCCTCTAGCATTTTCGGCCCCCGGTGCCATATTACTAAAGACAACAGAAAATAAAGGCAACTTAGAGATACTTAAAGTATTCCTACCCTTTCCACATGCTGGAGGTGACCATTTGGGGGATTGAATTGAAATGCTGTTTCTCATTTAAAAGGCATCTCTAAGGTTTTATAAATAATGGGGTGTTGGAGCTGTTCATATTTCCAAAGGTAAAGCCTGTGCAAGTGTGAACTGCAGCTCAAAATAGAGCAGCGCTGGATAAATAATGTACTGAATGAATCTATGAATGGCTGTGAACCCATAGCACTCTGAGAATAACTGTATAGGTGACCATCCAATCATGTAGCCGGATTCCCTGAGATCAGTGTATATTACCAAGCACAGTGATGTTTCCACCATTTATAAATCCTGCTATAGAGGAGTGGTCTCCTCAAGACGGAAGCCCGGTGATTATCTGACCACCCCCTGCCAGCATGTGGCTTCAACGGAAAAGATGTAGATGGCCATAGAAATATTAGTATGGCCTGAAGTAGGGGAATGGGACAGGTCTGGCTAACAAGGGCAGGAGGTCCTATGTGAGGAACCAATCCCAGCCTCCCCTCTAAATAATAAATAAGGTTTTCCATTTAAAAGCCTTTAGATAAAAAAAAAGTTAAATAATATTTAAAAGTAAGAAAATAATTCTTACTCCCTTACCTCTCCGCCGTTGCCACCAGTGTATGTTGACACAGCAGCAGTGAAATTGTGACTACAGAAGAGGACCGCTGCAGCCAATCACTGGTCTCAGGGGTCATATGCTGTCTACATAGGCATGACCACCAAAGCCAGTGATGTCACCACTGCAGTCAGCAAAGAGCAGGAGCCACAGCAGAAAGGCATAGGTAAGTAAACTTTATTTTTTCATTTTCCCAGACCTCATCTTTAGATAGTTTTTTTTTTATGTTGAAATTGGAAATCCTCTCTAACAGGGCAAAATGTGATGGGTCATACCAATATTCACAGATATTCATAACCTAACAAGTTTTCTTTGGAGCAGGATAGAAAAAAAAATTGTCAAAAAACTGGGAGAGGGCCCAGTATTCAGCCGCATTGTGGTGGCGCAGTGGTCACCAATCTGTGACTCCCTCTTGACGTATGTTTCATGTGTCTGCTGCACCAGTCCCTGCTGAACATCACGTAGCACGCCGCTTCCAAATGCTTCTCGTCGCTGTATTCACTCTAATTAAAATGAATTAACTTGGTGTTGTAAAATCAGATTTCAGCTTTCCAGTTTGGAAAACCATCTAATGTGCACTTGTTAAAACAGTAAGTGACTCGACCATGCACAAATTAACATTATCCCTTTATTCTGAATGCATAGTTTGGACACAAGTTTATGAATATATTGGGATATAAAATTTGCGGTACTAAAAACATAAACATACAAGAAATGGAAATGTGGAAAAAGTCTGGATGCACATTGCAATTGATACTTTGTCGTTATAAATCCGAGGGGACCGACTCTCAAGGCTGCATTTGACATTGAAGGAGGACGTAACCTGCTTTCTAAACAATATAGATTTAAGCCATAGAAACATCACAATACTTTCTGATTTATGTCCATGTAGGTCTTCCAGGAGGCGCTATACTAGACTGTATATAGTAGAAACAGTTATCTCTGCTATTCTATGATTTTTTTATGTGGATTCGTTGGTGGTCTATAAAAATATCATAGAATGGTAGAGATGGAAGGGACCTCCTGGGTCATCTGGTCCAACCCCCTGCTCAAAGCAGGACTCACTAAATCATCCCAGACAGATGTCTGTCCAGCCTCTGTGTAAAGATTTCCATGGAAGAACTCACCACCTCTCGTGGCAGCCTGTTCCACTCATTGATCACCCTAAGGGTTTGTTTCCACTTGTCGTATTTGCTGGACCAGTATTCCAGATGAGGTCTGGCCAAAGAGGAGTAGAGAGAAATAATGACTTCACGTAATCTAGACTGTATGCTTCTGTTAATTCATCCCAGAAGTGTATTTGCTTTTTTTGCTGCTGCATTACACTGTTGACTTATGTTCAGTTTATGACCTATTAGTATACCCAAGTCTTTTTCACATGTGCTGTTGCTTAGTCCTATTCCTCCCATTCTGTATATGCTTTTCATTTTTATTGCGCAAATGTAGTACTTTGCATTTTTCCCTGTTAAAAACCATTCTGTTACTTGCTGCCCACTGCTCCAGTTTATTTATATCTTTTTGAATCCTCTCTCTCCTCTAGTATTAGCTATCCCTCCAAGCTTTGTGTCATCAGCAAGTTTAATCAGTTTACCCTCAATTCCTTCACCTAAATTAGTGATAAAGATGTTGAACAATACAGGGCATAATATGCATAATGTTAACATCTACACATACAGCTCTGGCAAAAATGAAGAGACCACTGCACAGTTTTATAAAAATCAGCTTCTCTACATGTCTGACAGGAATTCCGTTCCAGTGTCAGTTGAATTCCAACCAGAGTACACCTCATTCTACTTAATGTGCTTCTGATTAGGTGATCACCTGAACCAAATCTTATTTAACGAAGGAAAGTATAAAAAAAAACCCTACTGTGGTTTTCACAATCCTCCTGCAATGAGACAAGCTGGATTGCAAAACAAGTGCTAGTAATATCCCCAAAAGTAATAGGAATGAAAAAATAACTTTTAGCCATGCCAAAGGAGTTGTGAGGAAAAGAAGGGCTCAATTCTGGCTTTACTAGCAGGGGGATACAGTGAGCGTCATGTTGCCTCGATCCTTAAAATTTCTAAAACCGCAGTCCATTACAACAAGGTCAAGCCACAGACATTGGGGACAACAAAGCTACAGACTGGCAGAGGGTGAAAATGACTCTCCACTGACCGGGATGACCGTCATCTTATTCGAACGTCACTCAACAACTGCAGGATGACATCAAGTGACCTACAAAAGGTGCGGCAAATCATAGAATCATAGAATCATAGAGTTGGAAGGGACCTCCTGGGCCATCTGGTCCAACCCCCTGTTCAAAGCAGGATTCGCTAAATCATCCCAGTCAGATGTCTGTCCAGCCTCTGTTTGAAGACTTCCATTGAAGGAGAACTCACCACTTCTTGTGGCAACCTGTTCCACTCATTGATCACTCTAACTGTCAAAAAGTTTTTTCTAATATCTAATCTGTGTCTCTTCCCATTCAGTTTCATCCCATTGCTTCTAGTCTTTCCTTGTGCAAATGAGAATAAAGTTGATCCTTCTACAATGTGACAGCCCATTAGATATTTGTAGACAGCTATTAAGTCTCCTCTCAGTCTTCTCTTTTGCAAACTAAACATTCCCAAATCCTGCAACCTTTCCTCATAAGACAGGGTTTGCAGACCGGTCACCATTCTGGTCGCTCTTTTCTGAACTTGCTCCAGTTTGTTGATGTCTTTTTTAAAATGTGGTGCCCAAAACTGGACACAATATTCCAGATGAGGTCTGACCAAAGAGGAGTAGAGGGAAATAATGACTTCACGTGATCTAGACTGTATGCTTCTGTTAATACATCCTAGAATTGCATTTGCCTTTTTTGCTGCTGCATCACACTGTTGACTCATATTCAGTCTGTGATCTATTAGTATACCCAAGTCTTTTTCACATGTGCTGTCACTTAGCCCTATTCCTCCCATTCTATATATGCTTTTTTCATTTTTATTGCCCAGATGTAGTACTTTGCATTTCTCCCTGTTAAAAACCATTCTGTTAGTTGCTGCCCACTTCTCCAGTTTATTTAAATCTTTTTGAATCCTCTCTCTCTCCTCTCTAGTATTAGCTATCCCTCCTAGCTTTGTGTCATCAGCAAATTTAATCAGTTTACCCTCAATTCCTTCATCTAAATCGTTGATAAAGATGTTGAACAATACAGGGCCCAGGACAGAGCCCTGTGGTACCCCACTTGAGACATTCTTCCAACTGGATGTGCAGCCATTTACGACCACTCTTTGGGTCCGATCACTAAGCCAGTTATGAATCCACCTAACAGTTGCCTTGTCCATTCCATACTTAGTCATTTTTTCAATAAGGATTGTATGAGAGACTTTGTCAAATGCTTTGCTGAAGTCAAGATATACTATATCTACAGCATTTCCTTGATCCACCCAATCAGTGATACCGTCATAGAAGGAAATTAAGTTAGTCTGACATGACTTATCAGTTACAAACCCATGCTGACTCTGTTTAATCACTTCATTCTTATCCAGGTATTGACATACATGTTGTTTAATAATTTGTTCAAAGATCTTTCCTGGTATAGAAGTCAGACTCACCGGCCTATAGTTGCCTGGGTCCACCTTCTTCCCCTTTTTGAAGATAGGAACAACATTTGCTCTTCTCCAGTCTTCTGGCACTTCTCCTGTTCTCCAAGAATTTTCAAAGATTATGGAGAGGGGTTCAAAAATTTCTTCTGCTATCTCCTTCAGTACTCTGGGGTGTAATTCATCTGGACCTGGAGACTTGAATTCATTTAGGTTAGCTAAGTGTTTCCTCACTATCTTTCTGTTTATAGATATCCTGGATTCTTCTATTCCCTTAATAGGACAGTGAATAACAGTTGATGTTGCATTTCCTTTCTGAGAGAAAACAGATGCAAAATAGGAATTTAAAAGTTCAGCCTTCTCAACATCCTGTCTTACCATTTCATCATTTTCATCCTGTAAAAATACTATAGCATCTTTGACTTTTCTTTTACTTTTGACATATCCCCAAAATCCTTTATTATTGCTTTTGACATCTCTTGCAAGCCTCAGTTCATTTTCAGCTTTAGATAATCTGATTTGTGCCCTGCAGGTTCTGCAGACAGCATTATATTCTTCTTTAGATATGCCTCCCTCTTTCCATTTTATAAACATTTTTTCTTCCTTTTTAGCATGTGCTTAAGTTCTGTGTTCATCCATCCTGGTTTCCTTAAATGCTTCCTATTCTTCCCTCTTTTCGGAATTGTTAACAACTGTGCATTGAGAATTTCATTTTTCAAGATTTCCCATCCTTCCTGGACATTTTTGTCTTTAAGGATATCCAGCCATTGGATCCCTCCAATTCTCTTTCTGAATCCCTTAAAATCTGCCTTTCTGAAATCTAACCTTGACGTCTGAGTCTTCACAGGTCTTCCACCTCTAGTTATCCAAAATTCTAAAATAGCATGGTCGCTACCTCCTAGGGTCCCAGCCACTTTTACCTCCTCAACCATTTCCTCCCTGTTTATAAGGATTAGATCCATTAAATGTTAGCTTGGGGTGAAGTGTAGGGCAAGAACAGTTCGTAACAGGCTCCTAGAGTCAGGGCTCAAGTCATGTAAAGATAGAAAAAGCCTTTCATCAATGAGAAGCAAAAGAGAGCCAGACTGAAGTTTGCCAAAGACCATAAGGATTGTAAAATAGAGGATTGCAGTAAGGTAATCTTCTCTGGTGAGTCTAATTTTCAGCTTTGTCCAACATCTGGTTGTCTAATGGTTAGACGGAAACCTGGAGAGACGTACAAGCCACAGTTTCTTGCACCCACTGTGAAATTTGGTGGAGGATCGGTGACGATCTGGGGATGCTTCAGCAAGGCTGGAATTAGGCAGGTTAATCTTTGCAAAGGACGTATGAACCAAGCCGCATACAAAGTTATCCTGGAAAAACAGTTGCTCAGGCAATGTTCCCCAACTCTGAGGATTGTTTTTTCCAACAAGACAATGCACCATGCCACACAGCTAGGTCAATCAATGTGTGGATGAAGAACCACCACATCAAATCCCTGTCATGGCCAGCCCAATCTCCAGACCTGAACCCCACTGAAAACCTCTGGAATATAATCAAGAGGAAGATGGATAGTCACAAGTCATCAAACAAAGAAAAACAGCTTAAATTTTTGTACCAGGAGCGGCATATAGTCACCCAAAAGCAGTGTGAAAGACTGGTGGAATGCATGCCAAGACGCATGAAAACTGTGACTAAAAATCATGGTTATTCCACAACATATTGGTTTCTGAACTCTTCCTGAGTTAAAACATTGGTATTGTTGTTTCTAAATGATTACGAACTTGTTCTCTTAGCATTATTTGAGGTCTGCAAGCACTGCATGTTTTTGCTATTTTGACCATTTCTCATTTTCTGAAAATAAATACACATTTAGTGCTTGGAAACTCAAAGACATGTTGTTGTCAGTAGTTTATAGAATAAAAGAGGAACTTACATTTTACTCAAAAATATACTGTGAGGTAGCGCTGTTATTCAGTTAGGGGATTCTCGCTAGGCAGCGAACAAAACACATCCGGCACCATGTTTTCATAAATCATAACATAGTCCATGCGGTTTATTCCTCCATCATAAACCCACAAAAGCAACATAAACGGCATATAACAGCTATGTCCATTATAGCTTCACTCTGGTAGCAATGTCCAGCATACACAGGCTCTTCAGCCTCATAATTATCTCACCCACGTCAGGGTTCTCTCATGGCTGTTGCTCCACGCTGCAGACATCCACTCTCTCCTCTGGGACTCTTGGACGCTGGCCGCCATTACACCCAGCCACACACAGGCTGTTAGTGAGGAGACAACTTTCCTCACGGGACCTTCCGCTCTGGACCAACCAGGTCCCTGCCTTCACCTCATGTGACCTACCCTGGCCACCTTATATGGTCCGTAGCCACCGGGTCACATGGCTATGACCTCATCACAGGTCCTTCACACACACATATACACTTTACAATAGCGTTAACACACCCCCTGGGTGGGTTTGGAGGTAACTAGTTACTGACACATTGAACCAGCACCTCAGCAGTATCACTGCTGATTAACACACACATAAGTCTCCATCTCAAGGCCACCCACCTTGAGATACATAACGGTCATTCCATATTTCGCCATTCATCCACTCTCCTGGGACATCCATACAGCGCCCCCTAGTGGACACAATGGTCACTACACCCCAATACCTATAAAGAGACAACTCAGACAAACTGAAAATTTTGCAGTGGTCTCTTAATTTTTTCCAGAGTTGTAAGTTATTTTCTGCGTCTGTCTCAGAAACATTAGGCATAAAAAAAGTGTGAAGAATATTGGAAATATAATTTCATGCTAATTGTTTGTATCCTATGTGGCATGGGATTATAAAACCCCCTTCAGTGTGCAGCTAGCTCAGCAAGGGGGTCAAGCCTCAAAGGGCTATGAATGACAGATCTCACACCTTGAGTCAACTCAGAGCAGAACAAAAGGCTTGCTGCCATGTGGATACCATGCAGTCTAAACTTTGTTGAGTCAGCTATGATTCATTAAAGTGTTATAGAGATACTATATGTCCTAGACATACATCATGTATATTTTTGAGATCCCCAGAACATGGTCAATACCCACCTGGGTCTCGACCCATTATAGCTCCCAGAGATATGGAGATACATAGAACAGTTAGTAGAAACCAGACAACAAAGCTGTGTATGGTCTTAGCGCGTAGCAGGGGCCTGGCTGAATCTTATGGCGCCAAAATCGCCTCCCTAAGATCGTCTGTTCAAGAATTATAAGCCATCTTAGGTTTTGGAGGTTTTAGCTGTCAGAGGCAAGAGGAGGAGATTTAGGTTCAGCCCAGAGGGCAGGAGGGGAGTGACCCAAAAGGGATAAAGGCTAGTGTAAGGACATGTAGTCACTCTCTCTGTTATGAATGCGGTCCCCTTGCACAGTGGGGGCCATATCAAGTAACGTGCTCACAAGGGGCCAATGAGACAGCTGGCAGCCCAAGTCCCCTGTGGCCCAGCGCACCCATGAAGTAACATCACCCGGTAATTGACATATATTCCTCATATATCTTTTGTACTACCACTATATTAATTTTCATATCTAACCATTGTATATGTGTAACAGTCATGTATATAGTGTATTGTCTAGTGTGCCCTTAAGGCAATTAAATATATAATGTAACCTTGGGCTGCTCTTTTACCTTGATCCACAAATACACACGTCTGTTTCTCAGTTTAACTTCCCATGCTACCGAGACTGTTTTTTGGCCCGATATAATCCTGTTAACGGACCGGGATTATATCTAACAAGGAACTGGTGGCAGTCATACTGGGCTGGCAGCACTCTGTTTCACTGGTGCTAGTGAAAGGGGCTTCTCAGCCTATCAGGGTTATGAGCGAGAGTGGTGCCATGTCAATGACTGCGTGGGCCACATCCTCTCACTCCCCGTGCCTGACTGGACCCGTGTGGACAGGGGGTGTGTGTAAAAGTGCGCCAACTGACCTTACGTGTCCCCCGTAAGTGTGGAACGTCACATTGATGCAAGTATGGAAAACATACTATGTGATCTTGCTGACGTAATAGTGATGTCAGGCGGGGTGGCGAGTTGCGGGCTTGTCACTTGTGGTGGCAGCAGAGGAATTCTGCATGATCTCTCTAATGTCATTGTAACGCTGCTGCTATGCAGGTAGATGCGAGCTCCACTAGATGGCAATAGAGTGTAGAGAGGATTGCACACAGCTAGAACAGACCTGCAGTGCAGCAGCGAGGCTACAAGCAGGTGGCAGCAGAGTAGTCAACAAGCCTGGTCGATATTAGTCTGTAGCGCAGTACCAAAAGAATAAACAAACTGTCATGCCCCCTGCCTGCCATACCTACCAGCGCGGTCCCGCTGCTCTTCTGCGCGCCAAAAGGCGCTCTCCTGCTCCACGTCGCGTCCTCGCTCCAGACATCCGGGCTCCCCGTCGTCGTTCCTGTGCGCCTGCGCCTGTCTAGCCCCTTGTTGCTCGGACCTCTGGGAGCAGTGACGCAGTGGCTCCGCCCCCAACATGGCGGCGCCCACCGGCTATTTCAGCAAGGCGTCTTGTCAGGTAAAACGCCTGATTATCTTCTGCGGTGACGCTGTTCCTGCTCTAGCGTTTCCGCCACCCTCAGGTCCCTGTATCCTCTGTGCTATCCTTCCACCCTGTTTGCGCTGCCTCCGGTAGCCCCTCTGCTCCGTGTCCTCCTGCCTTGCCCGGTGTCTCTGCCTTGTCCTTTGTGCCTCTCTGGTCTGTTACTCTCTGCTATCTGTCCGGCCGACCTGTGTGTTGTCCGTACCATGCTCACCTTCCTCTCTCGCCCACAGTCACCAGCCTCCGTCTGCTTCTAGTGCCCCCGGTCCTGCTTGCCTCTATTTTCCTTAGTTCCTACTGTCCCTCCGTACATCTGTCTCTGTATCTCCTCTGTATCTGTATCTCTGTATCTGGTCGTCCCTTTTCCTCCCGCTGTTACGGTTCCATCCCTCGTGGGCCTGCTCCTAACGCTCCCTGTATAGGGGGTGGTTCCACCTGGTCAGCTCGCCCTCGGGGGCTCTGGAGCCGTGACCCAGAGGGTCCACTTCCAGGTTCCTCCATCTTTTCCCACACCATAATGCAAACACAGAGTCAGAAACAAGCCAAATGGGTCAGTACCGTTCAGGAGCAGATATGCCAAAGACAAGAGACAAATAGCAGGTGAGGGTCCAAGCCAAGTCAAATACCAGAGAGTGAAAACATGAAAGGGGGAACACAGAGTCGGGGCGGGAAGAGGGAAACAAACAGACATGGTCAAAGTCACTAACAGCAGAAGGACAAATCAGGGTATACAGAGAGTCAGCTACTCATGCCATAGGCAGAAAGTATAACTGACACCACCTGCAGGATGCAGTGGAGAGAAATTCCCAGCCTGAAGCCAGAACGAGGCAGAGAAAAGTTAACCCTTGACATGATCAGACTGGGAAAGAGAGACAGGATACAAAACCCAGCCTGGATCATGACAGTCACACTTCACAAAAAGGTTTTACATTCTGATGAAACCCTTTCAGTGAGACAATGAAAATCAGGCATGTTTAAGACGGAGATATAAAAGCTTAGATGATATTACAATACAGTGATATTAGCATCAAGTGAGCCAGAAAAAAAAACAGCAATGCAGTAACAGCAGGAGAGAATTGTACCAGCGACTGACTGGAAGTTCCTCAGTGCTGTGTATCTTGTTGGCACCTGGCCATTCTGGAAGTGACAGGGTTAACATTGCTCCGTTACATACTCTGCTGGTTCCAGGCAGCTATAGGGAAATGGCTGTGGAGTTTTCAGGGAACCTGTAGCCTTGTTGACACGAGCATCGCAGCATAACCCCTGCAGCCTCTTGATATGAAGCATTGATTTTGCTGTCTGGACAGAGTTCTAAAGCCATTCATTCTCTATGGTCAGGACTTGCTTGGCTGAGAAAAGAGAGAGAGAAGGAAAGAGAAAAACAACGCTTTTTCATTTTTTTTATTCTGTTGCCTGCAGGTGAACTACAAGAATGCATTCTACCTTCTGAGAGACAGTTTTGATCACGCCACACTTAGCTGGAGCTTATAACCTAACAGATGTTTCAGCAGGACGGTAGAATGAGGCCTTTTATACATTTAAAGCCAACAGTATCAATACGCAGACCTCCAATATTTCACTGTACAGTATGAATATCATAGTGGCGCCATCAATCTCATGAAGGAAGTATTTTCATGTAATATTGGAATTTTGTACTACTTAAGATTAACATACCATGTCAGTAAAATCTAGCGTTTGGTAATATCCATCGTCATTTGTTGCTTTCACTTCAGTATACACTTCTCCTAGCACTGCATAGAAAAAGACAGGTCTGTTCTTTTTATAATATGGGTGTCTAATGAGTTCAAAACCTTTGCTATGTTCCCACCATGAGTATTTGGTGAGTTTTTGATGTTGCAGATTTTATGCAGCATTTCTGCATTCACTTGGTAAAATAGATTATTTGCATTTTTTTAAAAAAATAGCAGCATCAAAAACTCACCTAAAACTCATCATGGAAACCAAGTCTAATTGGATCAAGTTCCAAAAAGGGGAAAATACCAAATTGACTGCAAAAACAAGCAACTTTGCACTTTACTCCGTAATAAAAATCCTCACTGTTCTCAAGAACAGAGATTCTTACTTTTACATTTGTTGCTAGCCTGACCAGTTACGTAAACAATTAGTGAGCAGCAAGAGTAGGCTGTATGCTTTCACCCTGCTCCTGTCTTTTGGAATTTAGCCAGATCCAACCAGCCTCAGCGTACCTGCGTTTCTCTGATTCTGCAGAGGCAAAACTGCCTGGGAGAGAGCACAGTACAGTCTCGACCATGCTGCTTGGCTGAGCAGTCAATCTTCAGAAGCCTGCTTTGCAGGGAGGGTAAGGGTGAGCACCTTGAGATTTGTATTGAGAAATCCCTTTAAATAGGTAATTAATAAGTAGTTAAGGCAGTACTTTCTGTGTCTGTCATTTAAGGGCATGTCACACTAAGAGATATCGCTAGCAATATCGCTATAACTAGTGACGTTACAGCGATATTGCTAGCGATATCTCTGTGTCTGATACTTAACCAGCGGGGGAGCCGGTCGCTGGTATCGCTGATCGCGCGAGAACGTTCAGGACTGTTTCTCGTCGTCAGCTTCCTGCGGCGCTTCCTGCTGTGAGGACGAGCGACGTGCGGAGCCGGGCGGGTGGACGCAGGATCGGCTGGTGTGACAGGTAAATAGCGACCCCCGTCCCCAGCGATGTCGCTAGTGAGATCTGCCTGTGTGGCAGCTCACTAGCGACCGTGTCATATCGCTGGTCGGGATCGCTGGTACATCGCTAAGTGTGACAGTACCTTAAGGCTACAGAAGAAAATAGGTTATCTTTAACTTTAGGAATAATAGAGATAATTTCATCTACAACTTGCTTAACTGTTCACAATAGCAGTAATTTTGACCAGGGGTGCCCAAACATTTACATGCCACTGTATAGGTTGGCCATGCATCTACAAGGAGAGACAGGGGTGATGTACTATTTATCTGTGAGTTCAGGATTTTTCATAGAAAGGCAGGGAGGCAGAGTCATCTGTGCCTACAGTATTTATAAGGAGAGACATGGAGACAGTACTATCTGTGCCTACAATATCTCCCAGGATAGGCAGTGTCATCAGTGCCTATAGAATTTAAATGAGAGACAGGGAGGCAGTACTATCTGTGCCTACAATATCTCCCAGGATAGGCAGTGTCATCTGTGCCCATAGAATTTAAATGAGAGACAGGGAGGCAGTACTATCTGTGCCTACATTATTCACAAGGAGAGAAAATGAAGCAGTACTATCTGTGCCTACAGTATAAGGAAAGCCAGGAGGCAGTGTCATCAGTGCCTACGGTATTTATGAGGAATGACAGGGAGGCAGTGCTCTCTATGCCTATAGTATTCCCAAGGAGAGATAGGGAGGAAGTACCATGTACTTACAGTATCTCCAAGGAGAAGCAGGGAGTCAGTGCCAACTGTCCCTATAATATTCACAAGGAAAGACAGGGAGGTAGTTCTATCTGCGTCTACAGTATTTATATGGTAAGACAGGGAGAAAGTACTATCTGTGCCTAAAGTATTTAGTCAATGTCATGGAAAGTCCTAACCAAATGAATTCAGTACATACTGTGGAAGGCTTTAGTCCGCCATAAGGAAAGGAAATATAATTCTCCTTCCAGTTGGATCCACTTCTCATTTGGCTCAAGAAAGCAGCTTGAGAACTCCACATGGGGTGTTTCTGGGATTAGAAATACATTTAAAAAGTTGATCTGCAATACCCGGGCAGAAGTGTCATTGTTTATTGGGAAGGAGGGACATTATTTTTTTTTTTTTTTTTAAATCTCAGACCATCTCTTTTAAATAGGGACATGCTGCAGTGTTGCAGGATATTACTTGACGACTTCTCCAACACTCATTGTAATTTTTATGCAGGGGTGGGTATTCACATTTCTGCCAACGGCCAATTGGGTATTTATACCATCCTTTGGGGGCTGTACAAATTGCGCTCTAACTCTGACTACAAAGTACGTCCTGACTCTGTCACTGGTGTCAGGCCATAATCTTTCATTGCACGTGCCTCAGCGTTCAGTGTTGAACACTGCGTGCGCGTGTTCACAGAGCAAGAAGAAATTAATGGCCTGGTGGCCGTCAAAATACAGCTGCTGGACCAAGGTCCTCGAGGGCCATAATTGGCCTGCGGGCCTGAGGTTCCCCACCCGTTTTAAGGTGTGTTGTCCCTACAAAAGTGATGCAGCTTCCAGAATAAGCCATATGAGACCTGAATATACGTAATTGTAAGAGGGATATTACATAATGAAAGACACAATATAATAGTATGTTTTTAGACAATGTTTGTTTTTGCTTTTCAGTGGATAATTCTGTAATCACCTTTTTTGTCATCACTGTTACCTAAATTGACCGTTTATTAACTCATTAGAGCTCAATCCAGCCCGGATGTCAGTGAGTTAAAACACACTTTCCATCCTCTGCTCCCAAAGTGCGGACAGCGATTTAAGAATGGAAATAGACCAGAAACAAAATTAATGCAAATAAGAAGATGATTTTTTTTTTAGCTTGATTAGCCAAGCCAAAGGAAAATTCTAGAAAACGTATACAATTACTTTAACTGTCATCCGCTGGCAATTGTAATTGACATGATTTGTACAAGATGCAGTGTAATAACTGAATATATTAAAAAAGAAAAAAAAAAAAAAAAGCTCATGGCTTGATTACCGGGAGAACATTACTAGTGCCAAAGTATTATTAACAACACAATTATCATGGCTTCCCTAGGATACGCTCTCAGCCCTTCAATGCATTAGCGAACCTTTGCTAACGAAGAAAAAATTAAAGTACAGCAAATTTCAAAGCTCCCGTTGTACCCAATATCATTAAAAATTTATAAAACTTCCCCTGTACATGACAAGTGTTTGGGTTAAATGAAGATCAGCCAGCAGCACAATGCAGAAACCTTGCCGATGTCTTTGTATCTTCCTTTCTTGGTGTTAGTCCTCCCCCAACAAACACTACCTCCATCCAGCTGAAATATGTAACCATTACAGAGTGACAGCTTGACACGCAATGACCTGTCAGAACATTAATCTCTCAATGTTTTATTTTAGTGAGGAGCCAAACTGCAGAAAAAATAAGCAAGTTGTTTCAAGGCTTGGAATCAGATCAAACATTCCTGGCATCTCCACTTACCAGACCTTTGATTTACAATGGATCTGTCAGAGGCTGATTAGACACCGTGTGTTTAAAAACCTATAGATGTTCCTCAATTGCACAAGCTCTCCCCTTCAGTTAGGAGGGAGCAGACCATCATCTCCTTTTGTTTCAGTCAGCCAACAAGACCAGGAGATAGATTGTACAGGCAGGACACTTTGCCTTACATCTATATAGGAGGCTTCAAACAATAATGATGAGAAGCTTCTTTGTCTATTGTCAAAAGATATGGCTGCCTTCTTCCGATATATAGGTTCTCTGTTTGTGTAGAATAGTCCACAATCACTGAAACATTGAGATCTCTTTCTCTGTTGTCAAGTCATGGTACCATCATGTGCTCACTAGAAATTTAGTGCCGTTAAATATCATTGCCAGCATGAGGTTGTCCACTGGTGGATCTTAATTTCATATTTTGAAGAAACTCTAATAATAAAGAAAATTTCTCTATAAAATAATAAACAATCTTACTTTATACAGTAAACTATTTCAGAGGGAGATATACACTCACTGGCCACTTTATTAGGTACACCATGCTAGTAACGGGTTGGACCCCCTTTTGCCTTCAGAACTGCCTCAATTCTTCGTGGCAGAGATTCAACAAGGTGCTGGAAGCATTCCTCAGAGATTTTGGACCATATTGACATGATGGCATCACACAGTTGGCGCAGATTTGTTGGCTGCACATCCCTGATGCGAATCTCCCGTTCCACCACATCCCAAAGATGCTCTATTGGATTGAGATCTGGTGACTGAGGAGGCCATTTGAGTACAGTGAACTCATTGTCATGTTCAAGAAACCAATCTGAGATGATTCGAGCTTTATGACATGGCGCATTATCCTGCTGAAAGTATCCATCAGATGTTGGGTACATTGTGGTCATAAAGGGATGGACATGGTCAGCAACAATACTCAGGTAGGCTGTGGCGTTGCAACGATGCTCAATTGGTACCAAGGGGCCCAAAGAGTGCCAAGAAAAAATTCCCCACACCATGACACCACCACCACCAGCCTGAACCGTTGATACAAGGCTGGATGGATCCATGCTTTCATGTTGTTTACGCCAAATTCTGACCCTACCATCCGAATGTCGCAGCAGAAATCGAGACTCATCAGACCAGGCAACGTTTTTCCAATCTTCTACTGTCCAATTTCGATGAGCTTGTGCAAATTGTAGCCTCAGTTTCCTGTTCTTAGCTGAGAGGAGTGGTACCCAGTGTGGTCTTCTGCTGCTGTAGCCCATCTGCCTCAAAGTTCGACGCACTGTGCGTTCAGAGATGCTCTTCTGCCTACCTTGGTTGTAACGGGTGGCAATTTGAGTCACTGTTGCCTTTCTATCAGCTCGAACCAGTATGCCCATTCTCCTCTGACCTCTGGCATCAACATGGCATTTCCGGCCACAGAACTGCCGCTCACTGGATTTTTTTTCTTTTTCGGACCATTCTCTGTAAACCCTAGAGATGGTTGTGCGTGAAAATCCCAGTAGATCAGCAGTTTCTGAAATACTCAGACCAGCCCTTCTGGCACCAACAATCATGCCACGTTCAAAGGCACTCAAATCACCTTTCTTCCCCATACTGATGCTCGGTTTGAACTGCAGGAGATTGTCTTGACCATGTCTACATGCCTAAATGCACTGAGTTGCCGCCATGTGATTGGCTGATTAGAAATTAAGTCTTAACACACAGTTGGACAGGTGTACCTAATAAAGTGGCCAGTGAGTGTATATCATGTCATTCTCTAATGCTCTGATTCAAATGGACAGAGGAAGACCTCAGTGAGAGGTAGAAATACAAAGCCATCCAGGTCTTCAAAGCTCTTGTTGACCAACGTTATTACATTTCTTGGTCCACAAGGAAAAAAGTTTCTTCTGTTGGCCAGTGGAATACACCTCCAGGTTGATGCTTGTGGTCAACTTTTGGACAGTCACATCTAGAGTTTCTTTCTTTATGCTAAACATTGCCCATGTACATGCAAACCTCAAGCAGGTGAGCAATTGTCTTAAGGTACTGTCACACTTAGCGATGCACCAGCGATCCCGACCAGCGATATGACGCGGTCAGGAACGCTGGTACATCGCTAAGTGGTCGCTAGTGAGCTGCCACACAGGCAGATCTCACCAGTGACATCGCAGGGTTCGGGGGTCGCTACTTACCTGTCAGACAAGGCGATCCTGACGTCCTCCCGCCCGCGTCCACGCGTCGCTCGTCGTCACAGCAGGAAGCCCAGCAGGAAGCTGACGACGAGAATCGGTCCAGGACATTCTCGCGCGATCAGCGATAACCAGCGGGGGAGCGGTCAGAGGTAAGTATCACATATAGCGATATCGCTATAACGTCACAAAAACCAGTGACGTTATAGCGATATTGCTAGCGATATCGCTTAGTGTGACAGGCCCTTTAAAGTCTATGGTCTGTGTATACCATTAGTCCTGGATACATCATCTTTATCTCTCTAGGACTTATACAGCCATATCATTAGTTCCATTAGTAAATTCCGTCTGGAGGATCTGACTCGGTCGTTAAGGTCTATGGAGATTAGTAAAAAATGGTTGAAACAGGAAGACATAGTTTGTCCTTAAGTTTTCCATACGTGTTTGTACTGATTTTCACTGATTGATAAGTGTCAATGGATAAATAAAAGTTCCAATAGTTTACCTGCTTTGGTTTCTAAAAAAGGATGAGAAGAAAACAGATATAACACAGAGGTAATATGGATACGGTCCATCTTACACCAATGTAAAAAAAGACAGCGATCTCGCTTTGTGTGACACATACCTGCGACCGCCAACAACCGCCCCCTGGATATCGCTGATCGCACTCGAATGGCCTGGGCCATTTTTTCGTCGTTGGCGTCCCGCTGGCTCTGACTAGCGACGCATGGACACAGGCGGAAGTCATCAGAATCGCTGCGGTGTGAAAGGTAACAGCGACCCCCGACGGATCGCTTATCGCTGCAGCGTCGCTGGTGAGATCTGCCTGTGTGGCAGCTCACTAGCGACCATTTAGCGATGCACCAGCGATCCTGACCGGGTCGTATCGTTGTCGGGATCGCTGGTGTGTCGCTAAATGTAACGGGACCTTTAGGCCCCCCTACATACTAGACAAACGTCAAGCGAACCCGCCGATATCAGCAAGTTCAGCTTTTGTGGATGGAGGTCACTAACAGATGATGTCAGGGAGATAATGATGCTGACAAGTCTAATTTTGGACTGACAATCCTTTTGTTCTCCAATAGATAAGCCACCGCCAGAGATGTCTGGCAGCGACGTAGATAACACCGGAGAGTTTGTGCTCCTCTGTATGGGAGAATCAGGCAAGATAACTGCTGGCCGAATGATCGGCTGAACCATCGTTGGGCCGGCGGTTATCTTAAGTGTATGTATTAGGCTGATCTGTAGAAAATTGAAATGGCTAATAATGGTTTCAGCATTTGTGTAAAATGAGCCTAATTAACCCTGAGGGTATTGCGTACAACACTCCAGGTATTCTGGGTAACATGCTCATACCGACTCGTATTCCAGGAGCCCCTTTTACTGAATATTTAGACATTAAGAAAATCAGAAAAATATGTAATCAGAAGTGGATGAGGAGATTTTCCACTGTGTTTTTCCTCTTGTCTGCTCTCTCTAAAATATGTTCACTGATTGCAGGTAAAACGTCTCGTATGATTACCATTCCTCTGATTAGTGGAAACATCATGATACATTGTATCATGAGTTGAGTGCAATTAACACTCCTCCAAAACAATTGTTTCTTCCAGTGGTCAATGTGTTGCTATGGAGACCAACCAGTCACAAAGCAGTCACTTAACTAAATTACAGCATTATCAGGCAACGATGCCTTTTGTTTTCAGCACTAGAGTTCGGTGGTATTTACCATTTTTTACAGTGGTCTTACCTCCGATCCCCCATTACGTGAATTAACAAACAAATGCTTATTTTGCACATTGTATTAACGATATTGAAATGTTCTGCTCGCTCTCCCCAGAGTGTAGAAACTTTAATTAGTCTGACAATTTTCAGGGCTGAGGACTGTGGACAAAATCCCCACAGAAATTCACCACCAGAGAAGGGAACGAGGTTTGTGGCTGCACAATGACACCAATTAAGTGTTCATTGTTAATGATGCTAAAGTGACACTGGATATTCTGAAGACGCTTCCTCCCGTGAACACCACTTCATCGATGCGATGCATTTTCTATTTCACGGTTTTTCAGAATATTCCAATTAAATGAATATTTGTACAATGCTGGCGGTGTTGTATGGTTCAGGGGTACAAATATGTCCACCAACGCCCCAAAAAAGTCTGTTCTCCAGATATTATCTATTCATTTTGCACGTATTATGCTTTGCTTATATAGCGCTATCTTATTCCGCAGCGTTTTACACACATTATCATCACTGTCCCCAATG
Organism: Dendrobates tinctorius; assembly: GCF_039654945.1. Taxonomy (NCBI): domain Eukaryota; kingdom Metazoa; phylum Chordata; class Amphibia; order Anura; family Dendrobatidae; genus Dendrobates; species Dendrobates tinctorius. The sequence goes on along the minus strand of NW_027361881.1, from coordinate 7,646,448 downwards.
GGGCTCACTATCTAAATTCCCTTTCAGTATGTGTTTTGGTGTAGGATGAAGCCAGAGACCCAGCGGAAACCCACGCAAACCCAGGGAGCGCATACAAACAGATGTTGTCCTTGGTGGGACTTCAACCCAGGACCCCAGATCTGCAAGGTTGCAGTGCTAACCACTGAGCCACCATGCTGTTACTGCACAAACACCATTATTACCAATGATCCCTGCATACAGGCCCACATAATACCGCCACGCCATGGGCTCTACAATTAGCATGAAATAGTGAATGGACATTGTACTGTTACGGAACAGAACACATTATACAAAGCCCAGTAATGCCACCAGTCAGTAGATATCACTTCTACCCCAGCGCTCTGTAGACCCCACAAGTGATTACAGTAGAGGTAAATCTGGTTGACATCTTTTCTGATTGTGGTCGTTCACTTTTCCATTTTTTTTACCGTTTGTCCCAAATTGCCACATTGAGTTGTTTTCATCCCCGACGATTTTGTAGCACAGGCATATCTAGTTTCTGAATACTTTTCAGCAACCTTGTTACCTATTTTTTTGCAACCTCCACAAACTCTCAGGTCCGGCTCATTAAGATGTTTATGCCACAATTCTGGTGTAAACACCTTAATAATTCGCAATATTTTTGGGCACCTTGGAAGTTGAAAAAATGATGCTCCCTTGAACTTAATACCCCCTTGAAAATTGCTATTGCCACTGGGGTAACCTACACACAATTGAAAGTGATAGATTGTTTTGGGCAAGAGTGGGCAACAAAGTTAAAATATTAACCTAGACCAGTGGTGGCGAACCTGTGGCACGCATGTCAGAGGGGCACACAGAGACCTCCTTGTGAGGACGCGTGACATCGCCATTCCTCATCAGTGGATCGGGGCCGGTGGGTGAGGAGACCGGTGACGCCAGCCCCTACTTCAGCGGATCTGCGTTCTCGGACACACATCCAGCTGAAGTGTATTGCAGCGCAGAATGAAGGAAATATACCAGGATGGGGGAGCATATAAATGGATTGGGGGAAGATATACGGATGGGGAGCATATACATGCATTGAGGAAGCATAAACAAGGATGGGGGTTGCCTATACCAGGAAGGGGGCATGTATACCAGTATGAAGAGGTTCATATACCAGCATGGGGGACATATACCAGGATAGGAAGCATATTCCTTTATATCTGCAGTCTGGTACCCCTGCTCCTGTCTGTGGCTGCTCTTTGCTGCCCCCGCCTGCTCTCTGCTGCCTCCCGCCTGCTCTCTGCAGCCCCACCCGCCTGCTCTCTGTACCCCCCCCACCCGCCTGCTCTCTGCTGCCCCGTGTACTGAGTTTTTTTTCTAAACGAAACCCTCAGTATTCAGGTAAAATTGCCGTGTTGGCACTTTGCGATAAATAAGTGGGTTTTGGCGTGCAGTTTGGGCACTCTGTCTCTAAAAGGTTCGCCATTACTGGCCTAGACCAAGCAGTAGGTACAGTAGTGGTTTTGTACATCCTGTGCAGTCCAGACAGAAATGTGACCACCATATTTCAAGCTGTATTACCTTGTTGATCAAGACATGAAAAAAATCAGAAACATAATTAAAGTATTTCTTGGTGTGTACAACAGTTTTTGTCACTAGTAGAACCAGAGTTGTGGCAGATTTAGCTGAGTGACTCTCCCCCACTGTATTTTGTGCTACATTTATGTAGTCTTACAATGTATAGGTAATAATTCCACATAGCTGTGCAGACTGCCCGGCCCAATAGTGGGGATAACCATGGATAGGTCACATTCAGCTTACTCAGTCCTGTCTTGATAAATCTCTTTACTAATATTAAGGTGTATGCTAAAAATTAGTAATATCTTATCTAGAACACGAGATAAACTCTCCATTTTCTGCAAATAATCTCATCGTCTACATTACAAGCACTTGCTGGTAGTAAGTCAATTAACTCTTATTCTAGAGTGGCTTTCCATCAGTGAAATCCTTTCTTCCTTTGGCTTATGCACCAGCAAACATACTGATACAATTTAAAGGTCATGTTCTTTTCAAACTGACAAGCCCCTCCGAAATTTTGACGAGAGTCCTTCTAAGACCTGCACCACTTCCAATGAAATGGAATTAAGTTAAGCATCAGTTCATGTGAGCTCGATCATGTGAGCCGATTACAGCTCGTAACCATGGAGAGAAGTGATTCAAAGTGTGACGGACAACCTTTCACGGTAAGGAGATGTGTTGTCAAGAATAAGCAACTAACTCGGAAAAGGAAGCGGAGAATTGGTCATAGATGCTATCACCACGTGGAGGTTAGAAGCACTTAACAGCATCCGATACATAGTTCACGCTATTGGCAATGACTACTGAGAAAGATTGATATATTTCACCTCCACTCAATAATCCCAAGATTAGGGCATTGGGACCGCTGAGAATAAAGATCTGCAACCTCATCGTGAATGGAGCAGAGCAGCACATTCTCGGCCTCCACTCCATTCATTGTCAATGGGACTACTGTAAATAGCTGGGCTCTTGGCTTTCTCTGCCAGTCCAATAGACAATGAATGGAGCGGAGGTTGACTATGTGCATTGCTGCTCCTTTCAAGGTGCGTTCCATTCTTTGGATTGCTGGAACAGTGATCAGCAAGTTACTCATCTTTTGGTTAGGGGATCATGTGTGATTTTGAGAATGCAGCAAAATAAAATTGTACTAGTCTGATAGAAGCATAAAGATCACTACATTGGGGGAATGGAAGTCTTTGGATACATTGGAGCTCCTAGCACTTGTGGCAAGCAGAAAAGTAGCCTCAATGAGTGGTCTAAAATGCTGAGAAAACACTGGCATCCATAACCTTAACTGTATTTCAGGTCTCTGTTAAACAAGAGTTCATTTCACTTTCATGTCTCGTCCTGAAACTCCACTCAAGTCATGGAAGCTGAGCTGTGATACCAGACACAACCCATGGGCAGGTGTGGAGCGGTGTATGAAAGAAGGCAGCCATTATTAACCACCTTAGGATTAATTCCGTGAAGACCAAGGAATTGGTGGTGGACTTTCGCAAGGGAAAAAATCCACCAGTAGTGGTGAACATTCAGGGAAATGACATTGAGATTGTCGACACCTATAAGTACCTTGGTTTGATCCTCAATAATAAGCTTGACTGGGCCCATCACTTGGATGCAGTGTACAGGAAGGGCCACAGTAGGCTTTATCTGCTCAGAAGGCTGAGAGCCTTCGGAGTTAGGGGGGCACTCCTTGCATCCTTCTTCAACTCTGTTGTGGCATCAGTCATCTTCTTTGGTGTGGCGTGCTGGGGTAATGGCATATCAACCAGGGACAGGAATAGGCTGGACAAACTGATTAGAAGGGCCAGCTCTGTCCTGGGATGCCCCCTTGATCCAGTTCAGGAAGTAGGCGACAGGAGGATACTGGTCAAGGTGAGCTACTTGGTGCAGAATGATTCCCATCACATGCATGAGACCGTGACAAAGATGTGCAGTACTGTCAGTGACCGGCTACTTCATCCTAAATGTGAGAGGGAGCACTATCAAAAGTCCTTCCTTCCTGCTGCAGTTAGGCTGTATAACCAGCACTGTCCAAAACGGAGAACGACCCAAACAGTGAACTGATAGATCCAAAGTTGTGATAGTCCAGTTATATCTTTTTTTTTTTTTTTTCCGTATATGTACCTACCTACTGTCAATGTAATGCCTTTATGCATCTGTATCTGTACTTGTTCCTGCCTTGCTGCTGTAATGCTCTGAATTTCCCCATGGTGGGACAATTAAAGGATTATCTTATGTTTTTTAGTCCTAGATATCCCTTTTTCTGACCAGCAATAGCAAATTAGCCCATGACCAAAAGGGATGCCGTTTATTGGACGGAAAACAAACAACTTTTTGCCAATTTCTTTAATCCCCTTTACTTGCACAAAATATTAATTCATAAGTAAACCTATTTGACCCATGACACATGAAAAGGGACGGCTGAAACAACGGCAAAATAGAGTTGTCTTCTGGATGTTGTATTAAAGGTCCATTAGTGTGTCAGGGCATTGCCCCCCCCATCACATGGTCCTTTTTAATGGTTTGACTCTTAAAGGGAATGTGTAATCAGAAAATGGCCTATTTAAATCTGGTCTTTTATGTTAAATGTATGCGTTTAAAAAAAATGATGATTTTTTTAATTTTTCATATCTTTAGGTATTTATTGAGCATCATCATCAAGGCAAAGGTCAGTGTGAAGGGAGGTGGACGAGGTAAGCTGTAACGTCACCATGTGTGAATGGTGGATTTAGTGTTATTGTGGCGTCCCCAGGAGTATGGCCGCCACAGTGGCTTTGCCTTCCTCCATGGGAGGGTAATGCCAGGCTTGGAGGCAATGATGGGTCTCTCTCGCAGTCAATCCATACATGCAACACAGTTCCACTTCAGGCCAGCAGGGGGAACTCTGAACCAGGATTAAGGGGAGGGGTGCCCTCTGAGGGCCAAGAGGAAGGAGTGGTCAGTTAGTCTGCGGAGGTTGAAGTGTGCAGATGTGTGGAGAGAAGCTGGAGGTTGAGCTAGGAAGGAGAGCTCCCTCAGCTTGAGAGCGCACGAACTGGAGCCTGGTCTCCACGGCTGTACGGATACTAAGGGTCCTACAGCAGATACCAGAGGAGTAGGAGGTTGTAAATGCCCTACTCCCATCTAAGACTTGAGGCACAACAGCAGCTTGGATAAAGAGCCAGGACTGAGAGAGAAAGGAGTCCCCGAGAGAGGCTACAGCTGTCTGCCGTGCAAGTAAGGTTCTTGGGAACATCTGACAGGAGGAACTTCAGAGTAACTTAGTACTTGGAGTACTTCATTCAAACAAGCGCTAGGAAGGAGACTGCACAGCCTGTCTGCTGAGAGAGAATCCCTGAGTTGCTTCCAGGCTAGCCTGCTCCGTTACCATCTGTAATCAGGACTGCAGTTATCAAGTAAAGGTACAGAAATTGCACCCCGCTGTGTCTTGTCTGCTTCCTACCTTTCCGGCACTGCTACATCCCCGTGCCAACAACATCTACACTGCCCTGGGACTATAGCTTCACCTGTGGGGAGCTACACTATCTATGCTACAACACACCATCAGCCCCAGAGGATCTGTCTGCAGCGTCGGCTTAACATCTCCCTTGCCCAACACCACAGGAGGCGTCACAAACTATTCCATTACAACATTACATTCCCCCATTACTTGGTCGCCCAGGGCCATGGACTGGGTCATTGCTGCTGTGACACAACCCACTGACACCGGCCCGGTACCGAGTACCCCTAATGGGTCACACAGGGATATTTAGGTTAATGTGTTGAGGCGATAGGCCAGTCTGAATAAATGCGTTTTCAGGGCACGCTTAAAATTGTGGGGATTGGGGACTAATCGTATTGACCTGGGAAGTGCATTCCAAAGAATTGGCGCAGCATGTGTAAAGTCTTGGAGACGGGAATGGGAGGTTCTGATTATTGAGGATGCTAACCTCAGGTCATCAGCAGAACGGAGGGCGCGGGTAGGGTGGTATACTGAAACAAGGGAGGAGATGTAGGGTGGTGCTGAGCCATGGAGAGCTTTGTGGGTGAGGGTAATAAGTTTATACTGAATTCTGGAGTGGATGGGTAGCCAGTGTAATGACTGGCACAAGGTAGAGGCATCGCTGTAACGATTTTTGAGGAATATAATCCTGGCTGCAGCATTCAAGACAGGTTGGAGAGGGGAGAGTTTGGTAAGAGGGAGACCGATTAGAAGAGAGTTACAATAGCCAAGACGAGAATGAATAAGAGAAACAGTAAGAGTTTTTGCAGAGTCAAAAGTAAGAAAAGGTCGAATTCTAGAAATGTTTTTGAGGTGCAGATGACAAGAGCGAGCCAGTGATCGAATGTGGGGGGCGAAGGAAAGCTCGGAATCAAGTATGACCCCAAGACAGCGGGCATGTTGCTGGGGAGTAATAGTGGAACCACACACAGAAATGGCAATGTACTTGAGTAGCGGGAAGAAACACAAGGAGTTCAGTCTTTGACAGGTTCAGTTTCAGATATAGTGAGGACATGATGTTAGACACAGTGTTTAGACAATCGCCGGTGTTTTCTAGAAAGGCTGGCGTGATGTCAGGAGAAGAAGCGTATAATTGGGTGTCATCAGCATAGAGATGGTACTGGAAACCAAATCTACTGATTGTTTGACCAATAGGGGCAGTGTACAAGGAGAAGAGGAGGGGGCCTAGGACTGATCCTTGAGGAACCCCAACAGTAAGGGGAAGGTGAGAGGAGGAGGAACCGGCAAAAGATACAGTGAAGGAGCGGTCAGAGAGATAGGAGGAGAACCAGGAGAGAACGGTGTCCTTGAGACCAATGGAGCGGAGCATAGTGAGGAGGAGCTGATGATCCACAGTGTCAAATTCTGCAGAGAAATGTTATCAATCATTGCACAGGAAGGAGGTGAGCTGTGACAGCACCTATTGTGAATGGTGGATTCTGTGTTATATACTGTATATAGAGGTATTATCCGTCATGGTGCAGGAGGAGGAGGTGAGCTGTGACATCACCTATTGTGAATGGTGTTTCTTGTGTTATCTGTGCTTGTACAGGAGGGGGAGGTGAGCTGTGACATCACCTATTGTGAATGGTGGATCCTGTGTTATGTGCTGTGTATAGAGGTGTTAGATGCAAGATAGGAAAAAAGGGGTCAGACAATCCGCGCTGCGAATCACTATGGTGGTTTTTTCCTGAGGAAGGAGTTCTGTGAAACTTCGAAACGCGTCGAATAAAGACCACTGTAATAATAATTGTTCATAGTGATTCGCAGCGCGGATTGTCTGACCACTTTTTTCCTATCCTGCATCTTCTACGTCGGTCCCTCGTGGATCTGTGGTTTCTGCAGCAGCGAATCCTCCATACTAATTACAAGCTCCTTCTGGTGAGTGTATTATTTTCAAATTGATATACCTACACTGGATAATGCACTATTGCGCTATTTCTCTTCAATAGTATCCCGTGAATAGAGGTGTTATCAGTCCTTGTACAGGAGGAGGAGGTGAGCTGTGACATCACCTAATCACCTATTGTGAAGGGTGGATCCTGTGTTATCTACTGTATATAGCGGCGTTATCAGTCCTTGTACAGGAGGAGGAGGTGAGCTGTGACATCACCTATTGTGAAGGGTGGATCGTGTGTTATTTACTATATGGAAATGTGTTTTCAGTCGTCATGATCCTGGATCCTGTCTGTAATGATAATGAGACTACTGAAATGTCATTAGTGCAGAGCAGAAAGTGTGGGAGTCTAGTATAAGGCCTAGTGGCCAGTGTGAAAATAGCATGATTTCTTTTTTTCTCCTTTTATATAGAAGATATGGAAAATTGAAAAACATTTAATATAAAAACCTGATTTAACAAAAGGATATTTTCTCACCTACTTTGAAGAAGATATTGTAAAACATGTCCACGCTCAGATTGTAATTAAAAAAAAATATTTTTTTCGTTGCTTCATTTTAGTGTATCCAAAAATAAATAACAAAATTCTCTGTAAAATAGTCTCCCTTTAAGGCAGAAACTAATATTTTTTTTTATTTTTCTTTGAATAGAATTAATAAAACCAATGTAATTCAGGAACTTGCACGGAAACATGAAATGCTCAACGTACATTCCACAAGTGTTAAAGAAGCGGTTCTCCAAGGATTTATTAGTCTAAACTAGTTTTTTATCTGCCAAGTAGAAAGGAGACGGCGTTTGAACTATTTTGTTTATCTGCCTGACACAGAAATCATTCATCAGAAATTAAATCAATCCAATTTCATACATTTAAGACTATATTAATTTTTTGCCGCACTCTTTGAAGTGGGCTGTCAAATGAATAAAATAGAGATCAACTTAAGTAATTATTCCAATGAGCTGCTAATACTTCTTTCCCTGTGATGTAAAGGATGGAGATGTGCTCCACGGTCTTAAAATAGCATTTGCTAAACACTGAGGAATCCAGGCGGAACGTGTATTGCTGGATATCGCCATCCAAATTTGGGTATTGTACCTTGGAGGATGTTGCATATTGAAGGAAATGAAGGTCAGAGGATATAATGACTTGTGAAGTTAAGGAACATACATTGTAATTTAAACATCTTTGTATCAATCTGAAGAAGCCAAAGAGACAGCAATCAGACAAAGTATTATGGGACGTAGTACAAGAATGTTAAAAACCCTGTTTGAATTCAGTGTTCTTGCATAGAAGTTTCTTAACTTCATAATTGCCCCTCTCGGCACAGGTTGGAGTTACTAAAACTCCAAAGAGACATATTTTGGGACCTGTTGGTTAGGGTCATCTAGCACAGAACTCAGAAGGCAATGTTTCCCAGGCAGAGCCAAACATTGCACTATGAAGGTACTATGTTATAGCACAATATACCAAGTCAGATGTAATGCAAGCCACCAGCTACCATGACACGCAAGTCTCCCCCAAAACAAAAAAAATCACAAATTCATCAATTTCTACATCTCACCAAACTGTAGGTCACAGCACGAGAGCAATCACTTGTTGTATTATGCTGTACTGTAGCAGTGCTACAATCATATGTAAAAGTTTGGGCACCCCTATTAATGTTAACCTTTTTTCTTTATAACAATTTTGGTTTTTGCAACAGCTATTTCAGTTTCATATATCTAATAACTGATGGTCTCAGTTATATTTCTGGATTCAAATGAGGTTTATTGTACTAACAGAAAATGTGCAATATGCATTTAAACAAAATTTGACCGGTGCAAAAGTATGGGCACCCTTATCCTTTTCTTGATTTGAACACTCCTAACTACTTTTTACTGACTTCCTGAAGCACTAAATTGGTTTTGTAACCTCATTGAGCTTTGAACTTCATAGCCAGGTGTATCAAATCATGAGAAAAGGTATTTAAGGTGGCCACTTGCAAGTAGTTCTCCTATTTGATTCTCCTATGAAGAGTGGCATCATGGGCTCCTCAAAACAACTCTCAAATGATCTGAAAACAAAGATTATTCAACATAGCTTTTCAAGGGAAGGATACAAAAAGTTGTCTCAGAGATTTAACCTGTCAGTTTCCACTGTGAGGAACATAGTAAGGAAATGGAAGAGCACAGGTACAGTTCTTGTTAAGCCCAGAAGTGGCAGGCCAAGAAAAATATCAGAAAGGCAGAGAAGAAGAAAGGTGAGAACAGTCAAGGACAATCCACAGACCACCTCCAAAGACCGGCAGCATCATCTTGCTGCAGATGGTGTCACTGTGCATCGGCCAACCATACAGCGCACTTGGCACAAGGAGAAGCTGTATGGGAGAGTGATGCGAAAGAAGCCGTTTCTGCAAGCACGCCACAAACAGAGTCGCCTGAGGTATGCAAAAGCACATTTGGACAAGCCAGTTACATTTTGGAAGAAGGTCCTGTGGACTGATGAAACAAAGATTGAGTTGTTTGGTCATACAAAAAGTCGTTATGCATGGAGGCTAAAAAACACAGCATTCCAAGAAAAACACTTGCTACCCACAGTAAAATTTGGTGGAGGTTCCATCATGCTTTGGGGCTGTGTGGCCAATGCCGGCACCGGGAATCGTGTTAAAGTTGAGGGTCGCATGGATTCAACTCAGTATGAGCAGATTCTTGACAATAATATGCAAAAATCAGTGACGAAGTTGAAGTTACGCAGGGGATGGATATTTCAGCAAGACAATGATCCAAAACACCGCTCCAAATCTACTCAGGCATTCATGCAGAGGAACAATTACAATGTTTTGGAATGGCCATCCCAGTCCCCAGACCTGAATATCATTGAACATCTGTGGGATGATTTGAAGCGGGCTGTCCATGCTCGGCGACAATCAAACTTAACTGAACTGGAATTGTTTTGTAAACAGGAATGGTCACAAATACCTTCATCCAGGATCCAGGAACTCATTAATAGCAACAGGAAGCGACTAGAGGCTGTTATTTTTGCAAAAGGAGGCTCTGCAAAATGTTAATGTCACTTTTATGTTGAGGTGCCCATACTTTTGCACCGGTCAAATTTTGTTAAAATGCAGAGTCCATCAGTTATTAGATATATGAAACTGAAATAGCTGTTGCAAAAACCAAAATTGTTATAAAGTAAAAAGGTTAACATTAATAGGGGTGCCCAAACTTTAACATATGACTGTATATAGAAATGTTTGCCTGCATGACTAAGTCATTATGTACTCCTAACCTGGGGCAGCTTTTACGCTCCATATATGGACTGCAATTGTCAGGACTCAAACCCAGCAGCTTGTGCACCAGGCAGCAGCTCTCCCCTCTGAGCTATTCAGCTCGCTGGATAGTTCCTTGCTAACCCAGATATGAATACCAGTGTTGTTCCTGATTGTCTCCACCCTGTAATCTCCTGATTAAGCACCCTACTTAAACCTGGAATTGCACTTCCTTCCTTGCAAGATTATTGAGCTCCCAGCCTTTAAGCCCCCGTCACGCACAGCGATCTCGTTAGCGAGATCGATGCCGAGAAGTGGTGAGTTCTCCTTCAATGGAAGTCTTCAAACAGAGGCTGGACAGACATCTGACTGGGATGATTTAGCGAATCCTGCTTTGAGCAGGGGGTTGGACCAGATGACCCAGGAGGTCCCTTCCAACTCTATGATTCTATGATTCTATGATTCTATGATTCTATGAGTCACAAGTTTTGTGACGCAACAGCGATCTCACCAACGAAATCACTGTGTGTGACACTTATCAGCGACCGGCCCCTCTGCCGGGTATCGCTGATCGTGCTGGAATGGCCAGGACATTTTTTTGATCGCTGGTCTCCCGCTGGCCAGCGCGCATCGCTGTGTGTGGCAGGCAGGAGACCAGTGAGCTGGCGCTGGTAACTAAGGTACATATTGGGTTTCAAAGCGGCGCGCGGCGCTTAGAAACCCGATGTGTACCTTAGTTACCATCGTGCTGGTGCAGGGAGCTGGTATCCAAGGTACACATCGGGTTTCTAAGTGCCGCGCCGCTGTTTGGCTGCTCACCAGCGATCATGTAGCGACACACCAGCGATCATGTAGCGACACACCAGCGATCCTGACAAGGTCATATCATTGTCGGGATCGCTGGTGCGTCGCTATGTGTGACGGGGCCCTTAATCAAGCTCTCCTTTCTCCTGCTGCTTCATCCATGATTATACTCCTGATACACTGTACCGACCCCTGGCTAGTCCTGACTACACTACCTGCTGATCCTTCAACTATACTGCTGCTCTCGTCTACCGACCTCTCGCTAGTCCTGAATACACTACCTGCTGATGCTGCCTCTAGTGGTTGCAATACCACTACTCCAAACCAGATCAGTCCATAACAGCAATGCACACTCTGCTGGTTTTCTTGCCCGAAATAACAGTTTCATAGGCATATATGAGCTTGCTAGTTAGCGTCAAGGTATTCATTGCCTATCAGTGCATAGAGGTCCATATGTAGTGCCTGAAATGCGCTTCTCAGAAATCGGTCGGAAACAAACTTTCAAGTTAGTAACAAAGGTCTGCATTTTTTTCTAGAACAGAACCACTTCAGTCCACCAGCTGCGTAGGCAAAACATGGTGCATGTGCACTAGACAAATTTTTTTTTTTTCCTAATTCAGGTGACTTCAACATTATCAAATTTATTGTATCACAAAGATGATGATTACTCCGGCCACGACGATCTATAAAAAATATACATGCTCACATTGCACCTCAACGAGCTCCAGTATTGTAACTGAGGCCACAGATGGTTTATGGAATCTGTGATCACAAGAATGGTGCCATGTTCCAGCAGATGTTGTATAACCGTATAAAGGCACCATAGGACAGCACGTGCAGGGTTTTTGGCTACATAACGTGGATCTGGACTCTTTATACTGCCATAAAGGGATGTGGATTGACCCATCTATTGATTTGCTTGGTGCTCCTTAGGGTAGCACTAACCATAACTGTAATTAGTAAAGAGCGAAGGTCCTTGGATAAGGTGTTATCTGAGCTTGCTCGGGTGCTAACCGAGTGACTTTGGCGTGCTCTAATTATATGTTTGAGTCCCCGAGGCTGTTTGACAGCCACAACACATGCAAGGATTGCCGACAGCAACAACACATGCAAGGATTGCCGACAGCAACAACACATGCAAGGATTGCCGACAGCCACAACACATGCAAGGATTGCCGACAGCCACAACACATGCAAGGATTGCCGACAGCCACAACACATGCAAGGATTGCCGACAGCCACAACACATGCAAGGATTGCCGACAGCCACAACACATGCAAAGATTGCCGACAGCCACAACGCATGCAAGGATTGCCGACAGCCACAACACATGCAAAGATTGCCGACAGCCACAACGCATGCAAGGATTGCCGACAGCCACAACACATGCAAAGATTGCCGACAGCCACAACGCATGCAAGGATTGCCTGTTTGATATGCAGCCTCGGGGACTCAAACATATTATCCGAGCACGCCGAAGTCGCTCGGTTAGCACTCTCAGAAAACACCTTATTCAAGGAGCTTCGCTCATCACTAACTGTAATGTTCAGTCACTACGTCATTTACCTTGGATATAATATGCAGGACAGGCACGCTGCTTGTTATTTCCATGCTTAGACCGGTCAATTTCAATACTTGGATGTGTTGAATATAAGAAAATTCATCTTAAAGACAAGGCATTGCTGACCGAGTCATATCATTGTGGATGAGAGTAATTTTATAGAATTTTTCAGTGGTAACAATTAGAAAATCTCCAGATAACTGCAGCCAATTACACTATTTAGTCTTTCGCGTATGGTAAATCTTACATAATCATTTGGTCTCGCACGTTCCTTACGGCAGAGACTGGCAGCAGGCAGCTTAAAAAAAATTACAGAAAACACTTTATTTAACAAAAAAAAAAATTCCAGTGTCACCGATTAGCTGTTAGAACAACTACAAGCTATTAATATTCCTGACTTTCCACCCCACAATTTTCACTTCACTCTGTAAACAGACACAACCTGCAATCAGCTTGTAACCAAACTTTTTATTCAATACTGTAAGTGACATTATATAAAATAAATTAAAGGTTCAAGCACAAATTAGTGATTTTTCATGAAACCCCTGACAAATACTGTCAAAAAAAATTACACATTTACCTTAATCAGAACACTGTAAAACTTCCCGGTTTCCCTTTTTCTTGCCTCCAATTCTACATTAGTGCTATCATTAAAATTTAATTAAATGATGGAATTATTTGCTGCATATTCTGACCGACTTCACTCACTATGCTGGATAGATTGTGAATGAAAGAGATTTTTACTATAGTTCATGAACCCAATTGATAAGTCCTGACATCTGTAATAACCCATTTAGCTTCCACTGTCATATCAAATTTTTTTCTTTGGGATATAAAGGGAGCAGGAGATGCCGCCTAAGGGTATGTTTCCACGGTCAGTATTGGCAGCGCTTTGGACGCAGCACATGTCCGCTCCGTCCAAAGCGCTGCCGGCTTTTGTACATGCGGTGATTCCGCATGTGTTCATTGAACTGTGCCGAATCACCGAGTCCCTATACATTATATGGGTGACTTTATCTTGCGGAGACGGAGCGTCTCCGCAAGATAAATTGACATACTGCAGTCTAGAAAGGTGCGCCGCATGTGCGTCTACACGGGGAAGCCTGGGGTATCTCTGCATGCATAGTGTAGATGGGATTTCATAAAATCCCCTCCACTATGCTGTGACATCTGGCCGCTGTGGATTGGACGCTGCGGCTGTATGCAACATCCAATCCGCAGGATTTACTGACCGTGGGAACATTCCCCAATTCTCACTATCGGAGTTTCGACCAAAATACTAATGTATCTTTCTTACAGAGGATTATCGTTTTGCTGAATCCTTTGGTGAAATTAAACAACTCACTTGCGAATGACATAACTGTTTGCTAATATTTACTATATTAAAACCATTGCTTTCAGAAACAAGAAAATTCTGATAGAGAAAGTGCAAGGAACACTTGTACTCATGAGGAGAAGAATTCCAACTGAAAGTATACAATATACAGTCATGGTCAAAAGTTTTGAGAATTACAAGTTTTGGCTGCTTTAGTGTTTTTAGTTGCATGTTTCTATTGTAATTGAAGTACAATTAGAAACATTTAATAAGTCTTTAACCCCTTTACCCCCAAGGGTGGTTTGCATGTTAATGCCCGGGCCAATTTTTACAATTCTGACCACTGTCCCTATATGAGGTAATAACTCTGGAACGCTTCCATGGATCCCGGTGATTCTGACATTGTTTTCTCGTGACATATTGTACTTCATGATAGTGGTAAAATTTCCTTGATATGACTTGCATTTATTTTTGAAAAAAAAAATGGAAATTTGGCGAAAATTTAGAAAATTTTGCAATTTTCAAACTTTGAATTTTCATGCCCTTAAATCAGAGATATGTCACACAAAATACTTAATAAGTAACATTCCCCACCAAATTTTTTTTTGCTATGAAGTTATAAGTGTTAAAAGTTAAACAGCGATTTCTCATTTTTACAGCACCATTGTTTTTTTTTTTTTTTTTTTTTTAAGGACCAAATCACACTTGAAGTCACTTTGAGGGGTCTATATGATAGAAAATACCCAAAAGTTACACCATTCTAAAAACTGCACCCCTGACAGTGCTCAAAACCACATTCAAGTAGTTTATTAACCCTTCAGGTGCTTCACAGAAATTTTTGGAATGTTTAAAAAAAAATTAACATTTAATTTTTTCCAAAAATTTACTTCAGATCCATTTTTATTTTTATTTTACCAAGGGTAACAGGTGAAATTGGACAGCAAAAGTTGTTGGGCAATTTCTCCTGAATATGCTGATACCTGATATATGCAGGTAAACCACTGTTTCGGCGCATGGCAGAGCTTGGAAAGGAAGGAGCGCCGTTTGACTTTTCAGTGCAAAATTGGCTGGAATTGAGATCAGACGCCATGTCGCATTTGGAGAGACCCTGATGTGCCTAAAGAGTGGAAACCCCCCAATAGTCACACCATTTTGGAAAGTAGACCCCCCCAAGGAACTTATCTAGATGTGTGGTGAGCACTTTGAACCCCCAAGTGCTTTACAGAAGTTTATCACGTGGAGCCGTAAAAATAAAAAAAATAATTTTTCCCACAAAAATGATCTTTTTGCCCCCGATTTTTTTATTTTCCCAAGGGTAACAGAGGAAATTGGACCCCAAAAGTTATTGTGCAAATTGTCTTGAGCACGCTGATACCCCATTTGTGGGGGTAAACCACTGTTTGGGCGCATGGCAGAGCTCAGAAGGGAAGGAGCGCCAGATTTTACTGTAATGGTTTGCAGATACCATGACCAACTGGGAGAGCCAATGAGGTGCCAAAACAACAGAATCCCCTATAAGTGACCCCATTTTACAAACTACACCTCTCAATGAGTTCATCTAGGGGGTGCAGTAATCATATTGACACCATGGGTGTGTCACAGAATTGTGTATCATTGGGCAGTGAGGACAAAATAACTACATTTTTAACACCAAAATTTTGTTTTAGCCAAAGATTTTACATTTTCACACAAGAAGTGGCAAAAAATTGAAACAAAATTTGTCACACAATTTCTACTGAACGTGGCAATACCCCATATGTGGCTGTACAGTGCTACTTAGCCATGCGGAGAGACTCGGGAGGAACGGAGCGCCATTTGCCTATTCAAGTGAATGGGACTGTGCACATGTCAGTGTGTTTCCACGGACCGTCAGTCACCGAGGGTGATGTCATAGAGGTTACCTCCGGTCACTGAGCTCCATTCCCAGCTGGGCTGAGCTGCGGTGACTTCGATGAGATCCCCGCTAGCACCGTGAGCGCTCACTGTGCTAGCGGGGATCTGATCTCAGCTCAGCCCGGCTGAGCTTATTAACGTTCTTTCGAGCTCTGCAATCTGAAAAAGTATGAAGGGGAGGTTTGGATCGGCACTGCAGGTTCAGTTGCCATATAGAGAACACAAGATTGAGCCTCCTGGAATTACAGACATTTTTGCTCTACTTTGGGGCTAAAAGTGGTGTAAAGTAAGCATATATGACATGGAAAATTAACCCTTCTGCAATAAAAAGGAACATTTTTGCGTCTGCAACATTAAATCCAGCGCATCTTTGAGTAAGAAAAATCTTTACCATACCAGCTAACACCCGGCCGGGATCGGCTGCGCACCCCCCCCCCCCCCCCATGAGCGTGGCCGATCGCTATGACATACTATTCTGTCCATGGTCAAATTGTGCCAGGCCACATGGACGGAATAGTACGTCGGATATCAGAAAGGGGTTAAACTTTTATTAACAAATTCATCAGGTTTATGTAAAATCTCAAGATTACCAGTGATGACACATATTTCTTCATACTTCTACCCCTCACCCTGGCAGCTGGATATCAGCTTCTGGGCCAAATCCTGACTGATAATCGCCCGTTGTTGTCTCATCAGTGCTCGGAGGTTATCACAATTTCAGTGGTTTTGATTGCCCATCCGCATTTTGAGGATTGACCATAGGTTCTCAAGGAGATTGATATTCTGGGGGCATTCGTGATCATGGATGCAACGTTTTTATGGTTTGTTCACTGAGACACTTAGAGTAGTTATTACTTTTTCCTTGTGAGAGAGTCTCCATCATTCTGGGAAAAGCATCATTACTACATTGTCCTGGATGGTAGGGAGAAGTGGCTCTTAGAGGAGGTTTGTGAGTGCTCCCCTCCATGGATCAAAAGTTACCCCACCCATGAATGGCGTCAAGCTCCTTTACTGTTAGAGGGGTGATCAGTACCAGGCGCCACCCCTTCATATTCATCATACGCAGGGGTTCCTAGAGATTGATCTCCAATGGCCATAATTGATCATATATCTTAGCTGTATGCCTTTACTTTGCAAGATGGAAATAACATCCTCAGGGATTAGTCTTTAAGCTATAGAACATATTCATGAATATTGCTTCAGTCAGTAAGTGCAGGGCCCCAACCATAGAACAATGTATTAGAGCTACAAATCGTAGCAAAATCCCTTGTAAGGAAGATTTGTTAATATATAAAGCTACCTGGTAGTTGGCTTGAGAAATCCATGTAGAATGATGCTTTGTAGGATGGCTGGATGTGTATCAGGCGCTCTTGTAGATTGGGATTTGCTGTTTGGTTAATCAGATTTTTTTTTTTTTGCATATACGGTATGGAAAATAAGCACGATGCAATGTAATCTACAGATCCACTTTACTGCACCTTGATAGCTGCTCATGCCACGTAGAACAATAGTACAATCAGAGACGTTTCTAAGCATTGGAAAAAACCAAGTCACTTACCAAAAAAACCCCAAAATTATTAACTTTCTAAAACTAACACAGTGAGCTGGATTGTAATCAATGATGTTTTCCACAACAATCAGCCTGAGACATCTAGTCACCTCCAATTCCCCCGGCTCATATTAATATCATTAAACCTTTCAAGTAAACAAAATAGAGCGCTCCAACCTGAGCAACAAACAATCCCCAACCTGCTCTCATTCCGGGTCACAACATACATCTATCTGATGTACACCCAAGAGAGCCTTAGAAATTAAATGACAATATGACGTATCTACTCTGTTTTTAAGCACAACTTTCAATCACTACGTGCCAGTGATTACATGGACAGGGCTAATTGATTTTCTTTATTTCGTTTGCTTAAACTTAAAACATTTTACCCAAACTTTTAGCATGAAAACAATTGAATGTATAATATAACATTAAGGAAGGTGAAGAGTTCTTGGACAGAGCAGAATTATCTCTTCATGTTACAGAAAGAGAAGAAATTCGAAGTGCACCTGAAGAAACAGAGGAATGGAGACATGTGACCCAGAGAAGCAGGAGGATCAGGAGGCAGTCAGCACCCATACTGCTCAGAAACCAGTACCAGGCTCTCACGCCGGAAAACGATGAAGAAATACATCAGGATAAGACTTTGCCAACAAACAGCAACCATGTACGCCTTCAGAGTCCTCCTGGATGGAGAAAGAAAAATGTTGTGAAGAAGAAACGGAGTGTGGTGGTCATGGGGGATTCCCTGTTGAGAGGAACAGAGGCCGCTATCTGCAGACCGGATATAACTTCAAGAGAAATGTGCTGTCTTCCAGGTGCAAAAATTAAAGATGTGTCTGACAGGATATCAGGACTCTTCAGACCTACAGATGACTACCCATTCCTGCTACTACATGTGGGGACGAATGACACCGCAAGAAACGACCTGGAAACCATCTGCAGAGACTTTGAAGACTTAGGCAAGAAAGTGAAAGAACTGGGAGCGCAGGTGGTCTTCTCTTCCATCCTCCCAGTGGATGGCCATGGAACAAGGAGGTGGAATAAGATTCTGCAGGTGAACAACTGGCTACGTCGATGGTGCCGTCAGCAACGATTTGGATTTCTGGATCACGGAGTGAACTACTTATACGATGGACTACTTGCTAGAGATGGGGTGCACCTTACGAAGACTGGAAAGCATGTATTTGGAAGTCGCCTCGCTACACTTGTAAGGAGAGCTTTAAACTAGAACAACATGGGAAGGGAAGCAAAAGACCAGAAAAAGCCATACACCTGACAAATGCTATTGAGAACTCTGCTATTAGAAGTGGAAAGGAAGAACAAAGACGAAAGAATCTAATTAATAAAAATATTGGAGAAAGAGAAACCAATCACAAACTAAAATGTTTCTATACTAATGCACAAAGCATGGGCAACAAACAAGGAGAATTGGAACTACTAACACAGGAAAAGAAATATGATGTCATTGGAATCACTGAAACTTGGTGGGACAATACACATGATTGGAATACAAGACTAGAAGGATACAACTTATTTGCAAGAAACAGACTTGATAAACGAGGAGGGGGTGTCGCATTGTATGTTAGAAACGCGTATATCTGCACAGAGATTGAAGCTTCAGAGACCGGGAGTTCTGTGGAAACTGTTTGGGTAAGAATACAAGGACAGAACAATGGAAAGGACACCATTGTAGGCATTTACTACAGGCCACCTGTGCAAGCTGAAGATATGGATGAACTCTTTATGCATCAAATGGCCAAGTTCTCAAAAAAATATGACATAGTTGTCATGGGAGATTTCAACTATCCAGACATTTGTTGGGAATCTCTCTCAGGCAAAACTAACAGGTCAAGGAAATTCTTATCCTCTCTTGCTGACAACTTTATCTTCCAAAAGGTAGGGGAGAAAACAAGGGGAACTGCTACCTTGGATCTAATCCTTATAAACAGGGAGGAAATGGTTGAGGAGGTAAAAGTGGCTGGGACCCTAGGAGGTAGCGACCATGCTATTTTAGAATTTTGGATAACTAGAGGCGGAAGACCTGTGAAGACTCAGACGTCAAGGTTAGATTTCAGAAAGGCAGATTTTAAGGGATTCAGAAAGAGAATTGGAGGGATCCAATGGCTGGATATCCTTAAAGACAAAAATGTCCAGGAAGGATGGGAAATCTTGAAAAATGAAATTCTCAAAGCACAGTTGTTAACAATTCCGAAAAGAGGGAAGAATAGGAAGCATTTAAGGAAACCAGGATGGATGAACACAGAACTTAAGCACATGCTAAAAAGGAAGAAAAAAATGTTTATAAAATGGAAAGAGGGAGGCATATCTAAAGAAGAATATAATGCTGTCTGCAGAACCTGCAGGGCACAGATCAGATTATCTAAAGCTGAAAATGAATTGAGGCTTGCAAGAGATGTCAAAAGCAATAATAAAGGATTTTGGGGATATGTCAAAAGTAAAAGAAAAGTCAAAGATGCTATAGGATTTTTACAGGATGAAAATGATGAAATGGTAAGACAGGATGTTGAGAAGGCTGAACTTTTAAATTCCTTTTTTGCATCTGTTTTCTCTCAGAAAGGAAATGTAACATCAACTGTTATTCACTGTCCTATTAAGGGAATAGAAGAATCCAGGATATCTATAAACAGAAAGATAGTGAGGAAACACTTAGCTAACCTAAATGAATTCAAGTCTCCAGGTCCAGATGAATTACACCCCAGAGTACTGAAGGAGATAGCAGAAGAAATTTTTGAACCCCTCTCCATAATCTTTGAAAATTCTTGGAGAACAGGAGAAGTGCCAGAAGACTGGAGAAGAGCAAATGTTGTTCCTATCTTCAAAAAGGGGAAGAAGGTGGACCCTGGTAACTATAGGCCGGTGAGTCTGACTTCTATACCAGGAAAGATCTTTGAACAAATTATTAAACAACATGTATGTCAATACCTGGATAAGAATGAAGTGATTAAACAGAGTCAGCATGGGTTTGTAACTAATAAGTCATGTCAGAGTAACTTAATTTCCTTCTATGACGGTATCACTGATTGGGTGGATCAAGGAAATGCTGTAGATATAGTATATCTTGACTTCAGCAAAGCATTTGACAAAGTCTCTCATACAATCCTTATTGAAAAAATGACTAAGTATGGAATGGACAAGGCAACTGTTAGGTGGATTCATAACTGGCTTAGTGATCGGACCCAAAGAGTGGTCGTAAATGGCTGCACATCCAGTTGGAAGAATGTCTCAAGTGGGGTACCACAGGGCTCTGTCCTGGGCCCTGTATTGTTCAACATCTTTATCAACGATTTAGATGAAGGAATTGAGGGTAAACTGATTAAATTTGCTGATGACACAAAGCTAGGAGGGATAGCTAATACTAGAGAAGAGAGAGAGAGAGGATTCAAAAAGATTTAAATAAACTGGAGAAGTGGGCAGCAAGTAACAGAATGGTTTTTAACAGGGAGAAATGCAAAGTACTACATCTGGGCAATAAAAATGAAAAAAGCATATATAGAATGGGAGGAATAGGGCTAAGTGACAGCACATGTGAAAAAGACTTGGGTATACTAATAGATCACAGACTGAATATGAGTCAACAGTGTGATGCAGCAGCAAAAAAGGCAAATGCAATTCTAGGATGTATTAACAGAAGTATACAGTCTAGATCACGTGAAGTCATTATTTCCCTCTACTCCTCTTTGGTCAGACCTCATCTGGAATATTGTGTCCAGTTTTGGGCACCACATTTTAAAAAAGACATCAACAAACTGGAGCAAGTTCAGAAAAGAGCGACCAGAATGGTGACCGGTCTGCAAACCCTGTCTTATGAGGAAAGGTTGCAGGATTTGGGAATGTTTAGTTTGCAAAAGAGAAGACTGAGAGGAGACTTAATAGCTGTCTACAAATATCTAAAGGGCTGTCACATTGTAGAAGGATCAACTTTATTCTCATTTGCACAAGGAAAGACTAGAAGCAATGGGATGAAACTGAATGGGAGGAGACACAGATTAGATATTAGAAAAAAGTTTTTGACAGAGTGTTCAATGAGTGGAACAGGCTGCCACGAGAAGTGGTGAGTTCTCCTTCAATGGAAGTCTTTAAACAGAGGCTGGACAGACATCTGACTGGGATGATTTAGCGAATCCTGCTTTGAGCAGGGGGTTGGACCAGATGGCCCAGGAGGTCCCTTCCAACTCTACGATTCTATGATTCTATGATAGGGGGATGAGTGTGGTTTCATATGGCATATAGGGGGATGAGTGTGGTTTCATATGGCATATAGGGGGCTGTGTGTGGGCTCATATGGCATATAGGGGCTGTGTGGGCTCATATGGTATACAGGGGGATGTGGGTGGGCTCGTATGGCATATGGGCCGATGTGTGTGGGCTCATATGGCATATAGGGAGATGTGTGTGGGCTCATGGCATATAGGGGGCTGTATGTGGGGGCTCATATGGCATATAGGGGGCTGTGTGTTGGCTCATATGGCATATAGGGGGATGTGTGTAGGGGCTCATATGGCATATAGGCCGATGTGTGTGGGCTCATATAGCATATAGGGGGATGAGTATGAGCTCATGGCATATAGGGGGCTGTTTGTGGGCTCATATGGCATATAGGGGGATGTGTGTGGGCTGACTGGGATGATTTAGCGAATCCTGCTTTGAGCAGGGGGTTGGACCAGATGGCCCAGGAGGTCCCTTCCAACTCTACGATTCTATGATTCTATGATAGGGGGATGAGTGTGGTTTCATATGGCATATAGGGGGATGAGTGTGGTTTCATATGGCATATAGGGGGCTGTGTGTGGGCTCATATGGCATATAGGGGCTGTGTGGGCTCATATGGTATACAGGGGGATGTGTGTGGGCTGACTGGGATGATTTAGCGAATCCTGCTTTGAGCAGGGGGTTGGACCAGATGGCCCAGGAGGTCCCTTCCAACTCTACGATTCTATGATTCTATGATAACAGAATGACTCTGACACTTAACAGTCATTATCCAGTGTTACAGTACAGCTCTTTAGGAAGCCAAAGGGAACAGTGTTTTAAGAATTTTCCAAGCAAAACAACTGCTGTACAGTGTTTTAATGGGGACGTTTAAGGAACAACTTCAGAGCAAGATGGCAGCCATGTGTTCTCCAATGCCCAGGTTTGCTTTCATTAGCTTTGGGCATCAGGCAACAATTAATTTAGTCTTTAACATCTTAGATGATTTATTTGCTATTTCCTATGGCTTCTAAGGGGTTTGATAGAGTGGGCTCCTTATGTCAGTCCATCACCCCCCTACAACTGTGGCGAGCCATTGCTTGCTTTTAGCAGCCAGCGACCTGACCATGGCCATTAAGCCCGTCATACACATTAGATTCCTGGCAACAGAACAATAGTTCGGATGACCATTTGGCCAGCTCACCGTTCGGCAGAGTGCTGTCTACGAGAGAGTCATTGCCAGACATAGCAGCGGTGTATCTCTTGGTGGCAGTATCATTGTCAGTCATAAATTAAACATTCGGAAACGATATATATTCCGGGACTCCCATACACCTTAAACTGTTGGTCGAACATGTCAATATTGGCCGCCAATATTAGTCTAATGTGTAAGGGAGGCTTTGGGTCTGCGATGAGTATCTGCTGTATGCCCAAACCGTTAGCTTGTAGGATGATGTCAGTACCATATCGGCTTTATATTTTCTGATTGGACTCCTCACACACAAGTTCAATTTTCAGAATACAGGCTAAAATAAAGCACATTTACAGTCTGTTAATAGAGTTTGCAAGATTTCAGAGGGGTTGTTGTTTTTTTAAGGGTTGTAATAATCACTTTTGGTATCAAAAATAGCAAAGTTTTATTGTGTACTACATACAGGAACTGCTGCTGTTGTAATCCCTTATATGTTAAGTATTGTATTTTATCTTCTTTCAATGAAGGTATTTACATATGATGAAAAAATATGTTTGAAAAAAAATATATTCTAAAAACGCCTGAAGACATGGCATTCATCATACTCGATAATGTTTTAACCCCGTATTAGTATAATTTCTTCAATTTCCTTTGTAAAACCCTAGAATCTTGCTTTTAGGAGTACATTTCATCCACCATACTCTGTGATGGAAAGCCAAGACACTGCACTTGACATTAAAAACGGTGATTTTACAAACCATTTAATGCACTCCAAGGATATTGTTAAAAAAAACATTGGCATGTTGATGTGAATTGTTCAAAGGTCAGTGATTTGGAAGCTCTTTCAGACAATTTGCCAGGATTTTGGCATTTTGTAAGCACACATAGGACATATCTCTCGCAAGCTGACCTTGACAGTGAATTGGATAAATAAACCGTCAATTTACCCCCTCCAGCTCGTAGCTTGCCTAGCTAATCCCTTTGGAACCATCACCTGTCCATATCGTTCAACCGGCTGCAAGTTTCAACTGACGAGTCTCCTCAGCTATCCGGGTTCTGTGACAAACACTATCTAACAGATAAAGTCAAAGTCAATAGCGCTTCCATTGAAAATTTAATGTCGGTTCCATCTTTACCCATCATTCTCTTTACTGTTACATGTATCCCAGGAGGCACCTCAAGAAAAAGCTTTACTCCATAACTAGCAATGACGTGGCATTTAATGATACTGTCCACAGTGATACAAGGCCGGAGAAAGTAATGCGCTCTTATGTACAAGATAAGCTTGGTTGAGTATACGATACTAGAAGTATCATTCGTCTCTCTGTCACTAGATACAAAGTGACATATGCTCCGCAGTCCTGTCCAGCTTACCTCCTCTAATTCACCAGAAAGGAAAAAAGAAAGGAGATGGGGGGATTATGTTCTGGAGCTGCACACCAATGTATTAAAGAAGAGGTAAGAAGGCAACGTTTCCGTAATTAAGTATTCACAGTCTCTTTAATACTTCACTGCTCCTGGATTCGCTCGTAGGATCTGTGAATTATACCTCATTGAAAAATGTCCTTAATCGACACTGACATCTTTTATAGGAGGCAGAAAAAACGTTTCAGTATGATAGATAAGGTTAAAAATGTTACTACTCTGATCATTTACTTCTGCGTCATACACAAAAAGGAAAAACAAAAAAACCTCCGAAGCCAGAACCCATTTTCATCATTCATCTGATGCAGGGGGAGAGCCAGCGCACAGGTTGACAGCCCATTTTAACTGATGGGACAACGTGCACATTTTCAATTTTCTGACAAACTTGCGTTGTTTATGTAGATAAGAAAAAAAGAAAACAATTGTAATGTTTCGGCGGGAAGTGAGAAGCAGAGAATTTTTTTTTTTTTAAAGGCCACATTTCATTACTGGAGTGGATACTAAACACCTGTGCAGCAATGTTCTTTACAAACGTGAAGTTTTCCAAAAAGGTAATGGTTTCTTTACATCTGTTTATATATCATTGGGCAATATCAGACTGAAGAACTTTGGGCGCACCTTTCTCCCCCCCCTCAAGAGCCCCATAGCAGCTGCAAGATGTGCACTATGACCCCTCCTGAAGAAGCCAGGGCCCACCGGAGGATTCTCCGGTTCGCTGGTGGGCCAGTCCAACCTTGTCACTGGGTGTCCACCCAAACATCTACCTATAGGGTTAGTGCAAATCCTTGTATCAGTATTATAATGGAGCGACCTCTCTCATAGCCAAGTCCTCTAAATCCATTTCACTGAAGCCCACATTTTGTATCCAGCAATACACTTGTTCATCTATTAGAGTATTAGTTCTCGCCGGTGTATGGCGGTGTTACTTTTCGTAATTGCTTGGTTGAGTCAGACTGACGACGGAGCTCTGGCTCATTTGGACTCCAAATCATTTCCTTATTTATTATCTTGATCACAATAAATGCCTTGGCCAAGGTACACAATAATATTCGATGCCCAATTTTTCAACAAATGTCCTCAGGAACTGTCCTGATGATTAAACTGGGCAAACAGGGAAGTCCAGCTCTCCTATATTGCTTTAGTAAAGGCATTCTGCCCTCATAGATTCTTTTAGCTTAATTGTACTATATTATAAAAGGGACATGTTTTTATTTATATCAGTCTGTGCGGACTACAAACTGTCATTGGAGTTTGTGTCTACTCTTGATTTTCAGACTACATGCCGGGAGCTCAATTTTTTTTCCAAAAAATTCTTAAGGGGAACTTGTTACAATGAAAATATAGTGCAATCTGCAAGCAACATGTCATTGGGCAGAGGAAGCTGATCAGATCGATGCATAGTTTTAAGGAAAAAAAACTCAGCATAATTTGTATTTTTTTATTCCTTTAGACCTTTGTTCATTTTGGTGTTTTGAGTCCTGTAGGCGGTTCTAATCAGTGATTGACAGCCTTACTTTTATAGTGTGCAGAGATAGCTGTCAATCACCGATTAGGACAGCCATTATCATAGAATCATAGAATCGTAGAGTTGGAAGGGACCTCCTGGGCCATCTGGTCCAACCCCCTGCTCAAAACAGGATTCGCTAAATCATCCCAGTCAGATGTCTGTCCAGCCTCTGTTTGAAGACTTCCATTGAAGGAGAACTCACCACTTCTTGTGGCAGCCTGTTCCACTCATTGATCACTCTAACTGTCAAAAAGTTTTTTCTAATATCTAATCTGTGTCTCCTCCCTTTCAGTTTCATCCCATTGCTTCTAGTCTTTCCTTGTGCAAATGAGAATAAAGTTGATCCTTCTACAATGTGACAGCCCTTTAGATATTTGTAGACAGCTATTAAGTCTCCTCTCAGTCTTCTCTTTTGCAAACTAAACATTCCCAAATCCTGCAACCTTTCCTCATAAGACAGGGTTTGCAGACCGGTCACCATTCTGGTCGCTCTTTTCTGAACTTGCTCCAGTTTGTTGATGTCTTTACTAAAACACCAGTTAGGCCACATTCAAAATGTTCATGATGCTGTATGACTAAGGGCACAGTTGACGTCAAAAACGCATTAGTGCGGTTTCTGTACCACTCTTCACATATAAGGGAAAAAATATGTTTGATTACAGCTCACCACTGTGACGGCCGTTTAAGACGCTTCAGCACGGATGTAGTCCAGTCCAGGCTAAGCACAGCTGTATCCAAGCAAGAAAAGTGTTTCCAGCGAGCATTGAAGGAACAGTAGTAGACGTTTTTAGCAAAAAACTCCTCAATATTTAATAAATCCAAAAAACATTGCATGTATAGACAAAAAGTTAACCCCTCATGCCCCATAAAACTACGCATTTCGGCAGATGCCTTTTTCAAGTGAGGGGTTAACTTTTTGTCTATACTTGTAACGTTTTTTGGATTCATTCAATATTGAGGTTTTTTTGCTAAAAAGTCTACTACTGTTCCTTCAACGCTCGCTGGAAACAATTTTCTTACTATTCACATATGGACTTTTAAAAGATGTGGATTTATGATAAAGCTTGAAGAATTTTTTTCAGATATACTTATCCACTTCTTTCTCAGTATTGGAAATTCCTGTTTGGTCAGCAGTCTCGGAAGAGCACTCCAGAATATCAAGACAGGTGTTTCTAAAAATTGGGAATACTACTGGGAATTTTTTTGCTTTTAGTACATGCTTTGGTATAGTTGGAGGGAACAACTTACTTGATGTCGTTTGTACATGGTGCTCAACATAGTCAAGAACTTTACAAAACATGCCATTGTAGCTAATCTCCCCGAACGGCAGAGAGAAAATGATGAAAGGTTGTAATGCAGGATAGCCCGGATGGTGGATGAACGCCAATCAAGTCCAAAATAAATTTAAGCTGTACTACAGGCTCAAGAATCATCAGTGTCAGTGCGGACTATCCATCGACATTTGAATGAAATAAAGCACTGTGGCAGGAGACCCAGGAGGACCCCTCTACTGACACTAAAGACATAAAAAAGCTAGACTACAGTTTGTCAAAATGTATGTGAGTAAGCTAAAATTCTTCTGGGAAATACATCCTGTGAACAGATAAGACTAGGATAAAGCTTTTTGGTAAAGCACATCATTGTACTGTTTACCGAAAATGGAATGAGGCCTGCAAAGAAAAGAACACAGTACCTACAGTCAAATATGGCGGAGGTACAAAGATGTTTTGGGGTTATTTTGCTGCCTCTGGCACTAGGTGCCTTTACTGTGTGCAAGACATCATGAAATCTGAAGGTTTCCAAAGGATTTTTCATCACAATGTAGTGCCCAGTTTCACAAAGCTAGGTTTGCATCCTAGGTCAAGGGTCTTCTAGCAGGACAATTACCCCAAACATACTTCAAAGAGCCCCCAGAAATGGATAGAAACAAAGCGCTGGAGAGTTATGAAGTGGCCAGCAATGAGTCCGGATCTGAATCATATTGATCACCTGAGAAATCTTAAAATTGCTGTTCGGAGAAGGTGCCTTCACATATGAGACCTGGAGCAGTTTTCAAAAGAAGAGTGCTCCAAAATTCCAGCCGAGAGGTTTAAGGAGCTTGTTGATGGTTATAGGAAGCGATTGATTGCAGTTATTTATTCCAGAGGGTTTGAAAGCAAACATTAAGTTGTTAGTGCCAAAAATTTCGTCCAGTCCATTTTAGGAGTTGTGTGTGAAATTATGTCCAATTTGCACTTTTTCTGTGGGTTTTTTTTGGGAGGGGGGGCTTATTCCAAGACACAAAGGAAATAAACATGTGTATATAACAAAACATGTGTTATTGCAATAATTTTCTGGAACAATTTCAAGGGACCCAACTTGTGATGAGCGAGTATACTCGTTGCTTGGGTTTACCCGAGCATGCTCAAGTGTCCTCTGAGTATTTTGGCGTGGTCGGAGATTTAGTTTCTGTCACCGTAGCTGCATGATTTGCGACTGCTAGATAGCCTGATCACGTGTGGAATGTCTGTTTGTTAGGAAATTCCCACATGAATTCAGCTTGTCTAGCAGCCAAAAATCATGCAGCTGAGACGACGAAAACTAAATCTCCGAGCAGGCCAAAATAGTTGGAAATCACCTGAGCATGTTCGGGGAGACCCGAGCAACGGTGCTACTCGCCCATCACTAGTCCCCACACTTTTGAGCATGACTGTACATCTTTCTAATTGTGTGTGGTATTGAACATTGAGTCTGTACAACAACCTTTAAAATTGTGTAATTAGTGGTTGACCCAAGTATAGCTTTTGTTCCGGAGGAGGAAGCATGACGTGTAAAATTTGACCTACATCCTAAGCAGAAAATCATTTTACATTTCATGGATGAAAATTCTTCATTTCTCGTCAATCCTGACGACATAAGAAATTCTTGTTTTCAATTATTTGAGTAAAAAAATTGCAAATTGAGAGAGATACAACCTAATTATTTATACAGAGCGAATAGAAATTATGGAAAAAAAGATAGCCCAGAGGAAACCTTTCAGAACTGTGAGGTTTTCCTTCACATCGGCGAATAATTACTGTTCTACATTGCTGTTTAATGAAAGTCCATGTCTATTACGTTAGCAAAACAAAGGCGCTCAACTTGTATGTAGGCAATGTAAGTGTACAATTAGTATGCTCCAAAGATGAGGTAAGCTTATAGTTTATCTGTATCTAATAACCACTAATTGGGAAGCTTTACCCTCCTGTCTCTTTAAATGTTTCCTACTTTTTGAATGGACTGAGAGATCACACAGTGGGGAGCATTCATTATCGTTACAAGAAGGTGGTAAGTTTCCGATCAACCGTTCTATAAAAAGTAATGAAATATAGCCGTGGGTCAGAGAAGGTGCAAAGAAGTGGTGGGCTGGTTCTTTTACCTCAACGCACAATCAGGCTGCTGAACATCAACAAATTTGAGAAACCTCAACATTTTATGTAAATTCTTTCCATTAGCTTTTGGAACATGGCTATTGGAAGGGTCACCCCCCTCTTCACAGGAGGTTACATCACTTGATTTACATTCCAACAGAGCGAGAAGGTGATCAGTGGGGTGAGGTCAGGCCATTGATTTGATCTGAAGGCACAGTACATGTCACGGACATGCAAAGAAACCAAACAGAATCATTCCTCTATCCTACTTTAGGTAATCAGTAAGGGACCAGTTTTGCTTTTTAAATGGGTATTCTACCTGGAATCTGAGGGACCAGTTTTGCTTTTTAAATGGGTATTCCACCTGGAATCTGTATCATAAGTTATAACTGCTAGAATGGGGAGAGTCCAACCACTGGTATCTGCACAGATATCCCCTGCTTGAATAGACCATGCTCTTCATTAGTTTCATACACTTTGAATGAAGCTGTGAGTGACTGTTGTCCCATTCTACTGGGAGGCACAGGATTCCTGTTTTGGTTCTTGGTTGGGGTCCCAGCAGTCAGACCCTCACCGATCCTGCAGCTGCCTGACTACTGGGACCCCAACCAATCTAGCAGTTACCCTCTATTCTGTGGATACGTGAGAACTTGGTTTAACTGGGCTATACTTTTCATTTTTCCAAACCAATGTTATGTTTATAATGCATGTGATGAAAATCTACGTTGTGTAACTAAAGGTACTGTCACACTAAGCGATATCGCTAGCAATATCGCTATAAATTGTGACGTTATAGCGATATTGCTAGCGATATCTCTGTGTCTGATACTTACCTCCGACCGCTCCCCCGCTGGTTATCGCTGATCGCGCGAGAACGTTCAGGACCGTTTCTCGTCGTCAGCTTCCTGCGGCGCTTCCTGTGGAGAGACGAGCGTGGAGCCGGGCGGGAGGACGCAGGATCGCCTAGTGTGACAGGTAAGTAGCGACCCCCGTCCCCAGCGATGTCGCTGGTGAGATCGGCCTGTGTGGCAGCTCACTAGCGACCACTTAGCGATGTACCAGCGATCCTGACCGCGTCATATCGCTGGTACATCACTAAATGTGGCAGTACCTTAACAGTCTCTTAATGGAATACTTCTGGTTTAGAGATAAGTCAGATTTTTAACCACTTTATTTCCAAAATAACTCTGAAGAAGTTGCGGTGTGTAGATGTTATATAGATAGCTACCACTTTATCTATTCAAAAAGAATGTTACACGTGTTTTAGTGTTAGGACATTATTGTGTGTCAGGCCCATAAGTCGCACTTGGTCTTACAAGTACAGAGTGCATCAGTCTCAGGTCTTTGTCGTGTCATCTACATATTCTTCATATAAATGCGATGACTTGAAGATTAAGTTACAAATGGAAGGGGCACGGAAAATATCTCCTAACTTACTTGCACTTATCATTGGTCTCACGGGTTTGAACAACCTCTCCCCCTTTGTAACGGACTAGCTGAATAGGTAGATGGGTTACATGAGGCCAGGAAATCAATGGGTAGACTTTGTTCTTTGCCCTAGACGAACTGCTTGTCGAAGATGTTTTAGTGAAGATCTGGGAGTTGTATTGATCTCAGAATGAACAACTGCGAGGAGTCTGGAAGGCCAATGAAGATGTGTTTAGAATATTGGACTGGAGAGCTCTCGCTGTTCCCTGGTGGTCTTCACACACTTTTAAAGTTGCCCAAATTAATTTTTGGTTTTATCTAACCAAAACATATTGTACTAGATCTAAATCGATCTAATTAAATTGTTGAAAGTTTGAGAAATGCCATTACTGGGCAGGCTTTAACCCACCAATTAAAGCCCAGATTAATCTTTCTTATAAGAACCTCTTGGATCTTTAGATGATGAAATATCTATGATATCCAGCAGCCATAACAAAACTCGTCCAACTTCAGATTACAGCACAACGAAAGTTTCTAAATGGAAACCAAAGTTGAAAAGTATGAAAATTCACTAAAGCTGATAAAGTTTTAAGCAACAAAAACTTTGGCAAGTTTTAAAATGTTTTTTTTTGTAGTTTTCCATTAACAGATTTATTTAAAGACATGTGCCAGGGACGTATGTCTTTTTACAACCTATCTTTCTGCAGGACCCCCAACTATAGGCTGATCACAATGTATCCCACCACTGGACCACGACAGGGAAAAACAATTACACAATGGATATTGAAATTTCTTGGGTGTGTATAGAACACATGAGGATCCTAAATCAGGGATGGCTTCCTATAACTTAGAATTCTCTTAAAGTCTGTATGAAAACAATATTTTACACGAGACACTTTAAGCTGGATCGCCATACTTGAATTTCTCTAGTCTCCAAGCAATCGATTTTCTATCTGTACGCAGTAAGGACAGATTAGTTATAAAAATGCGTGGAATCCCTTTTAATATGATCAGGATGATAATTAAAGCAGACAAAAAAAGTGACATCTTCACAAATGCCACAATATTATTCTGTCAGGGCCAAAAGACATATTTCATTGCGTGTGGAGCCTCGGAGAGATGGTGTACAATTAGTTTAATCTCCTCAATATTATACACCCCAACCAGATTCAAGCCAATCACATCCGTGTAGAGAGATTTCATCTGCCATCAGATTATTGATCAACTTGATATCTGATCTAATTGTCCCAGGCTTGCATTAATAGGTTAATGAAGACCATCATATTGAACGGTTGATGGTAATGAGTACGGCCAGATTTGTCCTTCTTAGACACTAATAAAGAAATTTAATAAGGTTGTTAAAGGGCAATCCATGTGCAAGGTGACATTTTTTTTCTTGTGTTGATGATTTGTGAATGGTGCTAAAATGTCTTCAGGTGATAAAATTAGACTTTGCAAATAGAACAATTAGCATGTTTTTCCCAAATTTACACAAAAAAAAGAAGTTGCAAAATGTCTGGTGGCATGAGAAGAACCATACTGCAAATCTAGGCAGTCTAACGTCATAGTGATTGCAGTAGGTGAGGATAAGGAAGGATATAGGATGATAATTCAGGCAATATTTTTTTCTTATTGGTGACTAAATTGGAGTAATGTTCCATAAGACTGTGTTCAGCAGAAATGCTGCAGGTCCTCCATGTGAATTTTGGACAGAATATTTGCAGGGTGTTTTTTTTTTTTTTTCACAGTAGCCAAGTGGATGAGAATTTAATGTTATGAACCACAGACTGCGGCTATTTCCTGTGCATAAATTGATCTAAATGCAATTTTTTTTAATCCTCAGCATGTCAATTTATATTGCAAATAAATTGTGGTTTTATTGTGAAACTTCCCCACAGAACATAAAAACAAATATGAAAAAGTAAAAACAAAAACAAACAATCCACACATGATTACTCCCTGCCTTCGACCCCTGTGGTGTCATTCCTTCCCATATGACAGCCAACTAAACACTACAGTGGTCACATGGGTTAGAAAGTCACCACCAAATAGTGTGACGCCCCAACACTGGCTTGAAAACCCTACTGTGCCACAGAAAAATTGGCAGGAAAAGCCGCATGATTTGGTGCGGACCTATCGCTACGGCCTTTCCTTTAGATGCTTGTGGAATTGCTATTGAAAGTGTCTGTAGTAAATCTGCAATATGCGAATATACCCTTAGAAACCTATTTCTAATGTGTTTGATCCCCATTTAGGATTATGTGCGTCCCCATTTATAAGATTAATTGTTTATTTTTCTCATAATCTTCAAATAACAGCTCAAATGTAAACCACACCATGAAAAATGACTAGCATTATCGCTGCCCACTTTACATTTTTTTTTTTTAAGTAAATGTCCAACCTGCCCCCCCCCCAGTGCTGCCATTAGAACAGTTTCTCCTTACAGGCATTTTGCCATTAGTCAGGCGTTAATGACCCCTTTGCTGGGCTAACCTTGGCACCTTATGTTTTAGTCCCCACAGAGACATTTCTGTAATTGAATTTATCAGCTATTATCAGAAATTATGAGTCGCTAGTCTTGTTGCATGCTGGCATTAAAACTCTTTAACGTTCTTTTCGAGCTCAGCAATCTGAAAAAGTATAATGTATGAAGGGGAGGTTTGGATCAGCACTGCAGGTTCAGTTGCCGTAT
The DNA here is from genome assembly GCF_039654945.1 of Dendrobates tinctorius. Classification (NCBI taxonomy): domain Eukaryota; kingdom Metazoa; phylum Chordata; class Amphibia; order Anura; family Dendrobatidae; genus Dendrobates; species Dendrobates tinctorius. Next base: position 7,613,309 of record NW_027361881.1, on the reverse strand, counting down.
AGAGAACACAAGATTGAGCCTCCTGGAATTACAGCCATTTTTGCTCTACATTGGGGCTAATTGAGAAGTGCTGTAAAGTAAGCATATATGACATGGAAAATTAACCCTTCTGCAATAAAAAAAGAACATTTTTGCTTCTACAATGTTAAATCCAGATCATCAGTCAGTAAGAAAAATGGCTACCATGTCGCTTAGTTCTCATAGACAAAGACTGTGCCACACTAAGTAACTTGGGCCCAAAAGATGAAAGTATTCTGCGGGGGGGACTCACTGAATCTTGACTGATCTAGTACTTATATTTATACAACAGTGGTGTATATGGTGCCTTAATGCAAAAAAAAAGGGGGGGGTTGCTGATTATAGTGCCAGGTCTTGCTTCCCTGGGCAGAAAGGGTACCTGTTTCCCACTGTACACCCTACCATGAGCAGTGGACCCCCTGAAGAAAAGGAGTCCAGCACCAGTTCATCAATGCAAAAGAAAGGGGTCACCTCTATCTGAAGTACCAATATTTGCAGGATTGGCGAGTCATCTATTCTGTATGGGGAAGGTTACCCAAATCACATGATGTTGGGTGAGAAAAGCACTCAGAGGTTTGTTTGAAATTGTCAGATACTTTTGTTCTCCAGCTAGGTAAGTCATCGCCAGAGTATACTGTACAGACAGACAGGAGAAACTCATGCTGTCCTGTTTTTATGTAGCACATATGCAGCATCAATGTGTAGGAGTACTGAGCAGTCTAGCTGTGAATCCAAACTCATGGGTGAGATAACCACTTGCTTGGAAGCTGCTGCAGGATGTCTTTCTGCTTCTCTTCCTCTGTTCCTTTCTCCCCTCTCCAAAGACTTCAATAGCTAGCTGTAAAGTGACACCTCAGTGAGTAGTCAGTATTGTTTTGACCAAGATGGAGGTTAGCCGTTCTTCATAGGGAATGAGAAGCTCAGGATGCAGAAGAAATTTGGTGTCTCATAAGTGGAGAAAGAAGTATATTTCCCTGATGAAATATATTGCAAAATCTATTACATTTTGTGAAGGATGGCACTAGAGAGATCATGCAGAATCCCAACGTTGCCACCACATGTGACAAACCCGCACCACTCCACCCCACATGATGTCAGTTTTATATCAGAAGGATCATGCAGTACGGTCTCCTCACTTGCACCAACGTGATGTTCTGCACCCCCTGGTGACACGCAAAGTCACCGTTGCACAGTTTTACCCATACACCCCTGTCCACAGGGGCCTAGAGAGACACGGGGTGAGGGAGGTTCGCCCATGCAGCTGATGACGTGGCACCACACTCGCTCACAACCCCGACGAGCTGAGAGGCCCCTTTCACTAGCACCAGTGAAACAACTGTAAGGACTGCCATCAATTACTCGCTAGATATAAGTCTGGTCCGTTAACAGGATTATATCAGGCCAGAAACCAGCCCTGGTAGCATGGAAAGTTCAGCCAAGAACCCGGACGTGTGGATTGAGATAAAAGAGCAGCCCAAGGTTAAATTATATATTTAATCACCTTAAGGGCACACTAAATAAAACACTATATAGACAATGATTATACTTATACAAAGGTCAGATATGCAAATACAATAGTGGCAGGACAAAGTATGCAGAATACAACAGTCAGTTACCAGTCAGATGAAAGGCCTAGATTGTGGGGGAGTGGCTGCCACATGGAAGGCTGGTGGTCCCCTCTGTTTCTTGTCTTCTCCCCACACAATATATCATTGCTACAAACCCAGAGAATCAATAGGCCATGCTTTACACAAGCATTTAACCTTTGGGCTCACTCCCCTCCTGCCCCCTGGGCTGTACCTAAATTCGCTCCCCTTGCATCTAGAACTCCAAAACCTAAGATGAGTCACAACTCCTTAATGGCTGGTCCTAGGGAGGCGGTTTTGGCGCCATTGGATCTGGATGGGCCCCTTCTATGTGTTGAGATTAAACACAGCTTTGCTACCTGGCTCCTACTAGCCATTCTACACTTCTCCCCACCCTGGGATGCTAGAACGGATCAAGGTCCTGGAAGCCGTTCGGCCTGTTCCAGAGATCTCAAAAATGTAACCGGTGTGTGGAAAGGATCTAAGATAAGTCCATATTCTCCTTATGAAATCCTAGCTGTCTGACCAAAACAGTAACACTACATGGGCTGCGCAGGAGGTCTTCCTGTATGAGTTTGGACACTAGGGAGGGGTGGAGTTTCTTCTTCGAAGCTTAGAAGGCTGTTCCATCTGCTGAGCAAGGTGTCTTGTTACAGCTACACATGTTAAAGGAGATATCCTATCAAAGACCATAAAAGAGTCTGTATACCTTCAAAAGATTGGTAAAATAAAATAAAATTTTATTAGATCAACATAAACAAAATACAAAAAAGGCCATGCCTAATAGCACTACCATATCAGGAACATTTGCCATACAAGTACATCAGTTGAGATTGGCAGAATAAGCTCAAAGCAGAAAAAGGTGTTAGAGCCTGGGTAAATGGGATGTACCAAGAAAAGTAGCAGTCGAGTACGGTCATAGTAGCAGAAAAAATATATCACAATATATCAAAGAGATGACAGACATGTTACTCTTAACTTCAATTAAATGCATCAATTTTGGAACGACCTTCTTTGGGAAGGTTGGGGGTTGAACTCCACCCCCCCCCCCCCCAAAGAAAGTCATTCCGAAACGTGCGTTTGGGGCGTTGCCCCATCGTGAGGCATGGGTAAGGCTCCTTAGATTTTACTTGATTTTGGTCTGCGGTCACCAGGCATGTATCTGCCAATCTTATATGGTCACACATGGACATGCATAATGCAATTAATAAAGCTAGCATAACTTGCTCTATCTTTTGAAGGTACACTGACTCTTTTCTGGTCTTTGATAGGATATCTAACACACTGAGTCGTCTTCATTTACTGTGAAATATATTGTCCTGAAATCTACTTTTTCTATTACATTCTACACACATTTATATGTACTATTGATTTATGCAAAGTTTGTTGATGCAACAGTGACAAAATTAAGGGCTCCATAACAGACACAAAACCTCCCTATGTACTATGTGTGCCTCAGATCTGTACAGAAAGAAAATTACCTTATTATATTTCTTTTTGTTATTTTTTTAGCATGAATTGACTGAAAATCAGTGACCACTGATTGAAAGTTCTTCGGTCAGCAACGTACAGTGCAGCCTGAATGAGCAGTCATCCTCAAAACTCCATCCTGCACCAATACAAGCTTTCTCTACAGATAAGATCCAAATAAAGGGAGTCTGAATGGAAAACATTTATTTTATGGAAGAATGAAATGATCCTGCAATCTGCTGTCTGCGATACATATGGCCGAAAGAGGGAAAATGGATAACGGAGAATCTTTAGAAATAATCACTAAAGCTCCATGTGAAGACACCCGGAAAAAATTATCTGTAACTTAATATTCTTGTGATATGGACAGATCATGTACAGCTGTTCACTGTATGTAGATACACATCTTTACGATGAAAAAACACCATCTGTCCATTTGTCTGCACTGAGAAAAACGCCGTCTCCTCTGTGTTTCTCCCTTACAGATAGGAAATCTCTTAGTTATAAATGTATTTGCTTGAGGAACGAAGAAAAATATAGGTGCCACTACATAGTAACAATAAAAGCCTTCACTTTGTCTTTATGAAGCGACGGCGATTACTTTGGGTGAAAGTGGCTGCTCTCGTCTGCGCGGCAGACAGGCCGTATTTCACTGCTTGAGTCCAAAAAAACACATTGCTAAATAAAATATTAATATTACCATTATTTTGTCAAACACGGTTTGAACAATGTGGATCTACATGTGATTGGACGCGGCACAAACTGATCATTACTTTCAAACAAATACCTTGTAAATCCCTGCAGCCTGACAAATATGTGGATAAAACAGCCAGGAACATTGTGTATTTAATAACACAAGCATTACCCTTTTGTGATTTCTGCAAAGAAATGACCACCTACTTCAAAAGCAACTTGGCATATTTTTATTTGCAGTCACCATCAGGGCACACACCATAATCCGGGGCAGAATGGACATTCCACAGTATCTGTTTAGTTGTTTTTTGTTTTTGTTTTTTTTGCTTCAACATTGCCTTGCATTAAAATAGTACTTCCTTCTGAAAGCAATGGTATATCACTAGGATATATCACTTTATGATCATTGAGGGTCCGACCTCTGGGACCCCATCGATTTTGAAAACAGTTTTTTTTTTCCTGAACAATGGTGCTCTTGGTTGCCCAGCTGTGCAAAAACTGCAGCAAAGCCTCATTAACTTGATTGGAACTGCTGCACTTTACATGCACGGTGGATGGCCTGGGTGCCAAGAATACGCATATACAGATTTATTTTTTCTTATAATCAGGCCTCTTGAACAGGACAGCACAAAGAGTCTCTGCATCTTCATGATACAGGGTTGGTGTGTCACAGTAAATTTGGAGGGTAAAGGGTCCCATATAAGTGTATATATACCGTTATACAGCTATCTAGAATTCATGTGTGAGACCTAAGGATGTTATTTTCAGAGAGAACAATCCTAACAAGCTATAATTAGGTAGACCTACATCTAACTCCACCAATGGTTGATCAACCGTCTCTCATATTTTTCATCTCTGGTTTTCAGCCTACGCACTGGTGGCTCCACTTATATGAAGAATGAATAACAAGGTCACTCTCCGTAAGCAATTAATGCAATTTTTCTGTTAAGCCCATAGAAGGCTGATAAAGCTTCAAGGTGACATTTTATACCATGGGTGCAAAGATTTCAGCATAGATTGACAATAGACTGGTTGATCTGTGCTGGTTTATAGGCTCTTTATGGGTCAGTTCATAGACAGGTCCATCTAGTTCAATTGAGCGATAGGAAGAGATAAAGGGAATAAGGTAGAAGTATAACCATAATGCATAATCAAATCTTTCTCTCCTAAGTGCAATCAAATAGTGTGGCAATGTGTCAAAAACGCTTGGACTTTTCATTCCACATGACCTAACAAAGTGGCAACAATTACATGTTATCTATGTCTTGCTTCCAGTACCATCTTTATGATGATGACGCTCAGATCTACCTCTCTGGCCCAGACGTCACCTCTCTGCTGTCAAAAATCCCAGAATGTCCATCAGCCATATCCTCCTCCTTCTCCTCTAGATTCCTCAAGTTCAATGTGGACAAATCTGAACTAATTATCTTTCTTCCATCTCACATATCATCCCTACCTGATCTATCACAATAAATGACTTCACGCTTTCCCCTGTCCCGGAAATCCGCTGCCTCGGAGTAACCCTAGACTCGGTCCTCTCTTTCAAATCACATATCGAAGCTCTCGCCACCTCCCGTCGCCTCCAGCTCAAAAATATTTCCAGAATCCGTCCTTTCTTCAACCCTCACTCTACTCAACTCTCACCCACTCGTGGGTGAGAATGCCAGGCTAGACGCGTTATCCACCGCTAGTCTTGTCGCAGTGTGGAGTGGGAATAAGGGGCATAAGTAAAACGAGAGCGGAACTAAGCAAGTGTGTACCGGGAGACAGTGGCCGGAAGTCGGCAGCTGCATGCATTTCATGTACAGGAAGGAGCTGTGTGCTGCATTCCAGAGGCTGGAAGGAGCTGTTGCGCTCAAAATACCAGAAGTGGCCATAGATTGCGTTCCATATATAGGAAGAGACCAATGTTTGCGTCTCAATGCCATATATGATAGAATAAACGCTGTAGCTTAATTATTTGTTGTGCATTATTTTAAACAAAATGTGGGACTGGTGTGTCCTAGGAGGGGATAGTTAGAGGTTGATCTATGGCATTGTGCAATATTGCACCTCTTGTAGTCTATAGTCATATGAATAGCATATACGGAGATGAAATATTCAGAATAGGGCAACCTATATGTGGGACACATTGCTATTATTACCAGCTATGGAGATATGCAGTTGAGTAGGATAGAAGTATAAAGAGGTCCAGACGGACGTGATAACGTGAGGATAGCCAGTGGGAATCAGTATAGGAGACTCTGAAATAATGGAAGAGTAATATCATTATATGATTAAAAAAAGCCATACATTTATAGATAACCACAATTTTGCATTCCAATCACCCCTTACATAACATAAGGATAAAATTAAGAAGGGCAATATAACAAAGATAATTCATAAATCACAAAGGTTATTTTACACGATAGACAACAAGTTACATAGTCCCTATTTAAGGCTCTAGGGGATGTTTGTAACTCATGAATCCAATAGGATTCACGTCGTTTTAGTATCCTAATGCAGTCACCCCCACGTCTGGGGGCTGGGACATGCTCTATTCCTAGGAATTTTAATTGTGAAACATTATGCCCATATGTATGAAAATGATGGGGTAACGGAAGGAGCAAGTTCTTGCATCTGATGGTAGATTTATGTTTGCTTATCCTATCCTTGATGGCCTGAGTTGTTTCACCTATGTAGAGGAGTCCGCAAGGGCATTTAATAAGGTAGATCACATAATTGGTGTCACAGATGGCATAATCCTCTCCATAATCTTTGAAAATTCTTGGAGAACAGGAGAAGTGCCAGAAGACTGGAGAAGAGCAAATGTTGTTCCTATCTTCAAAAAGGGGAAGAAGGACCCAGGGAACTATAGGCCGGTGAGTCTGACTTCTATACCAGGAAAGATCTTTGAACAAATTATTAAACAACATGTATGTCAATACCTGGATAAGAATGAAGTGATTAAACAGAGTCAGCATGGGTTTGTAACTAATAAGTCATGTCAGACTAACTTAATTTCCTTCTATGACGGTATCACTGATTGGGTGGATCAAGGAAATGCTGTAGATATAGTATATCTTGACTTCAGCAAAGCATTTGACAAAGTCTCTCATACAATCCTTATTGAAAAAATGACTAAGTATGGAATGGACAAGGCAACTGTTAGGTGGACTCATAACTGGCTTAGTGATCGGACCCAAAGAGTGGTCGTAAATGGCTGCACATCCAGTTGGAAGAATGTGTCAAGTGGAGTACCACAGGGCTCTGTCCTGGGCCCTGTATTGTTCAACATCTTTATCAACGATTTAGATGAAGGAATTGAGGGTAAACTGATTAAATTTGCTGATGACACAAAGCTAGGAGGGATAGCTAATACTAGAGAAGAGAGAGAGAGGATTCAAAAAGATTTAAATAAACTGGAGAAGTGGGCAGCAACTAACAGAATGGTTTTTAACAGGGAGAAATGCAAAGTACTACATCTGGGCAATAAAAATGAAAAAAGCATATATAGAATGGGAGGAATAGGGCTAAGTGACAGCACATGTGAAAAAGACTTGGGTATACTAATAGATCACAGACTGAATATGAGTCAACAGTGTGATGCAGCAGCAAAAAAGGCAAATGCAATTCTAGGATGTATTAACAGAAGCATACAGTCTAGATCACGTGAAGTCATTATTTCCCTCTACTCCTCTTTGGTCAGACCTCATCTGGAATATTGTGTCCAGTTTTGGGCACCACATTTTAAAAAAGACATCAACAAACTGGAGCAAGTTCAGAAAAGAGCGACCAGAATGGTGACCGGTCTGCAAACCCTGTCTTATGAGGAAAGGTTGCAGGATTTGGGAATGTTTAGTTTCCAAAAGAGAAGACTGAGAGGAGACTTAATAGCTGTCTACAAATATCTAAAGGGCTGTCACATTGTAGAAGGATCAACTTTATTCTCATTTGCACAAGGAAAGACTAGAAGCAATGGGATGAAACTGAATGGGAGGAGACACAGATTAGATATTAGAAAAAACTTTTTGACAGTTAGAGTGATCAATGAGTGGAACAGGCTGCCACGAGAAGTGGTGAGTTCTCCTTCAATGGAAGTCTTCAAACAGAGGCTGGACAGACATCTGACTGGGATGATTTAGCGAATCCTGCTTTGAGCAGGGGGTTGGACCAGATGGCCCAGGAGGTCCCTTCCAACTCTACGATTCTATGATTCTATGATTTTTAATCTTTAATAGGGTATTTCTTGCCAGAATGTGGATGAAAAAATGCATCATCCTCGTGCACCCTATATCTATTTTGCCTTTATTCAATTTTGACATATACCTTATTCACTAGCATACAGTTCCATTGCCTTAGAGAGTTGGACATCATATCCAGTATTCCAATAGTCCCGATATAACAGGTATATACCTCTTTTTACCCATTACACACCATAATATATTTATTTGGCCATGTACTTTCGTACAGCTTAAACGTCTTGAGAGAGCTGGACAGTATATCTTTATACTATACCTTCAAATAACAGGAATTTTTGCAACACCTCTCCTTTTTTCTTTATGGCCACTTCTTCATTCATGGTATTTCTAAACTACCTTATCCCCACCATATTCATCATAGGAGCCTGTATAACTTTCTACTCTCTACCTTGTCACCATAACCCATTAGCAGTCGGGTAGGTCAGTTCTTTACTCATTTATTTCATTCTCCCCTCCCATGTAGCTCTCCTCATGTATTATATTTTTTGTTTATTTTCTTCTTTATCACATATTACTTGTCACAACATGTAATGTCTATATGCTACTTATTGTTCTATTTGACAAAAATGAGGACTTAATATATATATTTTTTGTAATTTTTGTTTCTGTGTTTGTATTTAAGTTACTGTTACAGACTGACACTGACGAAGGCCGATAATGGGCCAAAACATCTTGCAGACCGCACAAAAATGAAATTCATCTTTTTAAGGACATCCTAAGTTGAGTGTCAAGTTATTTATTATCTCACTTTGGTCTGGGTAACCTACTTGTGCACTCTGTGGTAATGCCACGCTATAGTTGACATGTACCCATTATTACATCATCTTCACCATGGCAATCTATTATGACATCATATAAACACACACAGCTATATATATATATATATATATATATATATATATAGACGTTACCCTGGAAAGGATGTTCCTTAACATATTTCCCAGGAAAATCCATTTAGGTTTCGTTTTTGTATGTTTTATTGTGCGCCCAGAAAAGTGGCGTCACACTCTAACAACATTGTTCACAGCAGTGACCTGTGAGTCAGAAATGCTTCCAAGGGTCTTCCCGTGATGTTCCTGTGTCATTTGAGCACTGTTCCCATCGATTTCTGATGTTTTTAGACCCTAAAAGGACCCCCAGGGAGATCGCGGAAAAAATGCTCGGGTTTCCCTTACACTTACATTGGGCTCGTTGCTCGGGTCAAGCATCCGAGCATTCCAATTTGCTCGACCCGAGCAACAAGCACTTTATTGCTCACCCATCACTTCTCACATCCTATCAGTATGTCTTTGGAAGTGGAGCTGCTCATACTCTGCTCCATTGATTGTTTATGGGACTATCTGAGAAAGCAGAGCTCTATTTCCAGACAGTCCCATAGACAATGAATGCAGTGGAGGATAAGCCCGCACACCTCTGCTCCATTCATTGTTTATAAGACCGTCTGGGAAATCAGAGCTCTATTATTTCCACAGTCCCGTAGACCAGGGTTCCCCAACTCCAGTCCTCAAGGCCCACCAACAGGTCAGGTTTTCAGGATTTCCTTAGTTTTGCTCAGGTGATAATTGCTTCACATGTGCAATGCGAAGGAAATCCTGAAAACATGATCTTTTGGTGGGCCTTGAGGACTGGAGTTGGGGAACCCTGCCGTAGACAATGAAAGCAGTGGAGGATAAGCCCGCGCACCTCTGCTCCATTCAAGAATGGGATGGATCTAGGACGCTTGTGCACCGAGCTCTGGAGATTATGTGTCATGGAGATTATTACGTGCTGTTTTCTAGTATGTGGACATGTCAGAAATATCCCACAGTGAACGGCCGGTCTCTTGTCTGAGGACACAGAGACTAAAAGCTTTTTGGTCCCATCCCACAGATCGGTGCACAGCCTGCTGGTGCTGGTGGTGAAGCACCCGTGGGGCAGCATGGTGACACTGGGACTTTCTTTCTCTTGTTGCTGTTTTCATTGGTTCAGCTCTGACCAAGAAAAATGAGATTCCTCCTCTCAGACTCATCTCAGAAAATGAAATCAGTGACCAGAAGGGAACCTGCTCTCTCCATGACCTGTCGGTGGGCACTGATTGACATATTGATGACATAGCCTACAGGTAATGCTATGGTGGGTCAGTGGTTAGCTCCCTTACCGTTCAATCCTTTGGTCCTTAGTTCTAGTCTTACTGAGGTTGGAGTAATTCCTCCTCACAGGTATTTTTTAGAAATTGCAAATGGTGCTGTTGTAGTTTGTTGTGATTGTCCCATTCAGGTAATGCCATGGTGGCTCAGTGGTTAGCTCAATTACCTTTCAACGCTTGGGTCCTTAGTTCAATTCTGACTGAGATCAGAGTAATTCTACCTCTCAGTTGTATGTTAGAAATTGCACAGGGACCTGCTCTAGATTTTTCTGATCTTCCTATTGGTGCTGCGAGTCATATCAATGATTTTGCCAATGGTTATCTTGTGAGCAGCACGGTGGCTCAGTGGAAAGAATTGAACTTCATTGGGCAAGTAGCCTGAGTGGTGTCAGTCCTTATTGGATGAATAGCAAGAAATTGTCCTGCGGTGCCTGAGCTGTGAGAAGGAGTTTTTGGACTTAGTAAAAATTTTAGCCCCCTAATGTCCATAGATGCAAATGTTCCTCAGAAATACAGGTAACACCATCACTGGCCCCTAACTGTGTATCTTAGGAGCATGGGTGGCAGCTCACATGAGCACATGGAGTACATACAAGCTCCTTGCAAATGTCATCCATGGTGGGATTTGAACCACAGACTCGCATGCTGCAGATCACCAGCACTTTACACTGAGCCACTGGCAAAATCACTGATATGACTTGCAGCACCAATGGGAAGATCAGGAAAAACTAGAGCGGATCCATGTGCAATTTTTAAAGTACAACTGAGAGGAGGAATTACTCCGACCTCAGCCAGAGTAGAACTAAGGTCCCAAGCATTGGAAGGTAATCGAGCTAACCAGTGAGCCACCATAGGATTACCCGATGGCTAGGTCATCAATAGCCAGAATTGAACTAAGGACCCACTCAGCTCAGTGGTTAGCTCCCTTACCTTTCAACACTTGGGTCCTTGGTTCTACTCTGAGGTCGGAGTAATTCCTCCTATCAGTTGTACTTTAGAGATTGCACATGGAGCTGCTCTAGTTTTTCCTGATCTTCCCATTGGAGCTGCGAGTCATCAATGATTTTGCCGGTGGTTATCTTGTGAGCAGCATGGTAGCTCAGTGGAAAGTGCTGGTGCTTTGCAGCATGTGAGTCCAGGGTTCAAATCCCACCATGGATGACATCTGCAAGGAGCTTGTATGTTCTCCCTGACTGAGCTGCCAACCAGGCTCCAAAGACATACAGTGGTGGCGTTACCTGTGCAGCATCCAGGAGGGCTGCTTGCCTGCCCCCTTCATTGGGCAAGTAGCCTGAGTGGTGTCAGTCCTTATTGGATGAATGTCCTGATACAAGAAATTGTCTTGTATATATGCGGCTCAGCGGTGCCTGAGCTGTGAAAAGGAGTTTTTGGACTTAGTAAAATTTTAGCCCCCTCATGTCCATAGATGCAAATGTTCCTCAGATACAGGTAACACCATCACCAGCCCCTAACTATGTATCTTTGGAGCATGGGTGGCAGCTCACATGAGCATACAAGCTCCTTGCAGATGTCATCCATGGTGGGATTTGAACCCTGGACTCCTATGCTGCAAAGCACCAGTACTTTCCACTGGGCCACCATGCTGCTCAGAAGAACCACTTTGGCAAAGTCATTGATATTACTACCAGCACCAATGGGAAGATGAGGAAAAACTAGGGTAGGTCCATTTACAGTTTCTAAAGTAGAATCACTCAGAATCGAACCAAGAACCCAAGCATTGAAAGGTAACCCAGCTAACCACTGAGCTACCATGCTGCCTGAGTGTTACTTGGTGGCTAGGTCATCAATATGTCCATCAGTGTCCACCGACAGGTCATGGAAAACTAGAGCCGGTTAATTTGTAATTTCTAAAGAACAACTGAGAGGTAGAATTTCTGCAACCTTCTCAGAAAATGAAATCAGTGACCACAAGGGAACCTGCTCTATCCATCTAGACATATTGATGACCTAGCCATCAGGTAATGCTATGGTGGCTCCCTTACCTTTCAACACTTGCGTCCTTAGTTCAATTCTGACTGAGGTAGGCGTAATTCTTCCTCTCAGTTGTACTTTAGAAATTGCAAATGGAGCTGCTCTAGTTTTTCTGGATATTCTCATTGGTGCTGTGACTCATATCAATTATTTTGCTAATGGTTATTTTCCGAGCAGAACAGCGGCTCAGTGGAAAGCATTGGTACATCCCACCATGTAGATGATATCTACGACGAGTCATCTATACTATAGACTCCCAGCACCTATGGGAAGGTCAAGAAAAATAGACATAGCTGCCCAACACATCTAACCAATCTGTTCATTGATTTCAATTTCTAAATTGAGGTGGAAAACGGTCGGACTGGCCATCTGGCAATTGCCTTGTCTGCTATGTTATTAACAGAATCGGTGTTCTCAAGACACCCATACTGTTAAGAGTTGTGATGGGGCACAAAGTCGCTGACTGCGTCACTTACCCCAGCAGGCCACGGGTATCATTAGGAATATTGGTCTTGTAGTGAATCTTCCTTTCCTCCATCCAGGGTAATATTAGTAATATATCACATCTGGTTCATGGGGATGGGGACAACTTGGGCCTGTGTCATTTCAAATGTCAGGACTGAATTTCAGCTCCAGTCCGTACCTGCACTGCACAGTACCACTGCTCCTGTCCTGTATATATACACTGCACAGTATCACTGCTCCTGTCCTGTATATATACACTGCACAGTAGCACTCCTCCTGTATATATACACTGCACAGTACCACTCCTCCTGTCCTGTATATATACACTGCACAGTACCACTCCTCCTGTATATATACAATGCACAGTACCACTCCTCCTGTCCTGTATATATACACACTACACAGTACCACTCCTCCTGTATATATACACTGCACAGTACCACTCCTGTCCTGTATATATACACTGCACAGTACCACTCCTCCTGTCCAGTACCACTCGTGTCTTGTATCTGTACACTGCACAGTACCACTCCTGTATATATACGCTGCACAGTACCACTCCTGTCCTGTATAATCTATATACGCTGCACAGTACCACTCCTGTATATGTACACTGCACAGTACCACTCCTCCTGTAAACACTGCACAGTACCACTCCTGTCCTGTATCTGTACACTGCACAGTACCACTCCTCCTGTCCTGTATATACACTGCACAGTACCACTCCTGTATATATACACTGCACATTACCACTCCTGTCCTGTATATATACGCTGCACAGTACCACTCCTGTCCTGTATCTGTACACTGCACAATACCACTCCTGTATATATACACTGCACAGTACCACTCCTCCTGTCCTGTATATATACGCTGCACAGTACCACTCCTGTATATACGCTGCACAGTTCCACTCCTCCTGTCCTGTATATATACCCTGCACAGCACCACTTCTACTGTCCTGTATATATACACTGCACAGTACCTCTCCTCCTGTCCTGTATATAGACACTGCACAGTACTTCTCCTCCTGTCCTGTATATATACACTGCACAGTACCTCTCCTCCCGTCCTGTGTATATACACTGCACAGTACCACTCCTCCTGTCATGTATATACACTGCACAGTACCACTCCTCCTGTATATACACACTGCACAGTACCACTCCTGTCCTGTATATATACACTGCACAGTACCACTCCTGTATATACACACTGCACAGTACCACTCCTCCTGTCCTGTGTATATACACTGCACAGTACCACTCCTCCTGTCCTGTATATATACACTGCACAGTAGCACTCCTCCTGTATATACACACTGCACAGTACCACTCCTGTGCTGTATACACTGCACAGTACCACACCTCCTGTCCCGTATACATACACTGCACAGTACCACTCCTACTGTCCTGTATATATACACTTCACAGTACCTCTCCTCCTGTCCCATTTATAGACACTGCACAGTACCTCTCCTCCCGTCCTGTGTATATACACTGCACAGTACCACTCCTCCTGTCCTGTATATATACACTGCACAGTACCACTCCTCCTGTCCTGTATATATACACTGCACAGTACCACTCCTCCTGTCCTGTATATACACTGCACAGTACCACTCCTGTATATACACACTGCACAGTACCACTCCTGTCCTGTATATATACACTGCACAGTACCACTCCTGTATATACACACTGCACAGTACCACTCCTGTCCTGTATATATACACTGCACAGTACCTCTCCTCCTGTCCTGTATATATACACTGCACAGTACCACTCCTCCTGTCCTGTATATATACACTGCACAGTACTCCTCCTGTATATATATACACTGCACAGTACCACTCCTCCTGTCCTGTATATATACACTGCACAGTACCACTCCTCCTGTCCTGTATATATACACTTCACAGTACCACACCTCCTGTATATATACACTGCACAGTACCACTCCTGTATATATACACTGCACAGTACCACTCCTCCTGTCCTGTATATATACACTGCACAGTACCACTCCTCCTGTCCTGTATATATACACTGCACAGTACCACTCCTCCTGTCCTGTATATATATACACTGCACAGTACCACTCCTCCTGTCCTGATGTCAGAGAGGCGACATTGGTCTTTGGGAGGAATACTATGGGAAAATGAAAAATATATATATTGGGAAAATCCATTTAAATGGATTATCCCAGGTAATCCCCTATCCCGAGAACTTTGTAGTCGCTGGGGTCCGATTGCTGGGACCCCCATGATCCCGAGAACCGTGCTCTAAAGAAGTGGTACTGCAGGAGCATTCACACATCTCTTCAAATAACGCCTTTATTTAAGAGGAGTGTTGAAGGGCATGACAAAGTATAGCAAAACCCACTGATCTTCGTGGGGAGTGTTATAGTATGTGGACTGATGGGGTTTGTGTGGCAGGGCTGCTGTTTTGTCCCAGTCCAGCCCTGGACAGCTCTGCAGGGAGGCTGCCACACTTTGTACTGGTTCTACTCCCTGCATTTTGTAGGGCAGCTGAAGGGTGCAGGTAGCAGAGTCCGGCTGGGTTTACAGGAGCGTATTGCCATAGACACACATGGGTGTGAGTTTGGATCGGGATACCCTCCGCGATGCTGGAGGTTGTGGTCTGTATACAGACTGTGAACCAGCCTACAACTAAGGCTAGTTTCACACTAGCGCTTTTCAGCGCAGCAACGGCCTGCGCACGGCCGCCGCTAAGCCCCGCCCCCTGCCGCGCCTCCGCCGGTAGCTCCGCCTACCGGCGCATGACGCTGCATGTGTCCTGCGTCCCCTATCTTTATCACTGGGGGCGCAGGCCGTGCGCAGTATGCGTTTGGCGGCGCATGCGTCCTTTTGACGGTGCGCCGACCTGCGCCAAACGCAACCTGCTGCAGTTTGGTTGCGCTCGGCGCACCGTCAAAAAGGCGCATGCGCCGCCAAACGCATACTGCGCACGGCCTGCGCCCCCAGTGATAAAGATAGGGGACGCAGGATGCATGCAGCGTCATGCGCCGGTAGGCGGAGCTACCTGTGGAGGCGTGGCAGGGGGCTGGGCTTAGCGGCGGCCGTGCGCAGGCCGTCGCTGCGCTCAAAAGCGCTAGTGTGAAACTAGCCTAATTCTGTAATGGTGCATGTATTACTAACGCAGATGGCGTTTGCGTGTGTCGCCATTTCTAATTCACCTATGGATTTTGGCATGGGAGGGGGGGGGCCCCATTTGAAAGTTCTCCTCGGGGTCCATAAAGGTACTGTCACACTTAGCGATGTACCAGCGATCCCGACCAGCGATATGACGCGGTCAGGATCGCTGGTACATCGCTAAGTGGTCGCTAGTGAGCTGTCACACAGGCAGATCTCACCAGCGACATCGCTGGGGATGGGGGTCGCTACTTACCTGTCACACCAGGCGATCCTGCGTCCTCCCGCCCGGCTCCATGCGTCGCTCGTCGTCACAGCAGGAAGCGCCGCAGGAAGCTGACGACGAGAAACAGTCCTGGACGTTCTTGCGCGATCAACGATAACCAGTGGGGGAGCCGGTCGTAGGTAAGTATCAGACACAGCGATATCGCTTAGTGTGACATGCCCTTTAGTTTGTAGTTATGCCACTGATCATTAGTGAGATCACATTTTATGCTTTATTTCAGGTTTTCCAGATTCCAGCCAGACAGTTTGTAGAAGACTTGATGCTCCTAAAGATTTATAAGAGTAAGAAAAGCACAAGAAAGTCTCTGCGGAGCTGGTTGGAGGTAAGAGCCATGAGCAGAGCGAGCGGACAGTCACTACATCATCACACCTCCCAATTCCAGCACTAAGAGCCCTAACATTTCTTGCACTTTTGTGATTTTTTTTATATATGTATATAGTTTAATATAATTTTTTAAATATATATAATAACTTTGTATAAAGTGTTTTTATAATGTATGTGTATATATATATTTTTTTTTAAATCCTTCATTTTTGTTGCAGTTTGCAAACATAGTCCAATAAAATATATTTTAAATGGCGATTTACTTCCAAACCGTTTTGCAGCGAGGCTGACCATCACTTTCTGCTCCTCTTCAGTTCTCCCTGCCATATGCAAGAAGATACGGCCGGTGCATTACTACGATGCTGCAGAACGGACACCACAGGTCGGCCTCGTGCATCGCCCTGAGAACTATTCTACGGTAACGTCGTCACCCCGGCTCAGTGCAATGTCCACTGTCTGGCTGAAGGGGCTGTGACATTTATTAGATACTAGCTGAAGAGCCCGGCGCTGCCCGGTCATAGTAACTAACTACAGTTAGTTACAACAAATTATAATGATTATATCTAATATATAAAGCTCAATGTCTGTGTATGTCCAGGATTGGCATCCGCACCGTCGCAGCTACAACCACAAAATTTGGCACAGGTCTGGACCCCGAGAGCGTCATAGGCTAGGTTGTGAGGTGAAATTTTAACCCCGCGCATTCCAATTCACCAAACAATTTTGCCCCTATCTACATAATGGGGAAAAAGCGAAAGGAAAAGTGTTGGAGGCAAATTGACAGCTGCCAGATGTGAATAAGGGGGACTTAAAGAATGAGAGCGATGGCGCCAAAGAGTATATACCGTACAGTTGCTAAGGTGAGGCCCTGACATGGGATACTCACCACACACGGGGATATGAACCCACACACAAAATGCGCCACGCACTACCACGTGCTTCAACACATATACCACCCTCAGCACACATTTCACCACACATACACCAACCTCGCCTCATAAAAGTCGAAACACAAAAGTCGCCACGCTATCCCAGAGCTGTTTAAAAGATGAAAAATGAGCTGTGATTGGTCGCTATCAGCAACAGTTTTCTTTGTAGACAGTTGTGGTAACTGAGGCCTATTTTTCTTATCATTTCTATGGTGTTATCGTCTATTAAGCCCCCGTTACACACTGCGATATCGCTAGCAATATCGCTGTAAAGTCACCGATTTTGTGATGTTGCAGCGATATTACTAGCGATATCGCTGCATGTGATACTTACCTCTGACCCGCTCCCCCGCTGGTTATCGCTGATCGCGCGAGAAGCTCCTGGATCTTTCCTCATCGGTCACTTCCTGCTGCGCTTCCTGCTGTGACGACGAGCGACGCATGGACAGGTAAGTAGCGACCCCCGTCCCCAGCGATGTCGCTGGTGAGATCTGCCTGTGTGGCAGCTCACTAGCGACTACCTAGCGATGCACCAGCGATCCTGACCGCGTCATATCGCTGGTCGGGATCGCTGGTGAGTCGCTAGGTGTCACGGTACCCTTAGATACACTGCTCAGCAGTCAGTATCACACAGAATAGTATTAGATACACGGCTCAGCAGTCAGTATCACACAGGATAGGATTAGATACACGGCTCAGCAGACACTATCACACAGGATAGGATTAGATACATGGCTCAGCAGACAGTATCACACAGGATAGGATTAGATACATGGCTCAGCAGACAGTATCACACAGAATAGGATTAGATACACAGCTCAGCAGACAGTATCACACATGATAGGATTAGATACACGGCTCAGTGTGACGAGCATCAGCTTACGCTGAGTCGTTTTTCCTTTTAGAGTGGACCCTCTGGGCCGTGGCACCCACCCACCTAGGGCGAGCGACCGTAGTGAGAACCCACCCCCTGTACAGGGAGTGTCAGGGGCAAGACCAAGGGGGGTGAGCCACCACGGCAGCTGGACCAGACAGTTGGGTCAGGGAGACACTATTGAGTGTCAGGCAACAGGACGAACAGGATACGAACCATAAAGCGAAGTCACAGGATTTCTTCAGCAAACGTGGTTACACACTTTAATCAGATACAAGGCAAAAACAGAGAATCAGATGCAGGGCACCAACGGTGAAACACGGCAAGGTGCGTGCAAAGGCACGCCAAATGTTCCAGACATAACACGTGCAGGAAAACATACCAGAGTCCCGGGCAGGGTACGTGTTAGGGATCACACAAGCATTCTTAGAAGGGATGCATGCTAGAACACGCCAGAGTCCAAGACAAGGTGCGCACCAAGAGACACGCCAGAGTCCAAGGCAGGGTGCGTGCAAGGAGACACGCCAGGGTCCAAAGCAGGTGCGAAGGCATCGGACTCCGGAAGACTGGCAAGGACTGACAGGATCCAGGCATCAGGATGCAGTCATCTGGTTCCAGAACTCTGGCAGCGGTCGGCAGGCTTCGGGAATCCGGCAGACAAACCAGGAGACGAGGCAGGGTGCGTGCTAGGTGCCACGCCAGGGTTCGAGGCCGGGTGCGTGCTAGGAGACATGCCAAGATCAGTTTCAAGGACGGAGGCCTACGCATGCCGAGGGGCATGCCAGGGACAGGTACAAGGACGGAGGCCTGCGCGTGTAGAGGGACACGGCAGGGACAGGTACAAGGACGGAGGCCAGCGCGTATAGAGGGATACGCCAGGGACAGGTTCAGAGCAGAGTCCTGCACGTGCAAAGCAACACGCCAGGGTCAGGTTCAAGGACAAAAGGCCTATGCGTGCAGAGGGCACGCCAGAGACAGGTACAAGGACAGAGGCCTGTGCGTGTAGAGGGACACGCCAGGGACAGGATGCGAGACAAGGTACAGACTGGGACCTGTACGTGCAAGAGGGCATGGCAGGGTACATGGCAAAACCTGCGCGTACTTTTATAGAAGCACGGGGAGGTATGTCAAGGGCAAGCGAGGACCTGCGCATGCTATAGAGAGCACATAGAGCACAGTGCAGAAACAGCGTGTAGTGCAAGGAAGCACAGAGAGCACGGCTGGGGCACTGGCTAGCTGATCGGTCTGCAGCACTATCAGGCGGGCAAGACTCCAGCGAACCCGGCTGAGGCATAGCAGGCGACACAGCTGTCACTGACCGACGAGCACGGCTGAGGCACAAGCAGGCGGGCACGGCTAGGGCGGGCACGGCTGAGGCACAAGCAGGAGGCTAGGAAGGCCAGGAGCATGCAAAGGGCACACGAAGCAAAGCAAGACAAGAAACAAGGCAGAGCTAAGCAGGTATGGAACACGGAGTGGAAACTTAGGCAGAGACACAGAGTCAGATCAGAGCTAGAACAGAGCTAGCAGCGGAGTGTAGGCTGAAGCCCAGAGCCGGACCAAGGCAGAGCCTTGGGACTAGTCAGAGTACGTGCTAGAGAGCACCATAGATCTGAGAGCAGGAATGGTGCGTGCACCAGGTGGCACAACAGAGCACCATAGGTCAGAGCAAGGGAGAACAGGCAAGAACAGAGGAGAGAACACAAGACTGAGCAAAGCGAAGGCAAGACATGGTAGAAACGGGCAAGGCAGAGAACACCAGAAGGACAACAAGTCTAAGCAGAACAAGGACGAACATAGCACAACGGACAAACATAAGACAAGGCACGGGACAAGAGATGGAGTACAAGCACAGAGCGTGTGCAGAGACGCACGACAGAGCAAAGTGCAGGGGCACAGAATACAGGAGCGACCCAGCAGGCTAAGCAGTCATGCAGGGAAGCAACACAATACTCAGGCCCTGACCATAGGGAGGGGCGGTCTGATATAGCACCATAACACCAGTACTTCCGGGTCAGGACCGACTTTGGGTTCAGATCCTCCAGTATCATAGAGAGCATCGCTCGAACAGCCTGGGTAGAACCATAGAGGAGGTCACATGATCAGGGGTTTCCAGGAATACAGCGGATTGCAGAAACAGAGCAGGGCTGGAACATAGGAAAGGTCACATGATCAGGGGTTTCCAGGAATACAGCGGATTGCAGAATCAGAGCAGGACTGGAACATAGGAAGGGTCACATGATCAGGGGTTTCCAGGAATACAGCGGATTGCAGAGTCAGACAGAGACGGATGGTTACCCAGCAACAGCGTGCAGCCGTGAGGTAAGGCACGCGTGCACACTGCTCCAGGCATCTTGCGGCATGACAAACATGGCGGACATGACACTCAGCAGTCAGTATCACACAGGATAGGGTTAGATACACGGCTCAGCAGACAGTATCACACAGGATAGGATTAGATACACTGCTCAGCAGTCAGTATCACACAGGATAGGATTAGATACATGGCTGAGCAGTCAGTAACACCATAGGATTAGATACACAGCTCAGCAGAAAGTATCACACAGGAGAGGATACTTGGGTAATCGTTTAGTTAATTTGTGTTGTAAATCTGTAGTGTTGAATATATGATGTGAAATGTTTTTATGTGCAATATAATCATTATAATTTGTTATAACTAACCACAGTTGGTTATTAGGCCAAGGCAACGCCGGGCTCTTCAGCTAGAATATATATAAAGCTGAGTGTATAGCCCCGCCCACTCCGAAGAGCCACATTCACTATAATATCTCACATCATCCCGTCAGCCAGAGCTACCGGACTACTACCCCTAATATTCCACATCATCCCGTCAGCCAGAGCTACCGGACTACTACCCCTAATATTCCACATCGTCCATCATCCCACTAAAGCCAACAGACTACTACCACTAATATCCCACATCATCCTGTCACATCCGCCGGACTACTACCCCTAATAACCCACATCATCCTGTCAGCCAGAGCCACCAGACAACTACCACTGATATCCCACATCATCCCGTCACAGCCTCCGGACTACTACCCCTAATATCCCACATCATCCCGTCAGAGCCACCGGACAACTACCACTAATATCCCACATCATCCCGTCAGCCAGAGCCACCGGACTACTCCCCCTAATATCCCACATCATCCTGTCAGCCTGGGGTCAGAACCAGAGCACTGAGTGGAACGGTCCTAACTTCCATACCAGTCATCCCTTTAAGAGAGGCCTGGCGTCAGAACCAGAGCGCTGAGTGGATTTGCCCTGACTTCCATACCAATGATCCCTTTAATAGAACCCTGGGCTGAGAATCAGAGCGCTGAGGGATTTACCCTAACTTCCATACCAGAGATCCCTTTAAGAAAGCCTGGGATCAGAACCACAGTGCTGAGTGGATTTGCCCTGACTTGCATACCAATGATCCCTTTAATAGAAACCTGGGGTCAGAACCACAGCTTTGAGTAGTGGAACGGTCCTAAGTTCCATACCGGAGATCCCTTTAAGAGAGCCTGGGGTCAGTACCAGAGCATTTGAAGGCAATTGCCCTGACTTCCATACCGGGGATCCCTTTAAGAGAGGACTGGGGTCAGTACCAAAGTGCAGATTGGATTTGCCCTCACTTCCATACCGGGGATCCCTTTAAGAGGGGCCTTGGGTCAGAATCTGAGCGCTGAGTGGATTTGCCCTAACTTCCATACCGGGGATCCCTTTAAGAAAGCCTGGGATCAGAACCAGAGCGCTGCATGGATTTGCCCTGAATTGCATACCAATGATCCCTTTAAGAAACCCTGGGGTCAGAATCAGAGCGCTGAGGGATTTGCCCTATTTTCCATACAGGAGATCCCTTTAAGAGAGCCTGGGGTCAGTACCAGAGCACTTGAATGCAATTGCCCTGACTTCCATACTGAGGATCCCATTAAGAGGCATGGGGTCAGAACCAAAGCACTGGATGGATTTGCCCTGACTTCCCATACCGTAGATCCCCTTAACAAAGGCCTGGGGTCGGTACCAAAACGCTGAGTTTATTTGCCCTAACTTGCATACCATTGATCCACGGGAGGGGGGATTAATTTCTGTCATGTGCTCTGTGCTCCTTTCTGGGGGGGTAGACAATGGCTGGGAGCTTATGTTCCTGGGGATGCTACATTTCTCCCACCATGTCAGTGTCTGCTGAGGTATTGTCAAGTGGGAAAACTTGCTCATAGCAACCAATCACAGCTCAGCTACTTTTAACCAGCTCTGGTGAAATGAAAGATGCTTCATGATTGGTTGGTGATACACACATACATAGTTTTATAAATAGAGACTAGATGATGGCCCGATTCTAACGCATCGGGTATTCTAGAATATGGCCAGCGGGGGTTATTCTCACCGACGGCCCCCGATGTCCTCTCCACGCTCCCCGCATCTTCCGGTACCAGTGATGCTTAGCGCAAAGAACCGGAGATGACGTCACTCTCACGAGAGCACAACGTCATCAACAGTCTTTTGCGCAAAGCAATACTGGGACCGGAATATGCCGGAAAGAGTCCGGGGGCCGTCGGAAGGTGAGTATATCACTATTTTTTATTTTAATTCTATTTTTTACAGGTTTATGGTACCCAGGGCCTGGAGGAGAGTCTCCTCTCCTCCGGACCCTGGGTACCATCCGCACATTGAGCGCTGTGCCGCAGATCTCCCGGCGGTAGCGGTGGCGTGCGTCGTTCGCATTCCGCGCCAATTTGCGGCCGGACTGCGCCTGTCGCTGATTGGTCGCGGCCGGGCGCAACCAATCAGCGACGCGGGATTTCCGTTAGAGACAGAAT
The DNA here is from genome assembly GCF_039654945.1 of Dendrobates tinctorius. Classification (NCBI taxonomy): domain Eukaryota; kingdom Metazoa; phylum Chordata; class Amphibia; order Anura; family Dendrobatidae; genus Dendrobates; species Dendrobates tinctorius. The sequence continues at coordinate 7,590,323 of NW_027361881.1, read as the reverse complement.
TAGACGATTATATAGTACAGTTGTGGCCAAAAGTATTGACACCCCTGCAATTCTGTCAGATAATACTCAATTTCTTCCTGAAAATGATTGCAAACACAAATTCTTTGGTATTATTACCTTCATTTAATTTGTCTTAAATGAAAAAACACAAAAGAGAATGAAGCAAAAGCAAAACATTGATCATTTCACACAAAACTCCAAAAATGGGCCAGACAAAAGTATTGGCACCCTCAGCCTAATACTTGGTAGCACAACCTTTAGCCAAAATAACTGCGACCAACCGCTTCCGGTAACCATCAATGAGTTTCTTACAATGCTCTGCTGGAATTTTAGACCATTCTTCTTTGGCAAACTGCTCCAGGTCCCTGATATTTGAAGGGTGCCTTCTCCAAACTGCCATTTTTAGATCTCTCCACAGGTGTTCTATGGGATTCAGGTCTGGACTCATTGCTGGCCACCTTAGAAGTCTCTAGTGCTTTCTCTCAAACCATTTTCTAGTGCTTTTTGAAGTGTGTTTTGGGTCATTGTCCTGCTGGAAGACCCATGACCTCTGAGGGAGACCCAGCTTTCTCACACTGGGCCCTACATTATGCTGCAAAATTTGTTGGTAGTCTTCAGACTTCATAATGCCATGCACACGGTCAAGCAGTTCAGTGCCAGAGGCAGCAAAGCAACCCCAAAACATCAGGGAACCTCCGCCATGTTTGACTGTAGGGACCGTGTTCTTTTCTTTGAATGCCTCTTTTTTTTCTCCTGTAAACTCTATGTTGATGCCTTTGCCCAAAAAGCTCTACTTTTGTCTCATCTGACCAGAGAACATTCTTCCAAAACGTTTTAGTGTTTTTCAGGTAAGTTTTGGCAAACTCCAGCCTGGCTTTTTTATGTCTCGGGGTAAGAAGTGGGGTCTTCCTGGGTCTCCTACCATACAGTCCCTTTTCATTCAGACGCCGACGGATAGTACGGGTTGACACTGTTGTACCCTCGGTCTGCAGGGCAGCTTGAACTTGTTTGGATGTTAGTCGAGGTTCTTTATCCAACATCCGCACAATCTTGCGTTGAAATCTCTTGTCAATGTTTCTTTTCCGTCCACATCTAGGGAGGTTAGCCACAGTGCCATGGGCTTTAAACTTCTTGATGACACTGCGCACTGTAGACACAGGAACATTCTGGTCTTTGGAGATGGACTTGTAGCCTTGAGATTGCTCATGCTTCCTCACAATTTGGTTTCTCAAGTCCTCAGACAGTTCTTTGGTCTTCTTTCTTTTCTCCATGCTCAATGTGGTACACACAAGGACACAGGACAGAGGTTGAGTCAACTTTAATCCATGTCAACTGGCTGCAAGTGTGATTTAGTTATTGCCAACACCTGTTAGGTGCCACAGGTAAGTTACAGGGGCTGTTACTTACACAAATTAGAGAAGCATCACATGATTTTTCGAACAGTGCCAATACTTTTGTCCACCCTCTTTTTTATGTTTGGTGTGGAATTATATCCAATTTGGCTTTAGGACAATTATTTTTGTGTTTTCATTTAAGACAAATTAAATGAAGATAATAATACCAAAGAATTTTGGTTTGCAATCATTTTTAGGAAGAAACTCAGTATTATCTGACAGAATTGCAGGGGTGTCAATACTTTTGGCCACAACTGTAGATGTATTTATTTATTACTGGTTATAAGGGGACGGCGGAGCAGTTAATGGTCTGGACAGGATTTTGGGTGAATATTTTAACGTAAAGGAGGTCGTGTAGAAAAGTGGCACAATCGGGAACGAGCACCAAACACTTTCTCTGGACCCGTCACTTCATCTTATTCCGGGGTTACAGGCACTTATAGTCACAATGTCCTTCTGTGAGCGTTACAGTCTCGGTGACCCTGGAATAAGACGTCTGTGATGGCTCTAGATGAGAGACCATGTTCATATACAGGGCGCTACATTCATCCTTGTTTATATGGACCCACCGGGTTCCGTCCGAGTTCTGTATCAGTGCGGATGACAACAGCCAGACGATCAGAGAAATAAACCTGTTTTTATTCAGCTTTACCTCCAGTAAATAAATTATTTCTAGTTTTATGAAGAACTATAACAAAATACGACGCACATCAGATTCCGACATTGTGAAAACGACAGGAAAAAGGTCTCAGTAAATACAGAAATCTATTTTGCTAAACTTTTTTTTCTTTTTAATAAGTTGTACACACTGTTCAGCTTTAATAAATAAATCTGTCACTGAGAGGAAGGCGATAATAAACTATATACAGGGAGCGGGAAATATTACACGTGAGCAGGTCACCAAGTCGTCTGTTAGAGGGGCCGATGCCCGGGGGCTTCAGCTCCGTCATATCCAGCATCCGACCACACCTAAAAAATAAAACAGGGACTTGAGTCAGCAAAACTATGAGTGGTAAAGTGGGTATGTCCTTAATGCCAGGAAAATACAGGGTACATGTAATTATAAATGCCGTATATACTCGTGTATAAGCCGAATTTTTCAGCACATTTTTTGTGCTGAAAACGCCCCCTCGGCTTATACTCGAGTAATGGTCCCAGAAGATGGAGGGGGATCGGCAGCGGCAGAGCAGCGGGTCACAGGAGGCAGGAGCCAGCTATTGTGGCTAAAGCCTGTACCCGCTGCTAAAGAGAAATGAATATTCAGTGCGCTGGCAATGAACATTCACTTCTCTCTAATACCGAGCACAGTAGTCACAGCCAGCGGTTACGTGTGACCGCTACTTAAGAGAAATGAATATTCACTTCTCTCCCCTCCCATGGGTGGGGAGAGAAGTGAATATTCATCTCTCAAGTAGCGGGCACACATGACCGCACGGCGACTGACACTGTGCGTGCTACTTAATAGCATTGAATACTCACTTCCCTCCATGCACATAGTCCCGTTGTAGAAAGCAGTGATTTTTCTGGCAGCTGTGCTCTGCTTGTAAGCAGCGTGTGACATCCCTGCCATGCGCTGCTTACAAGCATAAATCAGCTGCTTGCACTGGAACAAAACCCTACAAGGGAGCCAGGAAGGCAAGTAGGATGGTTTATTTATTTATTTTTTTATGTTTTTTGATGTGGGCCATGCATACAAGAATGGGGATGAGAGGGGACAATACATACCTGGCTTATACTCAAGTCAATACATTTTCCCAGGTTTTTTTAGGTAAAATTAGGTGTCTCAGCTTATACTCGAGTATATACAGTATTTTTTTTTTTTAATGGCCTTCGACTGGATCTCGAGCCATGGCGACTTGATGGATGAACGATCTATATGTAAATCAATCACCAGGGTAGGGGTACAGGTCATAAAAAAGCAGGTGGATTCTTATCTTCTACAGTAAGGGGTCATTTTTCTCAATACATGGAGCTTTCTGCCCATCACAGTCTTCACCCAAACAGTTCAGCTGGTGTTACTTCATAACAATAAAATAAGTTAAAAAAAACACTGGTATAGGCAATAAAATATGGATTCTTTTTTTAATAATAACAAATGTTAAAAACAACTGCATATAAGCAGAGAAATAAAATATAAATATATGTATAGAGGGGAATAACAAATAGCGGTAGTACTTATAAAAAACACTCCTTGAGAAAGCCACCTGGCGAAACGCATGTTGGAGATACAGGCATTGATATAAGGTAATTTATCCTCACCTTTTCATCTGCAGTTCTTTGAGTGATGTATACTGGGTATCCTTATATATAATTTTCAGTTACTTGCCTTTATGGACTGTTATTGCCATTAAAACATTTATGACTGAGTCCTACAATGCCACTCTCACATCAGCTATTAACGCAGTCGCCCCTCTCATTCATGGCAGAGTGCGACGTATCAACAGACAACCTTGGCACAATAACACCACTAAAAAGCTCCGGCAAGTGTCCAGGGTTACAGAGCGGCGTTGGAAGAAAACAAATTCGCAAGATGACTTCACTGCATTCAAACAGGCAACGCTCGCTTTCAAATCTGCCCTCACCTCTGCTAAACAGGCCTACTTCACAACCCTTGTATCTTCCCTATCCTACAACCCCAGTTATTCAAAACTTTTAACTCCCGCCTCCGACCACCACTGCCCCCTCCTACCTCCCTCATCACTGCTGAGGACTTTGCCACACACTTCAAAAATAAGATCGACCAAACAAGGCAAGTCTTCATTGTTCAACCACCACAACCCCTTTGTATACCAGACCAATGCTCAAACCCCATAACCTCCCTCTCCAACATCACTGAAGGGGAGCTTAATTATCTCCTCTCCAAATCGCACCTCACAACCTGTGCACTGGACCCCATCTCACCTCCTCCCTCACCTCACCACCACTCTTATCCCATCCCTAACCCATCTCTTCAAAATATCACTAACTTCCGGTACCTTCCCTTCTACTTTCAAACATGCCACAATCACGCTTATCCTTAAAAAGCCATTTCTCGACCCAACCGCTATGTCCAGCTATCGCCCCAATATCTCTCCTCCCATTCACATCCAAACTCCTGGAGCAGCACGTCCACGCTGAACTTTCCTCCCACCTCTCAGCTAACTTGCTCTTTGACCATCTACAATCTGGTTTCCACCCCATCACTCCACTGAGACGGCCCTAACCAAAATTACTAACGACCTACTTACAGCCAAAGTTAACAGACAATTCTCTATACTCCTCCTTCTAGACTTGTCCTCTGCTTTCAACACAGTTGACCACTGCCTCTTACTACAGATTCTCTGTTCCTTTGATGTCAAAGTGCTCGCCCTATCCTGGATCTCCTCATACCTTACAAACCACACAGTAAGCATCTTCCACTCCCACACTACTTCCTCATCCCACCCTCTCTCTGTTGGAGTCCCCCAAGGCTCTGTTCTAGACCCCTACTGTTCTCAATCTATACACTTGGCCTGGGACAACTCAAAGTCCCATGGATTCCAGTACCACCTTTATGCTGATGACACTCAGATCTACCTCTCTGGCCCAGAAGTCACCTCTCTGCTGTCCAGAATCCCGGAGTGTCTATCAGCCATATCCTCCTTCTCCTCTCTTCCTCAAGCTAAATGTGGACAAATCTAAACTCATCATCTTTCCTCCATCTCACAGATCTTCCTTACCTGACCTATCTATCACAATTAATGACATCACGCTTTCCCCCGTACCGGAAGTCTGCTGCCTCGGAGTAACCCTTGACTCTGCCCTGTCCTTCAAACCGCACATCCAAGCTCTCTCCACCTCCTGCCCTCCATCTCAAAAATATTTCCAGAATCTGTCCTTTCCTCAACCCTCACTCTACTAAAATGCTTGTGCATGCCCTCATCATCTCCCATCTCAACTACTGCAACATCCTTTTCTGTGGCCTCCCTGCTAACACCCACACCTCTCCAGTCCATCCTTAATTCTGCTGCCCGACTAATTCTACCAAAATGCTTGTGCATGCCCTACTCATCTCTCCCCTCAAATACTGCAACACCCTCCTCTAAGGCCTACCTTCTAACACACTTGCACCTCTCCAGTCCATCCTTAACTCTGCTGTCCACACTATACTCCTGCTTCCCCTCTGCAAATCCCTTCACTGGCTCCAAATTTCCCATCATATCCAGTTTAAACTACTGGCACGGATCTACAAAGCTATCCATAAACTTTCTCCTCCCTATATCTCCGAACTAATCTCCCAATATCTTCCCTCATGTAATATTCGGTCCTCCCAAGACCTCTTTCTCTCCTCCATGCTTATTCGCTCCTTACCCAATCGCCTCCAAGATTTCTCCCAAATAGCCCCCATCCTCTGGAATTCTGTGCCCCAACACGTCCGGTTATCCACCACATTTGGATCCTTCAGATGGAACCTGAAAACCCATCTCTTCAAAAAATCTTATAACCTGTAATGACCACGCTGCCACCTCAACACCATCAGAGCTACTGCATCCTCCAACCTACCGTCTCCTTCACCATAATCCTGTAGAATGTAAGCCCGCAAGGGCAGGGTCCTCTTCCTTCTCTGCCAGCCTGTCATTGTTAGTTCGTTTACTATAAGTGATATTTGCATTTTGATATAACCCCTTCTCATGTACAGCACCTTGGAATCAATGGTGCTATATAAATAAATAATAAAGTCTGCCACTGACCACAAGAAAAGTAATTTGTTTTCAGCCTCTATATTATTTAGCATTAGCAGCCTTACCAATGTTTCCTTCTGCTATTACATCAGTACGGGTTCTTCAACCACCGATATCATTGTATAACTTTTACATCATGGACCAGAAACCAGGGTAAGGTAAATATTTTCCTACATACTTAAAATGGTGAAACTTTTCAGGAGTCACTGTTCACAAAGACCATGTGAACTAAGTATCAATGGTAAGAAACTACCTATTATCTAAGATTTGGCATTAAGTAGGCCTCAATAACTTAACTAGACATTTGGGGCATTTAAAACAGATTTTTGTGACCTCACATTGGTATAATTTATCACTACACATGTCCTAAACAAATGTATTGCGTTGTTCCATGTGACATCTCCTGACGCTCACGTAGGCTTTACATATTTCTAGGCAGATTAGATTTGCAGGGGGATATTCTGAAACTTTGTCAAAAAGCGTGCCACATTTGGCTCACTCAATTCTTCAAACTTTGCCAAACTTTTGAAGGACTCTTTCACTTCATATATCAGCTGGCAGTTTAGATTATCCTGGCAGCACCTTTAAGGAACAAATCAAGATCATAGGAAAGGAAGGGAATCACATCGAAAGCTTGACTGGATACAGGTGTTTACATTTACAGATGAGCCACAAATGACTGGATCTTTGACAGCTGTTGATGCTATCAGCGGTGTGCAGCTATTATTGGCTGCGGTCACAGGGGCTCATAGACCCTTTCCCTTAGCAAAGACTCCACAGCTGATAACATTTGGCTGAACTTTCAGATCATAACCTCCCTTCTGACTTCATGCCGTCAAACTGGCTAAACGGATGAAAAGAAGAGACACAGAGGGAAGACAAGTGAGCGATTATTGAGTAGGCTGCTTTCACATCCATTAAGAGGTAGAGCAGCGGATTGAAAAGATGTTTAGGTTGACAAGAAACTAATCAGTTTGTGGACCTTTGTCCATTTACTAAACCTTGAAAATAAAGGATATAAAATTGTGACACAACATCAGGAAATTTATTGACTTATACCATTATAAGGGTGGGGAGGATGATGTTCCATCCTCTAACATCTCCTAGTGGTTAAATGTATGAGAATGTATTTTACATGAATTGTACCTGTCTTGCATTGGAGTTAATAGCCATCTCCCTGTGGCTGCAGTATAGCCTAGATAGGGTTAACTATGACAGCCGGATCAGACTGGGGAAGAGAACTGAGGGTTAGTGTCAAGATCAGGAAGTGAAGTTAGTCAGTTGAAGAAAATGTAGTGAATATTGCAGAGGTCAAATGCAGTGGACTGATAGAGCAAGCAAGAGCCTGTTACTCGAGGCAGTAGATTGCTATACGACCATTCTGTGTGAATCAGTCTGTTGGCCCTGGAACCTCGATGGACGTCGGGGCCTTTGAGCATGCTAAGCCTGCAGTGCTGCAAAGAAAGATGGACTCAGACTCTCAGACGCGGAAGGTAATGGAATCCGAGTGCACTCAATGGAGAAGAATTCCTAATGCTAGAGGAGTTAGCAAGAGGGATACTCTACCCAGACCAAGTATTAGGGTTGAAGTTATGTCCGGTCCACTCCTGTCTAATCCGATATCTCTCAGATCACTTTTTCTGGCTCGTGCAGGAATGTCCTGGGCCATTTTTTGATCGTTGGTCTCCCGCTGGCCAGCACGCATCGCTGCGTGTGGCAGCGAGAGACCAATGATCAGCAAGCTCCCAGCGCTGTAAGCAGATGCTGGGAGCCGGTATCCAATGTAAATATCAGGTAACTAAGCACGCCCGGCGCTTAGTTTCCAGCTGTGTACCTTGGAAACCAGCGTGCTCGCGCTGGGAGCTGGTATCCAAGGTAAACAGCTGGTCACTAAGCGTCGCGCGGGCTTAGTTACCCGCTATTTAACTTAGATATTTGCATCCTCGCTGGTCCTGATCGCTGTTGTGTCTGCCTGTTTGGCAGCTCACCAGCGATCATATAGCGATCCACCAGCGATCCTGACCAGGTCGTATCATTGTCGGGATCGCTGGTGCATCGTTTGGTGTGACGGGACCCTTACTGTCAGGGTTCCTCAGGGATCAGTCCTAGGCCCCCTCCTCTTCTGCTTGTATACTGCCCCTATTGGACAATCAGTAGATTTGGCTTTCAGTACCTCTCTATGCTGAAGACACCCAATGATATACCTGTACTCCTGACATCATGCCTGCATTATTACAATGCACCAGTGATTGTCTTCCCTTTATCTGAAACTGAATCTTTCAAAAACTGAACTCCTTGCGTTTCCTCCCTCTACTAACCTACGTATTTACGTATTGCCCTAAAAACACATTTCTTCAGACCGGCCTACCGCCTCAACATATTTATCTAACTATCCCTGTGTTGCCCATGTAAAATTTTCTTCAAAACCAGTACCCTTATATTGTCTTTTCTCACACCTTTATGCATTTAATAGCCCTCTGTGTCTGCACATACTGGTTGGTTACCGATTCATACAGCATTACATGAACACCCAATTTATTACATTGATGACTGGACCGTACAATGAAAGAAATTGTTACCATCCACCTTTTGTGTCTTCCCTATTTCCTCATAGATTGTAAACTTGTGAGCAGGGCCCTCATTCCTTTTCGTATCTGTTGATTTATGTGATTATTGTTTATTTTTTATTTATTTTACTCATTTATAAAGCACGATTAATTTCACAGCGCTTTACAGACATTATTGGCACTCTCCCCGATGGGAATCACAATCCAAGTTCCCTATTAGTATGTCTTTGGAATATGGGAGGAAACCGGAGTACCCGGAGGAAACCCACGCAAACATGGGGAGAACATACAAACTCCTTGCAGATGTTGTTCTTGGTGGGATTTGAACCCAGGACCCCAGTGCTGCAAGGCTGCGGTGCTAACCTATTCTGTAATGTCTTTTAATGTCTGTACAAGTCCCCTCTAAAATGTAAAATGCTAGGGAATATGTTGGTGCTATAGAAATAAAATTATTATTACCGGTGAGTCTGACTTATACCAGGAAAGATCTTTGAACAATTTTTTTTTTTTTTTTATCAATTAGTGTTTATTAAAGATTTTCAAAACAATACAGTGCCATCAAACAGTAATAACAGTAACAGAGGTTAACCAAAAATGACCAGAAATAAGTAAGGAAAAGAAAAAGAAGTAGGGGAGAGAAGCGGGAGGGGGGGTAGGAACGGTAAGGGGAATAGGGGGAAGAGGAAAGGAGTATAGGCATTCACAAGGCACTGTCTAGCAGTTCAGTTATAGACAAGGGTTCCTGGCAAACTATGGCAAAATGATAATATGTCAGTGATGCTTACTTATTCCCACTCAAGTAAACGGTCAAACAAGGTGGAGCGGGTTAATAGAGGAATGACCACTATGTAACCAGGGGTGCCAAATATTCTGTCTTTTGGTTTTGGCAGTCATGGAGTGAGCCAAGGTGAGTTCATATTGGCAGTGGACATTAAGTTTATCAATTAATTCACTAATATTGGGAGAATTAGTGTCTTTCCATCTTGAGGTGACCAATAACCTGCCAGCTATTAGAATATGTGATAGTGTACCTCGAAGTATGTGTGGAATTTCCTCCAGGTCAATGTGAAGAATGGCCTGCCTAGGAGACAGAGTCAGCTGGATCCCCAAGACCTGTGCAATTAAAAGGTCCATATCTCTCCACCAGGGCCGAAGAATTGGACACGACCACCAGGCGTGTTCCAGAGTTCCCCTGTGACCGCAACCCCTCCAACATTTGTCCGACCCGGCAGGGTCATAGTGAGCCACCTGAACCGGATATTGATACCATCTAAGGTGTACTTTTTTTAATTGTTCGAGATGATTGACGCAGGCAGATACCCGTAACACCTCACCCAGCCCCCCTCCCAGTCTATCGGGTCAGATAGGAAGTTCAAGTCCTGTTCCCACTTGATCATATATGGCAGTTTAACATCTTCTGCTGGGTCGTTTAAGGCTTTATATAATATTGAAATTCCCTTCGGGCCAGAGTCAGGCAACAAGAAATAACCATTAACCCTGTTATTTAAATGTGAGTTGAGAAAAGGCGAGTTTGGGGAATTATGAAGTAGATGACGTATTTGCAAGTATTGATAGAAATATCTTCGGATATTCGGGAAGTTAGAGGCCAAGTGGTCAAAGGGGACAAGGCCAGTGGCACCCAATATCTCCCCTAATGTTACAATTCCAGCATCAACCCAAGGCTGGAGATTAAGAAATGGGATGTGTGTCTCAAGGGCTTTTAGGGATAGGGAATCATGAGATAATTTAATCAGGGAAGGGACCAGTGTCCTCCAGTAGTGGAGCGCGGTTTTCATGGTTGGTAAGGTAGGGGAATAATCAGTGATTGCAATTGATTTAGCCTCAAGAATTGTGCGGGTAGATCTAGTTTTGGCATAGTAGTTCTCTATTTGGAGCCATCTATGGTCTTTGTCTGCCTGCCACCAATCTCTGAGTCCAGTTAATATGGCCGCTCTATGGTACAGCAGGAGGTTCGGCATTCCCAGCCCTCCCCGTTTGAACGGATAGTACATCAAGGTCCTAGAGAGTCTAGATTTTTTGTGTGACCAAATAAAATTGTATGACATAGTTTGTAATTTCAAAATCAAACGTTTGGGGATTTTTAATGGGATACACCTAAGGAGATACAGTATTTTAGGCAGGATCATCATTTTGAAAACATTAATCCTTGCAATCCAGGACGTCATAACCATGTTAAAATGGTCAAGTTGTGCCTTAACCTGTGTGATCAACTTAGAGAAATTCTTCTCGACAATCTTTTCAGAACCCGTCAATATAACTCCCAAGTACGGGATACCCTCTGTCATCCATTGAAATGGAAATTCAGCTTCCATTTTTGACTTGGCCGCGCATGTAACCGCCACCGGAAACAACAAGGACTTTGTGGGATTCAACCTGTAATATGACACATTACTGAATTCCCCGAGTTCCAAGGTAATAGCTGTCAAGGATGTCTCCAAGTTGACACAGGACAGGATAACATCATCAGCATATAGGCCAATTCTGTGCTCCATCTGTCCAACCCTGATTCCGGTGATATTAATAGAAGTTCTTATGCGCTCAGCAAGCAGCTCCATGCACAGTGCAAAGATAATAGGAGAGAGTGGGCAACCTTGACGAGTGCCATTCGTGATCTGAAACGAACCAGATAAAAAAACGGACGTCAAGACTCTGGCACAAGGAGTCGTGTACATAGCACATTGCTGAGAATATGGGGCCTGACAGTCCAAACTTCTCCAATACTGCCCGAAGGTACCCCCAGTGGACCCTGTCAAAAGCCTTCTCAGCATCAAGTGACAGGAATGCACTGGGCAGGCCAGACAGCTCGGCATTTTAATCAGATTCAGCATGCGCCGCACCCCATCTTTCGTCTCACGTCCAGCCACAAAACCCACTTGGTCCGGCGAAATTATAGTTGGAATGATAAGCTTTAGTCTGGACGCTATAATTTTAGTGAATATTTTGACATCCGAATTGAGCAGAGAAATGGGTCTAAAGTCACTAGGGCGTGTGAGGGGTTTCCCAGGCTTGGGTATGGTAGATATGGTAGCCTCCAAACCAGGAGCCGTCACAGTACCCGAGTCTCTCCACACCGAGAATAATCTCTGCAAATATGGAGTCAACAGCAGATGAAAGGATTTATAATAATCATTCGTCAACCCGTCTGGACCTGGGGCCTTATGAGATTTAGTTTGTTTAATCGTCGAGTTAATTTCTACATCAGTGAAGGGAGAATTAAGGTAGTTTAGCTGCTCAGATGTGATACGGGGTAATTTTATAGAGTCTAGATATTTATAGATAGATTGGTGATCCGGTTGGGGGGTAAAAGGGTCATCTTTTAAATTATACAAGCCGGTATAATCTGCAAAGGCCTGGACTATGTCCTGAGGGTTTCTGAGGGCCTTTCCCTTTCTATCTAAGATATGGTCCACTCTTGATTTAGCTTCCCTCTTGCGTACTCTGCGTGCCAGGAGTGCACCCGCCCTATCACCTGCAGCATATAGATTAGTCTTGAATTTCTTCATGTTATGTGCATATCTAGCCAAGAGATTTTCTCTCAATTTAAACCTAGTCTGATAGATCTCCTCAGAGATGGAAGGCGTGGGAGCAGACTTGTTAATAGTGTCTAAATATTGCAGGCGGGAGAGTAATACCTCTCTGCCACTCTCCCTCCTCCGTTTCAGGTAGGAAGCTTGTTGGAGGAGCACACCTCTAATCACTACTTTATGTGCCGACCATAAGGTCTCATCAGAAACCTCTCCATTATCATTTATCTGAAAGTAATGTTCCAACTCCGAGGAGATTCTACCTAACACCTCCCTATTCAGCAGCAATGCGTCATTTAATCGCCACCTAAAGGCTGGGTTAGCTTGGTGTGCCAAAGTAAGACTCAGAGTGATGGGAGCGTGATCAGACCATGTTATTAAGCCTATAGTTGCGGATCTGCATCTGGACAAAGTTGCACTGTCTGTTAGAAAATAATCAATACGAGAGTATGTGGAATGCCTGGAAGAGTAAAAGGTATAATCCCTCTCAGATGCATGTGAATATCTCCAATAATCATGCAAGTGGAATTCATCTGTGAGGAGAGTCAAGTCCCCTCTAGGTCGTCTGCTACCAGAAGAGCAATCAAGGTCCACATGCATGGGGAGACTGAAGTCACCACATATATTACTACCCTTCACATTCGTAGAGACTTCATGAAGGGTTGTTCTCAGGAATTTATGTTGTCCCTCATTGGGAGCGTAAAGATTTGTCAACGTGTGTAACTCACCATTCAGTAGGCACGTAATAGTTAAGCATCTACCCGTGGGGTCATTATTTTGCGCTATCAATTTAAAAGCGATTGTATTTTTCACCATGGTGCACACACCAGCCTTTTTGGTTGGGCCATTCGCAAATAGAATGTGCGGGAAGAGGGGATGACGAAGCCTGAAATTATCCTCAGCCAACAAATGGGTTTCCTGCAAGCAGATAATATCTGCTTTTGACCGCTTCACCTCCCTCCACATCATAGATCTCTTCTCAGGGGAGTTTAAACCCCTGACATTCAAAGAAAGAATTTGTAAACTCATGGTACCATTATACTAAAGTCTATACTGCCAGTATTATCCAGTGGACCCACCAATGGTGTGCCGAAACTTACATACAAATAACTGCCAGTTCCATAATAGCAATCAAAAATCAATATAGACAGAGAATGCCCGGAGATTTGGAGAGAAAAAACCTGGAGGGAAGAAAGGGGAAGGGCAAGTATGTAGTCACATTGGGGGGAGACTCTTAATGTATGCTGGACAGAGTAAAAAGAACCAAAAAATAAAAAGGAGTAAAAACAAAGGAAAAGAAAAAAACAAAAACATAGGTAATCCTTGTAGGAACGTCGGGAACAGTCCAGACAATCCGCAGAACAAAATCTGCGTGGAGGGGTGGAAGTGAGAGGTTCACAATCCAAAGGCCCACTAAGGGGTGCAGTAGGAGAGCTCAGCAGTCCAGACACTGTCCATGTGACACTGTCAATCCGTTGACCAGTCCGAGGCTATTTTCCTTCCTGTGTCCGCAAGTCTGGGAGCAAAGGGTATTTTCCAGGCCGTAAGCTTCTCCTCTGCCTGTTTGGGTGAGGAGAAGACGACTGTTCTGCGTCCTTCATATGTGATAATCAAACCCCCATCGGTAACGTATGTTGGTGTCCCTCAGAGCTTTACAGACACGGACATATTCTCTCCTTTTGGCCAGGGTAGCAGCTGACAAATCCGGGAAGACCTGGAGATCCCGGAATTCAGAGGGTAGATCAGGGGGGCTCCTTATCTGCCGCAGGAATGTCTCTTTAGTAGTGTACAGATGAATCCGTGCAAGGATATCTCTAGGAAGAGTTGGATCTAGATGCTTGGGCTTGGGTGTTCTATGTACCCTATCCGTCAGTAGATCTCTAGAGGAAAGTGAGGGCAGGACAGCCTGCATAAAATTCTGGAGGAAAGCAGCTAAATCTTTATCTGCAACATCTTCAGGGATTCCTCTCACACGAATATTGTTCCTCCTGGATCTGTCCTCTAAGCCGTGCAGTTTGTCAAACGCCCCTTCTAAGTTGCCCTTTATAGCTTGGTTTTCATCCACCAGAGCGTTAATTACAGAGACATATTCGGACATTTTGTTTTCCAAATGATCCGTGCGGGCCCCTAAAGAGTTAATGTCTCCTCTTATCTTCTTCAACATGTCCTGCATATCCTCTTTTAATGAGGCGCGTATAGATGTGAGGAATTCCTTCATATCCCCCCTGGTCATAGGTGCGGAGCTGCTATATTGTGCTCCTGCTGAGGCCTCACCTCTTTCTGAGTCACGGGAACCACGAGAGGAGTGTGATGATCTGGAGGGAGAAGCCGCCGCCATTTTCCCTGCAGCATGTGCGGTCTGTGACCGCGGGAAGAAATCTGGCAGGCGAGGAGGAGAGGCCTTCTTTTGAGATCTACCTCGGGTCATCATGTGCCCAGTCGTGCTACGATGCCAGCAGTAAGCGCCTCAGCGGTCAGGAGAGTCAGTGAAAGCCGGTATGAGCCGCGTTATGTCTGGTGGTGCCTGAGCTCGTCACCTCATTTTAGGTCCAGCATGACAAGGTTAGGTGTGGGACAAGCCCAGAACAGTGCACCCGAGAGTACAACCCAGTGATGATGTTGCAAAAGCAGGAACACAGTCAGGGCTGTGATATTAGTAGAGTCGAGAAACATGCAAAAAAGACACTGTCTCTGATAAATGTCTTATTGTTCTACTGTGTGCTGTTACTGGAGAAAGGATGGGATTCCAAAGAAGTAGTTTATCTTTTATGGAGGAGGGTGACAGTAGCACACACTCAGCTGTGCCCGCTCAGAGAAGAAAGATCCGTCCCAGCCCCCACACTGTGAGAACGGGTCTATTGTTGCAAGCGTGTGCAGGCAGTAATCACCACTCCGCTCAGGGGGAATCTTGTTAACCCCTTCGCGACCCATGACGCCTAC
Organism: Dendrobates tinctorius; assembly: GCF_039654945.1. NCBI lineage: Eukaryota > Metazoa > Chordata > Amphibia > Anura > Dendrobatidae > Dendrobates > Dendrobates tinctorius. The sequence goes on along the minus strand of NW_027361881.1, from coordinate 7,575,177 downwards.
GTAGGCGTCATGAAAAGTCGTGCCCAAATGACCTATGACGCCTACGTAGGCGTCATGCTATAAATAGCCCCCCTGCGGGTCGGGTGACCGGGGTCACTGAAAGGTCACCCGACCCGCACACAGAGGACACTCTACAGTTAATCCCTGGGGGCGTGGCTTAGCCCCCACGTGCCTACGATCGCTCTGGCTGTTAAAAGTGAAACAGCCAATCAGAGCGATTTGTAATATTTCACCAATGAAATTTGGTGAAATATTACAATCCAGCCATGGCCGATGCTGCAATAGCATCGGACATGGCTGGACACCGACACCCGACCCCCCCACACACCGACTGGCAGGGCCGATCGGCCCCCGCCACCGATGGACGGCGGCGATCGGTCACCGCCGTCATCATCTGCTCCCCCTCCCCTTCCTATCGCTCCCTCCCACCTTCCGATCCCCCCGGGACCTCCAATCGTGCTCCCAGTGTCCGGCCATGGCTCCCGGCATCCGGATCATGGGCGCCGCCATCTTGCAAAATGGCGGGCGCATGCGCAGTGCGCCTGCCATTGTCCAAGATGGCGGCGCCCATGAATTTGCCGGTTGCCCGTTCATTTTTCATTTTGATCACTATGATACACTCTCACAGTGATCAAAATGAAAAAAAAGTAAATACACCCCCCTTTTATCACCCCCATAGCCATGCGCAAATAATAAAATAAAAAAAATATTTTTTTTTCCATTTAGGGTTCGAACTAGGGTTAGGGTTGGAATTAGGGTTACAGATAGGGTAAGGGTTAGAAATAGGGTTTCGGCTAGAATTAGGGTTAGGGTTGGAATTAGGGTTAGGGTTAAAATTAGGGTTAGGGTTAAAATTAGGGTTAGGGTTAAAATTAGGGTTAGGGTTAAAATTAGGGTTAGGGCTAGAATTAGGGTTAGGGCTGGAATTAGGGTTAGGGCTGGAATTAGGGTTAGGGCTGGAATTAGGGTTAGGGGTGGGTTGGGATTAGGGTTAGGCTTGTAGTTAGGGTTAGAGTTGGGATTAGGGTTAGGGGTGTGTTGGGGTTAGAGTTGGAGTTAGAATTGAGGGGTTTCCACTGTTTAGGCACATCACGGGGTCTCCGAACGCGACATGGCGCCACGATTTATTCCAGCCAATTTTGCGTTCAAAATGTCAAACAGCACTCTCTCCATTCCGAGCCCCGACGTGTGCCCAAACAGTGGTTTACCCCCACATATGGGGTATCAGCGTACTCAGGAAAAATTGCACAACAACTTTGGGAGTCTAATTTCTCCTGTTACCCTTGGGAAAAAAATTGGGGGCTAAAAAAGTGATTTTTGTGAATAAAAATGATTTTTTTGTTTTCACGGCTCTGAGTTATAAACTTCGGTGAAGCACTTGGGGGTTCAAAGTGCTCATCACACATCTAGATAAGTTCCTTGGGGGGTCTAGTTTCCAAAATGGGGTCACTTGTGGGGGGTTTCCACTGTTTAGGCACATCAGTGGCTCTGCAAACGTAACATGACACCCGCAGACCATTCCATCAAGTCGGTATTTCAAAACGTCACTACTTCCCTTCCGAGCCCCGATGTGTGCCCAAACAGTGGTCCCCCCACCTATGGGGTACCAGCGTACTCAGGACAAACTGGATAACAACTTTTGGGGTCGAATTTATCCTGTTAACCTTGTGAAAATAAAAAATTGCGGGCTAAAAAATCATTTTTTGAGGAAAAAAAAGATTTTTTATTTTCACGGTTCTGCTTTATAAACTTCTGTGAAGCACTTGGGGGTTCAAAATGCTCACCACATATCTAGATAAGTTCCTTGGGTGGTCTGGTTTCCAAAATGGGGTTATTTGTGGGGGGTTTCCACTGTTTAGGCACATCAGGGGCTCTGCAAACGTAACATGACGCCCGCAGACCAATCCATCAAGTCGGTATTTCAAAACGTCACTACTTCCCTTCCGAGCCTCGATGTGTGCCCAAACAGTGGTCCTCCCCCCCATATGGGGTACCAGCGTACTCAGGACAAACTGGACAACAACTTTTGGGGTCGAATTTATCCTGTTAACCTTGTGAAAATAAAAAATTGCGGGCCAAAAAAATCATTTTTTGAGGAAAAAAATAGTTTTATTTTCACGGTTCTGCGTTATAAACTTCTGTGAAGCACCTGGGGGTTCAAAGTGCTCACTATGCATCTAGATAACTTCCTTAGGGGGTCTAGTTTCCAAAATGGGGTGATATGTGGGGGAGCTCCAAAGTGTAGGCAGACAGGGCCTCTCCAAACACGACATGGTGTCCGCTAACGATTGGAGCTAATTTTCATTTCAAAAAGTCAAATGGCGCTCCTTCCCTTCTGAGCCCTGCCGTGCGCCCAAACAGTGGTTCCCCCCCACATATGGGGTGCCAGCGTACTCAGGACAAACTGAACAGCAACTTTAGTGGTCCAATTTATCCTGTTACCCTTGTGAAAATAAAAAATAGCGGGCTAAAAAATCATTTTTGAGGAAAAAAAATGATTTTTTATTTTCATGGCTCTGCGTTTATAAACTTCTGTGAAGCACTTGGGGGTTCAAAGTGCTCACTACACATCTAGATAAGCTCCTTGGGGGGTCTAGTTTCCAAAATGGGGTCACTTGTGGGGGGTTTCTACTGTGTAGGCACATTAGGGGCTCTGCAAACGCAACATGATGCCCGCAGAACATCCCATCAGTCTGCATTCCAAAATCGCGCTCCTTCCCTACTGAGCTCTCCCATGCACCCAAACAGTTGTTTCCCCTGACATATGGGGTATCGGTGTACTCAGGACAAATTACACAACAACTTTTGTGGTCCAATTTCTCATGTTAGCCTTGTGAAAATAAAAAATAGCGGGCTAAAAAATCATTTTTGAGGAAAAAATTTTTTTTTTTATTTTCACTGCTCTGCGTCATAAACTTCTGTGAAGCACTTGGGGGTTCAAAGTCCTCACCACACATCTAGATAAGTTCCATGGGTGATCTAGTTTCCAAAATGGGGTCACTTGTGGGGGAGCTCCAATGTTTAGGCACACAGGGGCTCTCCAAACACGACATGGTGTCCACTAACGATTGGAGCTAATTTTCCATTCAAAAAGTCAAATGGTGCTCCTTCCCTTTGGGACCCTGCCGTGTGCCCAAACAGTGGTTTATGACCACATGAGGTATCGGTGCACTCAGGAGAAATTGCCCAACAAATTTTAGGATCCATTTTATCCTATTGCCCATGTGAAAATGAAAAAAACTGAGGCTAAAAGAAAATTTTTGTGAAAAAAAGTCTTTTTTTACGGATCAATTTGTGAAGCACCTGGCGGTTCAAAGTGCTCACTATGCATCTAAATAAGTTCCTTGGAGGGTCTAGTTTCCAAAATGGGGTCACTTGTGGGGGAGCTCCAATGTTTAGGCGCACAGGGACTCTCCAAACGCGACATGGCAACAGCTAAATATTCCAGCATATTTTCCATTCAAAAAGTCAAATGGCGCTCATTCCCTTCTGAGCCCTGCCGTGCGCCCAAACAGTGGTTTATGACCACATATGAGGTATCGGTGTACTCAGGAGAAATTGCCCAACAAATTTTAGGATCCTTTTTATCCTGTTGCCGATGTGAAAATGAAAAAATTGATGCTAAAAGAAAATTTTTATTGGAAAAATTAAAATGTTCATTTTTTCCTTCCACATTGCTTTAGTTGCTGTGAAGCACCTGAAGGGTTAATAATCTTCTTGAATGTAGTTTTGAGTAGCTTGAGGGGTGCAGTTTTTAGAATGGTGTCACTTTTGGGTATTTTCTGCCATATAGACCCCTCAAAGTGACTTCAAATGTGAGGTGGTCCCTAAAAAAATGGTTTTGTAAATTTTGTTGTAAAAATGAGAAATCGCTGGTTAACTTTTAACCCTTATAACTTCCCAACAAAAAAAAATTTTGTTTCCAAAATTGTGCTGATGTAAAGTAGACATGTGGGAAATGTTATTTATTAACTATTTTGTGTTACATAACTCTCTGGTTTAACGGAATAAAAATTCAAAATGTGAAAATTGCGAAATTTTCAAATTTTTCGCCAAATTTCCGTTTTTCTCACAAATAAATGCAAACATTATTGACCTAAGTTTACCACTAACATGAAGCCAAATATGTCACGAAAAAACAGTCTCAGAATTGCTATGATCCGTTGAAGCGTTCCTGAGTTATTACCTCATAAAGGGACATTGGTCAATATTGCCAAAAATGGCCAGGTCATTAAGGTCAAAATAGGCTGGGTCATGAAGGGGTTAATCTGGCTGTGAGCAGGAAAGGATTAGGGAAACTTCTGGGAGATGATAAAAGCGCTGGCGTTTCTGCTGTTAGGTATTTGGGAAGCAAGGAGTGCAGGGAGCAAATCACAGGCCCTCCCTCTCGGGAAGCACAGGCCTGTGACACTCACCAGGCCTCAAGGCTCAGGTTCCAGAGATCCCTTCACAGTCTGTAAAATCTATTTTCTTGTGGTCCACCAGGCGCAGCACACTGTCATGGAGGCTTAGACGTTAAGACAAGATGATTTACAGCAACAGTGTGGCCGATGGATGTTGATTTCCAGGCTTGAGGTCAGGAGCTCCTGGAAGAAGCTTCCTCTCTTGATGGTGCCTAGGCCACGCCCCTTTGAACAAATTATTAAACAACATGTATGTCAGTACCTGGATAAGAATGAAGTGATTAAACAGAATCAGCATGAGTTTGTAACTAATAAGACATGTCAGACTAACTTAATTTCCTTCTATGACAGAATCACTGATTGGGTGGATCAGGGAAATGCTGCTGATATAGTTCATCTTTACTTCAGCAAAGCATTTGACAAAGTATCTCACACAATCCTTATTGAAAAAATGACTAAGTATGGAATGGACAAGGCAACTGTTAGGTGGATTCATAACTGGCTGAGTGATCGGACCCAAAGAGTGGTCGTAAATGGCTGCACATCCAGTTGGAAGAATGTCTCAAGTGGGGTACCACAGGGCTCTGTCCTGGGCCCTGTATTGTTCAACATCTTAGTACTACACCTGGGCAATAAAAATGAAAAAGCATATGCAGAATGGGAGGAATAGGGCGAAGCAACAGCACATGTGAAAAAGGCTTGGGTATACTAATAGATCACAGACTGAATATGAGTCAACAGTGTGATGCAGCAGCAAAAAAGGCAAATGCAATTCTAGGATGTATTAACAGAAGCATACAGTCTAGATCACGTGAAGTCATTATTGCCCTCCACTCCTCTTTGGTCAGACCTCATCTGGAATATTGTGTCCAGTTTTGGGTGCCACATTTTAAAAAAGACATCAACAAACTGGAGCAAGTTCAGAAAAGAGCGACCAGAATGGTGATCGGTCGGCAACCATGTCTTATGAGGAAAGGTTGCAGGATTTGGGAATGTTTAGTTTGCAAAAGAGAAGACTGAGAGGAGACTTAATAACTGTCTACAAATATCTCAAGGGCTGTCACATTGTAGAAGGATCATCTTTATTCTCATTTGCACAAGGAAAGACTAGAAGCAATGGGATGAAACTGAATGGGAAGAGACACATTAGATATTAGAAAAAACTTTTTGACAGAGTGATCAATGAGTGGAACAGGCTGTCACGAGAGATGGTGAGTTCTCCTTCAATAGAATGCTTCAAACAGAGGCTGGACAGACATCTGTCTGGGATGATTTAGCGAATCCTGCTTTGAGCAGGGGGTTGGACCAGATGACCCAGGAGGTCCCTTCCAACTCTACGATTCTATGATTACCTGTGGGAAAGACTGTAATCTGTTGTGCCCTATCTAGCATGCTTTATTGTAAAGGCTGCAATCTACTCAGTAAACGATTCACTGTTATAAAGTATTTAGTGTCCCCTGGATTGTTGCTGTGGTTCTGGAAGATGGAAACTTGGAGTTAGTGGAGGCCTATGGGCCACAAGTAAGTGGGATGCACTCCACTCAGAGCAGCACACCAGAATTGGGACACAATTTTCCTGTAGGGTGCCAGAGCGTGCAGAAGCAGTAGCTCGTCCATAACTACCTCGCTCTGGCACCTTACATTTGGCATAGTCTGCAAGTTCCTCATCTGAAGAAAGTGAGGCAAAGAAGACTTGTGGCACAGATGGAAGAGAACAGGAATACATGCGCCCAAGATGGTGGAAAGGAAGCATGGATTCCAAGATGACGACGGCGAAGAGAAAAATATCTGCCTACTGTGAGAATGGACGGCGCCTTAGAGTTCGAAAATGTGTCCAGCCTCCAAGAGTGTTGGACAAAAAGATGTGCCCTGCATCCAAGATCCAGCTCGAAGTGGGAGGTGTGTACCTAAGGAGAGTGCGGCAGCACAGTGCGAGGCATGGACTATCGCGTGGAAGATGGCAAAGGCAGAAGGCATGGCCAAAGGCTCAGTCACCGGGAGATATGGGTAACGTGGTGAGTGCACCAGAAGTCCGGCCCAGGAAGAGGTGGAGCCAAACCCACAGGAAATGCATGGTAAGAGGTCGGCACCATTTTCCCTACAGCTTGTGGAGAGAGAAGCTGAAAGAAAAACCATGAACAACAATGGCATAAAGAGGTAGAGAACCAGGTGTGCCCTACGAATACCCCATGAACATCAGGAGGGAGAAATGGGAGCAAAGGAAGAGATGCTGGAGATCACCACCCCTGGGGCCTCTGCGAGAAGTCACCAGACAACGGGCGCTGCCCGAGGGCCATCACCACCACGGATGAGGATTCTGCAGCTAGAAATAGTACATTTGGTCCATGAATTGAGGGTGATGTTCAGTAGCCAAATGCAGGAGGTTCCCTCTGCTAAGGGAGAACCTCTGTGCCCGCCAGCACGTAAGCAACACCTTCTGAAGATGGCGAATGGGCCTCTGCCTGACTAGTGCTTGTCAGGGGAGTTTCTGAGGAAAAGGTGGAACTTTCTGGGCCTGATGTCTGTGTGGCAGTGGTAAGGCTGGAAAAGGCAAAGGTTCCCTGCATAAATTGGTGGAGGATAGAGCAGGGCATATTCCATACTCAGCCAACTAATAGTCCCCCTGATTACCAGCTGAAGTGCTTGACCGAGTGTCCACCAGAGATGGACAACTTGGTGGTACAGAGAACTGAGGGCATGGCTGTAAAGATACACTAGAAGCTGTGGAGGATGCTCAAACCAGAGACCTAGTGGTGGAATTTGACATAAAGAGACGATTCCGGTTCCTGGAAGAGGAATGGACTGGGCAAGATGCATATGTGCGCCGCAATATGGTGAAAAGAAAATACCTGCCTCCATAGTCTGAACCAAGGTGAAATTGTGGAGATCGTCAAATGCGAGTGCAGAAAAAGCTGGTACGAAGCAGCTCTAGTACGTCCTTATGAAAAAGAGGATGTGAGAGCGTGGGAGAGAGGCCTGAAATAAATGGTCAGAGGAGGCCGCAAAGGGGTTTATGCAGGTCCCGAGAGCTAGTAATCACAACCAAATAGGGAATAGAGCCTTCCCTGATGGAGTCGGAAGTGACTCATTAGAACCTCCAGGAGGGCCGTGAACCAGCTAAACTGCCTGATCAGGTGGGGTCGCCAAAATTATGGGAGGAAGGTTCAGGATGTATGAATCAGGAGTCAACTGAAGGAAACAGGGCCACAGCAGAACAGGTGGTCCAGAATTTTCAGGTGACCAGTTATGGGCTAACCCAGGTGGGCGGTGGAAGTGCAATGTCAGGAGAAAATGATCCAGGTCCAATCAGTTACCCAGACCAGTCGGAGTGGAGGAGACCACCTTCCCCCACCACCTGGGCCACCTTTATGGAGGAGAGGAGTAAAACATTGAAGAAATCCTTAAGAAAAGAAGGGATTGACCAAATGCACTTGTATTAGAGGTAAAGAAAAGAAAACCGGTTGGACATCTGGAAACTTGTGTTGAAGGCAGGCCACCTACAATGTCTGTTAAGGACTGTTTCCTCCATATTCTAGGCCAAAAGGCCAGTGTGCTGTTTTTTTGCTGCTAAAAGGAGTTGGAGGTACTGTTCGGGATACCATCAAGGTCGGGTGGGCCTGTGAGAGCCAGGGAGGCTGAACTTTTTGTTTTTCATTTTTGTTTTGTTGCGCCTTTTTCTGCTGGATTAATGGCGCTTGTGCAACCATGAGGGTCTGATACTCTCAACAACAGAGACTGGGAGTTCTATGGATTTTATACTTAAAGGGACAGATGGCCTGATTTTACAGCCAGATCAGGAACTTTAAGAACTGTGCTCTTGAACGAAAAGAGCTACGACTGTGTTGACCTACGGGTCTCTGTTTAATATGGACATGGACACCTTGTTCTGGGGTCCTTACCAAGAAGGACCGGTGTTGGTAAAACTAAAAAAATAAATAAAATAAAGGACTGTGTCATGTGTTGTTTATGGGCCATAAACCGAGAAGGGACGGGTATCCACTAAGGAGAAGATGGCAGGGCAAGACCTCAGTCAGCGTGTTTTAAACAGTTTTAAATGTGTACTAACTCTTCTTTTAAGGTTCTGTATGGTTGAGGACGACCATAATTTAAGATATTTTATACATGGTATCAATTTAAAATGGAGTTAGTTTACGATTGTATTATACAGCAGCATTCACAATGTTAGAAAGAGCTGACAGAGTTGACTCCTACTATTACATGTCTGGGATAAAGACTACACTATCTAAAATGCAAATCACAACAAGCGCAGTACTGACATAGCAGAAGCATGGAAGTCTGGGATGTTTGACCCTACAGGCTGCAAAACGGAAAAAGTATTTGTCTACCAAGTTTTAAAAGAAACAATCATCCAAACTCCTTTAATACCTGTATAGTAATGCCAGGCTGTTTTGGAGGGTCCTTGTTAAAAACTATGGACACCTTTGACTTGGAAAATATATTTGTACAAATATTAGTGAAATTTTAGTAACTAAAGGTCACCACTAAGTGTCAGTCTGCAATCTTCATTCCTTCATTAATTTTCAGACACCCTGATATGCAGTTTGCAGACTGATCCAAGATTCAGATTTTTCTCTTTTTAGAGTGTGACTCCAATAAATATAGGATAAATGTTAACTTGCTTGCTTTCATGCATCAGACCAGCTTCAGTTCTGCATTTCTTTCCTTCTTGTCTATATAGTCTGCTTCTCTATTCATTATTATTTAACAACCTTCAGCTCGATCTCGAGCAATGGGGCTCTGTAGGAAGATCGATCTTCAACAAGCCTGGATATATCCACCAGGGTCTTCTCCGACGTTATGTTGACAGTATCAAGCCATCAGGTTGTTGGTCTAGCTCTTTGCTTGGTTCCTTTTACTCTTCCGTCCATGATGTCCTTCTCCAGTGATCGCTCTCTTTATATGATGTGTCTAAGTAGGCAAGTCGTAGCTTGGTGATCCTTGCTTCTAGTGTCTGGCTTGATTTGTTTCAAAATTGATTTCTTTGCTGTTCTTGACATCCATGGTATTGATAACATCCTTTTCCAGTCTGTTTATCTATGCTCAATAAATTTTAGATGCTTTCTCTCCTCTCCACTGGAGATCTGAATACAAAATTCTTCCCCTCCCTCCTGCTACGTCTAAGGCCTGATTCACACAAGCATATTTCACGGTCCATATACAAACCTCACTGCTCGAACTGACTGTGGGTCTCCAGACCCAAATTTTACAGCCACATATGTGGTTAACCCAATATCAGACATGGCATTGCGCTCAGTATATGGACCATGAAATAAGCTTGTGGGAATTTGGCCTTACACTCAGAGGAGAACTGAGTCACTAGGGTTTAACTGTGATGGATTTATGTAATTTCTTGCAATTCAATCAGCTTGATACATACTCATGTTCGATTTTCTTTTATGAAGACTATTTAGACATTTTCTTAACTTTTGCATTTAGAAAGAAAATGAACAATAGAAAACATTTTTGGAAGATGTGCATAACCTTTAAAAGGGGCAAGTCCTACAAAAAAAAATCTAATCACACCCCTTGAATGTATGTTATGAAATGGAGCTTGTAAGCTTTGACCACCATCCATCTTGAAAACAGAGCGGCTATGAATGCAAAACAAAACTTTGGTCTTAGAGAGTTTTTAGTTACTGGAAATTGCTGACAATGTTCTAACAAAAGCTCAACCGCAGAAGAGGTGTAAGAGGTATCATATTTGTCAGATTATAAAGACGCACTTTTTCCCCCAAAATTTGGGGGGAAAATGGGGGTTTCGTCTTATAATTCGAATATACCTTACAGGCCGCGGTGGAGCAGGGTCTCATGGTCACTGCTGGAGGAGGCAAGAGTGGTGCGTTTCTGCAGGCTGTGAGGTGCGGGTGTTTGAAGGTGCGACACTGTGGGTGTTCGGTGGTGCGGGGGTTCGGCCGACATTTTGTGAAATCCTGAGACCCCCGCACTTCCAAGGTTTAAATTACGGTGGACTTCGGGAAAATGGCTGTTGGGGCAGCGCATGCACAGATGGAGATCTCGCCAACAACATTTCAGAAGATGAGATCTCAGCACCAAGATCTCCAACTGAGCATGTGCCGCCCCCGGCAGCCATTTTCCCCAGAGTCCACCGCAAAGTAAACTGGAAGTATGGGGGCTCTGGGCTTTCACCAAATGTCGGAGGAGTCCCCGCACCACCAAACACCTGCAGCATCGCACATCCGAACACCCCTTTCTCCCAGCCCGGGGTCCGTAACATTGCCCCACACCTGTCTCTGCCAGCAGCAACCCTGGGACCCCGCTTCACCACAGCAAAAAAGACGCATTGATTGTAAGAAGCACCACCATTTTATTAAAAAAAAGTTTTTTTCCCCATTTTTCTCCTCAAAATTTGGAGTACATCTTATAATCCGCTGCAAAATACGGTAATAAATACGCTGTATTTATACAGTGCTGATATATTCTATAATACTTTACTTTGGCCAAAAGGTAAGAAAATAAAATGTCAAGTAAAGAGAACCATAATACATCAATACGGAGTCAAAAAAACGAGAAACCTTCACACTTGAGCTTAGAATTTAGAAAGCAATGCCAGTGGACATCTCTTAAAATTGTAACTGGATTATAGTCCCCCTTTAAATCACTTTATGAAGGTGTGGTCTCCCATACATCTTATTTGCTCAAAGGGAGGATCTTGCACAACTGTGTTAGGACAATGTATCTCCTCTCTCTTGTGCCAAGGTCTGAACCTAATTTTGGTTTAAAAAGATAAAGGATAACTAATCAGTTAAATGCCATAACATGTCCATACGCCTTAGATAATTGCTGGATGACCAATTGTTCAACTGATCACCCGACCATCTCATACACATAAATGAGTCGAGTATGCCACTGCCAGAACCTTTTGATGGAGGCTTTTCTTCTGGGAGAAGGAAAGGATCGTGAATTGAAGTTCAATAAGCCCAGTCTATCAGGAGAGTGTCAGGAGGTCCAAATACACATTAAATGACCATTCATGGAAAAATTGGTGGTTTGGTTGACCTTTATTTAATGTGCCATTTGGGTTTTTAGTCTATAATTCTGGAATTGATGACCTCCACATATATTAGCATAAGTCTATGTCATGTCAGAAGATCATGTTTGTTTTTTTCTCCTTGAACTATACTGCTAGCCTTATGAGAAAATAATACTTTTACACTGATGCATGTTTTATTTAAGTTTTTGTGATTTATATTCTTGTGCTTCTTTTATAAATTATGACTTCGAAAGTGCACAGGGGAAAAAAATGTCCTCTTCTCAACATAAGATGGAGAACAAATAAATTAGCTAACAAAATGCTTGTTTATCCATCTCTGAAAAGTTTCTTTGCTCATTAATCTTAATCAACCCCCAGAATATTCAGAGTTTCTTTCGTCATTGCCTGGGGCTACTCAATGCAACAACTCATGACAGACAAATCTTAATTTTATTTGAATTCTCCGTTAGAGTTGATAGATGCACAGTAAAGACTGATTTACAAATATCTTATTTAGAAGCTCAGGGTATAGGAAAGCTATTAATGTACGTACAGAGTATTATAGCACTGTAGTCTGTTAGTGGAGAAGACTTAAAATGGGAGTTACAAGTATGATACCAAGAAAAAGGGCGAATAGAGATGGAGACTTTCAACAAATATGTATATATTCACTACATGTGAAAATGCTGCTAGGCGCAGATTGAAAATATATACCTTTCTGTCCATGAGTTTTTCTTTTCTGCTCATAATGAGAAATAAAACACTTAGGTAAAATCAATCTCATAGGGAAACAGAGAATAGGTACCGTATTTTTCAGACTATAAGACGCACCGGACCATAAGACGCAACCCAATTTTCAGTAGGAAAATAGGGGGGAAAAAAAATAATGTGTCAAATGGGGATCCGTCTTACAGTCCGAATCCAGCTTACCTGGGAACGGATCCGGCACAGGTGGAGAAGTAGTCACAGGGGTCATTCAGTGGTCCAGGCTCGTGCAGTGGCGGCTCTGTGCTGGGGCAGGTTGGTTGTGCTGGGGCAGCTGCGCTGGGGTAGGGGCAGCTGTGCTGGGGCAGGGGCAGCTGTGCTGAGGCAGGGGCAGCTGTGCTGGGCAGGTGGGCTCTGCGGTGGTGGCAGCTGTGCTGGGGCAGGCGCAGCTGTGCTGGGACAGGGGCAGTAGTGCTGGGGCAGGGGCAGCAGTGCTGGGGCAGGTGCAGCTGTGCTGAGGCAGGTGGGCTCTGCGGTGGTGGCAGCTGTGCTGGGGCAGGGGCAGCTGTGCTGAGGCAGGGGCAGCTGCGCTGGGGCAGCAGTGCTGGGGCTGGGGCAGCAGGGCTGGGGCAGGTGGGCTCTGCGGTGGTGGCAGCGGGCTGTGCTCCGGTGCAGGGGCCGCGGCTCCGCCGGCATTTATTCGCAGCCCGGAGGCCCCCGCAGTTCCCTTGCTGGCCGCCGCCATGTTGCGGTGGCCTCCGGCAGCATGGACGCCGGAAAGATGGCCGCCGGTCCGGGGACGGCGCATGCACGGGATCAGATCTCGTCCCGAGATCTCGGGGGACGAGATTCAAATCTCGGCAACGAGATCTCATCCCCCGAGATCTCGGGACAAGATCTGAAGCTGCGCATGCGCCGTCCCCGGACCGGCGGCCATCTTCCCGGCGTCCACGCTCCCGGAGGCCACCGCAACATGGCGGCGGCCAGCAAGGGAACTGCGGGGGCCTCCGGGCTGCGAGGAAATGCCGGCGGAGCCGCCGCCCCTGCACCGGAGCACAGCCCACTGCCACCACCGCACCGCAGAGCGCCGCCCGCTGCCACCAGGTTAGTACCGTGTATTGCGACCATAAGACGCACCCCCCACTTTCCCCCAAAATTTTGGGGGAAAAAAGTGCGTCTTATGGTCGGAAAAATACGGTATATCCAGTCTACTTGTTGTAGACTTTATAAAAGAAATTGACATCTTCCTGTAAAGCTTATGTGGGGAAGGTGACTTGACGGACGGACTTGACTGAAGGGAGAAGGGACGGTTTGTGCACTGTAGACGGATGTTTGTAATGACAGAAGAGAAACATCTAAGGAAGATGGAAAAGGAGTGCAGTACCTAGATTTGACCACAAGATGGCAGGGGGGAGCGTAGTTCAGGACTTGACAGCAGCTTAGGGCTTTAGAAACCGCTTAGTCATGGGGGGCGGTGAGATAGGAACCCAGGAGGGAAATTCCCGAGGAAGGGGATAAATCGGACAGGACAGGGTTCCAGGCTAGGCTAGTCCTGGGTGGAGCTCAGGAGGAGAAGACTCAGTACAGAGGACTGACAACGGTGCAGAGCTCGACCAGGGGACTGACAGGAAGAGACAGTCAGGGGGGTGGCACTGACACAAAGAACCGCAGAACAGACGAGGCCCCGGGGGTACCGAATGGACGACGACCTCGGACTGGTGAAGCGCTGGCAGTAGATAGGTCTAGGGCAGCCCCAGCGAAAGATCCGCGAGGAACGTCACTATGACTGAAGGAAGGTGAAGGTACCCGGGCCTGAATACGGAGAGCTGTAAAGGTGCTGTGGTGTATGGCTACGGTCGTCAGGAGGACGGCCAATAAACTCGGACCTGTTGCAACTAAAATCTGCCTCCGTGTGGTGTCTGTGTCTGGTCGCGGTAAGCAGTGGACCACCCCCCAATCTGGCCCTTACCACACTTATACCAATATAGAAGCCAATAAAATATTACTTATGTTAAGATCGTAATAAGAAACAGATAAAGGTGGTTCTACCACTAAAGTATGGTAATAAATGGTTGCACATCCAATTGAAAGAGTGTTTCCAGTGGGGTACCACAAGGCTCTGTGCTGGCCACAGTGTTGTTCAACATTTTTATAAATGATATAGATAAACTAATCAAATTTGCAGACGATGTAAAGTTAGGAGGGATAGCTAACCCTAGAGAAGAGAGACAGGATTCAGAAGGATCTAGATAAGCTTGAACAATGGGCAGTGACTAATATAATGGGATTTAACAGGGAGAAATCTAATATTCTACATCTGGGCAAGAAAAAAAAAAAAATTACATCTATAGAATGGGAAGAACAGAACTAAGCAACAGCACATGTGAAAAATACTTGTGTATACTAATAGATCACAGACTGCACATGAGTAAACAGTGTGATGCAGCAGCAAAAAAAGGCAAACACAGTTCTAGGATATATTAAGAGAAGCACAGAGTCTAGATCACGTGAAGTAATTATCCCCTTCTACTCCTCCTTGGTCAGGCTTCATCTGGATACTGAGTCCTGTTCTGGGCACCACATTTTAAAAAAGACATTGAAAAACTGTAGCTAGTTCAGAGAAGAGCTACCAGGATGGTGAGCAGACTGCAAAGTGTTAGGCGTCGGATTTCTGTCGCTGCACAGCGAGAATCCCGAGCCTTCCAGCGGTCTCCCATTCCTCTCCAGCCGCAGAGGAGGTTGCTCAGCAAACTCGTCGGTCCAGGCGCTCTGCTCAGACCAGCTCCATGGGTTTGCTTGCTGCTGCCACCTCTGGCACATCTATGGCAATACATGCTGCTCAGCAGCGAGATTCTCCAGGGACTAAGTCCTCATGTCAGGCCACTGAGCATGCTCGTGGAGTGATCTCCCATTGCAGATCGAAGGTCACGTGCTCAGGTCCTGCTCGTGTTCGGATTGGCCCATCCGAGAAGCCAGGAAGGTCCCGGACGCTCACGGCTATAAAAGGTTCGCATGGCCGCTCGGCCATGCGCTAGGATAGACTGTATTTACAGACTATGCGGAGTGAGTGGTGTATGCACGTATGAATGTCTCTGGTGAATGACTCATTAAGAAACCCCTACCCTTGGTACGCATGTGTTGTGCAGCCTAGCCTGCTAGCGCCCAGGCTTTTGTGTAGGTAGGACAGAGGTTGAGTCAGGCATCAGTCCTCACCAGGGACTCGGCATGCCTCCGTGCAGTGCTCCACTTCATAGCCAGCGTCTATAGCGGCGCTCGCGGCAGCGACGCCGCGCGCTCAGTGGGCCTAGAGGGACTCTAACCCCGTGTCCTTGGGGTAGAGTTCTGTGGCCATACACTATGCGCTCTTTTGGCCGGGCTCTGTGAGCTAAACAGACTTCGGCATTTATGTTCAGCGGTTGTGCGACTGTGCATTAACAGAGTTCGCACCTGTTCACATTGCGTGATGCATCCCACGTGTGACTGTTTTTAAGCCGCTCTATTCTTCCGCCATTACTTAGCAGCAGTGTACCACCTCTGCACAGTGGACCCCGGGCTGCGAACGCACCTACTATTATTTTATAATTTGGTGCGTTCCGCCAGCCCTAACACAAAGTATGTCCTACGAGGAATGGTTAAAGGATCTGGAAATGTTTAGCTTGCAAAACGAAGTCTAAAAGGCGACTTAATAGTTGTCTACAAATATCTGAAGGGCTGTCACAGTGTAGAGGGATCATCATTCTCATTTGCACATGGAAACACGAGATGCAATAGAATGAAACTGAAAGGGAGAGAAGATAAAGATTAGATATTAGAAAAAAAAATGAGACAGTGAGGGAGATCAATGAGTGGAACAGGCTGTCATGAGAGGTGGTGAATTCTCTTTCAAATGAAGTCTTCAAACACAGCCTGGACAAACATCTGTCTGAGATGGATTAGTGACTACTGCATTGAGCAGGGGGTTGGACATGATGATCCTGGAGGTCCCTTCCAACTCTAAAGGCCCCGTTACATTTAGCGATGCACCAGCGATCCCGACCACGATATGACCTGGTTAGGATCGCTGGTGCATCGCTAAATGGTCGCTAGTGAGCTGCCAAACAGGCAGATCTCACTAGCGATGCAGCAGCGGTGGTACTCACCTGTCAGACGCGGCGAGGGTGACCGTCTTCCGCCTGCGTCCATGGCTCGCTCGTCGGCGCCTGCAGGAAGCCGACAACGAGAAATGGACCAGGCTGATCTCATGCGATCACCGATAACCAGTGGGGGAGCCGGTCGGAGGTATCAGATGTAGCGATATCGCTAGTGATATCGCTGCTGCGTCACAAAATCAGTGACGCTTTAGCGATATTGCTAGCGATATCGCTATGTGTAACAGGCCCTTAACATTCTATGATTCTATGAGGCTGAAATTAGAATTTCCTGTACACATTACCTTGTGGACATAACTAGGCAAGAACACCGATATTCTCTACAGATACATCACCCCATGCAACATTATGTATCTGCATAACATTTAAACCAGTAAAGCTGTTAATACCATAATAAACCAGTGATGGAAAAGTAATGAAGTCTGATTACTTTTACAAGAGAACTCAGCAATAAGGGTCAATCTGTGATGACTAAGACAGAGCATCTTCAAAATAGTAGGTTTTGTAGGAAATTTCCATTATTGACAGTTGTGACCAACAGTTTTCAAACAAGCCAGATTTGGTTTTCGCAAAGTTGAATGCTTCGGTGTTTTTCAACCTTTTAGACAGATGTTTCCATGGTTACTGAAGCATGATTGCAAATTATAGAATAGCTTTTTTGCAAATAAAGTCCGTGGAGCCTCATTTAAGAGTCTCAAACACGGGGCTAGCCAGATCTTCCCCCAGGGAAGGACCCAGCCAAGGGGTGGCTTCTTTCGGAAACCACCATTACCACCATATTAAGTGGCCCTTTAAGTCAATATCCAGCTCTTTACGAGTTTACAGATATGACAAGGGAAATACCAAGGCCAGGTATCCATCCACAGACAGCTGTTTCGGGGTGTTGCCCCTCAACAGTGTGGAGTAGGATTCTGGCTAGGTGGGAGCAATGCCTAGTAGACCAACATCACAAAACAATCACTGACCTCAGGGAGACCAGTCAAAGAAAACACTGCGGCAGCCGGCAATGTCATATCTTTAAACTCGTAAAGAGCTGGATATTGACTTAAAGGGCCACTTAATATGGTGGTAATGGTGGTTTCCGAAAGGAGCCACCCCTTGGCTGGGTCCTTCCCTGGAGGAAGATCTGGCTAGTCCCGTGTTTGAGACTCTTAAATGAGGCTCCACGGACTTTATTTGCATATTCGTATTTCCCAGGGAGCATTGCACCTAGGATTTCACTGATTGAGCGCCTTTGCCGGCTGCTGCAGTGTTTTCTTTGACTGGTCTCCCTGAGGTCAGTGATTGTTTCGAGAATAGGTTTTTTAACATTTTGACAAAGTTTCTACAAACATTCATTATTTACAGTATTTACTCTTATTTTCAAAACGAGTGCCCTTCATCCTGGCAGTTAGATATCAGCACCTGGGCCACATCCAGACTGATGTCAACCCATTCTTGTATAAACAGTGATTGGAGTTTATAAAAATTTCTAGTTCTCTTCGTCCACCCGCTTTTTGAGGATTGACTACAGGTTTTAAATGGGAATAAACAAAGGAAAAGGAAACAAACACACGATATTTGTATATAATGCAATAATCTCAACAAAATATATGATAATAAAAATAAATATCAAGAGTGTGATAGAATCAATCCCCCAAACAAAGGATGGCAGACCATCCGGTATAAATGAAAAAAATTCCAAAGATGGATGGGAATAAAGGATCCACAGGATAAAAAAAGATGTAACAATGATGGTAATAAAATAATAACAATAATAATAATAAATGACACAATCTGTTAAAAATAAAAATGCCTTTATTGAAATATTGGCACAACAATTGAGTGCATTAAAAATGTATATATATATATAGTAATATAAAATATACAACCACGTTAGCAATGTATTTATGGATAATGGAAAAACCAATCCATAACAAAAGGCTCAATTAATAATCCAGGTACAAAAGTGCATGAATAAAGTGACACAATATATCTAATAAATGTGCCCAAAGTGCAATGTGCAAAAAAAAAATTTTTACATAAATCGCCCTAAGGCGTGTGCAACAAAATACAAAATGTAAAATACCTGTAAGCCAATTGGCGCTATGTGAGTTGTATAAGAATGCGCCCCGACGCGCGTTTCGGAAATAAAATCTCCTTCGTCAGGGGGATAGATAGGTTTTAAATGGGATTGAGATCTGGGAAGATTCTCGGCCATTTTCCCAATACGTCTATGTTTTGTTCACTGAGCCACTTAGCTATCACTTCTGCCTTGTGACACTGTCTCCATCCTGCTGGAAAAAGCATAATCACCACATTGCTCCTGGATCGTTGGAATAACTTGCTCTTGAAGGATGTTTTGACACTATTCTTTATTCATGGCCTAGCTCTTAGGCAAAATTGTGAATGAGCTTATTCCCTTGGATGAAAAAAAAAAAAAGGAATTGTAATAAACTCCAAGAGCAGTGATTAAGAATGGGTTGCTATCAGTCACGATTAGGCCCAGAAGCCGATATCCAGCTACTGGGGTGGATAGCAGAAGTCTTGAAAATAAAATATCTTGACATAATCTTCATGTATTTGTCAATAAAAGTTTAAAAACTTATATTCCTTCAGTAACCATAGAAACATCCAATTAAAAGAATGAAAAATACTAAAGCAGCACAATGTGAAAACCAAAATATGTCTCTGTCTCAAAACTTTTGGTCACAACCATACAAAAAGGGGTCCAGGGAACAACGACCAGTGAACAAGGGTCACGGGAGTCCAAGGCTCATTCGGAAAGAATATTGCAACAAAAAATGCTGAAAATGATGCTACCTTTGATAAAAAAAGATGTCAGAAAACACAGGAATCAAAGCTTTCAGAGCAGCCACAGGCCAATCCGTGTTAATGCTCATCCAATGCAGAGAGTGAGGACAATGGACATGTGAACATCAGAACTAGATGGTGAAATAATATTAGGGGCTTGGTCTGATGAATTACATTTTCAGTCATATTCAATTGTCAGTCCTGTGTGTACACCGCTTACCTTGGAAGATATGGTGCAAAGATGTACTATAGGAAGAATACAGCAGAGACCGTGTAATGGTCTGCGAAGAAATCCTGCCATTTATGTGTCTGCTGCTTTGACATATACCACATAGTTTAATACCAAGTACAGTACATCTCTTCAGGGTAATGGTATCCACTATTGGCAGTGACCACTTTCAGAAAGATAACGCGATTTGCCACATTGTTCAGGAATGGTCTGAAGTAAAAGAGTTCCGAGTTCACATGTCCCACATCTTAATTAATTTACCCATCTGTAGGATGTTCTGGAAAAACAAGTCTAATTTCTAAAGACTCACCGGTCAACACAGAAGAACGGATGTGTTGCCAACATCTGAGTGCCAGACTGATAGGGTCAGAGCTGCTTTGGTGACACAAAAGGGGACTACACAATCTGTGGCTCTACTGTTGGCTAATCCGTATAAGTGGAAAGAGGCAAGAGAATTAAAATGATGCGTGATTCCAGTTTGCCTAATCCAATTCTTGGAATAGGTTCATATAGCCCCACTTAATGGCAGAGGAAACAAATTGGTCATTTTGGTTTGTTCAGTAACTCTCTAGAAAGCAGGGTCCTGCAGAACAGCTCCTCCTGTTCCTCTACCTTATATATTTCCCCGTAAGCTCAGTAAATAGATGTCTCTTCACAGAATTCCTGGTAATTAACAGCAGTTATGTCAGCAATTTTTTGAAAAATTTCCATGGTGCACAGAAGCTCATCCTCTCCCTATGAAATACACATCGACTGCAGTGACTCTGCCATGCATTACAATGTGTGTGTCTTACTCTTTAACCAAGCCGCTAATCACGCAAATTATTGCAACTAATTACATCTGAAGGTCTAATTAATTCTTTCAGTACCACATCATTTAGTACGCATTCACAACACAGCACCTGTTTTGAAAATCCTCGCAGTTAATTTGTTTATAAACAAACACTATTTGCATAAAATGTATAATGAATGGTTTAACGGGTAGTACAATGCCAGGGCTTTGTCTTAGCAGATTTGAGGTCATCAAAGGCCACGTTAAATTAATTTTAAACCTCACAAATTAATGTAAATAGAATGTGTGAGTTCCTCATTAATAAAGAAAACATCCCTACCATGTAAGCTAATGTGTTAATTAATATCCCACCAATGAGCTTGTGTTTTGGGAGCCAATAAGATGCAATATTTACTGTGATCTGAAATTACAACCTAGGAGCTTGTTGGGAAAAAGACAAAAATTGGATCTTGATACATCAGGAAAGAAAATTAATAAAAATTTCAACATGAAAATTTTAATAAATTGTGACGGGAATAATGAAGAACCAAAATATATTAGTATTTATTTGGTTGAATCAAAATTCAAAGTTGGAAAGAAGTAATGTCAGTATTTCCTGTCCACAGAAGAGGGGATAATTTACTAATCACTGGGGGTCTGAATAATGGGACCCCCATCGATCCTAAAGGTACCATTACACTAAGCAACGCACCAGCAATCCCAACAACGATACGATCTGGTAATGATCGCTGGTACGTCGCTAAATGGTCGCTAGTAAGCCGTCAAACAGACAGATCTTACTCAACAATGCAGCAACGATCCGGCGGCCGTTGGGACCTTGTCACACAGAAGCTTTTCTGATGACTCACGTCTGCGTCTCTGAGTTCTGAGTCGCCAATGAGGTCACTCGTAGGCATCAAACACAGTGATGCATGCTGGCCAGCAAGCCGCCGCCGCCAATGAAAAAATGGCCCAGGACATTCAAGCGAGATCAGCGAGATTGCAGCGGGGGCCCGGTCGCTGCTATGTGTCACATGTAGCGAGATCGCTGGAGAGGTCGCTGTTGCATCACAAAATCTGTGACGTTTCGGCGATCTCGCTAAAGATCTCGCTATGTGAGATGGGGCCTTTAGAATGATGATCTGTCTACTGAGAATTGTAGAGGCTGTCCCGAGTACAGCAAAGGTGGACACGATTATCTACTCTCCATTCATTGACTGTTGGAAATATCGGAAGATGGATGCAGCTCTCTTTGGGAGACTGAGATAATCTTCAATTCTGGGAATATCTCTTTAAAGGGAATCTGTCACCCCTTTTTTGAGATATCATATAATGATATCATTCAATTGTGTGTCACATAAGGATTCTCTTAGTACTTTTGCTTCCCCCTTACCCCTCACCTTTCATGCATAAATACCTTTTTTATATCGGTTCAGATGTATGTAACCTGCCGCTGTCTGGTCCGCTGGGCGGGGCTTATTCACCTGCTCCCCCCCTTCCTGTCTTGCTCTATGCATTTCTTCTTGTCTAGAGCAAGACAGGGAGGGGGGAGTGGTTGAATAAGCCCCACCCATCGGACCGGACCGTGGCAGTTTACATACATCTGAACCGATATTAAAAAGGTATTTATGCATGAAAGGTGCGGGGTCAGGGGGAAGCAAAAGTACTAAGAGAATCCTTATGTGACACACAATTGAATTATATCATTATATGATATCTCAAAAAAGGGGTGACAGATTCCCTTTAATATGCTCAATGATCAATCTACATATACAGTACTTAAAACAACTTTATGAATGTAGGAGCTGGTAATGCCCCTCCTGTATTATGGTAGGGGCAGGGGTATTTATATAGACATTTCATAACCAGATGCATGAATTTGAGCCGTTCAGTTATTGGATTCTGATTTTGCCTCTTAGGAACAAACTTCAGAATTGGCTTAGATGTTTTATGCTTGGATTCACATGTCCGTACTTTGTGACCAGTGTTCAGACTAGTTTCTGGAATGGCCACAGTCTCCCGTCTGAAACTAACAGCCTCATATTCTTGTTATCAGGCTGCTAGTTCACGTTAGGAGACCCACGGCTATTCTAGAAGTCAGATATACGGAATTGGGAAATGCAGATGTATGAAACCAATACACAGACTAATATCGGCTCATCCTGTTGATATTACCAATTTTATTTATATGGCGCCAACAAATTCTGCAGCACTTCACAATTGATATTGGTGGGATCTGCTAACACTGCCCAACACACGATGTCAAGGAGAGGACCTGGCATATCCAATTTCGAACTGCCGATCTTTTTGTTCTCCTCTGGTGGCGTTTGTTATAGTTCTATAACAATTTATTGCAAACATAAAAAATATTAGAACCCGTTGTAACCAGGACTGTATTACAATGTTAGTAATGAGATAAAGCAAACAACTTTGTCTTGCTGGAGTCTGTGAAAACAAGGTAAGGGCCCCGTCACACATGGCAACTTACCAGCGATCCCAACAACGATATGACCTTGTCAGGATCGCTGGTGTGTTGCTACATGATCGCTGCTGAGCTGCCAAATTGGTAGATCTCAGCAGTGATCAGAACAGCGACACGCGGGTAACAAGCGACGTACGTCGCTTAGTTACCCGCAGTGTACATTAGATACCAGCGTGCTGGTGCAGGGAACTGGTAACCAAGGTACACATCGGGTTTCTAAGCCCGCGCGGCGCTTAGAAACCCGATGTTTACCTTGGTTACCAGCTCGCTGATTGCTGGTCTCCCGCCTGCCACACGCAGCGATGTGTGCTGGCCAGCGGGAGACCAACGATCAAAAAAATGTCCAGGCCATTCGAGCACGATCAGCGATACCCGGCAGGGGGGCCGGTCGCCGATAGGTGTCACACAGCGATCTCATTGGTGAGATCGTTGTTGCGTCATAAAACTTGTGACTCAGCAGCTATCTCCCTAGCGAGATCGCTGTGTGTGACGGGAGCTTAACAATCCATGTGGGAGCTGCATTGGTGGCCATCATAGTCGATAAATATCTTTCTTAAGGCCCCGTCACACATAGCAATCTCGCTAGCGAGATCGCTGCTGAGTCACAACTTTTGTGACACAACAGCGATCTCACCAGCGAGATCGCTGTGTGTGACAGCGATCAGCGACCGCCCCCCCTGCCGGGATCGCTGCAAGAAACCTCTGGACATTTTTTTCATCGCTGATCTCCCGCTGGGCAGCACGCATCGCTGCGTGTGACAGGCGAGAGACCAGCGATCAGCTGTAAAATAGTAAAAAAAATTAAAAAATATTGTTATTCTCACCTTCCGGTGTCCCGCGCAGTCTTCCCGCCTCTCTGCACACTCCCGGTTCCAGTAATCCTTTGCAAGAATGACAGCGAGACATCGCGATCCTGCGAGAACGGATGTCATCACGGTCATTCTCGCAAAGGATTACTGGGACCGGAGCGTGGAGAGAGGTGGGAATGCTGCGCGGGACGTCGGAAGGTGAGAATAACAATATTTTTTATTTTAATTCTATTTTTGACATGAATATGGCATCAGCGCTAACGAACACAGCGATGCCGTGCGCTCGGCATCGCTGTGCTAATCGCTGGTGAAGCTGTCTGTTTGACAGCTCACCAGCGATCACATAGCGACTTACCAGCGATCCTGACACGTTGATATCGTCGGGATCGCTGGTAAGTTGCTATGTGTGACTCCAGCTTTAGAAACAGAAATATCTAAGCTAACAACATGGAAGAAGAGAACAAAGCAAGAATCAAATCTTACCATTGTACATCATGTAGAAGAAACCCTTGTGTTTGTAACTGACTGTGTACAAACAAAAAATGTTTTTTTTATTTACAGTAATGAGGATGTAAAACAATATTGCACCTAAAAGTGCGTAAGATAACGCCCCCAAATGACCAGAGGTTTTACATCTGCCATTTCTTTTTAATCATTTTATCGTTACCACTTTTTTTTTTTATCTATAGAGAATACTAACAGTCTATTAGATAATGGGAGGGGGCGAGATTTAAAACTGCTGATTTCGGAGCTAACAATACCTAAGGCGGCACCTACTGTAAATAGGACACCTTTGGTGATGAAAAGTACAATTGGATTATTATCAGCAGCCCGTGCCAACATTAATAGTACAATTTCTGGAGACTTCTCTTTATCCCACCTTTGTCCTAAAAACACTGATGAGGAATGGGGGGTTGTGTTCATATTGAATTTTTTCCCTCACTCCCTCTCCATTCATCAGGCTCACATACTCATGGAAATTTGCATGTGTTAAAATTGGTCTCACTAATTTTCTCTTTCCATCCAACAAACGAGTGTCACGCAAAGGCAGTTATATCACAGGCTGATTCATCAACGTCAGATTTGATGTGAGAACGGATAATTAATTATGTGTATTACCATGCAAATTTTTCTCACCTATTTCTGCCTGATTTGATGACAATGAAAAGGCCACAAATGAGCTATAGTCTCCGTCTTATCACAGAGGAGGCTCCCAGAAAGGCATGGAAACAATTTGTACTATATGTCCACACATATATATTTATTTCAGTTGGATTTTTTTCCTTGGGGTGGAGATTGTTGCACAAACATTTTTGACTTTTTTAAAAAATCTGATCTGAACAAATTACATTTATGTGATTTAGAATTGACGGTCAGGCTATGATCACATGTGAACAGAATTCTACTGCTGGCAAACACCTGTTTTCATTTTTTTGCCTGTTTTGCACAAAGACGATTTGCACCGGAGACAAAAAACACAGATTGAAATTCATCAGTTTTATGTCTGCAATGGATTAGCCTGGTCATTATACAGCATTTTTTTGAACAGGTAAAATAATACTGAGCAGTAAGCAGACAAGAGCAGTCTGACAGTAGATAAAAGATAATTAGTTCATTGCTATTTCATGGTGACCTGGGCATTTGTTGCTCCAGATATAAATGAACATACATAAAATAAAGTGACAGCTGTAAATCTGAATATCTAGATGGATACCGTGGGTATGGAAAGTATTCAGACCCCTTTAAATTTTTCACTCTTTGCTTCATTGCAGCCATTTGGTAAATTAAAAAAAAAGGTAATTTTTTTCTCATGACTGTACACTCTGCACCCCATCTTGACTGGAAAAAAAACAATATGTAGAAATTTTTGCAAATTTATCCGAAAAGAAAAACTGAAATATCATATGGTCAAAAGTATTCAGACCCTTTGCTCAGACACTTATATTTAAGTCACATGCTGTCCATTTCCTTGTGATCCTCCTTGAGATGGTTCTACTCCTTCATTGGAGTCCAGCTGTGTGTAATTAAACTGATAGGACTTGATTTGTAAAGGCGCACACCTGTCTATATAAGACCTCACAGCTCACAGTGCATGTCAGACCAAATGAGAATCATGAGGCCAAAGGAACTGGCCAAGGAGCTCAGAGACAGAATTGTGGTAAGGCACAGATCTCGCCAAGGTTACAAAAGAATTTCTGCAGTACTCAAGGTTCCTAAGAGCACAGTGGCCTCCATAATCCTTAAATGGAAGAAGTTTGGGACCACCAGAAGTCTTCATAGACCTGGCCGTCCAGCCAAACTGAGGAATCGTGGGAGAAGAGCCTTGGTGAGAGGTAAAGAAGAACCCCAAGATCACTGTGGCTGAGCTCCACAGATGTAATAGGGAGATGGGAGAAAGTTCCACAAAGTCAACTATCACTGCAGCCCTCCACCAGTCGGGACTTTATGGCAGAGTTGCCCAATGGAAGCCTCTCCTCAGTGCAAGACATATGAAAGGCCGCATAGAGTTTGCTATAAAGCACATGAAGAACTCCCAGACTGTGAGAAATAAGATTCTCTGGTTTCATGAGATGAAGATAGAACTTTTTGGTCATAATTCTAAGCGGTATGTGTGGAGAAAACCAGGCACTGCTCATCACCTGCCCAATACAATCCCAACAGTGAAACATGGTGGTGGCAGCATCATGCTACAGGGGTGTTTTTGAGCTGCAGGGACAGGACGACTGATTGCATTTAAAGGAAACATGAATGCGACCAAGTACAGAGATATCCTGGATGAAAACCTCTTCCAGAGTGCTCTTGACCTCAGACTTGGCCGAAGGTTCACCTTCCAACAAGATAATGATCCTAAGCAGACCGCTAAAATAACAAAGGAGTGGCTTCAGAACAACTCTGTGACCATTCTTGACTGGCCCAGCCAGAGGCCTGACCTAAACCCAATCGAGCATCTCTGGAGAGACCTAAAAATGCCTGTCCATCAGTGTTCACCATCCAACCTGATGGAGCTGGAACGGATCAGCATGGAAGAATGGCAGAGGATCCCCAAATCCAGGTGTAAAAAACTTATTGCATCATTCCAAGACGACTCACGGCTGTACTAGCTCAAAAGGTGTGTCTAGTCAATACTGAGCAAAGGATCTGAATACTTATGACCAAGTCATATTTCAGTTTTTCTTTTTTTAATAAATTTGCAAAAAATTCTACATTTCTATTTTTTTTTTTGTTAAGATGGGTTGCAGAGTGTACATTAATGAGAAAAAATGAACTTTTTTGAATTTACCAAATGGCTGCAACGAAACAGTGAAAAATTTTAAGCGGTCTGAATACTTTCCGCTCCCACTGTATAAACAGTTGGCTCAAAATTACCCCCAAATCTAACGGATGCCATAAAACCAGCCATCTAATGGCCGTAAGTGACTCTACTGTGATGCCCCCAAACACCCCAAGAAAGTAAAGGCTGCCTTTCTGAGACTTTTAGGCCTATTCTAAAGGTGTATTAACACTTACTATTATTAGGGTTTCCAAATACTCCTATCAATTCCCAAAGTACATGAAAATATAGATGTGAATGGAGTTAACTCCAATATCCCACTATATATGGCACTTTTGAAAAGTTAGAAGTAGTAATGGTAGTGGTTAACCTGATATAGGAAGGAAGACAACCTTCAACAGGACGTAACTCAGGATCAGTAATGTAATGTACTCAGTGACTGCACCAGCAGAATAAAGTATAGGAGTAACCCCGGCACACTAATAACATGAAAGTAAAGTCTTCTCAACGACAGTCTTTAATTGTTGTGATTTTATTGATTGTGAAAAAAAAGGGTGGTGTTACAATCCAAAAAAGGGTGGTGTTACAATCCAACGTTTCAGCTCTACATCTCGAGCTTTCATCAGGGATATGACTAGATCCTTGGTTTTGAGGTGTGTGTATAAGTGGTATAGGTTTGCCTTTGTAATCCAGCTGCTGGAACGGTACCTATAGTAACCACGATGTGTAGGGTCAGCACGTGACTCCCGTCCTTGTGTCCTAAATCTAGTCAGGTGTGGAGGAGGCCGGAAGTGACTTCCGGCCTCCTCCACACCTGACTAGATTTAGGACACAAGGACGGGAGTCACGTGCTGACCCTACACATCGTGGTTACTATAGGTACCGTTCCAGCAGCTGGATTACAAAGGCAAACCTATACCACTCTTACACACACCTCAAAACCAAGGATCTAGTCATATCCCTGATGAAAGCTCGAGATGTAGAGCTGAAACGTTGGATTGTAACACCACCCTTTTTTGGATTGTAACACCACCCTTTTTTTTCACAATCAATAAAATCACAACAATTAAAGACTGTCGTTGAGAAGACTTTACTTTCATGTTATTAGTGTGCCGGGGTTACTCCTATACTTTAGTCTTGTTTTTTCCCAGAGCACCTAAGTTGGGGTTTGAGCCTGTCATATCTACTTTATATTTGCACCAGCAGAATAGTGAGTGCAGCTCTGGAGTATAATACAGTTGTCACTATACCTATTCTCAGTGTGGTGAGTGGCATCTCAGTCATGCAACTGTCAGTGTGTTGAGTGACAGTCTAGTTACCCAATCAGTGAGTGCTGGGGTTTCCTACAGGTGTCTCCTGTTCGGAAAGATATCCAGGCTATATAGCTGTCTGCCTCTTATCTCTTCCAGTTGTAACTCTGCTCACTTTGGTGTGTGTTTGCTCTTTGCTGTGAGTTCCAGTAATTTTTTGCAAACCATAAATTCTTATTGAAGATTTTAGGTACATAACAGATATACTGCATGACGAATAAACAGTAATGCAAACATATAAATGAAGGAACTGTAGTGGGGATCAACACATGGAGAGGTAAAGGAGGTATAGAAGGAGGGAAGGGGACCCAAGAGAGGAGATCTATCAAGTGTATGAGTTTTAATATTTTGATTTTAGTAACCTACCATGGATTTGCCTTTGACCTCCGTTTGCCTAGTCCCTTTGTCTTGATCCGCTCCCTTCTTGGAATTTTGACCCCAGACTCTGACCTGACTACGCCTTTGCCTCACCCTTCTGTTTATGGCATGCCATCCTGGCTTTTGACCTCAGACTCCCTGACCTCCCGTCCTCACGGTGTATCCGTAAGTGGTGACGAGTGTCACAACAGGCAGTTACCTTAACAGATTAATCCAATACAGTCTGCAAAATGAAGATCAACAAAAGCTTTCATTGTTTCTAATGGGTTATATGCTCAAATATGAAGAGCATCACAGTGTAAGGTACTCTGAAATAACAAAGGAGTTGCCTTTCATTTTACAAAAAGTCTGATAAGCATACAGGATAGATACATTTCCATGTACACAAATGCATACTGTATATGTATAATTTTTAAAGTAGGCCGACAATTTATTTGCTTATGATTAAATGAGAATCAAGTGACATTCCGATTATAAATTAGTCAGAATTTAAGAATCTATCACACATTTTGTGCCTCAAAAATACACAAAAAAATCTGCAATAAAATTAAAGACTTTACATTAATTTCTTACTGTAATAAGCATCTACATTCCTACTGCACCTCACAAATCTTCCACCCCTCCCGACCCTGCAGAACAACTTTTTACCTATACAGTCTATGCTTTCCGCTCAAGTGATACATATGATCCCCCGCTCCGCCACCCCCATAGCTGTGAATAACCGGTGGCTCACAAATGAATGCGATCACCGGGTGAGAAATTATCTTTTTAAAATAGTGTCTGATTTGCATATAAGGAACATGAGATTTATGAAAGGAAACATAGAGGAATACTACATCTGCCCAGGATCAGCCATAATTTACATTGATTGTGAACGATCTTAAATTGTAAAGCACATGCAAGATGGAGTGCGCCGTGGCTGTGTTATTGTCAGGAGTCTAAGACTTTCCGGAGATTTATTAATAATCTCATCACTAACATGGCTCAAGTCCTCCCCACCTCCTTTAATATTGTGGAAGGCTTCTCTAAGGAATTTACTGACATTACATTTTTCACTTCATGCATCTTGAAGCTTGCCTGATCTTTTCCTAAAATAAAGCCACCTATCATTATGGAACAGTTGCTACATTTTTTTTTTTTGTGTGTGTGCTTGCTACTTAATAATCAATGTATTCATCATTAAAGTCTGAGCCCTCGAGCGATGGGTTTTAGCATATTCTAATGACTAGTGACTTGCAAATTACACTGACCTTTCATGTACATTCTGGAAGCACCTTGTTCTAATGCGAACTGTATTTATAGTTTGCCAATACAAACTAGCCAAAGATTGGATAATTACTGTAATCTATTAAGTGGATTGCTTCGCCTGCTCGTTTTGTAGCATGTGCCATACAAGCCATTTTCAAAAACTAGTCCTATCTTTCATCTCTCGCAAGGCCAGCGACTGAAGAATGCCTCGTCTCCACTGTGTACACACTTACTAATGTATGAAGAAAGGGCCATCAAAGCTAATGGATCTTAGGAAAATGAAGAATCCACTTTGCTGTTACTGTCATAATGCTATTTGTGACTGACAAAAGACACGGCTCGGAGAGTGTAAACTGAGCTTAAGAATGTCAGGCAAACTTCCATTGTCTGCTTATTATACCGACCTCCGAGTAGCACTTAAAGATGTAGAGTCTGCCAGGCACCACCAGTGTCAAGAGCATTAGTTACAGCTCGAGATACAGAAAGGTACAGATTTCTTTTTCCATTTCCGAGATTCATACCCCAGCAATGGTCGGGTCTTTGAGAGATCCATAAGAATCTGAGTTGTTCCATGTGTGGAGCGGTATTGGCCTCACTGTCCTACGAGATCACATGACATCATTTTAATGTGGACTATGCCAAAATCCGTGTAAAGCCCCCAAAATCCCCACCCTACTTTTATCACTGGAAAAAAATCTCTGTAGTTTACATGGTGAAGTTTTGTTTTTAATCCACATCACAAAATAAAAATAAGCCACATATCGCTCATTGATGAGGAGAAGAAGTGGGCTACACTTCCAAAAGCGTAGAAAAAAAAACCTTTTTTTTACATTGTCTCCGGCATTTGATGTTTCTTCATCACCTGGCAGCATGGATGCTGATCAAAAACTTTCCATTTTTTACATCATTGATGAGGAAGCCACACAATGTTTGTAGGAAATCCGCACTGGATAGTTACACATGATCATCCCTACTGAACAACACGTTCTAAATCTGAAGACATAATCCAAGAGTTCTATGACTTTACATCTCACAAGAGCAGGGTCTCATACCCTTGCGGAGCCCATTCACCTCTGTGAGCAGGACTAGTTCGGGGCAATATTCTTAGCTTCTATGTAAAAAAATGAATGTTGCAACTCACTGACAGCCAGCAGACAACCAAGAAATAGCACGAAATTGAAAGCTAAATCTGTAGAACTTTATAATTTCATTATACAGTGATTTAGCTATATAAAAGTGAATCTAATGGATCTACCTAAGCAAACCAGGGGCATACTGTGCTTTACATGCCCCTGGATAAATTAGTAGCATTATGGTTTAGAAAATTGGCTTCAAATAATTGCTCCTACCAGTCATCTTGGCGGTGCTGCGGTGGGGACTAGTCACAGTCTCATCACTGACAACATGCCCCTAGTTTAAGTTGCCCTTTAAGTATTAAATAATGTCCCTGGCCAAGTGCTCTGCGGATATGTACAGGGATGGCTGCCCCACTAATGTTCCCCAACTATTCACAAATAAACTATTAGACCTTTTTATGTCCTGTGAGGGCAACGGTGAAAGCAGTAGGGCACATGTTATTCCTGATGGAGTGCGAGTTCTCTGCTGTATCCAAGGAAGAAGACAATACGAGATATAGATGTCCATAATGTTTTATGTTCTGTAGTTAGAGGATTATTTCCTATCCAAGAGACAGGTGAAAACTTTCTCATAGGTGGAGGTTCAACCACTGGGGACAACCACAGATCCTGAGAACAGGGAATCATACAGTATTGTATTATCATTGTGTTGTTGTTGTTATGCAATCAGGTTTTCCCCTTTTATAAGTTTGGGCAGTCTCTCTCCCTGTAGGTCCAGCTCTGATATAAGTAACCCCTACTTTATTTCCCAGTTAGTGTTTGTTAGTCATCATCATCTGATGCTCATCTCTGGTCCAGAATGGCCTTTTCACCTGCTGCAGCTGTTGAAGATACTGCTGTTACTGTTGTGCATAATACAAGAATTCAGTCTGAGAATAAACTTCTGGAATTTTCATACGTGCCTCTGCAGTCGAGTTAAAGCTATCTGACAAACTTCTTCGTGTGAGTAGTGGATCTATACAGACATACATAAAAACGTGGTTTAAGGAGCCCCAAACTCACCACATATTTATGGAAACAGAATAACAACAGTCAAATTAATGGAAGCGGAGACCCCCCCCCATCAATATCTAACACAAACCCTTGTCATTCATCCAGCACCACGAGACATTTTTACAAACCTCTCCTCTGATGTAAATGCCCATGACACTTGTGAGCATTAGGGATCCCATGGATAGAAAGAAGAATTTCATCCATCTGTTAAGCACGTAAGTTTGTCTTTCACAGGATGTTCTCCCTAAAACCAAGAGTATTCAACTACTTATCTTTACTGGGGTCCTGCCATTATTGCTTTCTGTGTTCTGTAAGTTATCATTTATTTGTATTTGCTTCAAATATGTTTCATTAGTTTTCTTCCTCTATAATAATGTTTTAAAGTGACAGAACACTAATAATCCAAGCAATAAGTGTCCCATTAAAACATGGAGATGTATGAGGAGCGATATCTGCACCCAGGATGGAATGAGCTTCTATAATACCTTGGATACTAAGAACAGCAGTTTATGAGAGATGATTATGTAAGAGGACCCAGCACTTGACCTCCAGAGATTTTGCTATGAAAACTTATCCCGATCATATTTTACTTATGTCTATACAATATTCATGACAAATAAAAACATCTAGTTAGCCGTAATTAAACCCATTTGTTCTAGAGACGGGAAGACGAGCCCAAACTTAAAGGGAATATACCATATAAGTATGAAAAATTAATTTAATACTAATTAGTTTACTGGGATTATCAATCAGCATAAACAAATTATTTATTGCTACAATTTATTACATGTTTTCCATCCCTCGCACGCCCCTTGCTGGATGCGCCAGCCAGCCTACAACTGAGGGGGCGCTTTGATCATTACACTTGGGGCCATAATATTTTGCAATTCTGAGTTGTAGATGACAACACATGAGAAACATCCTTACCAATATTGTTAGCACTATTTATGATATTGCTTTGTATTGTCGCCTTTGCAGTGAGTTAATTATTATGTCTTTTATTAAGGGCGAGCTCATGATTTAAGGAACACCCCCATTGCTTCTCCTATGTCTATTGTTGTCCTTATTCATTGCCTGCAGCTAAAGTAATTAGATAAGATAATTTTACATATTTTTTTTGCCACCACAGGCCACTTTTAGTAGGATCACCCCCTCCCAATGTCCGCCATTGACAGGACGTACAATGTCATCTGAATGCGCACCTTACTTATGGTTTACAACATATATCTTAGGTAAGCCTACTAGTATCTAAGGACAGGTTAGAGAGTTCTTGAGGTTTTTAGGAAGTGAGAATGGTATTGTAGGATGGCAAAGGAGAGATTATCATGATTATCATGAAAAGAATGAGATCCAAAGGGTATAAAGAAGTTTTTGTGCTTTTTTACATACCGACACATTTTGGGGCCTTTCCCAAGGTAAAAAAAGCAAGTGTTGTATTGTGGTTATACTCATGCTTCTAAATAATTTATTGACTAAGAGTTCTTGGAATGTGTTATGGGCATGAATCCCAGACATCCACCATGTCCTCCAACCGAAAATATTAGGTTAGGTCTTTAGCAATTGTCTGAGCGGTTCTTAGTCTTAAACACTCCATGCCAAAACCCAGCCAAGCATACCTCCATGTCTCATAATAGAGGGTTATTACAGGGTATAAAATGCCGTTGTAACATGTTGGTTGACGTGGGTAATGGCACCGTCACACATAGCGACTCACCAGCGATCCCGACAACGATATCAACTTGTCAGGATCGCTGGTGAGTCGCTACATGATCGCTGGTGAGCTGTTAAACAGACAGCTTCACCAGCTTTCAGCACCAGCGACGCCGAGCGCGCGGCATCTCTGTGTACTTAGTTACCAGCGCGCTGATGCAGGGAGCTGGTAACTAAGGTACACATCGGGTTTCTGAGGAGCGTGCGTCACTTAGAAACCTGATGTGTACCTTGGTTACCAGCTCCCTGCATCAGTGCGCTGGTAACTAAGGTACACATCGGGTTTCTAAGCACCGCCCGGTGCTTAGAGACCCAGCGTTTACCTTAGTTACCAGCGCGCTGATCGCTGGTCTCCCGACCAGCGATCAAAAAAATGTCCTGGCTATTCCAGGACGATCAGCAATAACCGGCAGAGGGGCCGATCGCTGATAAGTGTCACACACAGCGATCTCGCTGGTGAGATCGCTGTTGCGTCACAAAACTTGTGACTCGGCAGTGATCTCGCTAGCGAGATTGCTATGTGTGACGGGGGCTTTACACATTTGGCATTTTTGCATCCTGTTATTTTTCCTTATTGTCATTTTCCTCTACAACTTAAGGGGAATTTACACTGCAACTTAATCATTAACGTGTGTTGTTAAAAATTCTTATTTCACGATTATCTTGACATGTAAATAGACTGACATCACCTGATGATGGAGCAAAGCGCTCGTTTATCGGGTGAAATGATCATTTGTGTAGCATTAAATATGGTCATTCTCAACGGTGCATCGTCCTGTGTAAACAGGTAACATATTAACATAGTTAGTAAGGCCGAAAAAAGACATTAGTCCATCCAGTTCAGCCTATAAAATTCTGTCAGAATAAATCCCCAAATCTATGTCCTTCTAAAGAACTTAACAATCACTGTAAGATACAATATTGTTGCTCTCCAGGAAGACATCCAGGCCTCTCTTGAACCCTTCGACTGAGTTCGCCATCACCACCTCCTCAGGCAGGGAATTCCAGATTCTCACTGCCCTAACAGTAAAGAATCCTCTTCTATGTTGGTGGAAAAACCTTTTCTCCTCCAGATGCAGAGAATGCCCCCTTGTGACCGTCCCCTTCCTTGGTATAAACAGATCCTCGGAAAGATATTTGTATTGTCCCCTTATATACTTAAACATGGTTATTAGATCGCCCCTCAGTCGTCTTTTTTCTAGACTAAATAATCCTAATTTTGCTAATCTCTCTGGGTATTGTAGTTCCCCCATCCCCTTTATTAATTTTGTTGCCCTCCTTTGTACTCGCTCTAGTTCCATTATATCCTTCCTGAGCACCGGTGCCCAAAACTGTACACAGTACTCCATGTGCGGTCTAACCAGAGATTTGTACAGAGGCAGTATAATGCTCTCATCATGTGTATCCAGACCTCTTTTAATACACCCCATGATCCTGTTTGCCTTGGCAGCCGCTGCCTGGCACTGGCTGCTCCAGGTAAGTTTATCATTAACTAGGATCCCCAAGTCCTTCTCCATGTCAGATTTACCCAGTGGTTTATCGTTCAGTGTGTAATGGTGATATTGATTCCTTCTTCCCATGTGTATAACCTTACATTTATCATTGGTAAACTGCATCTGCCACCTTTCGGCCCAAGTTCCCAACTTATCCAGATCCATCTGTAGCAGAATACTATCTTCTCTTGTACTGACTGCTTTACATAGTTTTGTATCATCTGCAAATATCGATATTTTACTGTGCAAACCTTTTACCAGATCGTTAATAAATATGTTGAAGAGAATAGGTCCCAACACCGACCCCTGCGGTACCCCACTGGTCACAGCGACCCAGTTAGCGAATATACCATTTATAACCACCCTCTGCTTTCTATCACTAAGCCAGTTACTTACCCATTTACACACATTTTCACATTCTCTGTTGAGAACTTTCTCAGCTTGGTATATATTGCGCCATTTGCTTTGGTCTTCCTTTGTCATCTGGCATTCAAATGATCGTGCTATCTAAATAGAGCAGAGAAACACTAAACTTCATTGTAGTATTGAAGTAAATGGGTCAAAGCCACAATTCTAAGCAAGGGGCTTGGAAAAGTGCTGTGTGTGACTACATTGGACCCTTCAAATAGCTGATGTGTGGGGGGGGCGGAGATTCGGAAACTCCTTTAATCAAAGTTTATGTAAATGCATCATTATAAAAGAGATAAAAAACAATGTTTAAATTGCCAGAGTCATGTCAACAAACTTTGCCTAAAGCAACAGTACAAGTGAATAAGAAACCTTGTAACATATCTTATTAGATCAATATGCTTTCTTCTCCGCTTATAATCCACTTCTCCTGCTCCCCCTGAATTCATTATTCATTCTGACAAACAACTAAAATCCATCTTGAATAAAACGAAGGGATCAGATTCCAGCTGTCAAGTGAAGTCAATAGTCAGAGGAGAAAGGGAGTGATGGACTCACAGCTACACTGCTCAGTGCTGGATTCACAGTTACACTACTATATATTATACTCCATGCTACTTTTTTAATAAATGTTTTATATTATCCCTTATCTGGATTCACAGCTACACTGCTGTATAATATCAATAATGCTGCTGCTTTTTAGTAAATGTTTTAATTCATCACATATCTTAATTAATAGCTACACTGATTAATAGAGCTCTATAAATGTCCTCTGTGCTGCTGCAAAACATCTAAATGTGTGCTTCACAATGATAGTAGAAAAGGAATACCTCACATATGTGTGTGCTGTGTATGAGGAAACATCATAGTATCTAGCCTCCACCCTCTAGCTCAGAGACTGTTGTGAATTAGAGACTGTGCCTTCTAAAGGGAAAAATGCAGGATTCCTCACATATAATAGCAAGACATAGCGCTATTCCTCATGTATACGTGTAAAAGATTATTCCAAAATGTCACCTTAATCAAGAGATACACTTTAAATGTTAAAATTAACTTTAAATCTTACTGGAAATAACAATTTTTGAATCAGCACTTACAAAAAAACTTTTTATAAATGTACATTTCTGACATTTGATAATGCAAAATAAAAACTGACTTTTATAAATAGCAGCCCGCAATAAAGAATTCAAATTACAGACAGAGAAGTATAGCTTTTCTGCGCTACATTACTAGCGTAGACAGAACATGTCTGCCCAGATGATGTCACATGGCAGCAGAAGATCTTGTCGTCTCTCCACGGTGACAGTGTATTGTAAGGCAGTAATGGATGGGCAACATTACAGACACTGGTAATTAAAACAACACTAATTTTGTCTCAGTGGCTGAGCTTTGTTGTTTAAAATCATCTATCACAGACTTCATGCTCTATACAATAAGAAGACATTTGTCTGCTCACTGTCTGCTTGGTCAACACATCCAAAACCATTCTTGTCTACCTGAAAAATGTCGCTCTTATACTCTGTAGGAGGAGAATTTTACTCTTGCAATTTTATTATTTCTCATGGGGGATGGGGTGCTGAATGAAAATGGGATAACCAATCACTGTCAGCCAGTGATCTAAGTTATCAAGAAAGCAACTTCTCCACTATCAAGTATGGTTAAGGTGTGAAGGGGTGAAAACCTAAGCTACACAGGGAGTCAAATCTATCAACATGGAATATTCAGATAGCAAACATTCAGTAACAGTGGTGGTTAAATAGCAGGTTGCGACTTATAGATAGCTGACACTTTGGGAACCAGTAGATCTTGGTGCAGGCCACAAGACAACACGATCATGTTTGAAGAAGGCTTGACTGTAGAGGATGTACAATAAGTAACTAACTGTGGCTGCCATAGATGTAGCATTCAAGGTCCTTAGTTCCCTAATGGGACCTAACTCGGGCTACACAAAAAGTTTCCTACACTGAAAAGTTGGGCCATTGGTCTTTTGGACAGAAGGACTTGCTGAGTTTTCCAAATTATTGGATGAGTCTGTGATGCCACCTAATTAATGACATTGATAACATCTAACTTATGCAGTAGCCTAATTATGTATTTTTGGTCATTTTCAATTACCTGCCTAACCAGGTCTGTATAACTTTTTTCGGTACAAAAGCGGTTTAAAAAACATTTATATTGCCGCCATTTTATATGCTAATGAGGGCTTTGACTAGTTGATGGTGCATTCGTTGCCCCAGATTAGTCAGCCCTCTTTCAATATTATCACGCACATGTCCCTGTTGGCATAATAATATAATTTGCAGGAGCTGTTGTCTCCAACAGCTCCTGCAAATCTATTGCACGCATGCCGCACATTTCGGCAGCATCAATGCACCTCCACAGCCAGGTGTACGCTTCATGGCTTCAAAGGCACGGTGCACATAACCAGAACTTTGGAAGATGGCTTCTGGTCATGCACACTATGCCTCTGAAACCGGGAAACGTGCACCCGGTGTCATGGGGTTACTGAAACAGAGGGGAGCCAGAAGACCACAGCGTCTGATTGCTCCTACTCCTGGTCTGAAAATAAGCACTTCCATCTTCTTGTTAAATGGTGTTTTGTTATGAATGGGAAACTGAGGAGGAAAAAAAGACAACAAACTAAGTCTCAGAAAACCAGAGAAGTTGGTAACTATGCAGATTGCAGATCCCTGATCTTACCCGCACAATTAGCAGCAGCCGTGGAGCGTACCTACGATGGTCCTAGACGCCTCGTCACAACCGGAGAACTACATAAGCCTTAAGCAGGAAAAGAGGAAAACTAACTGCCCCAGAGCAGACCCCAAAGGAAAGACAGCCCCCCACATGTATTGACGGTGAAACAAGATGAAAATACAAACAAAGGCAGGAAAATAGGCTGAGCAAACGATGGGGCCCGGCTAACTAAAAAGGACAGAAAAGGAAAGACAATGTCTGCAATCTGCCAAAAAAACCCTACAAAAATATTGTCCAACACTTCTGATAGCAAAGTTAACCCTGAAGTCACTAGACTTCTAAACCTATATCAGCACTCTGAAATATTCTGAGACAGAGCAAAAAAGATGCCAATCTAATAAGGGACAAAAAGCAGATTGGCAAATACTGATAGGAGTGGAATTTCAGCATAGCCCCAGCAGGGGCAGGCTGATTACACAAAAAACTGAATTGACCAACAAGCACAAGTGTGAACATTAGCAAAAAACAAAATTAACTTGAGAAGACTGGAAGAGAGCTGAAGTCCAGGACCTGAGAAGCAGACTGAATCACCAGCACCCGGATAGGGCGTCGGCTGTCTTATATCCAGTCTGATACTCCAGAGATCCAATCATTATCTTCCTCATCAGGTGGCAGATCACTACCACTTAAACCAACCGCACTACCTCCTGTCACCACCAGAGGGAGAACGGAAAGGGAACTCTCAACTGGTGGAGCAGAAAATGAGTTCATGACAGTGTTTATTTCTTTTGGCAGAACAGAGGTTAATCCGCCATGTTGGAAACTCTGGGAGCATGAGCTCACAGCTGAGCTCGGTTAGCCACTCCTATCCCCTATATAATCTGGGTCCTGATAGAAACCCATGTCAGAGCTAGCTTATGCTGCATGGCTTTGTGGAGAGGTGTTTACATGAGAAGTTTTGTCTGTGACTGTTGCGTGGTTTGTAAGTGTGATAATTCCCTTCCCTCCTCTTACTATGATTATTCTCCCATCCTTCACTCCCCGATCCATTCCTCTGTTATAATATTTTTATGCTTGTTGTTTTCAGTTTACCCTTGTTTCTGTCGCCTTGTTCGTCGGGTTGATGTACTGCGGTGCACAGTAGCGCCCCTCCTCCCTGGGTGGGGGAAGAGAACAGACAGGAGGCTGATTCAGGAGATAAGGAAAAGGGTGGTGGCACCGGCATCTTCACCTTCAGAAGTATCCTGGGAAATAGGGCGAGTTAGGGTGCCCCCTAGTGGTAGAGACAGGGAAGGATCCCTTGGTCCCAGGTCACCCGACAGCTGGGTCATGACACCTGGCGTCGGAGGTGCCCTGACGCTGCTGAAATGTGTGGCGTGCGAGCAAGAGATTTTCAGGAGCTGTCGATGACGACAGCTCCTGCAAAAATGTTAACAGTATAAAATGGAAAGAGGGCTGACTAGTTTTGGGCAACTAATGCCCCATCGACTTGTCAAAGCCCTCTTTAGCATAGAAAACTGGGGCAATGTAAATTTTTTTTTTTTTTTTTTAAACCTCTTTTTTTTTTTACAGAAAAAAAAGTAATACCAGACTGGTTAGGCAGGTAATTTAAAAATAAATAAGAGACTGTTCTGGGGTTGGAGGGCATGGGGGACCTGACAGGTTCCGTTTAAGGCTGCAGGTAACCCCAAAACAATCTGTATTTATTTACAAGTTACTGATTTGTCTAAAGTCACACTCATCTGATTGTAGATCGCATTACATTATTGACCTAATATGTATGTAAAAAAAAACAATGCACCATCCTGCTCTAACTACAACATCCCCGTATGAGACATTATAGCCAAACTAAAAGGTTACACTGAATATTAATTGCAATCCAAATTGCAAAGTTCATCATTACTACACTGGTACACAAGCTAATGTTATTTTCTACTCCATGATTCTTTTGCTTCTTGAAGAGGAAAAAAAATCTATTTTCTTTTCAACTATTAACTAATTTCCATGACTTTACTTTTTTGCCTTAAGAATCTGTTGAAACGTCTCATAGTAATCCCTAAGAAACAAGATTTGGGAAGAAAATTGGTAAGAACACTCAAGTATACAATATATATATATATATATATATATATAGTAACATCCATACATTTTAGGTAGGTTTGGTACACTTGCACAAAGTCAG
Organism: Dendrobates tinctorius; assembly: GCF_039654945.1. Classification (NCBI taxonomy): domain Eukaryota; kingdom Metazoa; phylum Chordata; class Amphibia; order Anura; family Dendrobatidae; genus Dendrobates; species Dendrobates tinctorius. The sequence continues at coordinate 7,535,001 of NW_027361881.1, read as the reverse complement.
GAATTTTGCAGGATTATAGCCAGGTGTATGAGTAACCAATTATACCAAGCAGGTGGTAGGCGTGTAGATGCAGTTGTTGGCAAAAGGAAACGTAGTGTAGCAGATAAAAGACCCATTGTGGTTACTTTACTAAGAAATGAAAAGATGTCCAGCAGTGCCATCAACTCAGAACTGGAAGCAATCAGTGGAACCAACTACACTCATTTATTGTTCAGAAGTCTGGCCAGAAGTGGTCTTTGTAGAAGAATTGCAGCCAAAAACCATACCTTCAATATGGAAACAAGACCAAGTGATTTAACTATGCTCTGGATCAATGAGTCAAAATATGAACTATTTGGCTGTAACAGAAGGGTGTTTGGTCCCAAAGCACACAATTATGAGGGTCTGCAGGAACAGTGACGCATGGTGGAGGGTCCTTAGTGTACTGTAAAGAAGAATACAGAGTCCTGGAATTGATTATATGGCATCCACAAAGCCCAGATCTCACATCATCCAGTCTGTCTGGGATCACATGAAAATACAGAAGGATCTGCACAATCATCATACACAGAAGATCTGAGGTCAGTTCTCCAAGATGTTTAGAACAATCTCCTGCCGAGTTCACAAATTGTGTGAAAATGAAGGCAAAATAGCAGTAAAATTTCTCTTTTTTTTCAATCACTGTGAATCTTATTAACTGATAAAAATATACTTTTTGTCACGGAGTGACTGACCAGTGTGACACGACCCAATGGTTAGTCGGTCACCAAACGGCACAACGCCGATGGAATAGGGGAGAGGAAGGCCCTGACAATAGTGAATCAGGGACGATCACCTCCTGCGCTCCACCCTGAGCCTGTCCCTGTTTTCACCTAACACCCTATGCAGGTCCTTCCCTCTGCTGGCGTCCCTATTTGTCACCTAGATCTGCCCTGGCTAATGCACTGGGCGGCAAGTGCACTGGGCGGCAAGGAGCTCTAGCCTCACCTCTGCAGATAAAACACACGGGGGGGTAGTGACAAGGTAACAAAAATACAGCAATTAGCTTGTGCACACCGCTGCTTAACTCCACACAGGTAGCACAGCAACAGGACTCCAATCACAAGAATTGGCAGACACCAGAAAGCTGCTTCTGCAAAGGTTGGTCTCCAAAGAGGAACTATATCACCAACAGTCAGCTGATGCCACAGGTGACATTTTAAAGGATGGTGGGAGTTGTCACCAACAACATCAGCTGACCCAACAGCACTGCAGTAACACCAGCATGCCAGCGGGGAAAAACTGCATTTAACACCTGCTGGCCTGAAAGGAAAAAAGTTTTAATGTGAGAGGAACCAGAGCCGCCAAAAATGGATCATGACACTGTTGACACAACTATTTTTTTTTAAGCATTCTTACTTTGCAGCATTTTTTTAAGCTTGCCCATACATTTTATATATAAAGACAGAGATCAATATCTATCTACATACATACATAATACATATATATGTAGATATATATACACTGCTCAAAAAAATAAAGGGAACACTCACTTAAACAACAGAATATAACTCCAAGTATATCAATCTTCTGTGAAATCAAACTGTCCACTTAAGGTACTGTCACACTTAGCGATGTACCAGCGATCCCGACCAGCGATATGACGCGGTCAGGATCGCTGGTACATCGCTAAGTGGTCGCTAGTGAGCTGCCACACAGGCTGATCTCACCAGCGACATCGCCGGGGACGGGGGTCGCTACTTACCTGTCACACCAGGCGATCCTGCGTCCTCCCGTCCGGCTCCACGCTCGTCTCTCCACAGGAAGCTGACGACGAGAAACAGTCCTGGATGTTCTCGCGTGATCAGCGATAAACAGCGGGGGAGCGGGTCATAGGTAAGTATCAGACACAGAGATGTCGCTAGCAATATCGCTATAACGTCACAAGTTATAGCGATATTGCTAGCGATATCGCTTAGTGTGACAGGCCCTTTAGGAAGCAACACTGACTGACAATCAATTTCACATGCTGTTGTGCAAATGGAATAGACAACAGATGGAAATTATTGGCAATTATCAAGACACCCTCAATACAGGAGTGGTTCTGCAGGTGGGGACCACAGACCACATCTCAGTACCAATGCTTTCTGGCTAATGTTTTGGTCACTTTTGAATGTTTGTGCTTTCACACTCGTGGTAGCATGAGTCGGACTCTACAACCCACAGAGTCTGGAGACAGAATAATGACAGAGTCTGGAGATGCCGTGGAGAGCGATCTGCTGCCTGCAACATCCTTCAGCATGACCGGTTTGGCAGTGGGTCAGTAATGGTGTGGGGTGGCATTTCTTTGGAGGGACGCACAGCCCTCCATGTGCTCGCCAGAGGTAGCCTGACTGCGATTAGGTACCTAGATGAGATTTTAAGACCCCTTGTGAGACCATATGCTGGTGCGGTTGGCCCTGGGTTCCACCTAATGCAGGACAATGCCAGACCTCATGTGGCTGGAGTGTGTCAGCAGTTCCTGCAAGATGAAAGCATTGAAGCTATGGACTGGCCCACCCGTTCTCCAGACTTGAATCCGATTGAGCACATCTGGAACATCATGTCTCGCTCCATCCACCAACGTCATGTTGTACCACAGACTGTCAAGGAGTTGGCAGATGCATTAGTCTAGGTCTGGGAGGAGATCCCTCAGGAGACCATCCATCACCTCATCATGAGCATGCCCCGGCGTTTTAGGGAGGTCATACAGGCATGTGGAGGCCACACACACTACTGAGCATCTTTTCCTTGTCATGAAGCATTTCCACTGAAGTTGGATTAGCCTGCAATTTGATTTTCCACTTTGATTTTGAGTATCATTCCAAATCCAGACCTCTATGGGATATTAATTTTGACTTACATTGATAATTATTATGCTTTATTGTTCTGAACACATTCCACTATGCAATTAATACAAATTTTCAACTGGAATATTTCATTCAGAGATATCTAGGATGTGGTATTTTAGTGTTCCCTTTATTTTTTTGAGCAGTATACATAGATATATATTCACACACACAGCTAATACCTCTGGCTTTGTCTCTTTCCTGCTCAAATGCACCACCCATAGGAGAAAAGAACCTGCAGAGAGAAGTGTTTTGTGCTACACATTTCGGCAGCCTTTAAATGTAAAAAATGACCCTGCCGCAAAAGCTGACAAAGGTATTTGATGGAAATGACTGATTTCCCACGGCTGTACCTGCAGAAAATTGATGATAATGCTGTCTAACCAATTCATTATGATTTGTGACTTTATTCGCAAGCAGGTTGAATTTATAAATGTACCAGTCATATGTTGTGTATAATTTGACAAAGCACCGTTCTCATATGAAAGGTTCGTTGACCTTGTTTTATTAATATTGTACTCGATCTGGCGTTAACGCATTAAACAAAAAAAAAGAACTTCAGTAATTAAGCAGCATTGGTCATAATAGTAGAATGTAAATGGAACTGAAGCAACGACAGTTCCAGGAATGAACTATTTTTCTAGGGAGCAAATGCTTATCAGAGGAACTGCTACTATAATGAAACTCAGGCCTGAACTACAGTATGGGCAAAAGATGCAATTGCCCTGTAACTATCACACATATGTGGCAGCATAATTTCTGAGAATGATTCTTTTCCTTGAGCAGTAATATATGTTCCCCTCTCCACCCAGTATTTTCCCTATGAGACCAATACGTCTCAGTCTGACCCTGTGTAAAGTAACATACACTGATCTCAAGATTTGGGGAATCCTACTTATAGTTAATGGTATGACTCCAAAGGTACATGTGCTAATTTTTTGCAGATGTTTTTCTACAAAAGTCATTGCAGTTGAAGAAAATTTCTTATGCATTTGCCGCATTTTATATCACCGGCTCAGAGTTTATGCACTTGCTATTTAATGCAAACTGAATAGTTGGATTCTGATATGCTGAATACTTTCTTAAATATTTATAGGAATCACCTCTTTTTCTGATGCAAAGTTTCAAATCCATAGTTTTAAGAGCTAAGATGCTGAATTTCTATCATTACCACTAGAGGGAGCTCAGGAGCTTCCTGCATACTGTTCATGTAGTGACATCGATAATAAAGCAGTATGCAGTAAGCTACCTCTAGTGGTGGCTGCTGGCAGGAAACATCTTTTGTTTTGTTTTTTTTCTGAAAAAGCTGTAAATCGCTTTCATAAATGCAGATGTAAAACTTAGCAGTCACTGGCACTGCATAACATTAACACTGGCCCATACCTTTTTTCATCCATCATGGACCTGGTGACTGCTCTGCCAGGGAAATTGCAGGAACTCAGCCTAGAGGTGGCAGACTTGTGCACAGTTGTTTTGCAGGGCCAAGTCACTTCAGGCTTAAGGTCCACGGCTCTCAATAAACCCAGGGAGGACTGGAGTGGGGTTTAATCTTATTGAAGACAGGTTCTTCCAGGACCAGGGTCTCAAGCTACATAAACTGTCTAAAACAGACCTGGGCAAAGTGCGGCCCGCGGGCCACATCCGACCAAATGGCTGTTCCCGTTGGGACCGTGGACCAAGACAGTCAAGGGACTGAAACATTGGCCCTGGCCCATGGGCTGCAACATGTCCTTCTCAGTCTGTCCTCCACCTCCCACTGTCACCACTATCTGCATCCTTGTGAATGCATTGGTGGAGGAAGAGCCGCCGGCCCCTTCTATCACAAATCAGCTTGAGACAGCTGATGCGATGAAGTCATTTTATTGAATCAGCTGTGCACTGTGGAGAGTCGAGGCATCGGAGGGAGCAGAGGCAGAACAGGAATGAGGTGAGTATGGGATGTTTTGCTGGACATGAAGAGACAATGTGTGTCTCATGCTAGATGAGAGGAGGCTATGGGGGTCTTATGCGGACATGGGAAGGCTGTGTGGGTCTCATGTTGGTCAAGAGGATGCTATGGGGTTCTCATGCTGGACATGTGAGAGGCTATGGGGGTATCATGCTGGACAAGTAGGTGGCTATGGGGATCTTATGCTGGACATGAGGAGGCTATGGGGTTCATGCTGGACATGGAGAGGCTATGGCGCTCTCATGCTGGACATGGAGAGGCTGTGGGGCTCATGCTGGACATGGAGAGGCTATGAGGTTCTCATGCTGGATATGGGGAGGCTATGGAGTTTTCATGCTGGACATGGGGAGGCTATGTGGGGTCTCATGCCTGGACATGGAGAGGCTATGGCGCTCTCATGCTGGACATGGAGAGGCTGTGGGGCTCATGCTGGACATGGAGAGGCTATGAGGTTCTCATGCTGGATATGGGGAGGCTATGGAGTTTTCATGCTGGACATGGGGAGGCTATGTGGGGGTCTCATGCTGACATGGAAAGGCTATGTGGGCTCTCATGCTGGACATGGGAAGGCTATGTGGGCTCTCATGCTGTTCATGGGAAGGCTATGTGGGTCTCATGCTGATCATAGGGCTCTTACAATATGGTATATAGTAGGATGCCAGCATACTTAATTCTGCTCAATATGAAGTGATACAATTAATTTTAATATAAAATAATAATAAATAATATGTTAATATTAATAATGAGCAGAATTAATTTCAAGCTATTGGTCCGGCCCTCCACAACAGCCATGGTCTCTCACTCGGCCCCTCAGGAAAATTATTTTATCTCCCTTGGTCTAGACCAATACCCATAAATCTCCATTGACTCTGCACCTCTGAGCCAAGGGTATTTTACTCAGGTCGTTCGAGTGATACATCTGCAGGTCGAGTTCATTCACTCGGAATTATTTGATTGTTATGTGCTAGAAGGCTTGCCCTCTCCTGTGGTTCTTGGACTACCTTGGCTTATGCTGCACATTCCCATAGTAGACTGGCAGTCTCAGGAGGTGGTAAGGTGGAGCGAATACTTTCAAGGACATTGCTTGGGCACTCAGTTAGCTAGAGAGTGGATACTTAGTCTCTGCCGGAATACCTGTCTGTCTGACTTTGGGGATGTGTTTTTAAAACAGGGGTGTCAAGAACTCCCTCCTCATTGTCCTTATGATTGTGCCATTAATCTTATTGCTGGGGCCAAGCTACCCCCAAGAGCAGGTTATATAATATTTCTGGTCCAGAGAGACAGGCCACAAAGGACTATATCACAGAAAGCCTGGCAAAGGGTCATATCAGACCTTCCTCATCTCTCGTTGCAGTGGGTTATTTTCAAGATGGAGGTGACGCTTCTGCCTAGATTTCCACAAATGTAATCGGATCACGGTCCAGGATCCATATCCTCTCCTTCTTATTCCAAACTTCTTTAACCAGATCGTCGGGGCAAAATGGTTTTCTAAACTGGACCTAAGGGAGGCATATAATCTAATTCAAATTAAAAAGGGGGATGAGTGGAAGACAGCCTTTAATGCACCTGAGGGGCACTACGAAAACCTTGTAATGCCATTTGGGTTGACTAATGCTCCCGCCGTCTTTCAGCATTTTTTAAGTGACTTTTTTTGCACCTGGCAGGTAGATTTTTGGTAGTCTATCTTGATGACCTATAGATTCACATCAGATACATGTCAGACAGGTCTTACAAATACTCAGGGACAATAAATTATATGTCAAACCAGAGAAATGTATGTTCTCAATTCAGGAGATCCCTTTTCTGGGATATTACTTATCATCCACCAGTCTTCTTATGGATACGGTAAAAGTCTGGGCTGTACTGCATTGGGATCGTCTTCAAAACTTAAAAGCTTTGAGAAGGCTTTTAGGTTTCGCCAATTCCTACCTTAATTTCATCAAGAACTTTTCAGTAGTGGCCAATCCGCTGACGGATGTGATCAGGAAAGGGATAGACTTTCTAAATGCTCCAGTCCAGCCAGTGAGGCATTTGATATTTTAGAGAATTTTTTTGCTTCTGCGCCAATTCTTACACAGCCTGATGTCACTTAGCCATTCATTGTAGAGATAATACTGGTATATTGGTGGTGGTGGACAGCTTCAACAAGATGTCTCATTTCATTGCGCTACCCGCTTTACTTAATGCCAAGACCTCGGTGCAAATTTTTATCAAACAAATCATGAAGTTACATGGAATTCCTTCTGATATTGTTTCCGACCGAGTTGTGGAATTTATTTCCAAATTTTGGAATGCATTTTGTGCTCAATTGGGGGTCCATCTTTTATTTTCTTCTGCCTTTCATCCACCGTTTAATGGGCAAACTGAACATGTGAACCAGAATCCTTAGACATATATCTTAGATGTTTAGTGTCTGAGTATCAGGAGGCTTGGGTTTCTTAAGGGCCTGTCACACTAAGCGATATCGCTAGCAATATCGCTATAACGTCACTGGTTTTTGTGACGTAGCAGCTATATTGCTAGCGATATCGCTGTGTGTGATACTTACCTCCGACCGGCTCCCCCGCTGATTATCGCTGATCGCGCGAGAACGTCCTGGACCGTTTCTTGTCGTCAGCTTCCTGCTGGACTTCCTGTGGCACCGACGAACGGCACGTGGACGCGGGCAGGAGGACTTCAGGATCGCCTCGTCTGACAGGTAAGTAACGACCCCCGACCGCTGCTATGTCGCCGGTGAGACCTGCCTGTGTGGCAGCTCACAAGCGACCACTTAGCGATGCACCAGCGATCCTGACCGCGTCATATCGCTGGTCGGAATCGCTGGTGCATCGCTAAGTGTGACAGTACCTTTACTTACCTCTACCTGAATTTGTGGTGAATAATCGTTGTCATTAGTCCACTGGCAAGGTCTTGTTCTTCGGAGCATAAGGATTTCATCCTCAATTCTGCTCTTTTAATAGGAATCATTCTTCAGGAGTACCTGAGAAGGAACAGTTTTTATCTATTTCATCAGTGTGCAAGATGTTCTTGATAATTTGAAGAAGATGGGGTGCAAATATAAGAGTGTGGCTGATCGGAGACTTTTGATGCATACAGACCTGTGTGTTGGTGACTTGATGTGATGGTCCTCGAAGAACAGTAAGTTGAAGATTTTGTTATGGAAATTGGGACCCAGGCTCATGGGTCTCTATAAGATTGTGGACTCCGCCAATCCAGTAGCGTTTTGACTTGCCACCCGCTTTTAAGATTCTTAATATGTTTCACCGATCTCTACTTAAAAAATATATTGCTTCCTCTGAACCATCTCCACCAAAATCTTCCTCAGTCATTGTTGATGGGAATTTGGAATTTCAGATAGCTAAGATTATCAATCGTCACTTGGATAGTCGGTCTCTTTAGAATCTGGTACACCTCAAGGTTTAAAGTTCCGAATAAATAATGTGGGTACCAGCACCTAACATCCATGTGATCAGGTTGGTCCAGTATTTTCAATAGGCATACCCAGATAAACCCAGCCCTAAGTTTCCAGAGGTTCCTCTTAGAAGGTGGGGTAACTGTCACGGGGATACAGCGAGAGAGAAGGGCCAAAAGATCGTGGCATTTGGTTTCACAAACTCCTGCACTGGTTAGAAGTACTTCACCATTTTATTAAACAGTGCAGTTTTTTTCCTTGCTGGCTTCCTGTTCAATTGAAGCTCCTGGATCTTTCCTATCTGGATTGTCTCAGCTGTTCAGTGTTGGCTACTCCCCTCTGCTATATATGCTTGCCTCTGGCACTTAGGAAATGCAAATGTTAGTTCTTACTGCCTGGTTTGGAGTTGGAGGTGTAGTTCGTGGTTGGAGTTGGCCTTTAGAGATTTGTTCAGGAGATTGTTGCTTGGGCTTTTGTTTGTGTGCACACCCTCATCCTCTCCTATTTGGTTTCTCCTTCCTTTAACTCTCCTGTGTTCCACTCTGTATGGCGAGTGTATTTTGTATATTTCATTTATATCTGTCAGTCTTCCCTTGCTTGTCTGGTTAGTTTTATCCTATACACGTCAGCATCTCACTTCCCTGGATGGGGGAGGAGACAGATAGGGGGCTGATATAGGAGCATAGCAAGGCAAGTGAAACCGGCGTCTCCACCTTCAGGATTAATCCAGGGGACAAGGATAGACTAGGGTGCACCTAGTTCTAGGGACCTGTTTAGCGCCCATAGTCCCAAGACACTGCACAACAGTATTGCCTAGTACACCTTAGAATTAATCTGGCTGTTGCTGTCTTCAAGTCACGTCATCAATAATCACTAGTGACCCAGTGGTAGCCTTGCATGCCTGCGTCATCACACTGCCTCCAGCATGTGTTACAGTGGATGTGCTGTGCTGAGGATCAGGAGCCGTTCCTAGCCTTCCATGCTTTCTCTGGTACAGGTTGATCTTAGTTTTGCTTTTCTAGACCTGGGTGGCTTCTGTAGATATTTCTTGACAAACTCTAATCTGTCCTATTTTTAAAGCTGATTAATGGTTTGGATCTTTTGGTAAACCCTCTGTATTTGCTCTCATGAGGTCTTCTCTTTGTGGTACACTTAGATACTTAAACACCGACTTCCTGGAGAGTGTTCTTCACTTAGGAGGATGTTGTGAAGGGATTTTTCTTCACCATGCACAGGATTTTCTGATCATGCACCACTGTTGTTTTAGATGGATGTCCATGCCTTTTTGAGTTCCCAAGTTCACCAGTGCGATTTATTTTTGGAGAATGTACCAAACTGTTGATTTGACCACTCCTATTTCTACTATCTCTCTGATGGATTTCTTCTTTTCTCATTCTAATGATGGTTTGTTTCCCTTCCATTGAGATCTTTTTTGTCTGTATGTTGTGGGTTCACAGCAACAGCTTTAAAATGCAAATTCCACACCTGGAGTCAACCCCAAACCTTTTACCTGTTTAATGGATTAATTAGGGAACAGCCCATTAAAAAGCTTTTGAGATAATTGTCCAATTACTTTTGGTCCCTTCAAAAAGAGGGAGCTCCATATTAAAGGACTGTAATTCCTAAACCCTTACTTCAATTAGGATGTAAAAATACCCTCAAGTTAAAACTGAGAGTCGGCACTGAGCCGCTATCGATTATATAACTGGATCTTGAATATGTTTTGGTAAACGGCTAAAATGTCAAAACTTGTATCACTGTTCAAATATTTCTGGACCTAACTATATATAATACAGTTGGTATAACCTGGGCATCTTCTGTGTGTATATACTTCTTCCTCACCCCCACTGGGGGTGGTCTTTGTTGTCCTTTTTCAATCTTGGGTCCCCTATCAGAGGCCTGGGAGTTTGAGGGTTCTGCGTGTCAGGAACACCGCACTGCTCTTGCTCACTGAGCCAGAGCGCGTGTCCTGAGTACAAAGACTGTGCACAAAGATACCTGCAGAGCGGGCAGCAGTGGTGACAATGCATGCTCCAGGACCTGAATCACGTGACTGCTGGGGGCGTGGCCTAAGCTCCACGGAGCTATGAGTTGCAGGGAAACTCCTAGAAAGGTAACTAAAGGACAATGCTACCAAGGGGCATAGACAGAGACAGAAACCAGATCAAGCCTGATCATGGATTCCTCCATGTTAGCCACCTCCATTATCTGTCGATGGTACATCCCATACAGCGGCTTGTCTTGCTATGGTGCTTCATGTTCCTGCGCTTCCTTCCAGATCTGTTGTTGTTGCTGCTTTAGGCTTTCTCTCAGCATCTCATCTTTTGGTGCCATTTTCCTGATGTATTCCTGGATACTCCTTGTTTCATCCGTGATTGTGGTTTGGATGCTTATCAAGCCTCGACCACCCTCCTTTCTGTTGGTATACAATCTTTGTATGCTAGACTTAGGGTGGAGACATCCATGCATTCTGAGAAGCTTTCGGGTCTTCACATCTGCAGCTTCCATCTCTTCTTTTGGCCAGCACACTGTGCCAGCAGGGTATCTGATAACTGGAAGGGCATATGTATTGAAGGCATGGATTTATTCTTCCCATTGAGCTGGCACTTCAGGACCTGTCTTACCCTTTGATGGTATTTGGATGTTGCTGCTTTCCTTGCCTCCTCATCATGGTTACCATATCCCTAGTGGGATGCCGAGGTACTTGTAGCATGACTGTACATCTGCTATGTGCCATGCTGGTAATTCCACTCCATCAGTCTGGACTACCTTGCCTCTCTTTATTACCAACCAGCCACACTTCTCCAGTCCGAAGGATATACCGATGTCTTCACTGTAGATCCTTGTCAGGTGGATCAGTGAATTGATGTCTCGTTCGCTTTTCGCATACAGCTTGATGTCATCCATGTAGAGGTGGCTGATGGTGCTTCCACTCTTGAACTTGTATCCATAGCCAGACTCTGTAATTATCTGACTGAGGGGGTTCAAGCCTATGCAGAACAGCTATGGGGACAGTGCATCACCTTGGTATGTGCCGCATTTGATAATCACTTGTGCTAGTTGTCTTGAGTTGACTTCCAATGTTGTTCTCCATAGCCCCATTGAGTTTCTGAGATCTGGGGAAGGTTCACAGCTGGCATAACCTGGGCATCTGGGCATCTTCAGTGTAGAATTATATTTTTACAGCTGATATAACCTGGGCATCTGCTGTATGTAAATATATTTGTTCAGGTGGTATAACCTGGTTATCTCTTGTGTATAAGGATATATGTAAAACTGGCACAACCTGGATATTTTCTTCATATAATTATATATGTACAACTGGTATAACCTGGATACCTTCTGTGTATAATTATATTTTTACAGCTGGTATAGCCTGGTATCTTTTGTACATATGTACAGCTGGCATAAATATATCATGTATATAGTGATAGGTACTAATAATACATGATAATGGCATTAATAGTATGCAAAAATAATAATCATAGCTACTAGAAAATAGTTAATGATCAGCATACAGCAAAGTAAACATGTATTCTTTTCAAATGTGTAATAAAGCAGAAAAGGACAATTTCTATTTATACTTATACAAGAAATTATACATTGAAATATTACTGCATTATAATGAGGATGATTTTCTTCATAAGTGTATAATCAGAAAAGAGCTGACACTGGGCTATCAGATGGGCTCGGTAATACTAGTGTAACAATAAGGGTGCTACGGAATCTGATTGCGTGGGATAACACGAGACTGAGACCAAAGCTGATGTAAATAATAAGTGAAACAAAATTAATAGAGCACTTCCTGCAATAGTAGCAAAAACACAGCACAATATAGTAATGTCCAGTGAAACTGAAGAGCTGGGAGCTACCGCTAATATGAACCAGTCCAAATGTAGTATGACGCAGGTGTGCACTAGGCACTAAACGTGATAGTCCAGGAGTATATACGAGAGAAAGCATACGGCCCTTAATGAGGGAGTCCAGCGATATTATGGATGAGCATGCACACCGCACTAACGTGTAAAAATCCAGCAATCATATAAGTGAAAATACACACGGCACCTAGACATAGAAGTCCAGCAATTCAGAGGAGTAGCATTAACAGAGGAAGATCACCACATGTACCTTTTGGGCTGAAAGTCCCTCACAAGTCCAGCACCGCAGTACACACAAACACAGACCAAGAGGAGATGGCGACGTCAGGATTCCTTACTGACCACAGCAGTTCCAGAGGCAAACAGCTCCTTACTAGAAGTCCAGATAGCAGTTATCGGGGAGTCGTACAGGGGACTGTAGGCAGCAGAGCATGGAGAGGCGGAGCGCCGAGTAACGAGCAGCAGCAGGGAGTCTACCAGTAGACAAGCAGGAGCTCAGGAGCCAACAGCAAGAAAATACTCAGGCAAAGAGGAACACACAACCTGGACTTAAATCACAAAACTGTCATGATCACGTGTGTCAGGTCGCAGATGATACCGCAAGGCGGACCCGTAACACACGTGACCCTGGATACACCGCCTCCAGTGGGGCGCATTTAAATAATAACACGTGCAGGTGGATACGCCGCCTCCACCTGGTGAATTTAGGTATTACACGTTATAAATATATTTCTGGAAACACCGCCTCCAGTAAGGCGCATTTAAATAATAAAGGGGGGAACCTGGGACACATTAACAATGGTGGGCCCTGCGATAGGGAATGGGGAAAAGGAGACCTCCTGCACTCCCCTGAGCCAGTGTCCCTACACTCCTCACATTCCCTAAACAGGCTCCGCACCTGTCGCCGCACGCGTACCTTAACGCCCTTGCTCGCCCTGACCCTAAACCCTCACTAGGGAATGGGTCGGTGCGGAGACTAATCCCACCACTGCACTAACAACACACATGAGGAAAGAGACAATACAGGGGAAACACCACTTATCTTTGCTCTGTTGCGTGCGCTCCTAGCAACAGAGCCCACCACCTGCGTGCATCTTCCCCTCCACCTGGATCCATCACCATAACTGGATCCATCACCATCGTGCAGCCTGGGAGCAGAGTCCATCACCACTTGCAGCAGTCCAGTACACAGAGTCCCAAGATGAGTCCAGCCTCTGCCAAGAATCCAAGCATGCTCGAGTCCAGTTCTCAGCAACCAAGTAGTGCATGCTGAGTGCAACTCTCTTCCAAGTCGCCACTCCTCCAAGCCATGCCCGCACTTCCCACCGACACCACAAACTGCGACTCCACCAAGCCATGCCAGTCCTTCCTGCAGACACCATTAGCTGGCACTCATCCTCTCTGGCTGACTGCGCAGGACTCCTATCCCGCTCCATCCTTCCACCAGGCTCTCCAACAACTCAGAAAGAAATATCACCAGCCGTGAGTGAACCCCCTAAGCACACCTTTATAGGGAGTCACACCTGATCCCTAATTAAGTGAACATTAACCTAAACCTATGGTGCGATACCGCTAACCACCACCGGGGACAGTCAAAACACCTTTGAACTCAACCAAAGTAAAAAAAGTTCACTTTGTGCTTTTAATACCGCCAGATCCAACACTGGATCATGACAGTACCCCCTCCTTAATGAGGGGCCTCTGGACCCTCAAGACCACCCCTCATTAGGGAAACACCTACAGCGGGGATGCCCAGACCCTGAGTTCACCCCACCATTCCCTGACACTTCAGGTTTATGACAAACACCGCTGATATTGGCAATATATGTTCCTTTTGGAGGCACCACTCATCTCCACAGGGCCGACCTGGGGAACGAGTTAATGTATGTGTAGGTTTGCTCAGAGCTGATCAGACTCCACAACACATTTCCACAAGATGTTTTTTGGTGGCACACATACATGCTCGTTCACACACAGGTCCGGACCTGAACGTTTATTGCACACATACATTTGTCATTTTTTGGTGAACTCACTCTGGACTTGACCGAGGCGTCCCCCTGTGACACCACACTCACACCCCCACTATTCACCAAGGGACACACCCTCCAACCCTTTCACCATGAGGACTGCGCCTCCTAGGGTTGGTTAATGGCGAGGGTAGAGATTTGTCCCTACTCCCCCGCAGCACACACCAGGAGGAGAAGGGGACCGGGAAATGGAGGAAATATACTCTCGCTTGTCGCCTCCACACGACCAGGAGGGCGGCTTCTTCGATGGTATGAAGATTTGGCGTAAAACCCCGCGGACTATCACACCAGTCAGCTCACCACAGGGGCGTACCCCTTCACCTCTGGGAATACCAGGCAGCTCCGTGGGGCACCATTCCTCCCACCTGCCTGGGTGCACCCGCCTGCATGAACCAGTCCTGCTCCCCAGCAGCGACTCTAGGGGGTTTTAGTACCATAGCCGCAGGAATATGGAGGAAAATATATACATACTCGCTGGTCGCCTCCACACGACCAGGAGGGGCGGCATCGAAGATTTGGCATGAGCCCCGCGGACTATTCACCAATCTGCTCACTACAGGGACGTACCCCTTCACCTCGGGGAATACCAGGCAGCTCCGTGGGGCACCATTCCTCCCACCTGTCTGGGTGCGCCCGCATGCATGAACAAGTCCTGCTCCCCAGCAGCGACTCTCGGGGGTTTTAGTACCATAGCCGCAGGAATATGGAGGAAAATATATATATACTCGCTGGTCGCCTCCACACGACCAGGAGGGGCGGCATCGAAGATTTGGCATGAGCCCCGCGGACTATTCACCAATCTGCTCACTACAGGGACGTACCCCTTCACCTCGGGGAATACCAGGCAGCTCCTTGGGGCACCATTCCTCCCACCTGTCTGGGTGCGTCCCCTGTAAGAGCAAGTCCCGCTCCCCAGCAGCGACTCTACACCTAGTCTGCTCACCACAGGGATGTACCCCTTCACCTCGGGGAATACCAGGCAGCTCCGTGGGGCACCATTCCTCCCACCTGCCTGGGTACCTCCCCGTGCGAGAGCAAGTCCCGCTCCCCAGCAGCGACTCTAGGGGCTTTTGCCAGACCGCAGCCGCCATTTTTGTTTCTCTGGTTATCTGAGCAGAGGCCCCAGACCCTGATAACTGCTGCTACAGCGGCTTAAACACACCTTGCCGCTCCCCACTGCACCTCAGTGAGGACCGGCAGCAATTACCAAAGGTCTCCACATGGCCAAAGCTCACCAGAAAAAAAAGTAAGGGCTGGTGATAATGTCATGATCACGTGTGTCAGGTCGCAGATGATACCGCAAGGCGGACCCGTAACACACGTGACCCTGGATACACCGCCTCCAGTGGGGCGTATTTAAATAATAACACGTGCAGGTGGATACGCCGCCTCCACCTGGCTAATTTAGGTATTACACGTTATAAATATATTTCTGGAAACACCGCCTCCAGTAAGGCGCATTTAAATAATAAAGGGGGGAACCTGGGACACATTAACAATGGTGGGCCCTGCGATAGGGAATGGGGAAAAGGAGACCTCCTGCACTCCCCTGAGCCAGTGTCCCTACACTCCTCACATTCCCTAAACAGGCTCCGCACCTGTCGCCGCACGCGTACCTTAACGCCCTTGCTCGCCCTGACCCTAAACCCTCACTAGGGAATGGGTCGGTGCGGAGACTAATCCCACCACTGCACTAACAACACACATGAGGAAAGAGACAATACAGGGGAAACACCACTTATCTTTGCTCTGTTGCGTGCGCTCCTAGCAACAGAGCCCACCACCTGCGTGCATCTTCCCCTCCACCTGGATCCATCACCATAACTGGATCCGTCACCATCGTGCAGCCTGGGAGCAGAGTCCATCATCACTTGCAGCAGTCCAGTACACAGAGTCCCAAGATGAGTCCAGCCTCTGTCAAGAATCCAAGCATGCTCGAGTCCAGTTCTCAGCAACCAAGTAGTGCATGCTGAGTGCAACTCTCTTCCAAGTCGCCACTCCTCCAAGCCATGCCCGCACTTCCCGCCGACACCACAAACTGCGACTCCACCAAGCCATGCCAGTCCTTCCTGCAGACACCATTAGCTGGCACTCATCCTCTCTGGCTGACTGCGCAGGACTCCTATTCCGCTCCATCCTTCCACCAGGCTCTCCAACAACTCAGAAAGAAATATCACCAGCCGTGAGTGAACCCCCTAAGCACACCTTTATAGGGAGTCACACCTGATCCCTAATTAAGTGAACATTAACCTAAACCTATGGTGCGATACCGCTAACCACCACCGGGGACAGTCAAAACACCTTTGAACTCAACCAAAGTAAAAAAAGTTCACTTTGTGCTTTTAATACCGCCAGATCCAACACTGGATCATGACAAAAACAGACAGGAAGTTCCATGACAGGGCGAGATACAAGACTCCATCTTGAAAAAGGGCAAACAGGCACAAAGGAAAGTCCAGAATCCTTATAACTGGGTAACAGTAGACGGAACATTGTAGTAATGGGCTAATAATGCTCTTTATACTGTAAAATTGTGTAACCTAATACAACTGTTAAGTACTTTGTGACCATCTTCTATTTATCCAGTTGTTGTAGATAGAAAACACTTTTTATGTCCGTCAATGACCAATAATTTATCACTGTGGCATATATAATGTTTTCTGAGTGAGACGACGTGAAAGTAGTGACCACAATCTGTCCAATCACATTT
Source organism: Dendrobates tinctorius (assembly GCF_039654945.1). NCBI lineage: Eukaryota > Metazoa > Chordata > Amphibia > Anura > Dendrobatidae > Dendrobates > Dendrobates tinctorius. Next base: position 7,518,180 of record NW_027361881.1, on the reverse strand, counting down.
ATTTGGATTTCAATGGCAAAACTAATTAAATCAGCATAAATAGTTGTGATTTGAATAATACGTAAAGTGTTTGAGCTTTTAGGCAGGGAAATGAGCCATAATTTACGGGTAGGGTAGTTAATTTTTTTTTGCTATAATGGGTCTAAGAAAAGGGATGCAACTTTCAAGTCTTGAGTAGAAATCTCTGAAGTTATGTGCTTACAGCTTCTAACTATTCACAAAATATTAGAGCAGGGGTGGGGAACCTTATGCCCCAGGGCCATTTACGGCCCTCGATGACCTTTTATCCTACCCTCGAGCAGATTCTCAGAGAATGAATTCTTGGGCAGGGAGCTGTATTTTCATTGCAACCAGCTCGTTAATTTCTTCTTGCTCTGTTAGCACATATACAGTGTTCACTACTGAACACTGAAGGGCATGCAATGAAAGATTACGTCCTGACTCCAGTGTCAGAGTCAGGATGTACTTTGTGGGCGGAGTTTGTACGGCCCCCGAAGCTTGGTATAAATATCCAAATACATTCCCCACCCCTGTATTAGGGAATGGCCCTTAAAGGGTCTTTTTCATTACACAATTGTTTACATCAAGTTTTTTAATGTTGGTCCGTTCACGACTGCCCACTGTTTTTTGACGGTCGATGGCTTGGGTTTCGAGGCTGTAGCGACATCTTCTGACATGAAGCTGGAGCAGGTCGAGTCTCAAGCTGTCAGCTACAGGCTAAGGATAAGATCAAAGCGGTTTATCACCTTTTCTGCCTTCTCTTATACCAGTTACATGGCACTTAGTTACTCAATGAGAACTATGTAGCAAAAAGGACCATCAGCAATCCGTATGCTTCTATTAGTCCTGGCAATCGCATTATATTATATATATATCTATATATATAGATATATATATATTTTATTTCTATAGCGCCGACATAGTCTACAACACTTTACATTTTAGAGGGGACTTGTACAGACAATAGACATTACAACATAACAGTAACACATAGATCAAAACAGATGCCACAAGAAATGTTTGGAATGGAATATTTATATATATAAAATATATATAAATAGAAAATGTAAATACATAATATAAAGAGAAAAAATAATAATGGAACAGCACAATAACTGAGAGAAAAAGGGGTGCAAAGTCTCCCAAACAATCTGGTTGTAATAATATACGGTAATAAAAAAAAGAAAGGCAACACTTGAAAATAATAAAAAAGAAAAAGTGGACTTTTATTAGCTTATGTGGCAATGCTTCAGTTCACAGAACCTTTCCAATAAATGCAGTAAAATGAAAAAAAAAAAATATATACTGTATATATATATATATATATATATATATATATATATATATATATATATATATATATGGAAAAAATATGTCCCAAAAATCTGAAAAAACCCAAACCATTATTTAGCAGTGGAATGAGACAAAAAGAAGTACAGGTGGACTCTTTGCTTTTTGTTCTTATGCTTGTCAGAAAAGATGGGCAATTAACCAAAAAAAAGCATAATAACAAATGTAGTCGATTTGAACTGTATCTCATTACAATCTTTGACTACCTTGGCGGGTCCATCTGAATCCCAAACAGAGTAAAGTATGTTGTATACAGAGTATAATGGTAAAAGCAAATATATATTGTGCCACGAATATCAAATTCTACCCTATGTAAAAAACTAACTAAACATCACTGTGTTAGATACAGTGTCTAAAAGTTGTTACTAATAGCGGTAGATAACACAATAGTCATACTTGCCTATATCACACATAGAAGGCTTTGCCCTGTGTCCCTCCACCCCGACACGTGTTTCATCCATTTTACTCTGCAGATATCACATACCCCTTTGGGCTAATCCATTACATGCAGCCTCAGACATGAGACACCTTTGTTTTTACTTTTTTTTGCATTCAATGTTACTAATAACGCTTATTAAGAGGATTTATAGCACTTTTTGTTTGTTCTGAGGCATATACATATATCAGGGCATTGATACATAACTGTTTTAAGTGCAATCCTATATACATGACATCTATTTATAGATTTAAGGATGTTTTGAAGATTGATTCTATTAATTGATACTTTTAGCCTATTAAAAAAAATAACAAGAGAGGAAGATGGTAATGTAGGAAATTTGTATTACATGCATGAATTATTAAACCGTCAAAAAACTTATGTGAAACATTTTTTGTCCTTATGTTACGACCTCGGTAAAGTAACAAGTATGACCAATTGCAGTGGCCAACATAAACTAAAATGTCATTGTGAAGAGAAAGAAAAAATAGGATGGCACTCACCGTTCATGTGAATCAAATCACTTTATTTCACATACACAAGGCATCGGCAAAGGCACGGGAGCAATGTGCTGGAAGACGGACAACAGCTGTTTTGCGCTCAATACGCTTCAACAGGTCCTATGCTCAGAATACAGGTAATGCAAATAAAACACATGTGTGAATAATAACTCCTCCCCTTCACCTGAGCATGTCTTGTGACTCCTCTACCAAAAAAACTGTTTAATGAAAAAAACAAAAAACAAAAAAACAAGAAGATAAAAAACATTTCCCTCTACAGCACTATAATACAATTAAAAAAAAAAAAAAACCTCAAAAAAATTTCTCAACATTTTTTTTTTTTCCTCTTTCTTTTTTCTCCCTTTTTTATTCCTTTATATTACATATTCAAAGGAATACAGCCATATCTACCTTTTCATTTAACCCTAATGGACCTGTGGCTTTAGTGCGGAGAATCCATCTAGCTTCAACCTGCAAAAGACGCTTATCATGATTCCCTCCATATTGCGGTGCAGAAACTCTTTCAATACCAGCAAAACACAGTGCCTCCGCATTTCCACCATGGATTTTCCTCATGTGTTCTATAAGTCTGGGGACTCCTTTTCCTGTGGTAATTGAATTAAAATGTTCTCTAAACCTGATGTGAAGAGGCCGAATTGTTTTGCCAATGTAGAAAAAACCGCATGGGCAAAATAGGACATAAATCACAAAGGAAGTTTTACATGAGACAAATTCTTTTACCTCGTGATACACAGATCCCATTTTTACAGTTTTTCCACTCAGCTTAAAGGGGCACCAAGGACAATTCTTGCACTTGTAGTTCCCTACTGGATTCCAACCAATTGTTCCGTTTATCCTGATATCTATTTTTTACCAGCAAATCTCGGAGATTAGTACTCCGTTTACTTGCAAACAGGGGACCTCTGCCGACCACATCCAATAAATCTCTATCACCTTCCAAAAGATGCCAGTTTTTCTTTTTGCTTTCTGCTCTGATTATTAGTGATCGCTAAATCATCACTAATAATCAGAGCAGAAAGCAAAAAGAAAAACGTTTTGTGTTTAGTTTTACCTTTAACTCTATGGACAGACATATTAGAACTGTAATCAGACAGAACTGGCATCTTTTGGAAGGTGATAGAGATTTATTGGATGTGGTCGGCAGAGGTCCCCTGTTTGCAAGTAAACGGAGTACTAATCTCCGAGATTTGCTGGTAAAAAATAGATATCAGGATAAACGGAACAATAATAATACGTCACTCAGGCACGCCCACCCCATGAGCTCACATATAGCTCTGTTCCCAGTCAGCGGGCAAGTGCGCCTGCGCAGTCAAGATGAAATGACATAGCAATATGCATGACTTAGGAAAGTCTGACTGACGGCTTCACTGTAATGACCCCTCCCAAAACCCACACTTACCCCTTCTTAACTTAAATAAGACACGACTGCGTGACATTGGATGTAAAAGGCCACAGCAGCCCCGTTTATTAACACCAAACAAGCAATAACATTTTATCCATAAACGTAGAAATATTCCATAAACATAACCACCAGCAAAAGGAGGGGGGGTAAATGAAGAGTCCATTGTACATGATTGCAACACCAGCTCCACCACGTGCCCTCAGCCGCACCACACCGGCTCGAGGACACCCAGCCGAGTGTTGCAAAACCCATTGTACATGATTGCAACACCAGCTCCACCACGTGCCCTCAGCCGCACCACACCGGCTCGAGGACACCCAGCCGAGTGTTGCCCAACCAATGTCCTGCTGGGACCCAGCCCAGCAGGGACCCACGTTAACATGCCCCGCTGTGACCGAGCACAGCAGGGTCCCACGTTAACGTCCCGCTGTGACCCAGCACAGCTGGGACCCACCTTAACCAAGTATACCATTGCACCACCAGGGGTAACCCGCTCCTGCACTGGGTTCACCCCCACGCTCTTTGTGCAATCCACCGACTTCAAATAGCCCCCTCCTTTCCGCCGACTGCTGCGACAACGTCAAACCTCTTCTTCTCTTCACCATGTCGATCTCCGAAGATCCTAAAATTAGGGCGGGAGGGCGGGACGATTCCGGACGTCTGCAAGGTAAGGAATGACCATCCCCCCACAGTTCTGCCCTATATATCCATCCCACTACTGACCACTCCCTGCCAACTCACATTGCACAATAAGCCCCATAGCTCCAACCCACACCTTCCCCACAAGCACAAAGCACTACTGACCACTCCCTGCCAACTCACATTGCACCATAAGCCCCATAGCTCCAACCCACACCTTCCCCACAAACACAAAAGCACTACACCTTACCCTTCACTAACCCTCAGGCCTAGCATCCCTCCTTAGTCATGTGCGCCCTCCCTGTAGCCCCTTTGGGGCAGGTGTCCGGGCTTGCCTATAACAGGCACATAACACACAAAATGCTAAGCGCGAGGCTCCCTTGCTTCTCGCAATGGTTGGTCTATCTAAAAAACACAGAAATGTACCATAGTAGTCCTGCTGTGGTTCAGAGAGACGCCTATGTGGTCAGAGTAAATGGGGTGAGGTTACATCATGAGCGCGTCACTCAAGCATGCCCATCCCATACGCCCACATTATAAAACAGGCACATGATGATGACCTGGGAAAGTTTCTTGCTTAGAAATACATGGCCAAGAACGCCTATGGCATCAGATATTAGTGTTAAATTAGGGCGCCGCAAATGCTCCCTACCTATCAGTAGTATCCCACCACAGTAATACGCCTGCGCTGACATTCAAATTTAAAATGACCCTAATCGGAGTCAAATAGCCACAGCGCCTGCACAAACAGGGAAAGCAGGGTAGGGCGATGCTGAGAGATGGCATGATGTCACTCAAAAGCACCCACCCACAAGGTTTACATGTGTTAAAAAATGGCCGGCATATAATGACGACAAATGGGGGTTCCCAGCCAAGAAGCACATCAAAACAATGCCTGCGCTACTGCAGGCAGTGCTAACTACAACAAAACAAGTCACAGAGAAGCCCGACCCACACACAGTGGCCCAACCAAGATGGCTAAAGTACAAGCACACAGTTAGAGTATCACAGAAATCATCCAAACGTGGACAGTGGACTTGCTATAGAAGGACATAACTCGTAGTTCACTATCCTACATTAAAAGTGCTCAAATACGATTCTGAACACATATACAGGGAGTATAGGTGGACACCCAGGCTCCCATAGGTAACCTATGAAGAAATACAAGGGTCCACCAGGCTTAGCCCAATCACATTATAGAGAAATATGTAATTAATAACTCCATGATGGAAGCTGGGGATAGAAAGGTTTAGACCGGACTAATCCAAGTATGCCCAAAAAATGTGAAAAAAGAAAAAACCCTCCAGTATTAAAATGTGATATGTGGCCCCCTGACAACATCAGTAGATGGTAAAGAGAGTTGACCAACAGAAGGTCACAATTCACACATGGATTGAGTACACTAAACAGTTAAACAGAGATGGAACAATAGCATAGTAGCCAAATGTATGTCGTAAAATCGGAGGTATAAAGAACAGGTAGGTTTGAAGAGACACATTTTAAATACATGTAATAAACACATCAAGTTTAAATCAAAAAGCAAGTGAGCACATGAGCAGGCCCCTATGAGTAGACCTGACTAGAGGAGATGACAGATATAAATGTTATAAGGGCTTTATTAACAACAGAACTAAAGGATTGAAAAACAGTTGAAATACAACTATGATATCGTAAAAGAGAAAAAGCCAAATGGAGGCCATTAATTGAAAAAGAATAATGATAATGCCAGACCATCACAGACAACCAGTCCCATCGGAAAGGACCCAAAGTTAACACTAAAATAACTGTCAACACATTTCCAGTATTATTGTGGAGTCCCAGAATAGTGTTAACCACAGAGATATTCATCAGTCGACAAGCGAGGTCAGTCCATCCTGTTGTCGACCTTGTTAAAGGTTCCAGTAGTTGTCTACCAGGTGAGTGTTCATCCAAGAAAAAGGAAAAAAGCAAGATCCATTCATGACGAGTAGGCTGAAAATTGAGCCCTAGGGACCTGAAAGGGGGAAAGAAAAAGCAAACAAAAATGAAAAAAGGGGGGTTGTGGATACAACCAGGCTGGAAAAAAGGGGAGAGGGGAAAGGGGAGAAATGATGGAAGGACAGAGAAGACGGATGGTGGATTCAGGGCTCAACGGGGGTGCCCCACACCGGCACTACCAGAAGGCAAAGCATGGAGCTAGGTCCTTCTATAGAAATCAGTGTATAGCAACTCTTCGTTGAGACCAAAAGGTGATACACAATCCAAAGAATAAATCCACCTGGCTTCTCGTCGAAGGAGTTCATCTGTAACATTGCCTCCCCTGATGTTGGTACGCACCCCCTCAAGACCCATAACTCTCAAAGAGTCTGGAGAGACCCCATGAAAGTCAAGAAAATGGGCCGCCAGTGAAGTAATAGGTTTGCCCTTACTCTTGTCGGTTCTAGACGTCATAATGGTTGAAAGATGTTGCTGCGTTCTCCGTCGTAGTTCCTGCGTTGTCTGCCCCACGTAAATTTTCTTGCATCCACAGACAAGAGCGTGAACCAGGTTCCGTGATCAACAATTAAAGTACGCCTTCGACTGTAGCTGTGGGGGGCAGACAAAGCAGGGAGATAGCTCGATTAGACAGGATCCGGGAACAAACTGAACAGGCCCCACATACAAAGGTACCCCTATTATCGTGACCCGTTCTAATTTTAGTGACAGGGTGCCTAAAGTGGCTATTTGACAAAACGTCTTTCAGATTTTTCACCCTCCTTGCTACCAAACTGGGTCGTTCCCCAATGAAGTGTCGCAATTTTGGTTCGCTGAGTAGAATACCCCAGTTGTTACCAAGAATTTGGTATATGATAGTGGAATCTCGAAATTAGGCTAACCTGGTTGCGTGTTCCTCATACCCGTGGTGTCAAAAATTCTTCCCTGGGCTTGTTCCTGGAGAACTCAAATGCCCGAGAGATAATCCTCCTTGGGTATCCTCTCTCACGAAACCTGTTAGTAAGTTGACGCGATTCTTCAATAAAGTCTTCAGTGCGGCTGCAGTCTCTCCTGAGTCTGATGAACTGTCCCTTTGGGATTCCCTTCCATAGGTGTTCAGGGTGAAAGCTGTCAAAATGCAATACATTATTTGTTGCTGTTTTTTTACGAAAAAGTGTAGTAGTTATGCTGTTCTGACAGGTCCAAAAAATCAACCGAGCTAAAGGAAAAAGCAGACGTTAGCTTAATATTCCAACAGTTTTTATTTAGCCCTAGAATTAAGTCATTCAACTGTTCTGGGGACCCAGACCAAATGAAGACAATATCATCAATATACCGGTGCCACTTGGTTACAAATTGGGAATAACTGGCCTGTTGGTATACATGTGTCTCCTCCCACCACCCCAAAAAGAGGTTGGCGTAGGAGGGTGCAAATTTGGCCCCCATAGCGATCCCCGATACGTGCTTATAATAAGCCCTATCAAAAACAAAATAGTTCTTTTCAAGGACAAATTTAAGCAATTCCAAGACAAAGGCATCATGGCCTCTATCTCCCGTAGTTTGACGAGTTAAAAAATAGGAGACCGCTACCATACCTAGATTATGTCCGATGTTAGTGTAGAGTGCCTCTACATCAAGGGTGACCAAGATGGTGCCATCCGGTAACTCCAAATCCTTCAGGAGCAATATCAGATGTGATGAGTCCCGAACACATGACTTCAACTTCTGGGCTAAAGGCTGCAAGAAAAAATCAAGATAAGAACATGGTTTCTCATATAGACCCCCAAGCCCGGAGACGATTGGCCTGCCTGGTGGCTCGGTGACGGATTTATGTACCTTCGGTACCAAATACAACGTAGGTACTACCGGATGGCTGGTGGTCAGGAAATCAAATTCTTTCTTGTTAATGATGCCTCCCATATAAGCCCTTGACAATAGTTTATCCATTTGTCCCTTGAAGATAGTGGTAGGGTCAGAGGGTAGTAGTTGGTAGTACTGGGCGTCTGGCTTCAAGGCAATACATGTTCTTGGGCCACAAGACGATGTTACCGCCCTTATCAGCTTCTTTTATTTCAAAGGTATCGTTATTTTTAAGAGTGTTTAAAGCAAGTCTCTCACCCTTACTCAAGTTGCTTTGGCGATGTTTGTCATTTTTAAGTCTCTTAATATCTCTGCATGTTTTCTCAAAGAAAATTTGAATCGTTGGAAATAAAGAAAAATTGGGGGTGGCCTGAGAGGGTAATCTTCCAGTAAATCTGCTCCTCGTGGAATCAGTCTCGTTTTCTGTCAATAGATCTAAGAGGTCACGGAGCACTTGTCTATCCTGCTCTGGAAGCTCGTCAATCAGAGTTGGCTGTTGATACAGCATTTTAAACGTGAGTTGACGACAAAATAAATATAAATCCTTTGTCAGCTCGAATTTATCGAGACAATTTTTAGGTGAAAAAGACAAACGTTTCGTTAAAAGTTGAGTTTCTACTTCTGATATTTTATGTGTAGATAGATTGATGATGCGCAACTCCCCTCCATCAGACATGCTCCTAGACCGAGGGCTACCATCTAATACCGTCTCCGATTGTTGTATCTCGTCTCCCTCTTCGAGCTCGGTGACCAAGCTCGCAGATTCCGGTTTCTTTTTAAACGATGTTTTGGGTTTCCTTCGCCCCCTTCTATGCTGCTTTCTCTGTCGCTTGTGTCGGTAGATAAAAAATCACTACTGAGTGTGGGTACAGTTGTATTGTTATTATCATTAGTCCTGATGTCATTGGCTCTAGGTGTCCTGCGCCTCATGTTGCCCTGATGAAACCATCTAAAAACCTTCTGTTTGTCTAGGTCCATCCTATCTCGTTGGAATTTATTCTTTTTACCTTTAATGATATATTTCTCAAAGCGATCTAAAAGCTCCTTCAGTTGGATTCTGAAGGGATCAACCAGTGTTTTTTTATCAAAGGTATCAAGTTTTGATTCCTTCTCCTTGATCTCATCCTTAATCCTAGATAAAAAAGACTCTATCCTGCTCAATCAACATGTCGATAATTATATAAGAACATTTTTTGAGACCAGTTTCCCAAACCTCCTTAAAGTCCTGATCGACCTCCCATGCTGGGAAGATTTGAACCCTCAGGCCCCGTGGTATGAGGCCCAGTCTTTTATATTCTTCCAAGCTTTTTATGTTCCACCATGTCTTGGTCACTTATGAAGTCCATCAAGTTGGAAGTCAGATTCTGAAAACCCGTATCTAAACAAACATTGGAAGTGACACTACCATTCACTGGGTCAAAAATCTCCTTGACCTGCTCCTGCCAAGCCGCCTCTCTGGCATTTAGGTCCATAATTATACCAATGGGATGTGCCACCGCTCTATAGAAATCTCATTAAAGATGAGAAAAAAATCACTTGAAAATCACAATGAGTGGGCACCATCCAGCTAATATTATTTAAGTCACACCACGGGGATCACCACATGCAAGTAAAATAGACCATGAGACATTACAAGAAGAAAGACTATGCATATATGTGGGATCACCACGCAAAAAAGAGCTAAATCACAAAGCTATATATGAATAATTTTATTATTTGCAGAAAAGCATCAAGAAACAACACACAATTATTTAAAAGCAATACAGAGGGACAAAAAAGTCACCAAGAGATCACAAATAAGGTGGTTGATAACATATAGCCACTGGCTGCAGAAAATAAGTGCACTGAGAGATCTTTATCACACCCTTATAGTCAGGCTACTCATATTGCTCAATATATACAGACAAAATAGAGGGGCTGATTGACATAGCAGGCGCTGTGGCTATTTGACTCCGATTAGGGTCATTTTAAATTTGAATGTCAGCGCAGGCGTATTACTGTGTGGGATACTACTGATAGGTAGGGTGTGTTTGCGGCGCCCTAATTTAACACTAATATCTGATGCCATAGGCGATCTTGGTCATGTATTTCTAAGCAAGAAACTTTCCCAGGTCATCATCATGTGCCTGTTATAATGTGGGCGTATGGGATGGGCATGCTTGAGTGACGCACTCATGATGTCACCTCACCCCATTTACTCTGACCACATAGGCGTCTCTCTGAACCACAGCAGGACTACTATGGTACATTTCTGTGTTTTTTAGATAGACCATTGCGAGAAGCAAGGGAGCCTCGCGCTTAGCTTTTTGTGTGTTATGCGCCTGTTATTGCATATTGCTATGTCATTTCATCTTGACTGCGCAGGCGCACTTGCCCGCTGACTGGGAACAGAGCTATACGTGAGCTCATGGGGTGGGCGTGCCTGAGTGACGTACCTACTACACCACTCTACCCCACCCACTCTGATTACGCAGGCGCCTCTATGACCCACAGCAGGATCGATATGGCACATTTCTGTGTTACTTAGGTAGGCCAATTATCGCGAGAAATGTGGAAACCTCACGCTTGGCTGTTTGTATGTTATACGCCTGCTATTGTATCTCGCCATGTCAATTCATTTGGACTGCGCAGGCGCACTTGCACGCTGCCCGGAAAGAGTTTACTTCCGGAGGGGAGCTCCCCGTGCCATAGCCATGTCTCCTAGTACCTGCACGCCACAAACCGCCAGCTGGTAATTATTTGATATTATTTGTGCTTAAATAGTTGCTTGGAATGGCATTAGCTACACTCACCTTGAGAAAGACACACTAGGTGTTGGAACGCGTGGGTCTCCGTATACCGCCCTGGCTGCGGGCACTTCTTTCAGACTATTGGGCGACTGAGACTATCCATTTGACTGACAGACTTGTGGTGAAGTATACTATCAGTTACTCCGTTTTGAGCCAATTGCTATTCAGCTTTATCATGAGCTTTTTTTCTTTGCTCAGGACACCTGTGAATATTTCTGGGGAGCCACTTTTTGGGGTCGAAATAATATTATCTTCGTATATTTTATAACATGAATATTCCTGATAGGAATATATTGTCTTTGTGACCATGGTGCTTATCTTGTTGACACTATCTTACTACAGGGCACCTTTAGTGGTCTGAACAGAGTGTACCCCATTACACATATATGGTTCTGTTGTCAATCAGCCCCTCTATTTTGTCTGTATATATTGAGCAATATGAGTAGCCTGACTATAAGAATGTGATAAGGATCTCTCAGTGCACTTATTTTCTGCAGCCAGTGGCTATATGTTATTAACCACCTTGTTTGTGATCTCTTGGTGACTTTTTTGTCCCTCTGTATTGATTTTAAATGCTTTTAAATAATTGTGTGTTGTTTCTTGATGCTTTTCTGCAAATAATAAAATTATTCATATATAGCTTTGTGATTTAGCTCTTTTTTGCGTGTTGATCCCACACATATGCATAGTCTTTCTTCTTGTAATGTCTCATGGTCTATTTTACTTGCATGTGGTGATCCCCGTGGTGTGACTTTCATAATATTAGCTGGATGGTGCCCACTCATTGTGCTTTTCAAGTTATTTCTTAATCCTGTGTCAGGAATCCAGAGAGATTATAAAAGAGATTATAGCTTCAAATTTGGGAATTTGGAAAAGGTGGAAACTTTTATCGGTAAAACTATGCAATACAGAACAGAATGGCTGATGCTGCTTATTTCTAATAGTCGAACGAGGGTTCAACAAAGACAAACCCTTCTCTCTCGGCTCCACAAATTACTACTTTTACCAGTCTCATCACCCACATTAGTTAAATAGCAAATCATTGTCACACCGACATTCAGAGGCGAACTGGCAGCCAGAATTAAGCTGATAATGTTAACAGAATTCCTGCCGTACAGAATAAGATTTCAACAGTAATATAATTTATAAGTAGATAAATCACCTAAAAATATAATGCCATTGTGCCTGGCATGAGCAATCAGTAGACGGTGCACCATTACCAGAGTTTCAGCTGTTAATCTGGGTATTTAAAAGCGAGCGCAGAAGAGCTGCTTGCTCATACAATGGACCTTGTAAGAAGGGACAAAACTGTATTCTATTCTATTGAAAATAGACATTTGATATAAACACCCAGAGCGGATGTTTATAAGGACATCAAACTTAAATAACTTAAACATTAAACAAGATAAAGATGAAGCTGCATCTACCATTCATGGCTGAATTTAGGGTGTCATCCTTCACAAGATTCCATGTTGAAGCTTAAATTAGCCACTGTTTCATACCTGTCCTGGACTCCGCTCCCTTCTCCTGGGTCCACTGCTCTCTGTTGTGCTTCACGTTGGTTGTGCCGGTTAATGCGATGTGGATCAATGACATCATCTCCCTACACCTATCTATTTTCCATTGACATGCACACCTATGTCTTGGGATTTTGACTGTAATGTTCGTTATATGGTGTGCGCTCCATTACCTGTACTACTGTGTTTTAACTTGCATCAAACCCTGCTGGGTTCTCCTCCATCTTTCAACCTTCTCCTGAGTTTCCAGTTAGTCCTAGATCCCACGTGTCCTCTAGAAGCTGCACCAATACCTGGGATCGGTATGCCCACCTAGACCAGTGACTTAGCGGATCCAACTCATCTGGAGAGCCCTTACAACCATACACATTAGAACGCAGTCGGTCAAATGATGGTTCGTCTGAATTTCTCCAAACTCCCTCATACACAAGAATGCTTGGCTTGGATGAGCGTTCCTGTGTTTTCTATGGGAGAGCCACTGCCAGATTCCGGCATGAGAAGCTTATCTCCAGGGAGAATAAAAGGAAAGGTCATTGGAAATCCAACAGACTGAATCCTTCTCTCCTCCGGCATCATCTGAAGTGGGAGAGTCGGGAGCCCTTTATACATATTAGATGGTTGGATGACCCTGGCTAAATCAGCGGTTTCAGGCGACTTTTATCTACTGTGTGGAAGCCTTTAAAGTTTAGCATAAAACAATCTATTTGGGGGTGACTTTAAATCAAACACTTGGTGCCAGAATCTAATTCCTATGGGCCAATTCACACATAACCTGTTAGCACTTAGGGAGGATGCGTACCATATGTACATAGATAACAAAAATGCCATAAAAAGCACATGTTCTGTATAATTAGTGGGTGTTAGGGCTGGCGGATAGCACCGAATAATAAAAGATGGTAATGCGGTGCGTTCGCAGCCCGGGGTCCACCGTGCAGAGATGGTAGACTGCTGCTCGGTAATGGCGGACAGAAGCTGGCGGTATAACAGACACACACGGGTTAACTTCACCCGGTGAATAGGAGGCGAACCCTGTTGCTTCACAGGGCCGCGATACCGCAGAGTGAACACTAGTGTTTTGGTCACAGGACCCTGCCCCAAGGACACGGGGTTAGAGTCCCTCTAGACCCACCAGCGTTCGGCGCCGCAACTGTGACGCCAGGGAGAGACCCTTACTAAATGCTGTTGCCTGTTAACAGCCACAGGGCACAGCTGATAGCTCAATACCACACGAGGTACGTACAGCGCAGCTCTGACGGACGCCACTAACCAGCCTAAGCTTTGGGCTGGAAAGCGCATTAGTGGCGCATGGCGCTGCTCAGGCTGTTGTCGCTGAAGGTGCGGTACCACAGTGCCTAAAGTAGTGCGGCGCACACTGGCGCTAGCATGTGATGGGAGCTGGGAGCACTGCGGCGCTAGGCAGTGCCACTACCTGGCGCTGACTGGAACTCTAAACCCTAACAACATATGTATCAGATGGAAGGGGTTTCATAATGAGTCAGTCAGCGTTTCACAAGCATCCATCATCACACATACTACTACAAATTACAGACTATACTAGCGCAAGGCCGAGCGGCTATGCAAACCTTTTATAGCAGCGTCCTTCAGGGACCCTCCTGATGGTCCAATCCGAGCTGGAGAAGGACCTGAGCGTGTGACCCCCGATCTCCAATGAGAGGAAGTCCCACGGGCATGCTCAGAAGGCTGCAAAAAGGACTTAGCCTCTGGAGCTGCTCGCTGCTGGCTAGTGCGGATTGCCAAAGCTGACCCAGAGGTGGCAGCAACAACCAACCTAACAGCACTAGCCTGAGCAAGACACTGAGAACGACGTCTTTGCTGAGCAGGCTCCTCTGCGGCTGGGACTGAAAGGGAGACTGGAGAAGGCAAGGCTCGAGATTCCTCCTGTGCAGAAGCAGGAATCCGACACCTAACAGTGGGTGAGCCCTAAGAAACATCTCTTATTTGAGCTCAAGAAATACCAAACTATAATGTAGCCTTCCAGTGACTTAAAGGATTATTTCTAATATTCAAAGTTATTACCTAGCCCAAGGATTTGTAATATCATCTGAATAGGTGGGATTCCCTCTGCAGGGACCCCTCCGACTCTGAAAACAGGGGCTCTGAAGCACTGTATTGACATATCTCCAGCTGTCCTATAGGGAATGGAGCAGTGGCGAGCATACGTGGCCACTGTTCCTTTTTTATGGGGCATTTCAAAGACCTGTTGATGCTTTCGGTGGGGGTCTTAGCGGTCAGACCAGCAATGGTTCTCATATTATGACCTACCTAATGTTAAAGCAGATCTGTTGCCAGATTTCATAATACAACCTGCATTCTTTATTAAATAGATCCCTTAGACCTGCTTAAACTACAGTACTTACTCTGATAATCCATTTCAGAAGGTTTATATGATACCTTTTGAAAGTTTTCCTGTCCGATCGTAAAATGAGAATTGTATGTGACCATGCTCTGCAGTCTGTATGGATGTAGCACTCCGACGCCAATACAAACATTGACCTTCATGTCATGAGTTATTCTTCTGCTCGTCTCATAATAATCCTATCATTATACACATCTGAACATGTAGACAGACTGACATTAATTATCATATGCTGACTGAAATATAGCAGCATCTACAAGCACTTGTAGCTTACACTTTCAATGAGCCATTCAGCTGAAATGGCACTAACCATGGCAGTACAGTAACACATAATTTCATATACTTTCCTGTTCTTATTCATCTGGTGGACCAATATGAACAAATATAATTAAACAAATTTGGCACTAAATGTACCAAAAACTTGCAATATAAACCCTGTATATAGTCAGTCTTGTGCATAAAGATGTCTTATCGCACAAGATACTGGTTGCTAAAAAGACAATACATTTACAAAAGATTTAAAAGGGTCAGGAAAATTTTCCTCGTTTTTTTCAGATTGCAGAATTTGCTATAGCACGCAACACATCACTATGTAGCCCCAGCTTTATTGTGATAGAGTAATGAGTGAATCACTCAGGACCCATAAATGATCTGAAGGATAGAGAAGTCTAATAATCTGCCACAGAGGGACGTCTTTATGGGGGGTCAGTATGGAGAATGCAAAATGCTTTGCTCAGATTGAGAAAGAAGTGTTAATTTAAACATTGTCCAAATCAAGCTGCTACATTTCTGGACAATGTGAAAATGCGATGCAGTGCAAATTAGGAATAATGCAAGCATCTTAAAAAGTTAACGTTAAAAGTAACATTTTAAGCTCAGTGAACCAGTGAAATATGCTGCAGTACATACTTTCATTTTCCACTTGACTTTTCTAAGCTAATAGAACAGATTAGGTTCCACCTTGTATTATAAACCCTCCGCATGTTGCAGGATATAGCTTGTGTCTCCTCTGAAAGTCATGTCTCCAGTCATTGAATAATTGCACAAGGTATCGATACTATGAATTGTGAAATTTACATATTTCCAAGATATCACTGACTTCTTGACGCAGGCAATCTCCGACGTTACTTACCTTTTTATTTATTTTCCCTGGTCTGCGCAGTGATTTACTGTTGCAGTATGGAAAGATGATGTTATTTCCTTATCCTATATAGTGTCAACTTATTCTGAGAGGGCGCGCTCACAAAAAGCACATGTGCTGTATAATTAGAGCCGCACAATTCTGAAGCATAATCGTCCAGTAATTGGCCATACTGGTGGACAGAGTTTCAGCTTCATGTGGTCTGTCATAGTCTGACTGTAGCCATATACACTATAGCTAATTTACCTATTGCTAAAACATATGGAACATATTACCTACAAGCATATGTAGTCCTGGAATCGAGTGCTGCAAGGCAATAGTGCTAATCACAGCCACCATGCTGCCCTAACAGGTCATCTTTATAAATGCTATGGCCTTTTCTGCATCAACTCTCAATGCTATGTAGTGCAGTATCACACTTTATGGGAATGACTTCTTAACTACAGAGTTTGTGTGACATTTATACAAAGAGAACAGTAGGGGGCAGGATCATGTTGCAGCTTACCTCATTAGCAAGGAGTCATGTCCACTACTGACATTTTGCACATCAGGTCTGGATGGATGATCCATGGACACCTTACTCAGATATATACCATATAGGAAAAGTCCTGCAAACCAAAATTGAAATCTTTATAAAAAAAAAAATTGGAAATGTCAATGTAATTTATGACATAAGCAAGAACTGCCAAAAATTTGATGGAAGAGGGACTCCAATATGGTACATGCTGTATTTGACATAAGGGAGGGCCTCATACACATTCTGCTCAAATCGTCATGTAGTGGTATTCCTAGACTCAAAATTGTGAACAAAGTGTAGTTGTGGCACACCCACACTGATAAAAGCTCTGCAGACAGTGCAAAGCCTGCCAAAAACTACAAGCAGAGTCATCCATACACCTTTGAAGTCACCAACTGGAGTGCCTCATAAAAAAAACTAAAAAAGTGTAAGAGGTTCATCCAGTTATCCACAGACCCTAGTTAAATTGTGCACATACAAGCCTGGATAAGCACTCTCTCCCTCCAATAGAAACTGTCCCTGAGCTGTCCAATAACATCAGTGAGCTGAGCGTGGCGGCACCAGTCCTTTTATAACCTCTGATGAGTGATACCAACAAGATGGTTATGGCATTAAGCCCCCATTACACACTGCGATATCGCTAGCAATATCGCTGTAAAGTCACCGAATTTGTGACGTTGCAGCGATATTGCTAGCGATATCGCTGCATGTGATACTTAGCTCCGACCGGCTCCCTCGCTGATTATCGCTGATCACGCGAGAAGCTCCTGGACCATTCCTCGTCGGCCACTTCCTGCTGGGCTTCCTGTGGCGCCGACGAGCGACGCATGGAGCCGGGCGGGAGGACGCAGGATCGCCGCGTCTGACAGGTAAGTAGCGATCCCGTCCCCTGCGATGTCGCTGGTGAGATCTGCCTGTGTGGCAGCTCACTAGCAACGCACCAGCGATCCTGACCGCGTCATATCGCTGGTCGGGATCGCTGGTGCATCGCTAGGTGTAACGGTACCCTTACAGTGACAGACAGGAAATGCCCGTATGCTTATTGGCTGTGTAACGAGTGCCAAACATGCGGGGCGGAGATTCGAGCTTCAAAGCCGAGCACTAGCCAATGCTTGTCGAATGCCGAACACATCCGAGCTCCCATATACTCTAGTGATAGAGTAACATCACTAGTCAAGCTCATCACTAGTCAAGACCAATTCCCAATGTCAATAATCACAATTCCAGCGGGATCAAACGGGAATGATTGAGGGCAAGGAAATGTCTCTTTTCCAAACAACAAGTTTGATACTTGAGAGAATGGCAGTTTAGGTTCCGGTTCTTACCCTCAGGTTCCTTTCATAATAGTACCCTTCCTCTAACATTGGGTGTCGTTGCACAGACAAAAATATTGCATATAGTCCAGTATATTGTGAGTCAGAGTCAAACTAATTTTCATCCATTTATTTAAAAAGAGAAAATTCAATTTAATTTACGGTCTATTTCATTGTGGTCACCTGCAAACTAGTGCATCACATTAAGGCCTCTTTCACACTTCCGTTTTTTACAATCAGTCAAAATCCGCCAGGTTTTGAAAAAAACGGATCTGCAGTTTTTTTTTGCGGATCCGTTTTTTTCCCCATTGATTTTCATTATTGGCGGATCTTGACGGATCACCGTCCGTTGCATCCGTTTTTGTGCGGATCCGCCATAATGTTGCTGTCCGTCAACATCCTCAAAGATTTCCAAACGGAGCTTGCAACGTTTTTTTTGGCCGGCGGATCCTCCAGACACTGATTTAACCCGAAATTCTGTCTGGGTGCCGAACAAAACGCTCTCTCTCTCTCTCCTTCTTTAAACAACGGATCCGCTTGTCCACCTTTTTGGCGGATTTTAGCTGACACAAAAAACTGAAGTGTGAAAGAGGCCTTAAATAATGCAAGCTATACCTTATTTAGTATCTTCCTATCTATCTAAAAAATTCGAGACACTCACATTACAGCCCATGTTTATCACATACCAAAAATGATCTACATTAAACCCCAATTTTTGTCTTACACGACCCCACCTTCTAGATTTACTATAAACAGCCCTAAAAATAGCATTTCTATCACTTGCATTTAAATAAATCATATCTGGGTCTCTTTTTTCTACATTTATGATGAAAAATTTTCCTTTTAGACACAAATATTAATATCCATAGCATGTATATATCAGATATGAGTCTCCAATGAATTATGCAGGTCTTAAAGTCAGTTTCTGCACTTGGACACAATAAATTATATATTTTTTTTTTTTTGGCAAGGGTGTGAGTACATCATTTTCAATTTTGACGGATCACCTCAGCTCCACTCTTTTGTTATTCACCCATCAGACAGAGAAAATAAGAGCCAATGTCCATTGTGCGTCTCATAAAGTGCTGCTGACTTTGCCGGTTAATTATCTTCTCAGAATTTGGCACCTGTCTATTTCAAGGCTTTTCAATTCTTATTTTTTATCCTTAAACAGCGGGACACAGCTTTTAAGCCTAAGTAAGCTTGAGCCATATCAAAACCAAGTCCTGGGGTTTCATAAATGAAGACGGTGGTAATGGGACCCCTTATACCTCCAACATAAAGTCCATAGTATAATCTCTGTGCAAATCTACAGCATTTATACAAGGCTAATGAATATTTCCAAAGGAAAACATGACTATAGACCAGTGGGAACTAAGTAGCAAAAGATATTTTTGGCCGTGAATAGCTTCCAGTCTAATAATCGGTATGGTATGCTTCTACAACCTAAAAAAGACATAACGACTTGCTGCCATCTTTCAAAATGAAGGTGAAATGTTCTACTAAAATCAAGCATTTTACATTTCACAAAGCCGTCATTAAAAATCACTCACATCATGTTCCTTTTTTTGGAGCTTTTTATAAAAATCAACTGACTTATCTGCTAAGAGCCATGACCTTCAGAAAATGGTATATTCAGGGGAACATACAAATCTTGAAATATTAAATTAACGCTATAACTTTAACGGATGCAGGCACCTGAGGAAGCAATGAATTCTCCATTGAATAGGAAAAGGTTCTCAAATGCATTTGTAACCTTCAGGTAATAACTTTGATTGGACGCATCTATGGTGGTAACAACAGAAAAGTGACCACCATAGTGAGATGGATATCTAGATTGTAGATTACTGTGCCTCGATATAGCCTCATTAGCAGGCTATATTCCACAGCAGACCACAAACCATGGTCTAATGGTGTACAGTTTGCTGGTGGATCTGGACAGGAGACATTTGGAATGAGAATCTCTTCTTTTTTTATATACTGTTCCTACTAAAATAATCCTTGTGTTATGCAGTGTTTGAGAAATATGGCGGATCTTTAGCTTTAACACTTTTGTCTAGAGCTGTTTCTTAATTTTTCCCACCGTTGATAAAAATTTATGCTGTTAATTTATGCCAGAGAACTATTTAAAAAGCCTTGATAAATGCTAAACCATTGTGTGATATATTGTAATCGGATCATTAATTAAATCCAGCTCCATCATGTTCATCATTTACAGAACCTACCAAATACAGTTTGCCCATTTTTTTTTCCATCCATTTTTCAAATCACTATAAGCATTGTGGTGTAGTGACCACTGTGTCCACTAGGGGGCGCTGTGTCGGTGAACCAGGAGAGAGGATGAGTGGCAGGATGCTGAATGATCATTATGTATCCCCAGGTAGGTGGCCTTGGGATAGAAGCTTGAATATGTGTGTTGATCAGCAGAGGTACTGCTGAGCTTTCGTTACACTGTGTCAGGTAGAGCTTTCCAGATAGCTGGTGAGACGGACCAGCTACCTACAAACCCACCTAGGGGCGGCATCTAGAACGCCTTAGTAAAGTGTATGAATGCTTGTAGGACCTGTGATGAGGTCATAGCCCTGTGATCTGGTGGGCGTGGCTACAGACCATATAAGGTGGCCAGGATAGGTCACATGAGTGAATGCTTGGACCCAGATGGTCCGTATGGTCCGTATGGAAGGTCTCGTCTGGGCTGACATGGCTGCCTTCCTGACAGCACGTGGAGAGGCTGTGGATAATGGCTGCATATGTCAGAGTTCCCAGGAGGGGGGAATGAACGTCAGGACTGAGAAGCAGCTATGAGAGGGGATATAACTGTGAAGCTAGATAGCCTGTGTGCTGGACAGTGCACAACCTGTGTGACCACAGGGTTAACAGAGGGAAGCTCTGTCATGGACGCTATGCTGTTTATATGAACTTTTTGTTGCTGTTGCTTTGGTTTATGCTGCATAATAAACCGAATGGACTGAGTTATGCTAAGAAACCTGTGCCGGCCGTGATTTATCGGCTGCCTAGCGAGTATCCCCTACCTGAATAACAAGCGCTACCTTACAATTGGTGGAGAATGCTATGGGCAGTGTTGTAGCCTTGTTGCTAGGGGCAACGGACAAGGACTGCAAAATTCGGGTGCTAAGGGCAACTGTTCCAACAGCACATGTTGCAGTGCTGGCAATGCCGAGCCAGGAGGGCTAATGGTCTTGAAAGCTGTGTGATATGCTGACAGGCATCAGTGGAAGAGACTTACAGGACACCTCTGCGGTAGAGGGGTCCGAGAACCTGAGTGGCCAGCAGGTGATGGTCATGAAAACCGTGTGATGTGCTGACCGGGGTCAAAGAAAGAGACTGGTGACTGCTATAGGGTGCCTCTGTGGATAAGAAGTACCGGAGAACCTTTGTGGCCGACACAGGTAACGGACAGGTGTCCGTGTTGTACTGACCGGGGTCAGTGAGAAAGACTGTGTACCTGGAGGGTTCAGTGTGCAAGGTCCTGGAGGGTCAGTGTTGGGAGGTTCTGGGAGAAGAATCGGATCCCTGGAGCACGTGCTATGACCTTGGACCTGGTGAGGCATGAGTGTTGGACAGTCTCAGGCAGAGATAGATGTCCTGAAGAGCACCCGCTGAGCCCCTGGACCTGGTGAGGCCGGTGTGTTGGAAAACCCTGGGAGGAGGGTTGGCTCTCTGAATAGCACCCGGTGCGCCCTGTGTGTTGGACGGTCTCAGGAGGAGATGGACATCCTGAATAGCACACAGAGAGGACATGTGAGTTTTGTGTTGTGTGTGTTTTTTTTCTTTTCCCTCTCAAGTCAGCTTGCGGTGGCTCAGTAGGGTCAAGAAGGTGACAAGCAGCTTGCTGTAACTCGGCGGGGTTACGAAGGTGACAAGCGGCTTGCTGTAACTTGGCGGGGTTACGAAGGTGACACCAGTAGCTGTGTGTGAGCGGCAGCCGGAGGTTTCGGAGATCGGTGACAGCAGGAGCTGTGGTGGTGCCAGCAAGAACTTGTGTGGTATCATACTTAAAGGGCCAGTATGGGCCAAAGAGACAAACTGTTTTGTGTGAACTGTGGTCTAAGGAGACCTGTAGAAAGGACATGGGGAAATCCCGAAAGGGGGCGATGACCCAAATCAGGGTGGTAACCCAAAAAGGGGTGGAGTCCCAGAGGGAGGCGGTGACCCAGAGTGGGGTGGTAACCCAAAAAGGGGTGGAGTACCAGAGGGGGGCGGCGACCCAAATCGGGGTGGTTCAAAAAAAAAGGGCAGCACTGGGTACCTCAGTGGACATGTCTGAGGAACCGCTGTGTGTGTGTATGACTTTTTCAGAATGTGGGTCATTCCTTCCGGATAATGACGGGCCACAGGTGTGTACTGTGATGCTGCACCGGGAAGGAATATCTGGACGGTTGGACTCAAAGAGTCAGGTGACTCTGACAGGAACTCCTCTCACTTTGTCTGACCGAGAAAATGGTCCAGGTTCGCTGTAAACATGGGGTCACTGTGAACTATGCGGCAGACAGAGTAATGTTTGAGGGGTTCGGAGGCATTGAGTGCCAAGGTGGCGGTATACCATCAGACTTAGTGTATGCCTTGGAGAGGGGCCGGGACTTTGTTATGTTTGATGATGTATGGCAGGGGGATGGAGATGTTTCTAATGTTGGGTTAGCAGACATTGACGCGGTGACACCTCCTAAAGTGGACAGGTCTGATGTAAAAATGACCGGAAGAAGGGGTACATCTGCCCAACGGACGGATCTGACATCTCGTGACATGACTGGTAGTGAGCTGGTAGATGAGACGACTGGAGTGGACACAGGGTCAGAGGGTAACTGGACGGTTCACTTGGATGATCGGGGTGACAGACTCTGGGGGTGACTGTGGCTCTGAGAGAAAAAGGGAGCACAGACTAGAAGAGCTAGAGATGGAAGTCTCAGAGCTCAAAGGTCACCTGGCATCGTGGCAAGGTCTGAATAAGTCCCTCAGAGAAGAGGTAGGAGTACTAACAGAAACTGTAAGAGGTCTTCTGTGGGAGAAGAAGTAGGATGAAGACTTACAGCGGCCAGGCCCAAGTGATAAACAAAGTGAAGACAAGAAGAAACTGGAGAGTATGGAAGCAGAGATGATCCATATGCAGGAGGAGCTTGCTGCTGCAGAGCATGCTAAAAGGCAAGCACAGCAGGAAAGAGATGAACTGGCTGATGTAATTGCCACCACCAGTGGTAAAGATGCTCTGGCTTTGGAAGAAAAGAGGCATCTAGAGTCTCGCATTGCACAGCTTGAAGAAGAATTGGAGGAAGAACAAGGCAACGTTGAATTAGCCAATGACAGGCTGAGAAAGGCCACACTTCAGGTTGACCAGATGAATGCTGATCTGAATGCAGAACGTAGTAATGCTCAGAAGAACGAGAATGTCCGTCAGCAATTAGATCACCAGAATAAGGAGTTAAAAGCAAAGGTTGCACAACTGGAGGAACAGCTTGATGCGGCAACTAAAGAGCGACAATCTGCAAGCAAACAACTACGTTGTACAGAGAAAAAACTGAAGGATGTACTAATGCAAATGGATGATGAAAGGGGTAATTCTGAGCAGTACAAAGGCATAGCGGAGGGAAATAATGTGCGTCTGAAACAGCTGAAGCACCAGGTGGAAGAAGCAGAGAAAGAGGCTCAACGTGCCAATACGTTGTACTGTAGATTACATTGTGAACTGGAGAATGCTACAGGGACAACAGATGCAATGAACCGTGAGGTTAATGTACTGAAAAGCAAACTTAGACGTGGTGATGTACCATTGGTTACAAGACACATAGATAGAAAAGGAGTTGACGGAGCGCACTGTAGAAGTGTAGTGACGAAACAGTGTCTGATGATGCAGACAGACTGTGACTGGAGGGCCAAAGATCAAGGCCGATATTCTGACCGCTGGGGGCGGGGGAGGCCTAACGTGGAGATGAGGCCGTGTGATAGACAAAACAGACGGAGATGGTTCTTTCGACCTGTTGGGCAAGGTGACATGGGTGCCCAGTCTTGAGATCCCGGGGTAATTTTGTGTGTTCAACCCCACAAGTTAGAACAGAGGGGGGAGGTATGTGGTGTAGTGACCACTGTGTCCTAGGGGGTGCTGTGTGGGTGTCCCAGGAGAGAGGATGAGTGGCAGGATGCTGAATGATCGTTATGCATCCCAAGGTAGGTGGCCTTGGGATGGAAGCTTGAATATGTGTGTTGATCAGCAGAGGTACTGCTGAGCTTTCGTTACACTGTGTCAGGGAGAGCTTTCCAGGTAGCTCGTGAGACGGACCAGCTACCTACAAACCCACCTAGGGGCGGTGTCTAGAACGCCATAGTAAAGTGTATGAATGCTTGTAGGACCTGTGATGAGGTTATAGCCATGTGATCTGGTGGGCGTGGCTACAGACCATATAAGGTGGCCAGGATAGGTCACATGAGTGAATGCTTGGACCCGGTTGGTCTGTATGGAAGGTCTCATCCGGGCTGACGTGGCTGCCTTCCTGACAGCACGTGGAGAGGCTGTGGATAATGGCTGCATATGTCTGAGAGTTCCCAGGAGGGGGGAATGAACGTCAGGACGGAGAAGCAGCTATGAGAAGGTAACCCGGAGAGGGGATATAACTGTGAGGCTAGAGAGCCTGTGTGCTGGATAGTG
This sequence comes from Dendrobates tinctorius, assembly GCF_039654945.1. Lineage (NCBI taxonomy): Eukaryota > Metazoa > Chordata > Amphibia > Anura > Dendrobatidae > Dendrobates > Dendrobates tinctorius. Next base: position 7,493,707 of record NW_027361881.1, on the reverse strand, counting down.
CACAACCTGTGTGACCACAGGGTTAACAGAGGGAAGCTCTGTCATGGACGCTATGCTGTTTATATGAACTTTTTGTTGCTGTTGCTTTGGTTTATGCTGCATAATAAACCGAATGGACTGAGTTATGTTAGGAAACCTGTGCCGGCCGTGATTTATCGGCTGCCTAGCGAGTATCCCCTACCTGAATAACAAGCGCTACTTTACAGTATATATGCACAGAGTCATATGATGTATTCATGGTGCTGGAATATGTACTATGGAGGCTGTTCTGTACATACACAGGTATGTTCCTGCAATTCATTTGGAGTGATGGGTGGCATCCCATTCTTGGAGCAGTTCTTACTCCAAGTGAAAAGTTTCTGGGATTCATTTTACTAAGGTGAGGATCCAGAAAATACACAGAGGTGTGATTTCCAGGATGCTCCAATTAAGGAATGAAGATCATGTTTATTTATACCGTTCATAGTAAGACACTCCTTGCATCCACCCAGCTCAGTCACATCCCGCAGCAGTTCTTTTTTTCAGTGAGTTCTTGTGAGAATTACCACATCCTACTAGATTTTGGCAGCCATGAAGACATTTACACACTTCCTTACTCTGAAACTAGGGTCACATGATGGTATATTCTCTCATCCAGGAGAACCGGGTAATTATGCAAAGGACACTCCGATCATAGTGTGCTACGATTCTCTCGGATGAGGAGAAGATGGAAAAGAAAAAATCTCCATTCTGTCAGATCCACAAACTCATTGACTTGCAGGGCCAAGTGCGTTCCGAATAGTGCGATCCGAATAGCTGATCAAATCTGGACAAGCTGTGAATTTCTGCTCAGACAGACTATGACCGAGGAAAAAAAACTGGACATGTGCACGGCCCCATAGACTAACATTGGTCCAAGTGCGATCCAATGTTTTGCCGGATTGCACTCGGACAGAAAATACAGTCGTCTGCACAAGCTCCAACACCCATGTATTATGGAGCTATGCTTCATATTGTTTCTAGGTAAGAATACTGCACCACACAGAGGTAGAGTCCCTCCATATCTGTAGCACAGAAACATTGGCACTTTGCATGCCAATGAACAGACTTTGTGCCATAAGCATGAGGCTACATTATTTTGTATAGATTATTTCTCCCAATTGATTTAAGTAGGACAGAAAAAAATATAATTCCAATCTGCCAGGATCAGTTTCAATTAAAAAAAAAAACACAAAACGAGTTAGACTTAGTGCACATTGCCCTAGTTTTACCATATCAGCTTCCAGCATATGTGTCAAACCTAACCAAGTATAATAATAATAATATTTTTTTATTTCTATAGCACCAACATATTCCACAGCACTTTACAGTTCCGAGGGAATGTGTCCAGACAATAAAGACTTTACAGAGTAAAGCTTACTATCTAGGGGAAAATAGGGGAGGCACAAAGGTAAATGGTAAAAAGTGCTTGTATTGTATAGTCTAGACATCAATATAATAGGGTATTCCAATAGCACTGTATAAACCGATTAACAGTCAGAATCTGTATTAGTACAGGTACTAAGAGCTATTAAGTGCATGGAGGGTGTGTAGACAGATGCTATGAGGGACCAGATTTGGAAGAAAATTTTAGAAAGACAAAGCGGGAATAGTTATATTAGTGGGGTAATGTGATAGGCCAGTCTAAGGAAGTGCGTTTTTAGAGAATGCTTAAAACTGTAGGTACTGGGAATTAATTGAATTGTCCTGGATAGTGCATTCCAGAGAATTGGTGCAGCATGTGAGAAGTCTTGGAGACAGGAGTGGGAGATTCGGATTATTGAGGATGTTAGTCGTAGGTCATAAGCAGAACGGAGGGCAAGGATAGGGTGGTAGACTGAGACGAGGGAGGAGGAGGAGCCATGGAGAGCTTTGTGGGCGAGAATGATAAGTTTGTATTGAGCTCTGCATTTGATGGGCAACCAGTGCAATGACTGGCATAGGGTAGAGGCATCGGTGTAGCGGCTGGAGAGGAATATGATTCTGAGTGCTGCATTCAGGATTATTTGGAGAGAGCAGAGTTTAGCAAAAGGGAGACAGATTAGTAGAGTTGCAGCAGTTCAGTCGATAAATAGAAAGTGTTTTTGCAGAGTCAAAGCTATGAAAAAGGTCAAATTTTAGAGATGTTAAGGTGCAGGTGAAATGAGTGAGCGACTGGTCAAATGTAGGGAGTTAAGGAAAGATCGGAGTCAAATATAACCCCATGATAGTGGGTATGCTACAGGTGAGTTATGGTAGAACCAAACACAGAAATGGCAATATTGGGTTAAGGAAGGTTAGTAGAGGGACGAAACAAAAGTTCAGTTTTTAACAAATTTAGTTTTAAATAGAAGGACTCTATCAGCTAGAAAGAGTCCAAAAGAGGGTCCATTCTACCTCTGTGGCGGTGGTATACTTGGACATACCTTTTTTTCAATGTCATATAAAGAATCAGCATGCTCTGCTTTCCTAGAAGGAGGGCCACATAAAAAAACAACATGTATGAAGCATACATATTTTTTTTTTTTTACAGCTGGAGTCAATGGGAATGTGCCTATAATAGTGGCATACACTCTTCGCCAGACGAGAGTCTCTGAAGAATGGTGGGCAAAACCAGAAAAAGTGATAAGTTGTGTTGGAAATTTATAAATCACTTATTCAGCATCTTACAACTCTTCCATTTATCTCTATGAAGGGTACAACACATGTTCTCCAGAAAAAAAAAAAATGGGCATTTGGCGCCCCCTCAGCAACTGCAGAGGTCACGGATGCTGGATCCTACCAAAATTTTGATCAAACCAAGTTTGGCAAATTTCCCCTTTATCTTAGTTTATAGATTACGATGTAGCAAATCATGAATACGGGAAGGTTGGTCGCTTGCCAGAAAATTGAAGATTAGTTCATTAATAGGTTCAGTAACTGATCATGCGTCAGCATAATAATAGCAGCTAACTGATATCCTGACTGCAAAGTACTGCTAAGTAGCAACTTGCAAATCACTCGAAGATGCATGTCAAACTGAGAGATGACAGAGTTAAGGCAAAGCATTCTTCATCCATTCGATTAGCACAACACATTTAGAATATTCCGCAGTGCATATAATGGTATGTATTGTCTTATAAATCCCGCTCATCATTCATTAGCGCTCAGATGGGAGAGAAAAATTGTATACACCTTTGGTGAAGTTCACCTCCGGATTAAATGAATGAATTATATGGAAGGATAGCATCTGAGCAATTCAAAACGGCATATTAGCTGTATTTAAAAAAGCATTTCATTTATAATGTGAAACAATACCTGGATAATCTATTGTGAGCGATGCCGTATTTATCAGCCTCGCTCACAAAACTGATTAACTGACATTCAAAGTTGACGGCAAATTAGGTTTTTCTCAGATGCAGAAAAATGAGGGAAAGTGGCATCAAATCTCTAATTAAAAAGGGCCCAGGTTCACTAAGTAGTGCGGTAGTGCTCTTAATTATCTATCCACGGGATGCAAGGCTCATGGTGGAGGTAGCAGGGTTTTAATTGTGTTTGGCCTAAGGCTTGTATCGTGGCACATATGGGTGTCATGATGCTGGCGTCACAATAATTTAAGTGCCATAGTCAGGAGAAAAAAATATTATAGAAAGACCAGATTGCAGAGGCTATTTAATTCAGCCTGTGGCTACTTTAGGGATGAAGTTGGTTTAGTGTTATAAACTGAGCTTATAAACTATTCTAAATCTTTACATTGGGGGCCTGGATCCTTTGTTCTGATGGATTCATTATTGGAGAACCTTCTATTAGGTCATGGGTGTGATGTCCTAGTTCCTGTGTTCAAATGGGTCCTCCATCTGAAGCCTAGAGAGCTGGTTAGAATCAATTTGCAGGACTCGGTCCACCGACGACGTCAGGAAGCTGTGACAAGAGCCCCCTTGAGTACCGCCTCTTACCTGCCAGCATCCACAGTGCTTCTTGTGATTAGCTGGCCTGGTGAAAAGTCACAAGTGCGTCATGGAAGGACGATGACATTGCAACAGGCTGGCTAACCATGCGTCAGTCAGGTAAAAGATGGTTCTCAGGCATCATGCCCAGTGGCCACAGATCACTGACCTGGCTGATGGACCAGGTCCTGCGAGTCGATTTGCACCAACTCTACTCAGAACCTTGATTCTGTCCATGTTAGGACCATGAGTCTCTCTTCCAATGGATTCCTTTGTCAGGACACCGTCTCCTGTCTTCTAATGGATCATAATGACTAAGGGTTTCACGAGCACCTGAAACACGTAGATGCTAATAGCATGAAGGTTTTAACTATGGTCTAAAAGGTAACATTTTTTCTTGCGAAGAGTGACACACTGGCTTTGGCATGGCAAGGTAAGGAGGCTTATTCGCCGAGCAATGTTCCTCTGGGAAATTTAATATGCATATTATCTCTTCAGAGAGGAAGAATACTTGAACTCCATAGCGGAGAATAGCTAAATCAAAATCTCAAAATTGTAGACAGTGTTTCGGGGTATTGCCCCTCGTCAGTGCAACGTATGAGAAGTAATTTGGCTAAGTGAAAGGCTCTGCTGAGGAGAGTGACACATCGGCTCTGGAATGCCAAAGTAAGGAGATGTATTAGCTGTGCAATACTCCTATGGAAAATTATTGCACACAATATTTTCTTTAGATATATTCCTAATTCCATTGGCTTATATATTACATGATGTATTAATTTATTGATTCCATTTGGTAAATCCTCTTCCCCTCCTTTTTATATTTCGTATTTTAATTGTCTGTTGTGCATTCATGTTTTTTTCTTTATCAGCGTGTAGTTGATTATGGATTAATATAGTGATTCTGACTGTTAGACTTGCCGTGTTTGATTACGGTACATTTTTTGTAGGATTTATATTTGTTATTCATGGGCTACTATACAGTATTTTATATTTTTGGTATTTCTTTTCTATATAGGTTTTTATATGTTTGTGAAGCTGGACTTACTTTTCCCTTCTTCTAATGGATCTCCTGTATTTGGAAATTAGATCCTTGTGTGAGGACCTTAACTCTGTGTCCCTCCGGACCTCTTGACGTGAACATTCATCCTGCATACTAGTGGACCTTGCCATTGGATCTTGTTTTGGTATTTTGATATTTTGTTCTGATTGATCCCCAGTTTTGTGATCTACAGATACATTAAAAATAGGACACTGGGATTCCATGTTCTGATGTTACTCTTTCCATGTGTATATAAAATGGAGGAAAGACTGGGAAACATGTTCTAAGTGGAGTTATCCTTTGCTCTACATATATTGTGACAGTTCAGTGTCTTGACAAATAAATATTTACCTCCCCCCATTAATACTAATAAAAGAAGTTTCATTTTGCTTTAAAAAAGTGAACAGGGGGCACCGCTATATTAAACTTAAATAGTAGCAATTGGGTTTATCTTGAGTAGTGTTTGGGAATACTTCTGCTCAGGAGATGATCAGAACGGATCACAAAGCTGAAAGTCTCAAAGGTCTAACCAAAGTCCACATTTATGTCCTTGGAGTTGATTTCTTCCAACCCATTCTGCAGTCAGCCACTCTGAACACCAGGTGCCCTTTTGCTATTAAAACACTTGCTCCTGTATCCAGTCTTTACTGGCTCAACTGTTTGGGGGTCAATGGTTTAAAATGCTCTTCGCCGGACCATGAGGATTCTGTAACTAGGTTTCGCCTAAGCTTTTCAGGAGCAGGCTCTTCTCCATGGAGTTCTACATACGGGTCTGCGGGAGGAACAAATCTATCCACACACTTCCTGTCTGGACTGAATATCTTTGTCCTGAACAAGTATCTGGTGCTCTCTGCTGTATGACACAATCATATAAAAGGCAAAACGTAGATCTATGTAAGTGACCGCTTGTCTCAAGAATCTAAATTGTAATATAGATGCACAGAATTTCCAAGGCAAGTGAAACTGAAACCATAACATAATGCCACCTTTCTGATATTACAGAGTATAGTAATGCTCTTTTTTCCTATTGAAATCACAACAGTTTCACTAGCTTTTTGCATTGTGCTTCAAAGCAGAAACCCATGAGGTCAGTGCAGATGGGAACCGTAGGTTGTCACAGAGAGTGTGGGTTGTTTATTTAACATGAGGGGATGAACTATTCTATTTTCTACCCCGAGAGTTTATTTTACTGTATAATTATGTTGCAGCCTCGCACCAGTTCCTTCTCCGCATCCCACTCTCGCTTTTAGTAGCTGAACAGCTGGGGAGTAATCATATATACGTTTAATGTATGTACTTCTCATGATTATATATTTACTTATGGAAAGAAAAAACCCTTAGTTTCTTTTACTACTGAAAAGGAACAAAGTGCTGTTATTTCGGATAAAAAAAAACAAAACACTTTCACGAGCTCTAAGACATAAGTGTAAATGTACACGCTGAATAAAAAATCTAGGATGTTTACTGTTAGGGGAGTTATTAGTTACACATGTATTGGTTTTTTTTTGCACAAAGCCACAGAAAAGACGACCTGACATATAATATTGTACCTTACATAGAAGAAAGTAACAAGGATCAGCGGTGATTAGAAAAGAATAAGTAGCGCACGTTTATAGTATAAGTGGCAATACTTTTATTTGAGAAAACAAATCAGTATCTTTATCTACAAAGTATTTCAGGTTTCATTTAATGATTTTACAAACAAATGAGGGATTGAATTTTTTAGTCTTACCGCACAGGTGACTACGAAGTCTGGTAAATATCTTAGATTATTGTTTTAGTTTGCAGTTTTTAATGTTATTAGTAGTAAATCTATTTTTTTAAATCTCGATCTCATATGCATCTCACATAAAAGGAGAAGGCAGCACTCTGATAATTCATGTGCAAAAAATAAAAAGACATGTTTAGGAGGCGAAACGTCGGTGTACTGCCTTCCCTTGTTTGGCTGGAAATTGACGACTTATTTGGAAATCCTCTGAAGGTGTGCAACCAGTGATATTACGACCAGTGCGGCTCCATTCTTTCTGTATCTAATATCAATCTATAGATCTAGGAATCCAAACATTACAGTCGGCACTCAAAAAGAAGGAAGAAAGAGAGAAAGAAAGCAATAAAAGACCCAAAAAGATGTGAATTATTGGCCCAATGTTTTGGGCTTTGTCAAGGCTTAAGAAAAGCTAAGCTCTTTGTGAGCCGAAACGATTCCACGATGTTCATGGGTCAATAAATTACACCTTTTTGGCATCTAAAATGTTTAAAGTGTTGTCTGCAATTTTTGGATTCCTTACAGCATAAGTGTTGGGGCTACAACTTGTGAACTTGCATCGATTACTAAATCGGACTTGTGCTGCTTTTCTCTTTTTAAATCGTTCATATCTATTTTTCCCTCCTAATTATATCTCTCTATCAATCTACCTAATCTCTCCTTCTAATATCTATCCACCTCTCTCCAATATTTCTCATCCATCTATCACTTTTATTCTCTCATATCTAACCAATCTCCATCACCCTCACTTCCATTATCTAGATATCATTTATCCATCTCATATCTATTTAATATCCATCTCACATCACATGACGGACACATAAGAGAGATCTAGAATTGAAACAGACCTGAGATAAATAGACAGATAATTGTGTTTGTCACCCATCCTCCCGGACCTTACATTACCAGATACACAAGAAATGTGGACACCGAAAATACAAAAATACTATAGATCCATCTAATAAATCCATTTGATCTTTGAAGTTATCGTGATACTTTTCTATAAAAACAAGGAAATAAAATCAATAGATGAATGTTGAAACCTTGTTCTTTGCTATTTTTCTTGTTGCTGAGTCCTAGCTGTGTAATCGGTAATGGCAGAATGGTTTTTATGTGATTTTATTTTGTTTTGTTCCTTCATTTTTGCTCGCTTGACAACTTGTCACTGGCCCCATCACTGCCACAGTGACTGTCCTTGGAACCCGACCTCTGTGGCTTTCTGTGCCAAGTGCTCATGCTGTCTTCGTTTCACTTCAACCATTTGTGACAGGGAGCAAGCGGATCCTAACAGCCAGTCTTGGCACCTGTGACACTCTGGGATTACACAGGTAAATCAGCGTATTGCGTGTTGTCTCCGGGCTAACAACTGCAAGAAGATACATGACATCTCCAAAAGCAGATCTTACATTCGCATATTCAAGAGCCTCATCATGACTGTACAAGCAGATGGCCAAGATTGCGTTCCCTCTGCATCGCCGCGGAAAATGATCCAACACCACACGCCTGATAAAATACAGTGTTCCTTTTAGTGCCTTAATTGCAGACATTGCTTAAAAAAAAAGTAAAGATGTGCGTCCAAAAACAACTGTTTTACTGCAACCGCGTTGATTATATTGCAGCAAGGTAAGTGGGGCAATGGCGACATGCAAACACGGCCTTTGCGTTTAATCACTTGATGCCTTCCAGATTTCACTTTATATACAAGAAGTATGAAGATAGAGAAGTGTAGAACTATTTTTCTTTCCCGCCTAATTTTCCAATATGGAGAGTGACAATCTTTGGAATCGCTACTCACTAATAGAAAGCGATGAACACGTCACCAGTGAGAAGCGGTTATGCACGATCCTCGGGGCGCGTGCACCTAGATCATAACAAGATAAGAGTTTGCGTAGATTCTCAATAGTCTATGTAAAAAGTACTAGATGTTGTAAAGAGCCTCAAAGGCCCATAAGGCTCGGAAACACTATCTTCAATGCCAAAATAAAAAATGGTGGAGAGAGAAATGGACCGTATGTAGAAGATGCCAGGGCCTTCATCGTCTCCATCGTCTGATCTCTTCCGCTGTGATGGTAGATTTTTGTTTCTGATGAAACGTTACTATAAATAAGGAGACGCCGAGTCACCGAGTTTCCTTAGATTGCTGGATCATTACTTCTGAACTGATGGGGTGAAATGATGAGTCAATGAACTAGTAACTTTGAATAGCTCTGATGGCATTTGTAGCTGAATCCTTTACTTATGGCCTTTTGTAAAAACAAATTAATCGTCAGGGCAAAAGACGAGACGAGAGGTCCGGGACAATGTGGTATTGTGTTACATTTAGTAGGTACAAGAAGGGTTGGCTTCCAATTAGCAGAAAAAAAATGACGAATGTTAGGAAAGATATACACTGTGTATAGCGGTGTTATCAGTCATTGTACAAGAGGATGAGGAGGTGAGCTGTGACATCACCTATAGCAAATGGTGGATCCTGTGTTATATACTGTATATAGAGGTGTTATCTGTCATTGTACAGGAGGAGGAGGTGAGCTGTGACATCATCTATTGAGAATGGTGGATCCTGTGTTATATACTGTATATAGAGGTGTTATCAGTCATTGTACAAGAGGAGGAGGAGGTGAGCTGTGACATCAGCTATTATTATTGGTGGATCCTGTGTTATCTACTTTATATACGTACAGGTGTTATCTATCAGTCATTGTACAGGAGGCGGAGGTGAGCTGTGATATCACCTATTGTGAATATTGGATCCTGTGCTATCTACTGTATATGGAGGTGATATCAGTCATTGTACAGGAGGAGGAGGTGAGCTGTGACATCACCTATAGCGAATGGTGGATCCTGTGTTATATACTGTATATAGAGGTGTTATCAGTCATTGTACAGGAGGAGGTGAGCTGTGACATCACCTATTGCGAATGGTGGATCCTGTGTTATATACTGTATATAGAGGTGTTATCAGTCATTGTACAGGAGGAGGAGGTGAGCTGTGACATCACGTATTGAGAATGGTGGATCCTGTGTTATATACTGTATATAGAGGTGTTATCAGTCATTGTACAGGAGGAGGTGAGCTGTGAAATCACCTATTGCGAATGGTGGATCCTGTGTTATATACTGTATATAGAGGTGTTATCAGTCATTGTACAAGAGGAGGAGGAGGTGAGCAGTGACATCAGCTATTATTATTGGTGGATCCTGTGTTATCTACTTTATATACGTACAGGTGTTATCTATCAGTCATTGTACAGGAGGAGGAGGTGAGCTGTGATATCACCTATTGTGAATATTGGATCCTGTGCTATCTACTGTATATGGAGGTGATATCAGTCATTGTAAAGGAGGTGAGCTATGACATCTTTTGTAAATTGTGGATCCTGTGTTGTCTATTGTATTTAGTGTGTCTATTAGTCTAAGTGGCCAGTGTTAAATTTGCTAAATTTCAGATTTTTTTTCCAAGACTGATGTGGAAAATTAACCTAATTTTTTTTAATATATTTCACATAAAACATGATTAAATCATGGTAATTTTTTATTACACATTTCCTTTATATAACTTCAAACACCAATAGGAAACTAGAAAGATATATATCTTTGTACCTTGTTAGCCAGTAGATAGAAGAATTCTAAATATTCTTCCAACAGGAAACTAAACACTCCTGCAGCATTGGATACTAGTTGCTCTGTAGCCTCTGCAGGAGGTTTAGGCATGCTGAATGTTTTAGTTCATAAAACACATGTGAGATGTAGGTTCTTCTGTCATTTTCTAATATTGCTAAGATATGAAATGCAAAAATAAAAAAAATGTACAGAAAAAAAGGGCCTTCTTGAACTCCATAAATTGCTGTGCGTTTACAGATATTATTCAGAAAATATTCTTCAGAATCTGCAGACTTCACATATCAGACTGAGGCGTCATGTCCCTCTTTGTCAGTGTGTCACGTCACACAAAGTAATGTGGCATGTCAGTGTAACGGGCTGGGACACGTCAACCTCGTCAGGCTTGCGAGTTTCAAAAAGACACAGTTCACTGGAAAACACAGGTTTCTAAGTGCCCTTGGGGCTTAAAACCATCCATTTAATACATGTGACAGTGTCTCAAGCATTTTCTTATTGTAAAAGGTGAAACTTAGGGATACAGTGGTCACCGGCTAATACATACTATGTTACTGTAAAGGAACAAAAGATACACACCAACACATGTATTATTCACGGGAAACTGTCAATACATACATGAAATATTTGCAGACTTAATTTCTAAAACTTCCATATTATATTCTATGTATAAGTATACTTTTTCAATTTATTCAGAATTATTATTCTTTACAGGAAATCTGTCCTACATCTGGTTACATGGATAGAAGCATCTTCTTTGTATGAATGACATTGTGCTCCTGGTCATAGATCAAAGGCTCAATGAACACCGTGTGACTACATGATATGGATGTGCATCTAAAAACTATCAAAACCAGATGAAAAATAGATGTGGACACAAGAGAGACATACAAAAATATCCTCTTCTAGATAGGTCAGGAAGACACCCGTATTGCCAAAACCTTGGCTTCCTCAGGGGTTATCTACAGCCAAACTCAGCACAAGCTTGGAGAATCAGGTCTCCGGGACTAACATTTACCATAATGTAATTTATGATTAATCAGCTTTTATTGATTTTGTCAAAGGAGAACTATTAAAACAAAACAGACATGAGAAACCCAAAAGTGGAGCAAATGTAATAGATTACAGAGTGCTGAGCTAGAAAAAGAAGCAAGAAACTAGGTAACGCCAAATCCAGCTTGTCGTAACACAAGAAACAGCGGTTTCCTGAGAAGTATCGAATAATCACCCCTCACTTCGGATAACCCAAAAGAAATAGAGAGAGAAGGGAGAAAAAAATAAAAGAAAATAAAAAAAGAGAGGGGGAAGGAGGGAGAGAAGAAGCAATGTCTACAAAGGTGAGGAGGGAACATTACAGAACTCTTGATAAGAAGGTCTTGAAATTCTAAAAAATCCTGGAACATTAGCCACGACTGCCAAGTATCCCCGAGATGGTCATGGTTCAAGTTGTCCTTTGCTGCCAGTTCTTCCACCATCATTAAAGCATTAAGCTCCTGAATCCATGCCGCTGTTGTAGGTACTACAGGAGATTTCTAGTGTCAGGGGATAATAGCATGTGGTATTGAAGTAAGTGGAGAATATACAATGTACTAGAAAGGTTTCAGTTTCGGACCGTCCCACCGTATGTGCAATATGGTACCCACTTTCATCCTGAATCCCCAAAATTCCTCCAAAATAGAAGGGAAAATATTGTGCAGATGTGCTGGGCACCTTGTGTGAAGTTTATAGCTCTTTTAAGCCCCCGTTACACACTGCGATATCGCTAGCAATATCGCTGTAAAGTCACCGATTTTGTGACGTTGCAGCGATATTGCTAGCGATATCGCTATGTGTGATACTTACCTCCGACTGGCTCCCCCGCTGATTATCGCTGATCGCGCGAGAACGGCCTGGGACGTTTGTCGTCGTCAGCTTCCTGTGGTGCCGACGAGTGACGCGTGGACGCGGGAAGGAGGACGTCAGGATCGCCTCGTCTGACAGGTAAGTAGCGACCCCCGACTGCTGCTATGTCGCTGGTGAGATCTGCCTGTGTGGCAGCTCACTAGTGACCACTTAGCGATGCACCAGCAATCCATATCGTTATCGGGATCATGAGGGTCATGAGGCTTTCACACCCACCTAAGTCAATTTGTACTTGCACTACAGAAAACAAAACAAAACATTAAACCTTTTAGAACAGGGATCCCCAACCTGTAGCTTAGGAGCCACATGTGGCTCGCAGGACCACGATGTCTGGCTCTCGGCTATCAGTCGGCTTGGTGCCTTAAAGGTCTAGAAAGCAGCTAGGAAGGACAGGACTTCAGATGGTGTCTCGTGAGTAGCCTCACACAGAAGAGCAGATCTGAATATGCATTTTCTGGCCTTATGGTTGGAGAGATGAATTGAGTGAGTCTAGACTGGACATAGGTTGATGCCACTAGATAGAGGGGGTGCTTGAACCTGGATGTGTTAGCACGGCGGGATTGATTGATGTAAGAGTATTGAATAAGAAAAAGGTGGGAATCCCTGCATGTAAGTATTCTGCCTTGGTGTGATTTTATGTGGTGAAGATTTGGCTGTCATTATACCAATAATGTGGGCTTTGGGTATCACTACCGTGGGAGGAAGGGGTTCTCTGGATGTGGCTTGCGACCCTCTTTCAGTGGTGAATGTGGCTCTCAAGGTTAAGATGGGTTGGAGAACACAGCTTAAGAGCAAATAATCACCTATAACTTCTCAAGAGAAAATGCTGAAGAAATGGGCTACAGAGCAACATTAGTCATGTAACATCAAGTCTCACAGTCACACGACCAAAAAAAATGTGTTGCTTTGTATGTGATTTTCTTCATGGAACAATTTTATTTGTATAATTTGGCTATAAAAATGCTAAACTTCAGACATTTTGCAAGGAAGATGCAGTCACACATGACTTACATTGAAATCTAAGCGGACAAAGTTCCATGAGACTACCGACAAAGAATCAGCAGATTTGTTGCGTTGCGATGGCGTAATAAAATATTAAACGCGGTGCTGGATTGCGATTATCATGGAGCTAGAAGTCACATTGTAGCCCCAGCCGTAATTCATTAGATGAGTAGACTAAGGTGGCTTAAAAGGGGCCAGTGTCACATTCAGTCTGCACCTCAGCAGAGTGAAAGCTGGCACCATCACCGGTAAATGCAACGGAGGGATTCTGAACCACATGAAAGCAAACAAGGGGTTTACCACCATTCGGCCCAACACTATGCTCAGGGAAGGTAGCAGTGCTATTCCCAAGGGAGCCTTTTATATTCATGGTATGGGGCTTTTCCATGTAAGGCTCTAATTCTAAATTTCCATTTTGGAGTAGAAACTTCCTGTCTGTTTAGGTCTCATGTGGCAAAGTGCAATGGTTTTCCATACATAAAGGGATAAATTACGGTAACTGTTTCCTTCGTAGACTTGTATTTTTCACAGGATTAGAGCAAAGAGGTGGTTATAAGAACCCATTAAAATTAAAGGGATCATTGTGTCTGAAGAAAAATGCTTTCTGTCCAAATCTCAGTCATTCATTTAGTTACCGTAATTTTACCTGAAATTTGCTGCCACACATCGGGAACCATTTAATACTGAGAATAGGACATTAGGCGTCAACCTCATCTCCAACTTACTAAACACAGTGATAAATTGTAATGGTTTAATTCACTCCCCGTATTCATACCAGGATAAAACTAAATTACACCTCTTGTCATCATTAACAAAAATTCATCTCACTCCTTCATTTGAAAAGCACTAGAGTTAATGAATGATTATTGAGCCATGGCATTGGGATGAGTGAATAGTGGATTATTCTTAGGTCACATAAAGCCTGATGTTAGGTGCCCGGATCGGTGGATGACCAGAAGATATAGCAGTATGTAGGGTTAACTACAGTTCTATGTAAAACAGTAATGCCTTGTGCAAAAAACATAAAGGCAGCACAGCTACATCTACACTAGATCCATATGAAGCGCTTCATTCAGATCCTTAGAATTTTTTTGTTAACAATTTAATCTTTAAAAATCATTGGACATATTCATGTTAAATATCTGTAGGAATATAGGGGGTTCAGATTTGGGGCTACCACCCTAAAATCTAAGCGAAGCAGAGAGTCCAAACTTATTTATCAGGCATAACAATATTACAAATCATGTATCGGACTAGCTCAATGACCCCACTGTCAGTTTTATGCCTTCGTGAACTGCTGATTTTTTTTTTTAATTTTTTTTTTACCTTTTCTCCACCTTTTTGACGTTTACGCTGGCTCAGTGATGTGAGCGCTGTAGTTTTTATTAGAACCATGTTGGGGTCGGAATAACTTTCTGGCCACTTTTTGTTCATTTTTATCAGTTGGCTAAGCATGTCATGCGACCAAAATAATGTGAAAATGTTATAGCATGGCTCATTGTAGAAATAGCGATAGCAATTATTAGAGTTTTTTCATGGTTTATTTATTTTTTTTTAAATAATAAAGGACTTGATAAGGGAAAAGACAATTTTTTTCCTTTAACTTCTGATTGATTAAATATTAGAATGGAAATATTCTGAGACCCTGCCCCTCTATAATATGCAGCGGACACTCCAAGTGAATTACGGTATACGAAAAAATTAATAGGCGTGAGTAATGCAACTGTTACGGGAAGAAGGGTTGCGCTTACTGTGTAGCACCTTGATGCAGAAGTGCAGGCCGCCACCAGGAGGCGGCAGAGTAGTCAGACACGCCAGAGTCCGCAACAAACAGGAAGACGAATTACCAGAGATCACAGCAAAGCACGAGGTCAGGGACGAGCCAAAAGTCAGAACCAAACGGGAATGCGGTATTCAAAAATGTGAGACAGAAAAAGGAGTTGAGGTACAAGCCAGTGGGTCAAGCCAATAGGGAAACGAAGTACCAGAGACAGAGAAACCAGAGGCGGAGTTCAGAGTTCAAGCCGAGTCATACACTCTAGGGAAAACACCAAACGTACACAAAGTCAGGGATAGGGAACGGGTCAGACAAACACACGTTAAGTCAGAGGCAGAAGGATCACTAGGGTATACTGATCAGCTGATCAAGCCAACGACCAGAACTATCACTGACAAAGGCTACCAAAAACAGCACCAATAAATAGCCACCCAAGAACCAAAGAGAGGCAGGAAAAGTTAACCCCTCCATGACCAGGCCGGGGAAAGAAAAGCAAGATCATGACAGCGTGCACATTATTTTCTGTATGGCTCGAACATATAGAAAGAGAAATTAAGTCTTGCAACTGATCCCAATATAAAAATATACAATAATTTTTGGGCCTCCAGATCCTATGCACACATACATCTCCATGGAAATAAATATATATCATTCCTTTGGAGTCTAATTCTGCATTCGTTTTAAAGAACGTAGGCACGGAGACATATAGGAATTGCAGACACAGTGGACAGGGGATAAAGACTTGCTTCATAGCCAGTAAAAATAATTAAGGAGTTGGCATTGAATGTCTAATATTACAGTGAAAAGCCAACTTTTATGAAGCTCCTTGATCGCAGTTGCAAGCTGACCAGCACATGAGATATAAGATTTAGTCTTGATTTTAGTCTGCTTAAATTATCTTATTAATTGGGTAAAATTCAAAGTACAATATTTGTAAAAACAAGCAACTTTGTTCTTTTCCCTTTATTTAAAACTTTAATTTAATTCAAGAGCGAAAGGACTTTTTATTGTATTGTGTATTGTTTGTTGTCTGAGTTACTTGTCCACCTCTACAGTCTCCGAGGTGGTCGGTGTCCTAAGGCCTCTTTCACACATCAGTTTTTTGCCATCAGTCACAATCCGTCAAAGTGTTAAAAACATGGAGAGAGAGAGATTTTTTGTGCCAGAATGGAAAAAGCAGCCGTAGGGGTTAAAACAAAGCAAGAAAAATTATTCTGGGCATGCTCAGTTTTAAAAGACGGAATCTGTCGCTGGCCACACGTTTCAGCCGTCGTTCGACGGATCCGTTGGAGAATCTTTGTCCGTCAGCCGGAGACGACAAAGTAACGTTTTTTGTGTACGTCGAAAAGTCGGACAGCGACAGATCCTGCGCTCATAGGCTTCCATTATAGCCAACGACGGATGGTGCTGGATCCGTCACTGTCCGACTTTTCGACGTACACAAAAAACGTTACTTTGTCTGTCGTCTCCGGCTGACGGTCAAAGATTCTCCGACGGATCCGTCGAACGACGGATGAAACGTGTGGCCATCCGTCACAATCTGTCGCTAGTACAAGTCTATGAGAAAAAAATCAGATCCAGCACAATCAGTTGCTGGATGCATTTTTTTAACAAAACGATGGATTGTGACTGATGGCAAAAAAACTGATGTGTGAAAGAAACCTAAGCAGGAGTGAATGTTTGCATGCTCCATGCATTAGAGCCTGTAAGCGCTGCTCTGAAGCTGTCCCTGCACTTCCCCCATGCTGGCGAGGTAAAGCTGCCTCTGCTTGCAGCATGGGAGAGCGCTTGGGTTGGACCAGTGGCGAGATCATGCTGCTTGTTCAAACTGTCAATCTTCAGGAGTCCACCGCCCCCGGGAAGTAGGAATTTGGAAGGCAGAGGAGCGGTGGTGCACTACAGATAAAAGAAAATTATACAACCTCCTAAAACAGCCAGGGATAAGTATTTCTGGCTTATACAGTTTCTGGGTCCTAAATTCCTTTTAAGAAAAACTGTTAAGCATAACGTAGGTAGAGCAGAGTTCGAGTAATTTTCCTTAAATCAAACTCATTTATTACATATATTGCAGGTCTGTATTTCACAGATCAGACCAAGATGTTTAAGAATGCAGTCAAGTAAGAATGAAGTATTCGGGCCTCACTTCTAGACATCATCTGATGTAAGGTCCACCTTTGCTACGTGCAGAAAAGGGGGCACCTTTAAAGCAGCCATGATACTACATTCCTGAATCTCCTTTACACCACACAGTAAGAGTCGATCTCTTCTCCTCTTAAAATGGCTAAATATTTTGTCATTCAGTCAGCGCGTTGTACGTGTCCCTGCACCTGAGAATATTGAACCTAAAACACATTAACTCGAATTCACTAACTCAGATTTTATATCCCAGAACCTTTATTGCTTCTCTGCACTTTCAAAAACTATGGCTATTCTCCGACAATTAATTAAGGATTTTAAAGTCAGCTTATTCATAGTAGGGCAATTAAAACTGACAGGGCCAAGTGTGTCTCACTCCCCACAAAGCACTTTGAAAATTTGCCTCACTTACTTAAAAGTCTAACAAGTCAAATGCACAATTGAGAAATTAGCCGACATAAGGACGGAGTTTGGGAATGCAGCAAGCAGGTGGATGGATGTGATGGGGAGCAGAGAGGGGAAGAGGACAGGATTCTCTCTAAACAGCATTTATGGACACATTAAAATAATGGGCTTAACCTGCATCCAATTATACAGTGATACCCTATGCGGTGACGAATATATTGAAGACATTCACAGTCATCAACAGTGCAATCTGTTACACAATAGGACGTTTTCGATAGTCAATTAAAAAAAAATCAACTACAAGGAGAGCAAATATGGAATCGACAGCTATGGTATAACATGGAGCTAATCCTACTCTTATGTGGATATTTTTATTTCTACAGATCTCATAGTGCTGATTTTTGCCGAGTTAGCACGGACATTGGGACTTGTTGGGCAATCTGTCCATTAACAGCATATCTCCCACGTAGATGACTAGTGGATTACTTTCTTCTTAACTAATAATCATCTGCTTGTATCTGTGATAAATCTTGAAAGAAAGACCCACATAATTGGCCATAAAGTCTAAGTGGTGGAGGACCCCAGAGATCCAAAAAATGGGAATGCTCAGTCATTATTAAGGTAAGTTGGTTTCAATACCGCCTATTGATTGGTGAGCAAACCAGGTACAGTTGTGCTCAAAAGTTTACATACCCCGGCAGAATTTTTGCTTTGTTGGCCTTTTTTTCAGAGAATGTGAATGATAACACCAAACTTTTTTCCACTCATGGTTAGTGGTTGGGTGAAGCCATTTATTATCAAACAACTGTGTTTTCTTTTTTTAAATCATAATGACAACACAAAACATCCAAATGACCGTGATCAAAAGTTCACATACCTAATTTCTAATACCGTGTATTGCCCCCTCTAACATCAATCACAGCTTGAAGTCTTTTGTAGTAGTTGTGGATGAGGTTCTTTATTTCCTCAGATGGTAAAGTTGCCCACTCTTCTTGGCAAAAAGCCTCCAGTTCCTCTAAATTTCTGGGCTGTCTAGAATGAACTGCGTGCATGAGATCTCCCCAGAGTGGCTCAATGACATTGAGGTCAGGAGACTGAGATGGCCACTCCAGAACCTTCACTTTGTTCTGCTGTAGCCAATGACAGGTCGACTTGGCCTTGTGTTTTGGATAGTTGTCATGTTGGAAGGTCCAAGTACGTCCCATGCGCAGCTTTCAGGCTGATTGCAATTTTGCCTCCAGTATTTGCTGATAACGTGCTGCACTCATCTTTCCTTCAACTTTGACCAAGTTTCCTGTACCTTTGTAGCTCACACATCCCCAAAACATCAGTGATCCACCTCTGTGCTTTACAGTAGGAATGGTGTTCCTTTCATCATAAGCCTTGTTGACCTCTCACCAAATGTAACGTTTATGGTTGTGGGCAAAAAGTTCAATTTTGCTTTCATCACTCCAAATTACATTGATCCAGAAGTTTTGAGGCTTGTCTTTGTGCCATTTTGCATATTGTAGGTGAGATACTTTGTGGTATTTGTGAAGTAATGGCTTTCTTCTGGCAACTCGACCATGCAGCTGATTTTTCTTCAAGTGCCTCCTTATTGTGCATCCTGAAACAGCCACACCGCTAGTTTTCAGAGAGTTCAGTATGTAAGCTGATGTTATTTGTGGGTTTTTCTTTGCATCCCGAACAATTTTCCTGGCAGTTGTGGACAAAATTTTTGTTAGTCTACCTGACCGTTGTTTTGTTTTTACAGAGCCCCTGATTTTCCATTTGCTAATCACAGTTTGAACGCTGCCGACTGGCATTATCAATTCCTTGGATATCTTTTTGCAAAGGTTTATCTAGGCTTCCTGTCACCCGGGGCAAGAATTCAGTTTGGCGCCCCCCCCCCCAGCACACATGCAATTTGCACACTTACTCATGTACCCACAAGCTGCTCTCCTTATTGCTCTCAATGTTCAGTGAATAGCTGAAAGAAGCAGGAAGAGAAGCTCGTTGTCACAGAACCATAAGTATGAAAATCGCATATGAGTGAAGTGTCCATGTGATGACTACTAGAACCTGCAGAGCTGAATCCTGACATTGCAGGCTTCTGAATTCTCACAAAAAATGCACTGCACACATTTAGGATTCTCCCTTGCCGATATACAGTCATATCAGCACAAGTATGTGATTTGTATACTTCTGGCCACATTCCGACTAGACGTGCCCGGCCTCGCTCCTTTCAATTTCATTGAGTGAGGTCACACATGTCTAGTCAGCATGAGACTGCATGTATGTAAATTACCGGCATGAGAGAATCTTAACAGCGTTCAGTGAGCACTGTGAGAATTCAGAAGTCTGCAGTCACAAGGAATGACTGCAGACTCAACAAAAACCTGACAACCCCTTTAATGTTCCTAACATAAATAAAAAAATAAGAATAAGTCAATATCACAAATAATATTTACATCCAGGTACCTTATAGATGACGTCGTCTCTGGAGTCGTTCTCCTTCTTTTCTTCTTGTCCAGACCCCATGATGAGTTTTCTCATCCACATCTCGTCTCTGCAGACTTCCATCTTCTCCGGTCTTCTGCAGCAAATCTCCACACGATGCCCTTAAAGATAGAAGTGTCATTATAATGCTCCTGAATAAAAATATCTGAAACATACTGTTGCCTCACACTATTCCCCTCCCTCCTCATACTGTCTCCTCTAACATCCCACCTGTTCACCATACTGTCTCCTCATATATTTACCCCCTCAAATACTGTCTGCTCACACATACCCCTGACTCCCCATACGGTGTCTGCACACATCCCATCACCCTCACTCCCCATACTGTGTCCACATATATTTTTCCCATCACTACTCATACTGTGTCTACATACATTTACCCGTTCGCTCCCCATACTGTCTGCACCCATCTCCCATACTGTTTCCTCATACATGCCCTCATACATACTCTTCATTGTGTCCTCAAATCTCCCCACACATTAAATCCCCCAATCCCCACTCCAAATCACCCCCACACATAAAGTACCCCTCATCCCCACTCCAAATCCCCACACACAAAAAGTACCCCCATCCCCACTCCAAATCCACCCACACAAAGTACCCCTCATCCCTACTCCAAATCCCCCCACACATTAAATAACCCCCATACCCACTCCAAATCCCCCACACAAAGTAACTCCATCCCCACTCCAAATCTCCCCACACATAAATCACCCCCATCCCCACTCCAAATCCATCCACACACAAAGTACCCTTCATCCCTACTCCAAATCCCCCCACACATAAAGTACCCCTCATCCCTACTCCAAATCCCCCCACATTAAATAACCCCTCTTCCCTACTCCAAATCCCCCCACACATCAAATAACCCCCCATCCCCACTCCAAATCCCCCCACATTATGTACACCCCCACTTGAAATCTCTCCACACATAATGTAATCCTCCCATCCTCACTCCAAATCTCCCCACACATAAAGTAATCCTCCCATCCCCACTCCAAATCCCTCCACACAAAGTAATCGCCACTCCAAATCCCCCCACATCTCTCATCTTCGGTGTCGTCAGCTCCACAGTGGAGCACTTATCACCAGCGTTCGCTCTGGGCGCCGGCGAGTGACATCAGCAGCGTGATCACATGACCTGATCACGCTGCTGGCGTCACTCTGACCCAGCGGTCAGAGCTTCAATTTGTACTGGCGTCTGTACAGACTGCAGTACAATTGATCACTGGGAGCCAGCACGCTGCAGCTTCTCTGCTCCGGCTGTCAGCTTGACAGCCGGCGCAGAGAACTGCCGACTCCCAGACCGGGGGCGGCAGAACGCAGCCGCCAGGGGAGACACTGCAGATCGCCGCATTAGGCGGCCCAACTGCGCCCCCGTGCCAGCGGCACCCGGGGCACTTGCCCCGGCTGCCCCCCCTAGATACGTCTGTCTTTTTGTATCTCTTTCCTGTTTTATACAGTTCAACTTACCTTTTTCCGTAGATCCGTTGACAATTCTTTTGCTTTCCCAATGACTCACAATCCAGAAATGTCAGTGGCTGGTTGAAAGATGCAAGAGTCTGTCTGGATCCCAGAAACTCACAAAGCTTTTATGCACACACACTGATTACAAGCAAACAGATCACAGGTGAGGATGTTACCTTTAGTAGCCATTCAAACACATTTGTGTCAACTTCTGTGCATGTTATCAAGCCATAATCACCAGGGTATGTGACCTTTTGATTAGGGACATTTTGATGTTTTGGGTTGTCATTATGATTTAAAAAGAGAAAACACAGTAGTTTGACAATAAATGGCTTCACCCAACCACTAACCATGAGTGGAGAAAACGTTTTGGTGTTATCATTCACATTCCCTGAAAAAAGGCCAAGAAAGCAAAAATTCTGCCGGGGTATGTAACTTTTGAGCACAACTGTATATAGAAGTTCTTGTTCACCAAGTGTGTGTTTAGCTGGACCACATTTTACTTTTACTTTGCAAGCTAATCAACAAGATGCTAAGATCCTAAGCTATAAGAAATACAAGTTGTAAGCTGCGTTATCTTTGCTTAGCAGTGATGTAATGATTGATGAGAACTTCGTTTTGCTCAAGTTTCATGATATCATACCAGCAGACCAGCTGAAGCAACAACAATCTCAGTCACAATTTCAAAATATCAAGAAAAAGGATGTAGAGGTTTTGTTAGGATCTTCAACCACTGAAGAAGCATCAGAAAAATCAGGTGAACCTAAAGTCATGAGATCATCGAGATCAAACAAGGGTATACCAGCTAAGCGTCTATCCTACTTTGTCAAAACACTACCTAAGTCAGAGCCACATTCATGGGAAGAGATGCAACAACTACCTGGCCATGAAAAACTGAAGTGGATTAATGCTGCTAATGAGGAAACTAAGTCACTTCATCAACTTCAAACTTGGAAACGCACCAAACTACCACAAGGCAAGAAAGCAATCAAATGTAAATGGATTTTTAAAACTAAGTATGACTCTGAAGGCAAGGTTCACAGATTTAAAGCAAGATTAGTCGCAAAAGGATATTTTCAGTAATATGATGAAGATTACGATGCCACATTTTCTCCATTTGCTAAGCAGACCACATTCAGGACTCTAATGACTATATCCTGCTGTACAAAAGCTATGTTAGACATGTTAAATGTTAGACATTTGGACATCAAAACTGCCTTTTTAAAAATGATGATATTGAAGAGGACTTTTACATGACTCAACCTGAGGGTTATATTAAAGAGAATCTAGTTTGCAAACTACAGAAATCTTTGTATGTTCTTAAGCAATCGTCAAGAGTGTGGAACACCAAAATAAACAGTCTTATTGGAAGAAGGATTTGACAGAGGTCAAGCAGATCCATGTTTATACACAAAATGTACAGAAGGAAAATGGATGTATATTCTCTTATCCGTGGACGATGTGATTATGGTTGAGCAAGAGGAAACGGAAATTGCAAAGATGACTAAAATTCTGAATCAGCATTTTGAAACTATAGACCTTAGATATGCGACATTATCTAGGAATCCAGGTCCAAAGAGGAGAAGATGGAAGCTTTCTATTAAACCAAAGTACAAAAATCAACTCAATTCTGAATCAGTTTGGAATGCCAGAAGCCAAAGGTATATCAACCCCAATGTGACCATCCTACTTAATGTTGGAAGGAGAAGATGATCTGTTACCTAACAATGAGAAATACAGACAGGCAGTGGGTGCACTTCTATACATAGCAACCATGACTTGGCCAGAAAGCATTGCAACAATTGGCATTTTCTGCAGATATATGGAAAAAAAAGTCGCCAAGAAGACTGGAATGCCACTAAGAGAGCTCTTTGAGTCTCTTTCAAATATCAAAACATAAATATAAGGATATCTGCAACAGGAGATCAAAAACTCACAGACTATGTGGGTGCAGACAGGCCCGGTGACTTACATGATTGTAAATAGACAAGTGGCTATTTATTTAAGCATTGAGAACGTTCAATTTCTTGGTCTAGCAGAAAACAGGTGTCTATAGACTTGTCATCTACAGACACAGAGTATGTGTCTGCAGCCCACGCAAGTCAAGAGGTTGTTTGGTTAAATCAATTCTTAGGTGATCTTGGTAAGCCATCAACTCAGGTGATTTATTAAGACAATCAAGGATGCATTACACTTGCATTCAATGAGAAGATCAATGCGAGAATCAAACACATTGATGTTAAACATCATCACCAGTGTGAAATATGGCATAATTGAATCTGTATATTGCGAGACTGACCAGATGATCGCTGATGTTATGACAAAGCCACTTACAAGAGCCAAATTTGAAGAATTCAGAAACACTATGGGACTAACAGGATAAGTAGTTGTTGAGTGGGAGTGTTGGAATAATGCTTATTATTATATATATTGCAACATATACTATTTACCACTGTTTAACAGTGCATGCGTTTCTGTCTCCAGTGTTATATTGCCAGTAAAGCACTGTTAAAAAAAAGAACCAGGCAAATTTTTTAATGTACACAAGCCATGCCCAATGGGCGTGTCTATGTAAATTCTTGTGTATGCAAACTCAAAGCATACACATGTGCTTGCGTACGCATGCGTTCCCATAGACTGTAAAGCGTTGTTTAGATGCATTCCTTCCGCAAGCGTCCACATGCGTTTGGAGGTGGCAATTTGTCATGTCCAAAATTGCAACATGTTGCGTTAGCCGCACCCCGCCGCAAAACCCAAAACGACGCATGAGTAGTGAAACGCGGCTGAAAGCATACGAACGCATGTACCTGCGTTCACAACATTATAGATAGGAAAACACAACGCATACGAATTAATGCAGCATAAACGCTGCAGACTAAACCGCAAATGTGAAGCCAGCCTTAAGGGGGTTTTACACACAGCGATATCGCTAGCAATATCGCTAAAACGTCACTGGTATGTGTGATACTTACCTCCGACCGGCTCCCCCACTGTCGATCGCTGATCGCGCGAGATCGGGCGGCTCCATTTCTCGTCGTCAGCTTCCTGCTGTGACGACGAGCGACGCTGGACGCGGGCGGGAGGACGTCAGGATTGTTGTGTGTGAAAGGTGAGTATCGTGCGCTGCGTCGTTGCTGCATCGCTGTGAGATCTTTCTGTGTGAAAGCTCACTAGCGATCATTTAGCGATGCACGAGCGATCCTGACCGCGTCGTATCGCTGGTCGGATCGCTGGTGCATCGCTAAATGTAAAAGGGCCTTTAGTGTGTGTCTAGCTGGAGCACGTTTTACTTTCACTTTGCAAAATGACAGACAATATGCTAAGATCCTAAATTATTAGAAATACCAGTTGTAAGCTGCTTTATCTTTGTTCCTGAATAAACATATATTCAGTGTTGAACGGCTGGACAGCACAGAGATTAATCTGCTGCCAACAGGACCCCACAAGCCATCAGAGCAAGTTTCTACCTGGTCTTCCTTGGCTGCAAGATTGCGGCCAGGAGAAATAGCATGTGGTGGCAAGTCGTGCATATACTTGGTTATCTTTCCTAGGCTTGAATGGAGCAGTGGAGTGCATGCCCTGCCATTCTGTTTAACCCTTCCTGGCTGCAATCTCATAGGCAGAAGAGAACACAAGTCCGTCAATTTGGTGATCACTTGGGGAACCACACCGATCTAGCAGTGATCACCTACCCAACATTTAGGTGACAAATTGTTTACAAAGGAATACCCCTTTGAGGGTCCTCATTTCACAAACCGTTGTTTTATGAATAGTCATAATAAAGGCTGGATTCAGAAATCCTTTTGAAAAATCCCAGCATTCAAACTTGTCGACTTGATTGTCACTGCGTGCTCGAACATATCGTGGACCAGTGCAGAAGCTAATTTCTATTGCATGCACCATTCTGGTCCATAGAACAGACCAGGGTAGGGCATATTGTGACTTTCCCATTCATACCACTGGTCCATGTGGAAAACTGACCATGTGTGCAAACACATTGGCTACAAATGGTCCATATTTGGTCCATCATGCACACAAATAGCTCTTTAATTTGAATGAAGCCTTACTAGTAGAAAATCTGGGCTAGGAATGGATACTACAAAACAAATACAAAGGAAATAATAGGTAACTGCATAGAAATCATAACTGGTTCTTCACATCCCATGGGTTTATTGGAAACTCGGCTTCAACATCTACCAGTCAGCACATCCTAAGAGACGCGAGGCTGCTGTGATTAACACCAGAACCCTGGGAGAAATGAGATACGGGGTTTTCGTTACAAGGGGAATTTCAGTTTGTAGGATTTTATGATGGAATTGTAGCTATTTCCTGTTTGGTCCCATCTTTACAAGTCACAGATGTCAAATCATGTGGCCTTCGCTATTCATCAAATAATCTAGCCTTTGAATAGATAGGCACTATCAGCAATCTGGTATTGATCTCCCCTGGCTGCAGCCATTGTTCATCTGAGTACCAAGAATGGCAGCTAGAATTAATGAATGAAGTGGGTTGGTGCATAACAATCACCTTAGAAAGAACTTTCCTGAAGTTCTCTCCAGTCTATGAAGCCCTAAAGTTTATTATCAGGGACAGAAATCTGTTGTGGAACTTAAGGTACTGTCACACTTAGCGATGCACCAGCGATCCCGACCAGCGATATGATGCGGTCAGGATCGCTGGTGCATCGCTAAGTGGTCGCTAGTGAGCTGCCACACAGGCAGATCTCACCAGCGACATAGCAGGGGTCGGGGGTCGCTACTTACCTGTCAAACGAGGTGATCCTGATGTCCTTCCTCCCGCATCCACGCGTCGCTCGTCGGCACCACAGGAAGCCCAGCAGGAAGCTGACGACGAGAAACGGTCCAGGACGTTCTCGCGCAATCAGCGATAATCAGCGGGGGGAGCGGTCAGAGGTAAGTATCAGACATAGCGATATCGCTGCTGCGTCACAAAACCAGTGATGTTACAGCGATATTGTTAGCGATATCGCTTAGTGTGACAGGCCCTTTAGTGAAGTTTCCTTAGTGTTCAGCTATTGTCTTTTAATTCTCATCCTGCTTGATACCTTGGACTATAGGACATGATTAGCGCAGTAAATGACACTCAAACAGAGATCTTGTAAACAGTGAGGCATAAAATATATTATGTAATCCATAACACTCTGAACCTCATACTTCAAGCCACCATTGACCGAAACTGGATGAGGCGGGTATGAGGAAGACAATGCCGAAGAGACAAAACTCTTTAATAGGGATTTATGGAACACGTTAGTGATGTGAAGGGATGGAGGAAGCTTTAGTCTGAATGCCACGAAATCGACCACCTCTAGGATCTCATATGGACCAAAAAACTTTGGATCCATCTTCGCCGACGGAACATTAACATAGTAACATAGTAACATAGTAACATAGTTATTAAGGTTGAAGGGAGACTTTAAGTCCATCTAGTTCAACCCATATCCTATCCTAACTTGCCCTAACATGTTGATCCAGAGGAAGGCAAAAAAAAACCCCATGTGGCAAACAGTAAGCTTCACACTGGGGAAAAAAATTCCTTCCCGACTCCACATACGGCAATCAGACTAGCTCCCTGGATCAACGCAATATTAAGAAAACTAGTGTATATACCCTGTAATATTATACTTTGCAAGAAAGGCATCCAGTCCCTTCTTAAATTTTAGTAGGGAATCACTCATTACAACATCATATGGCAGAGAGTTCCATAGTCTCACTGCTCTTACAGTAAAGAATCTGCGTCTGTGAGTATGCTTATACCTTCTTTCCTCCAGACGTAGAGGATGCCCCCTTGTCCCCGTCACAGGTCTAAGAGTAAAAAGATCATTAGAAAGCTCTTGGTATTGTCCCCGCATATATTTATACATTGTAATAAGATCACCCCTAAGCCTTCGATTCTCCAAACTAAATAACCCCAAATGTAATAACCTGTCTTGGTATTGCAGACCCCCTAGTTCCCTAATAACCTTGGTCGCTCTTCTCTGCACCCGCTCCAGTTCAGCTATGTCTTTCTTATACACAGGAGACCAGAACTGTACACAGTATTCTAAGTGTGGTCGCACTAGTGACTTATATAGAGGTAAAATTATGTTCTCCTCATGAGCATCTATGCCTCTTTTAATGCATCCCATTATTTTATTTGCCTTTGCAGCAGCTGCCTGACACTGGCCGCTAAATGTGAGTTTGTCGCCCACCCATACACCCAGGTCTTTTTCAGTGACTGTTTTGCCCAGTGTTTAACAATTAAACACATAATTATACATCTTGTTCGTTCTACCCAAGTGCATGACCTTACATTTATCCCCATTAAAGCTCATTTGCCATATATCAGCCCAAGCTTCTAGTTTACATAAATCCTCCTGTAATATAAAATTGTCCTCCTCTGTATTGATTACCCTGCAGAGTTTAGTGTCATCTGCAAATATTGAAATTCTACTCTCTATGCCCCCTACAAGGTCATTAATAAATATGTTAAAAAGAAGCGGGCCCAAAACTGACCCCTGTGGTACCCCACTGCTAACCGTGACCCAGTCCGAGTGTGCTCCATTAATAACCACCCTATGATTCCTATCCCTGAGCCAGCTCTTAACCCACCTACACATATTTTCCCCTATCCCCATTGTTCTCATTTTATGTATCAACCTTTTGTGTGGCACCGTATCAAAAGCTTTTGAAAAGTCCATGTACACCACGTCCACTGCATTCCCTTGGTCCAGTCCGGAACTTACCTCTTAATAAAAGCTTATCAGATTAGTCTGACAGGAACGGTCCCTTGTAAACCCATGTTGATATTGGGTCATGAGGTTATTCTTCTCCAGATACTCCAGTATAGTATCTCTTAGAAAACCCTCCAGGATTTTACCCACAGTTGAGGTTAAACTTACTGGCCTATAATTTCCAAGTTCAGTTTTTGTCCCCTTTTTGAATATTGGCACCACATTTGCTATACGCCAGTCCTGTGGTACAGACCCTGTTATTATGGAATCTTTAAAGATTAAAAATAATGGTCTATCTATGACTGTGCTTAATTCGGTGATGATTTAAGCATAATGTTCCTGGATGACAACCAAACCTTATCCCCAATCTTAAAACCTTAAACACAGGACCCCCGAATATCTTCTATCGGCCTTCCACTTTGGGTGAATCTGAGCAGTCGCAATATTCTTTTGAACCTCCCTCCAGACATCACCAAGGCTCTGTACGGCGACTTTCACATGAGGACATTCAGAACAAATCCTAGAAAATTCACCAAAATGGGTATGAAAACCATAATTACAGAAAAGAGGTGAGGTTCCCCTTAACTGATTTACTTGACTGTTAAAAGCAATCTCAGTAAAGGTCCCGTTACATTTTGCGATGTACCAGCGATCCCGACAACGATACGACCCGGTCAGGATCGCTGGTGCATCACTAAATGGTTGCTAGTGAGCTGCCAAACAGGCAGATCTCACTAGCGATGCAGCAGCGGTCGGCGGTTGATACTTACCTGTCACACGCAGCGAGGGTGACGTCTTCCACCCGCGTCCATGGAGTCGCTCGTCAGCGCCAGCAGGAAGTCGATGACGAGAAATGGACCATCCCGTTCTCGCGCGATCAGCGATATCCAGTGGGGAGCCAGGACGGAGGTAAGTGTCACATGTAGCGAGATCGCTACCAATATCGCTGTTGCGTCACAAAATCGGTGACGCTTTAGCGATCTCGATAGCGATCTCGCTATGTGTGAAGGGGGCTTAAGAGGTAAAAACAAAGACCAGTCCTCCTGCCGAGCAGCCACAAAGCACCTTAAAATTGTTCCAAAATAAACAACTTGGAGAGTGTCTCTGCATTAGGTAATCTTGACAAAGGAACACAATGAGCTTGTTTGCTGAATCGGTCAACTATCACCCAGATAGCAGTTTTCCCACTAGAAATAGGCAAATCTGTGATAAAATCCATGGACAGATGAGTCCATGGTCGTTCTCAAACTGGCAATGGAGTAAATTCTCTGGCCGGCTGACTATGACTGACTTCAGCGTGTGCGCAAACTTGAAAGAGGTATAAAATCTTTAATATCGCTATGCATGGACGGCCACTAAAAAGTCTAGTAATGGCTTTCTGGGTAGCAGTAACCCCAGGATGACCTCTCAAGGCGGAATCATGAAATTCCTGCAACACCCACAATCTTAGGTACACAGTGTAAGATCGCCACCGGACAGGTCCTTGAGGGGAGACATGCATCACTAAGGTTGGTAGCTTCGGTGATGTAAGCCCGGGAAAGCAGACTCTAAAGCCCCCGTTACACATAGCGATATCGCTAGCAATATCGCTGCCATGTCACCGATTTTGTGACGTAGCAGCGATATTGCTAGCGATATCGCTATGTCTAATACTTACCTCCGACCGGCTCCCCCGCTGCTCATCGCTGGTCGCGCGAGAACGACCTGGACCATTTCTCATTGGGCGCTTCCTGTGGCACCGACGAGCGACGCGTGGACACGGGCGGGAGGACGTCAGGATCGCCGCGTCTGACAGGTAAGTAGCGACCCCCGACCACTGCCCCCCGACCCCTGCTATGTCACTGGTGAGATCTGCCTGTACGGCAGCTCACTAGCGACCACTTAGCGATGCACCAGCGATCCATATCGGTGTCGGGATCGCTGGTGTATCGCTAAGTGTAACGGTACCCTAACACATATAGTGCTGAGAGTGAATAGGGTGTATCAGGGCCAGGTTTAAGAGCAGCCAAAGATGGGTGGGAGTAACTGTTCACATATCCCCACTCCAGGGGCGTGGTTTGGCAGATAAAATAGAAAAAAAGTGTCTCAATTAGCGTCTGTGACTGGAGGTGTGAAGGCCAGAGTGTTGTTAAAGGACACTGACCTGAGCGGGCAAACCCGCACTACTAAATGGACTGTTTACTTTTCAGTTTTTTTCACTTTGTGCCAGAAAAGGCTGTCTTTTATTTGCTCATGCTGAGCGGTTTATGAAGTTCTAATAAACTGGCCTGGATATTTTAATGAAACAGTTTCCTATTACTACCTCAACCACAGCTGAGTGAGTACAAAACCTTACAACAGGCAAAAATAATTTGGACCTTGGAGTAGCACAAGGAGACAACTGGTCTTTTCGGATCTCAAGGTAGCGACAAGAATAATGACCCCTAAAACTTCACTTTTAATCAATATTTAAAATCTGGACAATCCCAGTTCATAGGGACTAGGGTAATATTTAAACAGACACCAGACAAAGAATAATAATAAATGCTCTGGGCCACTAAACTCGCCCTAATAGGCCCTAGCAGTCCCTGCCTAACCGCGGAGGTTGGCACCCTAATTGTAGACGATAGTGGCGCCCCCGCTCAACGTCGGTGACCCTAATACACCCTAAGAGACCCTAGTCCACGGCGAGGATACACAGAAAAACACAAACACACAATAAACACCCGAAAAAACCCCTGGTGGAGAGACTGTATAACGTCTCTAAAGGGGGTTTTACACTAAGCGAGATCGCTAGTGATATCGCTCAAGCGTCACCGATATTGTGACGCGACAGCGATCACGCTAGCGATCTCGCTAAGTGTGAAATGTAGCGGCGACCGGACCCCCCGTCGGCTATCGCTGATCGTGCTCGAATGTGCAGGTACATTTTTCCATCGCTGGCGTCCCGCTGTCCAGTAATTATCGTTGTGTTTGAAGCTTAAAAACGACGAGCGACGTCGATAGCGACGCATGGCTCAGCGACACAGGCGTGACTTACCGGCCACGCCTCCTCTGCCCTATTGGTCTTTACAGCGCTCACAATGTGCGAAATGTATCTGACAAAGGTATAAAAGACAACGCTGGAGCGCCTCATTCAACACTGTTCCCATGCATAGTGGATGTTAACCGGTTTGGCTTCAACGTTCCAGTGTGAGTCGCTACAGCGTTTATATTTAAACGGCTTTCACAACGCGGTTGCTTCGGCGTCCCTATTGCAATCGCTATTGCGCTTTTATAAGTGGATTCATTTTATTCATCAAAGAACAACTCTGTTTGCCAGGTATGTATTTCAATAGTACCATGCAAGGTGTTTTTTAGAGTAATACTTTTATTGATTATTGTGTTGGCTTTCTACAAATGAAGCTCTTGTTACCAAATCGTGTAATGATTTTATTTTATGTTGCAGTTTGTATATCATGAACGGCGCAGAGCGTGCTATTGTGGCTGCTGCTTTGGTGTTGGAGGCTGGTCGGCTACATGAAGAGGCACAGATGCAAGAGAGGCGGTCCAAAAGAAAGCGGCGCATGTGGACCAGAGAGTGGCTGGCGAAGAGGTCCGAATTCTCACACATGCAGCTCGTAAGAGAACTGCAGGAGAACAATCCTCAGGATTTCAAGAACTATCTGCGGATGTCAGAGGACTCTTTCAAATTTTTACTAGCCAGGGTGATGCCATTGATTGAAAGGAGAAATACCAAAATGCGAGCTGCTGTGCCGGTAGACGAACGATTGACCGTGACGCTGAGATTCCTGGCCACCGGACGATCACTGAAAGATCTGCAATTTTCTTCTGCCGTTTCTTTGTCACTGCTCAGCAGTTTGATTCCTGAAACATGCAATGCCATAGTTCAAAGCCTCAGGAGCTACATCCAGTTTCCAAAAACAGAGGCGGAGTGGAAAAATATTGCCTCTGATTTTCAGAGGCTTTGGCAGTTCCCAAACTGTGGGGGGGCTTTGGATGGTAAACATGTGAGGATCACCCAACCGCCGAACAGTGGATCCTATTTTTACAATTATAAGGGCTATTTTAGTGTAATCCTCATGGCCCTTGTTAATGCTAACTACGAGTTCATAAATGTTGATGTAGGCATGAACGGCAGGGTTTCAGATGGGGGAGTGTTAGAACATACACTTTTTGGAGAGCGATTGACCAATTGTGACCTGAACCTGCCTCCCAACACAGAGACAACCGGCAACCTCAACTTTGTTTTTGTCGGTGATGAAGCCTTCCCGCTGCATGCCAATCTGCTGAAACCGTACCCCCAAAAAAGTGTGACGGAGCAAACACGGATATTTAACTACCGTTTGTCAAGGGCACGAAGGGTTGTGGAGAATGCGTTTGGCATCATGGCCAGCCGCTTTCGGATTTTCCACACACCCATAAACCTAAAGTTGGAATCCATTGACTCGGTCGTTATGGCTTGTTGCGTGCTGCACAATTTGCATATGGACAAAATGGACATACACAAGATAAAAAAGAGTTTAAATCGCATATGCTTGGTCGCTGTCCTAGAAAAGTATCACGTTCAACAATTACAAGAATGGGGCCGGGCGCGGTTTCAAAACTAAAATGGCTGCTCAGACATGTGCATATGGACAAAATGGACATACACAAGATAAAAAAGAGGTTGAATCGCATAAGCTTGGTCGCTGTCCTAGAAAAGTATCACGTTCAACAATTACAAGAATGGGGCCGGGCGCGGTTTCAAAACTAAAATGGCAGCTCAGAAATGTGCATATGGACAAAATGGACATACACAAGATAAAAAAAGAGTTTGAATCGCATAAGCTTGGTCGCTGTCCTAGAAAAGTATCACGTTCAACAATTACAAAAATGGGGGCGTGCGCGGTTTCTAAACTAAACTAAAATAAAACAATAAAATAAAACAAAAAAAAAAGCATACACAAAAAATAAAACTTTTGAACCAAAATAAACTTACCTTTGACGGTGTGAAAAATCCGAAAGTTATGGAGAAAAAAATAAAAAATAAATTGCACTGTTGATTCTTCAGATGGTCTGAAAAATGGAGGTATTGTAAAATAACCAACGCTGATGAGTCTTCAAGAGGGTTGCTGAAGGACGAATAGCAAAATCAAACCAAAAATGCACTTTTGTCTCTAGGGAGAAAAATGCTGGTTTAGAAGCTAACCACGGCGCTCCAGAGATTTAAACTGAAACGCTAATGCGTCCTCTTTAATGACGCCGCCGGCCAATGACAGCGCAGCGGTGACCACCAATCGGCGCTTTGGGGGGCGTTGTAAATTAAACGCTGAAGCACGCCCACCGAGGTCTGAATCGTTTTTTGTTTAGTAATGTGAAAGGTACTCAACGAGCAACGAGGTCGCTATGCAGATCGCTGATCTCTCTAGAGTCGTTGACGAGATTGGACTGTTTTAAAGCTATCTAGCGATCACGTAACGACACAACAGCGATCTATGCCTGGTCGGATCGCTATCGTTATCGCTGGTGCGTTGCTTAGTGTAAAAGGCCCTTAAGATATTTGACTTATCTCGTACTGGAATCATGGGCATATAAACCCACCCTGAATAATATCTCGTAGTAAAAAATACTGATATGTAGCAGCTTTTGATGACTTATCTCGTAATAAAAAAGGCTTATGCTGCAAAAAATGACAGACCAGATATGTCTGTCATGCGATGCGTGCTGGCCAGCGGGAGACCAGCGACCACAAAAATGTCCAGGACTTTCCTACAGCGATCAGCGATACCGGCAGTGGGGCCAGTCGCTGATCGCTGTCACACACAGCGATCTCGCTGGTGAGATCGCTGTTACGTCACAAAAATTGTGACTCAGCAGCGATCTCGCTAGCGAGTTCGCTATGTGTGACGGGGCCCTAAGGTCAGTAAGAGGTTTAGCAATCTGAGAAAAACCCTTGATAAATGTCCTATAATAGTTGGTGAAAGCCCAAAAAACACTGCAAAGCCTTAAGATAATGAGATTAAACCCCCCAATTATGGCCTGCACCTTCCCATGATCTAACTTAAACCTTCCTGCTGACAAGATAAAACCCAAGAATGAAATTTCCTGAACAGAACAAACACATTTCTAAAATTTAGCAATCAAAGAGTTCTCCCTCAATCTTTGTAACACAACATAGACATGTTCCTGGTGACAGTCCAAATCGGGAGGAGAAAATTAGAATATCATCCAGGTAAATCACAACATATCTTCCAATGCACTCATTTATACATTTTTGAAATATTGAAATACAGCAGGTGCACTGGATAAACCAAACGGCATGACAAGGTTTTCAAATAGACAATCAGATGTTAAAATGCCGTTTTCCACTCATCACCATTCCGGAGGCGTAACAAATTGTAAGCCCCTCTAAGATCATGCATAGAAAACACCCTGACCCCCAGAAGTTGATTATATAGGTCAGGGATGAGTGGAAGTGGGAAAGTATTATTAACTGTGATTTTGTTTAGCTCTCGGAAATAGAGTCAAGGTCAGAGACCCCCATCATTCTTTTCCTTTGGAATACTGAACAGAAAGAAGTCCCAAATATAGTGGTGGTAGACATGGCTGGGTGGTGCATGCAGCTCCATGGATGCAGAATTTGCACCCCTGTCCTTAAAGGACATTGCAACAAGTAGCTTGGAGCTGCTCCTATTCTGTAAATATAGCCCTGGGGTAATATTTGATCATGAAATGATCATGGTGTTCTGCATTTCCCTCACTGCTGGAATAACCCCTCTAAAGGTCTATGCTCACCCCTGGGTCCACCACTATAGATTGCTGTAGGACAGTGCCACCCACTGGTCAAATTATCATGATAACACCAGTAACCTATTTCCAAAAGCCCAACTTCTACATAACGAATAGGAAGCAGTAATACTTCCTAGTACGAGTTGCTATGTTTCTATAATTTCTATAATCTTTTGCTGGGGCAGTTTCCCTTTTAGAGGATGGTGTTCTAGTTATTATTAGTTAGGGATTATGTCTATGCATAGATAATAAATTGTAAAAGCTTATAGTGTAATGAATGCAGTATATACATACAATATTTCTTCCCGGTGTTCATTTATTGCCAGTGCTGGCAGTTTTTGACTGCTCTACACAGCCCCAGTGGTCTCTAGCATTTCACCTCTGTATAATGCTGAGACGTCTGAAACTCACAATCACGCTGCTTGGTGTTGTTCTTAATCAAGAAGAAAGACGTCGTTAATCTCATTATCACCCTGTCAACACTTTGTGTCATGAAGTTAACAGGCAGCTTACTTGTGCTGAGTCAATCAGGAAAAAACAGTACGGCACAAGAATGTACTTCTTCCCTGCTGATTTGATACCCCAATATACCCTGACCCCTACACCTGACAAACTTTACACTCGAGTAATAAAGAGTGATAACTGTGTTTTTGGATTAGAGTTAAGGGGTTATTCCCAAAATAAACTATCCCCTATCAGTAAATATAACTTGCATATCACTGGGGGTCCCACTGCTGGGAGTAGGGGAGCACATAAGCGATCTACACTCTGTTCATCATCTATGCGACTGCCAGAAAAATAAGTAAAGCGCTCGACTATTTTCAGCAGTCCCATACACAATGAATGGAGCGGAGGTTGAGCATTTGCATCCTATGCTCCATTCAAGACAGGAATTAGCAACCCATCGCCGGAGATCCTATGGATAGGGGATAACGAGTTAGCTTGAGAATAGTAACCTAGTTTTGAAGGCTGAAGGACGACCTTATGTCCATCTAGTTCAGCCTATTTTTAGTGCAGCTGTTCTGCATTGTTGATCCTGGGGAAGGCAAAAAACCCACAGAGTAGAAGACAATTTTCTCCATAGGGAAAAAAAATTCTTTCCCCTAAGCTGGGTCAACCATCTACCTATAATATTCTATTATTCATAACCTTCTATACTGTTACTCACAAGAAAAGCCTCCATTCCTTCCTTAAATTCATTCAGTGAGTTGGCCATCACCACTTCCTCAGGAAGAGAATTCCAGAGCCTCACTGCTCTTACCGTGAAGAACCCTCTTCTATGCTGGTGCAGAAATTGTCTTTCCTCCAAGCGAAGAGTGCCCCCTTGAGCAGCGGCGTCCAAAATTGCACACAATCCTCCAAGTGTGGTCTGACGAGTGATTTGTACAGAGGGAGAATTATGTTTTCATCTCGTGTCCCCAGACCTCTTCTAATCCATCCCATGACCCTATTTGCTTTGGTGGCAGCTGCCCGACACTGGGCACTCCAATTTAGCTTCTTTAATCTAAATCTTTAACTACAATCTATGTAATCTGAACCAGAACACATGCCCTTATGATGTCTGAATAGCTCTGGACCCACTAAGTTGTCCTTATGTAACACAGCATTTAAAGGACTCACACCGCCTCTCAATCACCCCCTTCATCCATTCAGGAGTGCCGATAGGGCATTGGGATAAATCAGAGGGCAAAGTTCAAGGCTGCTTATTGAATGTATGATATGGAGCTTGTAAAGCACCACAGAAGTCAAGGGATGAGTTTGGTATTGATAGGAAACAAACACTTTCCCTTGATATTGACAAGCTCAGTTCTGCTCGGGTTATTACTGTATATTCATTAGCTCATGTATTCACCACCAATGGATTAAAAAATAGGAGATGAGGTGCATTACCACGGCAGCGGCCACTAAATGTGCAGCAACCTCCAGACCAGACGACAGCTGTCGGACCCCTAATGTACCTGCTCTTGGACCCCTACGGATCTGATATTCATGACTAATCTGGAGGACTGGTTATCAAGATGTAAAAGTCCTGGAGGGGTCGTGTGGTCTTAAATTACTAGTCTGCAGTAACTCTGACTGCAGACATGTGAATCCTCGCGTGCACCGAGATTATGTGATTTGCATACATACTTGCAACCGCAAACTTGCAATCACATGAAGGTCTTCTCTCTGAGAATTGGGTCGCCCTCCCAGGGCTGTGGGGTACTCGGTATCTGGCCGGTGTCGGCGGGATGTGTTACAGCAGCGGTGACCCGGTCCGTGGCCCTGGGCGCCCAATGTAAACAGGTGAGATTGGAAATGATGGCATGTAAATGAATAGTTCGTGATGCCACCTGTGGTGTTCGGCAAGTGAGATGTTGAGCCGACGCTGCATGCAGATCCTCTGGGGCTGGTGGTGTGTTGCAGCCAAGATGGTGATGCTCCCCACAGGTGGAGCTGTAGCCCCAAGGCAGTGTAGATGTGGTTGGCACGGGGATGTAGCAGTAGAAGCTGGTACCCAGATGTAGCGGTGCTGGCTGCGTTGGCGCAAGAATGAATGGAGGACACCAGGGCTTGTAGTTCAAAAGCTTTACTCACAGGCTGTAGTACACACAGGTGCCTGCCTCCGTGCTGTGTCCTCTGGGTCAGGGACTCAGTCAACCTCCAGGTCAGATGGAATGCTCCCTTCCAACACTCTGCCAACATGTGCCTTTCTGAACTTCTCCTCTTATAGTGCCTTTGGTGTGAAGTACTCCTAGTACTGAGTTACACTGGAGTTCCTCCTGACAGATGTTCCCAAGAACCATACTTGTACGGCAGACAGCTGTAGCCTGCTTCGGGGACTCATTACTCCTGAGTCCCGGCTCTCTAACCAAGTTGCTGTTGTGCCCCCAAGTCTTAGATGGGAGTAGTGCATTTACAGCTCACTACTCCAGCGGTGTCTGCTGTAGGACCATTAGTATCCATACAACCTCGGGGACCGGGCCCCGGCCTTGCGCTTAGAACTTCTAGGCAGGGTTCTCTCCTAACCCACGTCCTCTGTTCCCTTTTACTCCTTCGTTCCGTACTAGTCTCTCTTTCTTATGGAAGATCAGGTTTCTGTTCAATGTCTTTCTCCTTCTTTCCTTTCCCGTGCTAGCAGACCCAGGTCACTAAGATCTGTTGCAGCACCTCCTTCCTCCATTCCTCTCCACTCAACTAACTGACTGACTGACCTCTAATCCTCCCGCTCTTTTATGGATTCTAATTCCACCCGCCTCCCAGCACGTTTCGTGTTCCAAGCAGGGAGCCACCAAACGTGCTTTGCTACACTCCAAGCAGGGAGCCGCAATGTGGCTTTGCTGAACTACTGTGTTGTGTGGGATGCAGGTGTTGGAGCGTGGTCAGGAGCCTCCAACCTACCTGGATGGTGGGGCACCACACTTCTGGAGAAGGTGCAGTACCTCTGTGGTGACTGAGCCTCAGGGGCGCCACATACCCCCCGTTAAACACAGCACGTCCGCGGGCTGCAAGTCAAACAGAGTTAACAATACAGGAACATACAAAATTTTTGTAATGCTGAATAAACATTTCTTATACTAATCTTCTCAATATGAGAGGCACGGTTTCTTGAACGTTGCAAACAATTCTTAGTAACTATCTAAAGTCTTAATTCAAAAGTGCAGGTTTCATCATTATCCTATTTCTTCATCATCTTTCCTTTTTTACATTTTCTACCTTTCTGTCATTAGTTTAAAGTGATAACTGCTGATACCTGGTTCATCACCTACATTTTCCAAATCTTCAATCTTTATTCAAATCTCTCATCTCTTTATTAAAACATTCCTACATCTTATATGAAAGCTATCATAAAACACATTATCAAATACTTCACATTAAAACTTTCAATAATTCTTGTAAGTGCTGGACACCACTCCCAGCCGGGATCTCTTGCAGTGTCCTTTGATTGGAGTCATGCTCCAAATGAGGTTGACGTTATCTTCTCAAAGTGTCTATGTAAAACCAAGAGAGGGCACCTAAATAGGTGCAAACGATATACAATAACAGTTCTGGACCATTCAGCGTTCATGATCTCTACAGCTCAAGTGTGAAGGCTGCCATTACAACTGGGCAACAACTGGAAAAACAAAACTAAAGCATGATGGTCAAAAAAATAGGAAACAAAAGGCACAACGGTGCAAATACACTCCTGGGTAACAAGAGTTATTTATTTTTGCTGGAGATTGCTAGTGGTGGTCTCCTCCTGGGTTCTCTGGAAACTGGTTACTGGAACTGCTTCCAAGGGAGATACTTTGGGTGTCTTCATCCTGTTGCTGGTTGCTTGCCAATTGCATGTACTCTGCCTCCCAAAGGGAGAGATAAGGACTGGTCGGGGTAATTGAAAGGGCCATGGAAATGTCAATTGCCTGCGGGGACGGAATGTCCGCTACCACTGATGGCACTTCGGCTGCGGTCGGCGACTCAGCCGGTGTTGACGCTGCTACCTCGCCTCGGAGTCCGATTCTTCTAATTCCATCGGGACCTCAGCTAGCGGCACCGCAGTCTGGGGTCTCCGGCAGAGGTCAATTGGGCCATTCCTATTCGTTGGCTCCGCTCCTAACACCAGGGTCAGGTCCGGAGCGGTAATCATACCTTGCGCTCTCAGCTTCGGTTCCGGTCCCGGTACCTGGTAGTGGACGGCGGCAGCCGCAACTCCCGGAGTTGCCGATGGGGTGGATCGCAGCTGGATTCCGGCACGGGCAAGGCCGGTTTCTGCCGGGGCCGTTGGTGGAGGCCTGTGCAACTGAGCCCGGTCCAGACGGGGACGCGGTCCCGGCCCCCCATTCTGCTCAGGAACCCTCATATACCTCCTCCGGACGGGGCTCCTCCAATGGCAGTATCTGCTGTGAGGTGGTGGCGGGCACTGCAGGGGATGTATCAGCGGTCGTAGCCTCCGCAGGGGCCGCCTGGGGGCGAGTTGCTTTTCCTCCCCCCGTTCTTCTGGCCTCTCTCCTTCCATCATGGCGTTCTGGCTTTCTTCTTCCTGTCTCGGCTCCTTTCCCGCCACTGGCTTCCGCTCCTCCTTCTTGGGGTGGAGTCTTCTTCCAGCTCTTCCATACCACGCCAGTATACGAACCCCTCGGGGGGTGGGCCATGTCGCTATCGCATAGTAATTCAGGCAGGGGAGGCCCAGGACAGTTGAGTCTTTTCTTAGGACCTCCCAGGTTGTCATGCCCTTCTTCACCGCACCAGCGGCCATTTTTAATGTTCATTTTACAGTCTATTAAATTGGGTCTTCAGCACATCTTCAAAAACTTTAAGTCTAAAGGTACTGTCACACTAAGAGATATCGCTAGCAATATCGCTATAACTAGTGACGTTATAGCGATATTGCTAGCGATATCGCTGTGTCCGATACTTACCTACAACCCGCTCCCCCGCTGGTTATCGCTGATCGCGCGAGAGAACGTTCAGGACCGTTTCTTGTCGTCAGCTTCCTGCGGCGCTTCCTGCTGTGACGACGAGCGACGAGTGGAGCAGGGCGGGAGGATGCAGGATCGCCTCGTCTGACAGGTAAGTAGCGACCCTCGATCCCTGCGATGTCGCTGGTGAGATCTGCATGTGTGGCAGTTCACTAGCGACCACTTAGCGATGTACCAGCGATCCTGACTGTGTCATATCGCTGGTCGGGATCCCTGGTACATCGCTAAGTGTGACAGTACCTTTAGGCACACAGAACCCGATGGCATCGGGTCTCGTCATACTGCTCGTGACGTCAAGTTGGGTCGCCCACCCAGGGCTGTGGGGTACTCGGTACCGGGCCGGTATAGGCGGGATGTGTCACAGCAGCGGTGACCCGGTCCGTGGCCCTGGGCGCCCAATGTAAACAGGGGAGATTGGAAATGATGGAATGTAAATGAATAGTTCATGATGCCACCTGTGGTGTTCGGCAAGTGAGATGTTGAGCCGACGCTGTATGCAGATCCTCTGGGGCTGGTGGTGTGTTGCAGCCAAGATGGTGAAGCTCCCCACAGGTGGAGCTGTAGCATCAGGGCAGTGTAGATGTAGGGGGAGAGACACAAGCTGTGTAGAAGTTGGTACCCAGATGTAGCGGTGCTGGGTGCGTTGGCACAAGAATGAATGGAGGACACCAGGGCTTGTAGTTCCAAAGCTTTACTCACAGTCTGTAGTACACACAGGTGCCTGCCTCCGTGCTGTGTCCTCCGGGTCAGGGACTCAGTCAACCTCCAGGTCAGATGGAATGTTCCCTTCCAACACTCCGCCAACATGTGCCATTCTGAACGTCTCCTTTTATAGCACCTTTGGTGTGAAGTACTCTTAGTACTGAGTTACACTGGAGTTCCTCCTGACAGATGTTCCCAAGAACCATACTTGTACGGCAGACAGCTGTAGCCTGCTTCGGGGACTCCTTACTCCTGAGTCCCGGCTCTCTATCCAAGTTGCTGTTGTGCCCCCAAGTCTTAGATGGGAGTAGTGCATTTACAGCTCACTACTCCAGCTGTGTCTGCTGTAGGACCATTAGTATCCATACAACCTCGGGGACCGGGCCCCGGCCTTGCACTTAGAACTTCTAGGCAGGGTTCTCTCCTAACCCACGTCCTCTGTTCCCTTTTACTCCTTCATTCCGTACTAGTCTCTCTTTCTTATGGAAGATCAGGTTTCTGTTCAATGTCTTTCTCCTTTCCTTTCCCGTGCTAGCAGACCCAGGTCACTAAGATCTGTTGCAGCACCTCCTTCCTCCATTCCTCTCCACTCAACTAACTGACTGACTGACCTCTAATCCTAAACCCTCCCGCTCTTTTATGTATTCTAATTCCACCCACCTCCCAGCACGTTTCGTGTTCCAAGCAGGGAGCCACCAAACGTGCTTTGCTACACTCCAAGCAGGGAGCCGCAATGTGGCTTTGCTGAACTACTGTGTTGTGTGGGATGCAGGTGTTTGTGACGACTCCTGGAGTGGACCCTCTGGGTCGTGACACCAACCCTCCCAGGGCGAGCTGACCTATTGAAGACCACCCCCTATACAGGGAGTGTCAGGGGCAAGCCCCAGGGGGTGAGGCACCACGACTGCTGGCACCAGGCGGCCGGCTCACAGGAGACACGAGTGGGTGAGAGTGTCTGCAGGAACGTGTAAAGTGTGGACACGGGAACACGTGGTATACAGAGACTTCGTTCGTCCGGGTGTGAGTGAAGCAGGAAGCGTGCAAGGAGCACGTCAGAGCACTGAGTCAGGCAGCAGGTGTGCCAGGAGGTGTAACAGAGTAAGAGACTGAGTACAGGATCAGAGTGTGTGCCCGGAGGCACAACTGAGTATAAGACAGAGCACGGAATCAGAGTGTGTGCCAGGAGGCACGACTGAGTATAAGACAGAGTACAGGGTAAGAGCGTGTGCCAGGAGGCACAACCGAGTATGAGACAGAGTACAGTGTCAGAGCATGTGCCAGGAGGCACAACCGAGTACGAGACAGAACACAGGGTCAGAGCGTGTGCCAGGAGGCACAACCAAGTACAAAGCAGAGTGCAGATTCAGAGCGTGTGCCAAGAGGCACAACAGAGTGCAAGGCAGAGGACCTGAGTACAGCGCACAGCCAGGCAGGGACACGGCAGACCAAGCCAGGAAGCACAGCAATAATCAGGCACCTCCCCTAGGGGGAGGTCGTCTGATATAGCACATGACTACTACTGGTTCCGGGTCAGGAACTAGCCAGAAAGCACATGACCACTACAGTTTCCGGGTCAGGTCCTCCATTACCATAGAGAGGACCGGGCCCTATACAGCACTGACAGGAGCGCGCAAGCGCAAACGTGACATGTAGGAGGAGGCCCGGGGACGAGAGCTGCGCGTGCGCACCCTACGGGACCCCCGGAGTGACCGCAGCTCTGGAAGAGATGACGTCGGGACCGAGGTCCCGCCCCCAGGTGAGCACGGCGTGACAGTACCCCCCCCTTTACGCCCCCTCTTTCTAAAACTGGAGAGGAACTTAGACAAAATCTGGGGTGCGTGGATATTCTCCCTGGGTTCCCATGACCTCTCCTCGGGGCCAAAACCCTTCCAATCGACCAGGAACATGGTTCTCCCTCTTACCTTCTTTATGGCCAAAATGTCATTCACCTCAAACTCATCCCCCAAGCCAACAGGCTGGG
The DNA here is from genome assembly GCF_039654945.1 of Dendrobates tinctorius. Taxonomy (NCBI): domain Eukaryota; kingdom Metazoa; phylum Chordata; class Amphibia; order Anura; family Dendrobatidae; genus Dendrobates; species Dendrobates tinctorius. The sequence goes on along the minus strand of NW_027361881.1, from coordinate 7,450,573 downwards.
GTGTGTGGCCTGGAGAAGGATGAAATCGGTTAAGAACCACAGGTTTTAGGAGAGACACATGGAAGGAATTGGGAATACGGAGTAAAGGAGGCAGCTTCAATTTGTAAGCAACATCATTAATCCGCCTGAGGACCTCAAAAGGACCAATGTAACGGGGACCCAGTTTGTAAGATGGTACCTTAAGGCGGACGTATTTGGTGGAGAGCCACACCTTGTCACCAGGGAGAAATGGAGGAACGTCCAGGCGCCTCTTGTCAGCGTGTAATTTCATTCTGTCCCGTGCTTTCTCGAGAGCGGTTTTGGTCTCCTGCCATACCCTGGAGAACTCCACAGACTGAGAATCGGCAGCAGGTACCCCCGAGACAGGAAGTACCGGTAGAGGCACATTGAGATGCTGTCCAAAGACGATGAAGAAAGGAGACTTGGTAGACGATTCACTGGAGTGATTATTGTAGGCGAACTCAGCCCAAGGAAGTAGACCGACCCAGTCATTCTGATGAGCATTAGAAAAATGCCGGAGATAGGATGTAAGGATCTGGTTGGTACGTTCCACCTACCCATTGGTTTGGGGGTGATAGGCGGAAGAGAAATCCAATGACACTTTCATGAGTCCGCATAGAGCTCTCCAGAACCGGGAGGTGAATTGGACCCCTCTATCCGACACGATGTGCTGGGGGAAGCCGTGAATCCTGAAGATATGGGAAATGAAGATCTTCGCCAAGTCAGGAGCAGAGGGTAGTCCGGGAAGAGGAATGAAGTGAGCCATCTTTGAAAATCGGTCTACAACCACCAAGACCACAGTACAACCGGAAGAACAAGGCAGATCAGTAATGAAATCCATGGCTATGTGCTGCCATGGAGCCGACGGAATGGGAAGCGGGAACAGAAGACCGGAGGGTGGTTGTCTGGGTATCTTGTTCTGGGCACAGGACGGGCAAGATGCTACAAAGTCTTTAACATCCTGGGAGAGTGAAGGCCACCAATAATGGCGAGAGATTAAGTCCAAAGTCTTTTTGACACCAACGTGGCCGGCAATCTTGGACGAATGTCCCCAATTTAGCACTCGTTTTCGGTTATTCTCAGCCACAAAGGTTCTTCCCGGAGGTAACGTGGTTAACTTGACAGGAGCCACAGTAATTACTTTGGATAAATCAATGATATGAGAGGGTTCTTCCTCTGCATCAGACGACAGGAATGATCTTGACAACGCATCCGCTCTAACGTTCTTATCGCCGGGCCGAAAATGTAGCTCAAAGTCAAAGCGGGCGAAGAATAGGGACCACCTGGCTTGCCGAGGATTGAGCCTCTGTGCGGACTGGATGTACGCCAGGTTCTTATGGTCTGTGAAGATCTTGAATGGATGTATGGCACCTTCCAGTAAGTACCTCCACTCCTCCAAGGCCAACTTAATGGCCAATAGCTCTTTGTCGCCAATGGAGTAGTTCTGCTCAGTGGAGGAAAATACTTTAGAAAAGAAGCCACAGGTGACAAAACGTCCAGAAGAGGATTTCTGCAGAAGGACTGCGCCAGCCCCAGTAGAGGATGCGTCTACCTCGAGAGTGAAAGGTCTACTAACCTCAGGTCGGTGAAGCGCCGGAGCAGCGGCGAAGGCTTGTTTCAACGACTGGAAGGCCTCTTCAGCCTCAGAGGGCCAAGCCTTTGGGTTAGCTCCCTTGCAGATAAGGGACGAGATGGGGCGAACCAACGAGGAAAAATGAGGAACGAACTGTCGGTAGTAGTTCGCAAAACCAAGGAAGCGTTGGATTGCCTTCACCCCATGGGGCTGTGGCCAATCGAGGACGGCGGACACTTTTGCCGGATCCATGCATAGACCCGATTCTGAGATAATGTACCCCAAGAATGGCAGGGACGTTTGCTCGAAGGCACATTTCTCGAGCTTGGCATAAAGGCGGTTCTCCCTCAGGCGCTGGAGGACTTGACGCATGTTCTTTCTGTGGGCGGAGAGGTCTGGAGAAAAAACGAGGATGTCATCCAGATAGACTACCACGCAGGAGTACAGCATATCCCGGAAGACGTCATTCACGAACTCCTGGAAAACCGCTGGGGCATTGCAGAGGCCGAAGGGCATGACCAAGTACTCGTAGTGACCGTCTCTGGTGTTAAAGGCGGTCTTCCACTCATCCCCGGAACGAATGCGGATCAAGTTGTAGGCCCCACGAAGATCCAGTTTGGTGAAAATTCGAGCTCCTCTAAGTCGGTCAAAGAGCTCCGGGATCAATGGCAATGGGTACTTGTTCTTGACCGTGATATTGTTCAGGCCTCGGTAGTCTATGCAAGGACGGAGGGAGCCGTCCTTCTTTTTTACAAAGAAAAATCCCGCTCCCGCGGGTGAGGAGGACTTACGGATGAAACCTCTAGCAAGGTTCTCCTGGATATAGTCAGACATAGCTTGGGTCTCAGCAGGGGATAGCGGGTATATCCTACCCCTGGGTGGCGTAGAACCAGGAATGAGGTCAATCGGACAGTCATATGGCCGATGGGGGGGCAGAGTCTCGGCCTCCTTCTTGTCGAAAACATCTGCAAAGGACCAGTAAGCCGACGGCAGACCTGTAGGTGCCGGGGATGGACCGGCAGAGTTCATCAGACGGACGGGCAACAGGCAGTTCTCCTGACAGAACGGTCCCCACCGGAGTATCTCGCCCGACCGCCAGTCCAGGGTTGGCTCATGAGTCCGTAGCCAAGGGAGGCCTAGAAGAAGTGCGTGAGACATGGTGGACAAGACGAGGAAGGAGATCTTCTCCAGGTGCAGGGCTCCGATCTGCAGCTCGATCTCTTCGGTGGCCTGGGTAACGGACTCCAGCACGGACGTACCATTGACCGAAACAATCGACCGAGGAGTCTCCAGGGATCTGACAGGAATCCGGTATTTTTTAACCGCCTCGAGTGTGATAAAATTCCCCTCCGCGCCAGAATCCAGGAAAGCCTCCTCAGAATAACGCTTGGCACCGAGATTCAATAATACGGACACGAGCAGGGGAGGAGAGGAATCACGTACACCTAGGGAGGCCTCTCCTATCAACCCTAGGCGGAGAAGTTTCCCGGCTTCTTGGAGCAGGAACGGAGGAGGTGAGAGGAGCTCCTCTCTCTGGCTAATTCACGGGCACGTTCCTGAAACCGCAGGTCGATGCGTGTCGCCAGTGAGATCAGATCCTCTAAAGAGGTGGGAGTATCCCGACCTGTCAGTACGTCTTTGATCCGACTGGACAGGCCACGCCAAAAGATCCCTACGAGAGCCTCGTTGTTCCAACCGAGTTCGGAGGCCAAGGTACGAAAACGGATGGCATACTGTCCTACCGGTAGCGTACCCTGATGGAGGTTAAAGAGGGACTCGGTGATAGAGGCCAGCCGACCCGGCTCGTCGAACACCTTGCGGAAGGTGTCCAAAAAGGTGGAAAGCCGAGAGACGAGTGGGTCATTGCGCTCCCAGAGGGGGTTCACCCATGCTAATGCCTCCCCCTCTAAGTGTGAAACAATAAAGGCAATTTGGGCGCGCTCAGTGGGATAGTGCTGCGGCAAAAGCTCAAAATGTAACCGGCATTGGTTCAGAAATCCTCGACAAAACTTAGGGTCCCCGCTATATCGGGGTGGCTTGCCGAGGCGCGGCATCGGGTGCGGGGCCGAGGACTGGGCAGAAACGGATTGTATGGCCGACAAACGAGACTCCATGGATTTCAAAAAGACCATAATCCTGGTCTGACTCTCCCGTAGGAACACCAGTTCCTTTTGGATGGAGGTGGTGGCACCAGCGGGGTCCATGGCCTGATTATACTGTGACGACTCCTGGAGTGGACCCTCTGGGTCGTGATACCGACCCTCCCAGGGCGAGCTGACCTAGTGAAGACCACCCCCTATACAGGGAGTGTCAGGGGCAAGCCCCAGGGGGTGAGGCACCACGACTGCTGGCACCAGGCGGCCGGCTCACAGGAGACACGAGTGGGTGAGAGTGTCTGCAGGAACGTGTAAAGTGTGGACACGGGAACACGTGGTATACAGAGACTTCGTTCGTCCGGGTGTGAGTGAAGCAGGAAGCGTGCAAGGAGCACGTCAGAGCACTGAGTCAGGCAGCAGGTGTGCCAGGAGGTGTAACAGAGTAAGAGACTGAGTACAGGATCAGAGTGTGTGCCCGGAGGCACAACTGAGTATAAGACAGAGCACGGAATCAGAGTGTGTGCCAGGAGGCACGACTGAGTATAAGACAGAGTACAGGGTAAGAGCGTGTGCCAGGAGGCACAACCGAGTATGAGACAGAGTACAGTGTCAGAGCATGTGCCAGGAGGCACAACCGAGTACGAGACAGAACACAGGGTCAGAGCGTGTGCCAGGAGGCACAACCAAGTACAAAGCAGAGTGCAGATTCAGAGCGTGTGCCAAGAGGCACAACAGAGTGCAAGGCAGAGGACCTGAGTACAGCGCACAGCCAGGCAGGGACACGGCAGACCAAGCCAGGAAGCACAGCAATAATCAGGCACCTCCCCTAGGGGGAGGTCGTCTGATATAGCACATGACTACTACTGGTTCCGGGTCAGGAACTAGCCAGAAAACACATGACCACTACAGGTTCCGGGTCAGGTCCTCCATTACCATAGAGGACCGGGCCCTATACAGCACTGACAGGAGCGCGCAAGCGCAAACGTGACATGTAGGAGGAGGCCCGGGGACGAGAGCTGCGCGTGCGCACCCTACGGGACCCCCGGAGTGACCGCAGCTCCGGAAGAGATGACGTCGGGACCGAGGTCCCGCCCCCAGGTGAGCACGGCGTGACAGTGTTGAAGCGTGGTCAGGAGCCTCCAACCTACCTGGATGGTGGGGCACCACACCTCAGGAGGAGGCGCAGTACCTCTGTGGCGACTGAGCCTCAGGGGAGCCACAGAATCCTCACAGTGCACGCAATGTGAGGATTCACAAATCTGCAGTCGCATAGTGACTGCAGACTTGTACCCCAAGGCCGGACAACCCCTTTAAGTGAATTTCTTGAAGTCAATGTTGTAAGAACTGTGGTAGGTCTGGCAACTGAACCCCTATGGTAATCAGTTCAATGAAGTATAGCTAATTTACATACCTTTTTCCCATGGAGCATTGCCTGGCCTGTAAAACCTCCCAACCCCATTAGTGGTCTCCTCAATGGGAAACATAACCCACTCTTTCCAAGACAAATGGACAACCTCATGGTGTGAAATCACATCAAACCCACCATGGAGAAAGTCGGGCTCGTTCAGGGCTAACAGAGGGGATATAGACTGAAGATAACAGTCTATATAGCCTGGAAAAACTCAATTTTATTGCTCACGTGCAGTAGGAGTGGTAACACAATAATTTCATCCATGCAGAAGCATGTGGGACATTTTTTGAGCTTTGCCCCGGGACAGGATAAAGCAAAGAACAACTTCATATCAGTCAGACTCCAAATGCCATGTGACATGACTATGGTAACCGCCGACTCTCAGAATCCCGCACTACGGGGATGGTGCACGAATCGTCCAGTATCATCTTCACACTATTAATGTGACCTCCTCCTGCTGAGCATAAATGAGAGAGCACTTTGTTAGGTATTTGACAGCTCAGGCTGGAGGTATCAGGGAGGTCTATAAATAACCTCTGATCACCTCCATTTTATAAAACTCATTTCCCAGGCAGCCGAAGACCACAAGAATCTCCGGCAAAATTTCCTTTCACGCTCTCTCCGGCGGAGCTGCTAGTGTCAGTCGCGACAGATTTATATCCCATTCATTCACAGGAACAAAAACGCTGCCATGGCTGGTCATGGTGCAGGCAGTAGCAGTTAGTTCGGATGATTACAGTGGCAATACCTCTCTGATCCTTTCTGTTCTACGCTATAATTGTAATAAATGCCCATTGCTTGTGTGCGGAGAACAATGGCGCGCATTACGCAGTCTTGTAGCACCGATATGTATACAAAATTGCAGCCGGCATCCGTTCAGCATAACTCAAACTTTGCCTGCTGATAAATCAGGTCTTATTGTTTGACCAGTCTGCCAGCAATAAGTACACAGGCGTCTTTCCTCTGTACGCTGGAGACATATGGCGGGGAAACAGTTGTAATTATGTCCATATCGAGAAAAGAAACATTAGCCACCTGAGTGCTAAAGGGAAGAAGGAAGCAACATTTGTTATGGGGGCAGGAGAGAAAGAGCTGCTGTTTTATGGAGACTGAACTAGAATTAGCCTGCAGCAGTTCCTAATCTCTTCCAGCAGAGGGCTCTACTGCAAATGTGCATACAATAAGAAGGTGTTGCTACAATGTAACCTGCTCTGGACAATATGGCCAGAAAATAACAAAGTACATAACATAAATAGAGGTTAATGCTACAAGGGCAGATGTGAAACAACTACCGGTAATAGGAGAGAAATGGCTCACAACACAACATAGTTATGTTATAAGCTCCTACACAGCCCTAACTTCTCACTAGTGATGAGCGAACGTGCTCGGATAAGGTCTTCTCTGACTATGCTCGGGTGTTAACTGAGAGTCTTTGGCGTGCTGGAATAATATGTGCAAGTCCCGCGGCTGCATGTCTCACAGCTGTTAGCTGCAACACATGCATAGATTTCCTAACAAACAGGCGATCCCTGCATGAGTGGTGTCTATCAAACAGCTGCGACACATGCAGACGCGGGGACTTGAACATATTTTTCGAGCACGCCAAAGACACTCGGTTAGCACCCGAGGATGCTCCGGTAACACCTTATCCCAGCACGTTCGCTCATCACTATTTATCACTTATTTCATTATCCCAAATTTAGTTTTTAATGGCTTTTTCTGATGTGTCGATTTATGATTTATTAATATGTAGTGCACGAGTGTACAACCCACAGAGAAGATGCACCGAATTCATTACGTGGTGCACCCCTCTTAATGAATTTGGCGCCTTGTACGCCAAGATTGGTGTAGTAAGAAAGTGAGCTAATCTGTCTTGAAGAATTGGCTCCATAGTGTGCTTAGTATTTACAAAGTAATCAATGGTATTGAAGGAAAAGTTCCATGAGAAAATTATCTACTGGATATGTTGCATTTATATGCAAATTTGATTTAAGTGTCATAAAGATGTAATTTTCTGTTTTTTTCCCTTAACCTCATGGACGGTTTGTATCTCAGGGCTCTTTGGATCACTGATATCAATCTCATGCACTTCTGATAATTAGTTTGCCAAGTGCCCAATTAAAGGAAAACAACTTAAGAAGGAAGTTCCACATTACCAAGCAGCCACAGGTTTCCAACAAATTGGGACAGAAAAAGGATCTCTGCTGCTGAAAACTGTCAAATAATGCAATGTCTTGGATAAGGTATGAAAACAGATATCTTCATGAAAACTTGATCATCATACTGTGAAGAGATTTGTGGCTGATACATAGCACAGACCTGTTCATGCAGACAAAGGCATAATAAGGAAGATTTATGCCCCCAAATTCAATGGATTAAAAGAGCAACTAATAAAATAATATTACAAAGCAGCAAACAGGTATTTGAAGCTGCTGCTGCCTTTGGAGTCTTGCAAACCTTAGGGTGTATGATCTTCCAAATGCTGCAGTTGTACATAAATCTATTTATTCGGTCACCTCTAAACAGTGCTCACAAGCAAAAACGATTTAAGTGGGCCCAGATATACATGAAAACTAAATTAAAAACAGTCTTGTTTACAGATGATCGCCGTGCAACCCTGGATGATCCAGATGGATGGAGTAGTGGATGGTTGGAGGATGACCACTTTGAGACAACACCTAAGCAAGGATGTGGGGTAGTCATGTTTTGATCTGGAATCAGGGGAAGACAGCTGGTAGCGTAGCCCCTTTAGGGTCCCTGAAGGTGTGAAAATGGCCTTGCAAAAGTAAATAGAGTTTCTGACCAACCACTTTCATATCCGATCTCATGCTGAAAGGAAACCTTTGTTTGTTATGGGCATAAAAGGAGTGAAACTCATGGTGTGACCACCATACTCCCATAATCTCAACTCTATTGAGAAACTTAAGCCCCCGTTACACACAGCGAGATCGCTAGCAATATCGCTATAACGTCACTGGTTTTTGTGACGTAGCAGCGATATTGCTAGCGATATCGCCATGTCTGACACTTACCTCCGACCGGCTCCCCCGCTGATTATCGCTGATCGCGCGAGAACGTCCTGGAACATTTCTCGTCGGGCGCTTCCTGCTGGGCTCCCTGTGGCGCCGACGAGCGACGCATGGACGCAGGCGGGAGGACGTCAGGATCGCCTCGTCTGACAGGTAAGTAGCGACCCTCGATCCCTGCGATGTCGCTGGTGAGATCTGCCTGTGTGGCAGTTCACTAGCGACCACTTAGCGATGTACCAGCGATCCTGACTGCGTCATATCGCTGGTCGGGATCGCTGGTACATTGCTAAGTGTGACAGTACCTTAACAGTACCTTAACCAGTACCTTAACGTCACTGGTTTTTGTGACGTAGCAGCGATATTGCTAGCGATATCGCCATGTCTGATACTTACCTCCGACCGGCTCCCCCGCTGATTATCGCTGATCGCGCGAGAACGTCCTGGACCATTTCTCGTCGGGCGCTTCCTGCTGGGCTCCCAGTGGCGCCGACGAGCGACGCATAGACGCAGGCGGGAGGACGTCAGGATCGCCTCGTCTGACAGGTAAGTATCGACCCCCGACCCCTGCTATGTCGCTGGTGAGATCTGCCTGTTTGTCAGCTCACTAGCGACCACTTAGCGATGCACCAGCGATCCATATCGTTGTCGGGATCGCTGGTGCATCGCTTAGTGTAACGGTACCCTTAGAGTATCCTCAAGTAAAAGATCTACGAGGGTGGTAGACCCTTCACATCAAAATAGCAGCTCTGGAGGCAATTCTGACATCATGGAAAGTAATGTAAGCAGAAGCTCTCCAAAAACTCACACGTACAATGGATGCAAGAATTGTGAAGTGGACATCAAAGAAGAGACCTATGTTACATGTAACTTGGCCTGGTAAGAGGTTATCAATTGAAAAAGTTTTCGATTTCAATAAATGTAAACTCTTAAATGTTGAAAATTCAATAAATGACCATTTTCAGATCTGTACAACCTGTAAAATGTTTATTAACTGTTGTGCATAACAAATTTGGAACAGTGCGTTAAGTCTTTTTAGTTTTGAGAAAAATACTGTTATTATTGGGATGTTTGTTCAATAAAATGTGATTTATACTCTAATAATGGTTGATGATTTGAGCATTATACGACTCCTCTGCATCGACCATTTAGGAACATCAGAGAAAAATAGCATTTGCATAATAATTTGGAGTGCAGGATACAGATGATGATAGAGGTAGGTTCACCTTCCAAGCAGGACAACAACCCTAAACAGCCTGTCAGAGCCACAATGGAGGGTTTAAGTCAGAGAATATTCATGTGTGTGAACAATCCAGTCAAAGTTCAGACCCAAACCCCAGAAAATCTGTGATAAGACGTGAAAACTACTGATCACAGACGTCTCCATCCAATCTTGAAAGCAAGTATGCAAAGAAGAAGAGGCAAAAATGTCACCTCTAGATGTGCAAAGCTGGAGAGACAGACCCCAAAAGATTGCATCAGTAATGGCAGCGAAAGGTGGTCCTACAAAAGTACGAACTCAGGGGGGCTGAATAAAAATGTACGTCCAATTTTGTAGATTTATATTTTTAAAATACCTAGAAAACTAAGTATCATTTTCTTTACACGTCACAAATATTTGCTCTTTTGTGTTGGTATCGCATAAAATTACAATCAAAAACAATTTTGTTTGTGGGTGTAACATTAAACAATGTGGAAAACTTCATCAGGTTTGAAGACTTTTTCAAGGCACTGTATACCGCAAAGTGAAAAGGAACAAATGGAAAATAAATCTTGCAATTTTCACACTGGCTAACTAGGTCTAATATTAGACTCAGATTTCCTGTTCTTCATAAGGCCATTAGCAGGAATAGACAGACCCAGTCCTCTTTTGTTTGTACAGATGTGATATTGGAGCACGGCCTAATCTGGGTAAAGGTACAAGAGGACAAGGTGAGCCGAGACATCATCATCTATTGTGCTATCAGCTGTACATAGAGGTGTTGTCAGTCACTGTACAGGAGGAGGAGGTGAGCTGTGACATCACCTATTGTGAATGGTGGATCCTGTGTTATCTACTGTATATAGAGGTGTTCTCAGTCATTGAACAGGAGGATGTGAGCTGTGACATCACCTATTGTGAATGGTGGATCCTGTGTTATCAGTCATTGTACAGGAGAGGGAGGTGAGCTGTGACTTCATCTATTGTGAGTGGTGTGTCCCGTGTACATAGAGGTTTGATCAGTCATTGTACAGGAGGAGGACATGAGCTGTGACATCACCTATTGTGAATGGCAGATCCTGTGTTATCTACTGTATATAGAGGTGATATCAGTAATTGTACAGGAGGAGGAAGTGAGCTGTGATATCTCATTGTGAATGGTGGATCTTGTGTGAACTACTGTATGTAGAGGTGATACCTTTTTGTTGAAAAATCTTTTGTACGGAACAGGAAATATGGGTTAAATATTACGCCTAGTGGCCAATGTGAAAATTGTAAGATTTCTGATTTGTTTTCACGTCTGCCTAAAACTTCTGCATAGAACGGCGTACACACACACACACATATCACTATGCATAAGTTTTAGGCAAGTATGAAAAAATGATGCCAAATAAGAATAGTTTAAAAAAATAGAAGGGCTAATAGTATTTTTTTTTTTATCAATTAACAAAACACAAAATGCATGAAAAAAATTGCATATTCTCACATAGTTACATTTAATATTGTAGGATGTGCTGGACAATGACTATGGTTTCTACTTATCATTACCACCATATGTCAAAACTTTAATAGGTGCTGGTCCGACCTCAGGGACCCCAACCAATCCTAGTAATGTATGTTCTGTGGTGCTGGTTTAGCACTGTGCCTGCTTCTAAATTTCCCTGCACATCATCGGTCCTGGCCACCCGCCTGCAATAAGCCCCATTCACTTTAAAATGGCCACAAGACAGTTTCCCACACAGCCTGGCACCATCGTGCAGTAAAAAACAGTGAAGGAAATGCAGAAATATACCAGTACCATGGCCCCATAATTCTCAGGGTTTGAGGGATCCCAGAAATGAGATCTTAGTGACATTCTAAAAGTGATAACTTTATTCTATGTCATTCACACTTTCTGCTTTTATCAGTAAGTAAGAAAAAAAATTGCAATTTCCATTTGCAAATTTGACCGTGGAAAACAGCCTTATAACCTCAGCCATTTAGCTGCTAATCGGATCTGATAAACAACCGGAGGCATCAAGGGCTGTCATTTTACTGAATCCAGATCATCAGTCAAGCTGCAGAACGTCCATCATCTTATTTTTCTTCTGCTCCAGGTCTACTAGGCCCTTTAACCGAAACCTTGGAGAGCCAGCTGATAGACATCAGGTTCCTGGGTGTAAATGTTCCATCTGGCTGCCTTTTAGCACAGAGATCGAGTTAGTGTATGTAAAACCATTCATCTGCCTTTTAGCAATGAGACGATGATGGTAAAAGAGAAAAAAAAAAAGAGAGCAGTCTTGGAGACTGAGTGCAAATCAGTGGGACCGTGAGGATCAGGGGGAGCTGACAGGTCAGTATTAATTGAATATAAACACAGACACAATGTTACTGAATGACAGATCCAGCGTAGCCCATTCATTCACTCATCTTGTCTAAGCATTCGGCAGTCTGCACATAATGGACACTTGCTTTAAACATTCATAGCTAATGAGAAATAATACTTTTCCTGGCAGACGATAACTAGCCAGGGGAGCACAAGCACTTGAGCAAGGGTTTGTCCTACTCAATACCGGTCTCGCCTGGTGATGACGACTATTATACGCGACAGAGCACTATCCCTGACACTGAGCTTCCACTTACTTCCAGGAACGACTAACAGCTTTATGGTAAATTGTAATGTGTATCAATAACCTGCAAATTGTCTGCTTATAATTATATATCGGATATGGACAAAAGTCTCCTACACAAGACGCCTACAAAAGCTTTTCTGACCTCCCATTATACAGCCATAGTCATTAAAGCACAAGTCATCATTGCTGGAGTGGTGCTACTAACGTAAGGTGCCTGCACCTAATATTATACTCACCACCTGCCGTCTTCAGCTCTTCCCGATGCTGCTCTGGTCCCATCTTGTGACAGCAACTTTGCACTGACCGGAAGTCAGAGGTAACGGTCACAAGCTTCAATGTAAGTCTAGGAGAGCCTTGTTCTGGTTCTTATAGACATACATCGAAAAGTGATCGAAAAGCAAACAATGGAGCGATCAGTGAGGTCACAAACATCTGGAGACTGGCAGGGGTGGTGTGGATAAAAGATGAAGAAGGCAGCTTGTAAGTATAAGACTAGGGGCAGGGACCTTACATTAGTAGCACCACTCCAGCACTGCGATAAAAAACGCTGGAGTAGTGCTTAAAAATGGAGTCGGTCCATCTGCAGATATAATGGCGCCAACTCTTCTGGGAAGAATTTCTACAAGATTTTGTAGGTTTCCGGTGTTACCCCTTCATCCAGAAGAGCATTTGTGAGGTCAAACACTGATATTGGGGAGAGGCCAATTTATTTCATCTTATCAGATCATCTTAACGGTGTTGGATGAGGCTGATATCCAGGATCTGTGCGGCCGGTCATGTTCTTCCCTCTCCATGTCTTCATGGACCTTGTACCTTGGGCACTGAAAACGGTCTTCCCCAAACTGTTCCCTCAAAGCTGGAGCTACAATTGTCCAATATGTCATATGCTGAAGTATGAAGCGTTAAGATTCACTGACACTAAGGAGCCGAAGTCTGAAAAACAAGCCTGTACCGTTATCCTTTTTCCACCAAACTGTACACCTGGCACAATGCAGCCAGGTTGATAGAGAAGTGCGATCCGTCACTGCACAGAACACTTTTCCTTCAGAATCCAGAGGTGGGGGCTCTACACCACTCCATCCGACACTCAGCATTGTGCTTGGTGATGTAAGGTTGAATGCAGCTGCTTGGCCATGAAGCTCCTGGCGACGACGCAATTTTTGTGCTGATATTAATACCAATGGAGGTATGTTTGTAAAGGCAGACTGCATGCTGACAGGCTGGATGTTATACACCAGGGGCAATGGGACTGAACAATTAACCTGAATTCAATTATTTTGATGTGCTAGCGGTATAAGGCGTACATCTTTTACATAGCAACATTAGCCATGCTGGTATAACCTTGCATCTTCTTGTATATAATTATGCTGCATACATACAGCAGGTATTAAATAGCCATGAAGAGGTTAGATATCCATATAAATCAGGCAGGGAATGCGATATCACATATATTCCCAGTCTCTCTTATATATTTCACATCATCACAGGCTGCTATGAAGCACTTTCAGTGTTAATGATTCCACTCACCTCCACTCATCAATGACCCTTCTCCTTTTAAAATGTTATCAACGCCGTGTCCTCTGGTATCGCGCAAATATGGCAAAGTGAGGATTAACAGAGAGGCAAACTGCCCATAAATTGGACATTTTCATATTATCAAAGAAAGCGAGTACGGATTGCTAATTTATAGCTTAAAAATCAATTACATTACAAGAGCAGGATATTTCCCAAGCATAATGGATTAGAAATTAGGCTGCAAATAAAAGTATGCGGACCTGTCCTCACCGGCGGGGGAACTTGAAGGGCAAGAAAAAACGAGATTGGCAGGAAGAGACGGAGACGTGGCAACTTTTAAAGTTTTCCAGTGCCAGGATTTGTCTGGGTTTTTTTGTTTTTTATTTTTTGCATGGATGCGAAGAAGTAAAATGACAGCGTTTTGATACAACTGTGAGAGAATGAACTTTAATACATTCAAAATAGCAAAGAGAATTTATAATGGAGATAAAATCCAGAATTATGCTTATCATTCTTCTCCGCAGAAGGGTACACCAGAGACACATGTGACTGCATATCTATCAGAATCTTGTGTACAATTTTTTAAGTTTTCATTAAAACATTATAGCACGGTAGTATCTCAAAGCAACATAAGATTTTATATAGCAAACGGGGCGGCAGACCTTGAATTACCCGATTCCCTACTTATGGGATGTGGACGAGAATTTTTAAAGAGGCTTTTGGTATGCAGAAATTTGCTGAGTGATTTTTTTTTTCTCCTTTTGCATTCAGAATGTAACACAAATAGCCCGTACCATCAGTGCAAGGTTCAGCAACCCATTATAATGCTCCATAAACCACTTGTGAATCCATCCCAGTAATAAAATCAGAATACATTCCCATGGTTGATGTCGCAAGTGCCGGTGTTTATGGTAATCGGTCGTATTAGGATATGAGAATTTTTTTGTGTATTTTTTTTTTGTTTGCATCTCACTAACCTAGAAAACTTTGAGATGACTGTGGTCGTTTGTAACTTACACCCAAGGAAATGTTATTCCGCCATCCTTTTTTTAACACTTGAAATACAGCTCTACTTTTTGAGATTTACTAAAACTTGATTCACGGCGTTGCTACTGGAATAAGGGGCAAAAAAAGTGCTGCATGCATGCCCCGTGTAAACATACTCTTTGAGGGTGGCGTTTTTTGCGTTACATTTGTCGTGTGAATCTATAAGTATCTGATGGTCTAGAAGCCATACGATCTGTAATGCCTCAGAATATGCCCAAAAATACTGAACATTAAAAAAAAAATGTAAAGTAAAACTGGAAAAATATTGCATATGGCTTAAAAAAATGCAGCAAAACAGTGTAAGTAAAAGAAGCCATACATTTTTGGGGTCATTGTCCGGCCCTAGAATAAGTTTGGAGCCAATCAGATGCCTCCCTGATGATATTAAATGATGGGGAAGTATCTTCCCGCATTTCTCAGCAATGAAGATACAAATTGCTGAAATACGTCCCCCTTACTTGCAAGACTCTCTGCCAAGCTTCACTGTTCCTGCAGACCCTCATTGTACAGCCCTCCTTCAACCATTCAGTGGACAGACGGTCTTCTGCTATAGCCAAATATCTTGCATTCTGATTTTAAGTCCAGAGCACCAGCTGACAGTTTTCCGCACCCCTGTTCCTATGTTTTCGCGCTTAGTTGAGTCACTTGGTCTTGTTTCCATGTAATAGGTTTGGCTTTTATCTGCAATTCTTCCACTGAGACCTCTTCTGGCCAGATTTCTTTGAACAATAGATGTGTGTAGCTTGGTCTCAATGGTTGCTGTCAGTTCTGAGCTGATGGCACTGCTGGACATCTTCTGATTTTGAAGAGAAGTAACCTTGATGTGTCTCATCTGCTGCACCAAGTTTCCTTGGCCAGCTACCGAGTTTACGGTCCTCAACGCTGCCCACTTCTTAATATCCTCAATGCTACAAAATACAGGCAGATACTTATTCATCATGTGATACCATCAGGGAGGCGTCTGAATGGCTCAAAATTTATTCTGCAGCCGGATAATGACCCCCAACATCCATCCAATGTCATTAAGAGCTATCTTCAGTGTAAAGACGAACAAGGAGTCCTTAAAATCATGATCCGGACCCACAGAGCGCTGATCTCACATCATCCCGTCTGTCTGGGGTCACATGAAGAGACAAAAGGATCCGCACAAGCCTCATACACAGAAGATCTGGGGTCAGTTCTCCAAGATGTTTGGAATAACTTCCTGCTAAGTTCCTTTTAAAACTCTTCAAGTGAGGAGAAGAAGCCATGAAAGGGATGGTCGGGTACTAAATATTAAGGTCATTTAGATTTCTCTTTTATCCATTCACCTTGCATTTTGTTAATTGATAAAAATAAACACTTATATTTATTAAAGCAATTCACTGAAAAAGGACTAAAAATCAATTAAAAACATAACGGAAAAAGTAAAATAGCAGCCATACTTGCAAATGCCATGCCCAGACATAAATGCACAACAGGTCCCCCATGATAAAGCACCTCATGTAAAGGGGTGAATGGCACCCTATGCAAGCCTGTGTGCATTTTGAATACTAAACAGCCACACTACAGATGTTTGGTGGGTTAACAAGTGGGTGTTTTCTTAGTATTTTGCACCTGTGCTACCCCTGCCTATATCATGGGGGACCTGCTGCATCCTGTTGTGCATTTGTGTCTGGACATAGTATTGCAAGAATAGCTTCTGTTTCTCTTTTCAGTGATGTATTTATGAAAGCAGTCTTGCTTTGTAGCATTATATATTACATACACATATAACTTGGGAATATAGATGCATTTTGAAAATATTTACCTGTTTGGGAAAATGCAGACACCTGACATCTACTACACCGTCTCAGACTTTTATTCTTGGGCTTGTATGCCCATCACATTTCATGTACAATTTTGCTAGTCTCTGATCTCGCTCATTATACGAATATTAAACCAAAGGGTTAATACGAAGCCTTGTGCGGTGTTAGACAACGTATGTGGCAGGATGGATGTTGTTCCCTGGGCTGTCACGGATAATCAGTATGTAACCTTTATGCCTTCATATTTTATCAAGAGAAATTCCCAGGCCTGCTCTCAAGATGCTGGATCCCTGCTGAGCTTGTCTTACGGATATGTGTCTTTGTATGGATCTATTTTACATGGAAAATAACAGAGAACTGCTACTATATTCATAATCTCTGGGGTTGTGACTGTCGGCTCTCCATCTTATTGCTATCCCCTGCAGCTCTGATGGTGAGCTCTGAGGGGCAGTATTTCCAACTAGAGGTAGATTCACGGTATTTATTTTATTTTATATTGCTCTAGTGCTGTACAGAAAATGTATTCATTCACATTTATTAATGTCCCTGTGGAGCTTACAATCTAATTTGTGCACCACAAAGACTAATGCACACTATGGTAAATGGGATAGCAACATGACTTAACCATGTTTTTTTGGGAGGCGGGGTAGGTCAATAAACAATGGGGTTTAGAGTTCATACAAACGAAAATTAGATCTATTACTAAGTAGTAGTAATAAGAGACGTCTGGTTTCCTTCCTGAGTATTCAAGAATTCATAAGTAAATACCTATAGAATATTGATACTGGTCATTTACATCAAGTGTTTGGATGCTGTCAGAAATAGTTATGATTGCTCACCGGGGATGACTGGAAACTACTGTGGGTTGGAGTAGTCTAAAGTGGGGTGCAGAATCCAGGGTTTCATCGTTGCCCTCTTCCACTTAAATGAGGGTTGACTTGGAGTTACTACGTTCTCAGAATAGTCGCTGGTGGAAGAACAGGTTGTGTTATAGATAGGTATGGTCGTGCTGATGGATAGTCACTGGTGGAAGAATAGGTTGCGTTATGGATAGTTATGGTTGTGCTGATGGATAGTCACTGGTGGAAGAACAGGTTGTGTTATAGATAGGTATGGTCGTGCTGATGGATAGTCACTGGTGGAAGAATAGGTTGCGTTATGGATAGTTATGGTTGTGCTGATGGATAGCCGCTGGTGGAAGAACAGTTTGTGTTATAGATAGGTATGGTCGTGCTGATGGATAGTCACTGGTGGAAGAACAGGTTGTGTTATAGATAGGTATGGTCGTGCTGATGGATAGTCACTGGTGGAAGAATAGGTTGCGTTATGGATAGTTATGGTTGTGCTGATGGATAGTCGCTGGTGGAAGAATAGGTTGCGTTATGGATAGTTATGGTTGTGCTGATGGATAGTCACTGGTGGAAGAACAGGTTGTGTTATAGATAGGTATGGTCGTGCTGATGGATAGTCACTGGTGGAAGAATAGGTTGCATTATGGATAGTTATGGTTGTGCTGATGGATAGTCGCTGGTGGAAGAATAGGTTGCGTTATGGATAGTTATGGTTGTGCTGATGGATAGTCACTGGTGGAAGAACAGGTTGTGTTATAGATAGGTATGGTCGTGCTGATGGATAGTCACTGGTGGAAGAATAGGTTGCGTTATGGATAGTTATGGTTGTGCTGATGGATAGCCGCTGGTGGAAGAACAGTTTGTGTTATAGATAGGTATGGTCGTGCTGATGGATAGTCACTGGTGGAAGAATAGGTTGCGTTATGGATAGTTATGGTTGTGCTGATGGATAGTCGCTGGTGGAAGAATAGGTTGCGTTATGGATAGTTATGGTTGTGCTGATGGATAGTCACTGGTGGAAGAACAGGTTGTGTTATAGATAGGTATGGTCGTGCTGATGGATAGTCGCTGGTGGAAGAATAGGTTGCGTTATGGATAGTTATGGTTGTGCTGATGGATAGTCACTGGTGGAAGAACAGGTTGTGTTATAGATAGGTATGGTCGTGCTGATGGATAGTCACTGGTGGAAGAATAGGTTGCGTTATGGATAGTTATGGTTGTGCTGATGGATAGCCGCTGGTGAAAGAACAGTTTGTGTTATAGATAGGTATGGTCGTGCTGATGGATAGTCACTGGTGGAAGAACAGGTTGTGTTATAGATAGGTATGGTCGTGCTGATGGATAGTCACTGGTGGAAGAATAGGTTGCGTTATGGATAGTTATGGTTGTGCTGATGGATAGTCGCTGGTGGAAGAACAGGTTGTGTTATAGATAGGTATGGTCGTGCTGATGGATAGTCACTGGTGGAAGAATAGGTTGCGTTATGGATAGTTATGGTTGTGCTGATGGATAGTCACTGGTGGAAGAACAGGTTGTGTTATAGATAGGTATGGTCGTGCTGATGGATAGTCACTGGTGGAAGAATAGGTTGCGTTATGGATAGTTATGGTTGTGCTGATGGATAGTCGCTGGTGGAAGAACAGGTTGTGTTATCATTAAATGTGGGTGAAACGGTGTAGTCACAGAGTAGTGCCATTTAAACCAGACGTGGAAACCAAAAGTACAGGGAAGATGAGGAGGCTGGTACCACAAGCTCTAGAAGTGGTATCAGCTAAGCAGGAGCAAGGTCAGGAACAGACCCAGGATCAGGCAAGAGTTCAGCTATGGATACAATGTATGCATAGCAGAAGATTAAGGCAGAAGAGTATCAAACCTAGATGGAACTGAGCTGAGTCCAGAGACCAAGTCCAGAGCGCACCCTAGGTACAAGCTCAAGATAAAGAAGCAAAGGGCCACCAGAGTAAGAACGGACAAATCTTATTTCAGGAGGACCAAACCGACTTATTTGTATAGGGGCCTTCCAATTCTGGCATTGGATTATTCTGCTTTTTCTATTGAAAATCATGCAAATCTGGACGTATTGGCATGTTTATAAGATAGTGCAGAATATTGATGATTTATATAGCGTGTCCAGCAAACTTCTAGGCTGAGGTGTAGGGCTGCTCACAGAGATTAACTAAGGCAAGGGTCACACAACCGTTTTTTCCACAGATGAGAAAAATGGATCGATTTTTCTGATCAGTTTTTTCGGACGTGAAGAACAAAGAAAAAAAAAGTTTCTCCACCTTCTCCATCTTGTCAGTCCGTGAATATTGGACCACAATCATATGTCATCCGAGTGTGGTCTGATTTGTTTCCCGGATCCATAGACTGGCACTGCAGAGACCTAAAAATATCTTAGGGCTTGTTCTCATCTGCATATAAATCGGAAGTGTGCAATTCGAAAAAGAAAAAAAAAAAATAGGATTGCATTTTGACTAATGTTATTCAATTATTCTGTGCCGTTCTGCGATTTTTTTTCGCATATTGAATCTGGATGAGAAAAAAAAATCAAATCATGCTGCAAGTGTCCGCGTACATTAAACGAGACTCTCCAATGCAAGTTAATGGGTGCAAGAAAAAAAATCGCAAGGCACACAGACCATGCATATGCAGTCCAATTTTTATGTACACATCTCAAAAGGAAACCTGACATTTCATCAGCAAAGTACAGTATATTCACAGCCCGAACCATCAGAATAGAATAGATATAGATAAAATAGAAAGATGTCCGTGAGATATATAATCAGTGCTTTGCACGTACAGTTTACTGTACATGTATTTAGCTAATAAATGAAAAAAATGTCATGGGGTGCCCCTTATTTTTAATAACCAGATAAGGGAAAGTAGATAGCTGTGAGCTCGTCTTAATAGTCTGAGAAGGGGCCAATACCCATGGAGGTTTCCACTCTATTAATATCAGCTCACATCTGTTAGCTTAGCCTTTACTTGTTATTAAAAAGGGGGATTATAAAAAAAATGATGTGGGGTGCCCCTATTTTTAATAACCATGAAAGGCTAAGCAGACAGCTGTGGACTGATATTAATAGGCTGGGAAGGTCCATGGATATTATCCCCTCCTTCCCAGCCTACTAAGACCAGTCCCCAGCCGCCCCAGAAATGGCGCAACCAAAATGGTGCTTGCCTCGGCTCTTCCCGATTTCACTGGTGCCTTGGCATTCAGGGTAATGTTTTGGGGTTGATGTAATCTGTGTAATGTCAGTTGACATCAAGCTCAAGGGTTAGTAATGGAGAGGCATCTCTTTACAATTGTGAAGAGCCAGAATTGGAGCATCTATTGGATGCAACATTTCTGGGTGGCTGAGAGCTGGTCTTATTATGCTGAGAAGGAGCCAGTATCTATGGACATTTTCAGCCTCTTGATATCAGCTCACAGCTGTCTGCTTTCCCTTAGCTGGTTATTAAAAATAAGTGGGACCCCAAGCCATTTTTTTTAATTACATTTATTCCTAAAAAGCTGGCTGATAAGCTCCACAAAGCTTATTAAATATTTGACAGCTATCTATCTCTCGTTCTGTCTCTATCAATCTCTCTACACCTGTATATAAAATGTCTTTATTACTTAGAAAACTAGCTTTAAATTACAGAGATTACTGTATGTAGAAGATGATGTTAAAAACGCATTGCATACAGATTGCATACGCATGTCATATGGATGCTAGTTGAGAAAAATCGCATTGTACTTCTTGCATGACCTTCATCCTACTTTTCTGAATCACCATCTCCAATTTATTTTTTTTTTACACAGATGAAAGCAAACCCTAACACACCTATCTTGATCTAGAGAACCAGACATAGAAAAACATTTTGTGACATTATAAAACTAGTGAAAATCCATTTTGGAAATTTCCCCATTAATATGGTTAATGGAACAATGAAAAATAAAAAAGAAGTAAAAGAGGTTTTATGAGCAAGAACCATTCTAAAAACAGGAGGCACCACATTGGTGAAACCATGAAGAAACCATGTCTAAAAAATATTACAAATACACTTCTTCTATAAGATCATGTTGAATTGCAATGGTATAGTCAAAAGTTTTCCCAATCATTTCTATCTTCCAGTAAAAAACTACTGTCTGCCGGGGTAATATATATTTACTGTGTTGTTCTACCCTTTTTTTCCAGTTACTCTCTAAAATACACTGATGTGTTTAGTGTAGACCACCAATGTGTGAGTATTTTGGTTCCAATACCAGAAGCATTTAACCATGTGCCATTTGCGGAACCTTTATTCTGCAGACAGTGGGGCTCCAAATCCTGGAAAACCGCTGCATTTTCTCTTTAATGTCGCCTTTTTTCAGTGATTTTTTTTTTAAAGCCCCCGTCACGCACAGCAATCTCGCTAGCGAGATAGCTGCTGAGTCACAAGTTTTGTGACGCAACAGCGATCTTACCAATGAGATCGCTGTGTGTGACACTTATCAGCGACCGGCCCCCCTGCCGGGTATCGCTGATTGTGCTTGAATGGCCTGGACATTGTTTTGATCGTTGGTCTCCCGCTGGCCAGCACGCATCGCTGCATGTGGCAGGCGGGAAACCAGCGATCAGCGAGCTGGAGCTGCTAACCAAGGTAAAAATCGGGTTTCTAAGCACTGCGCGGCGCTTAGAAACCCGATGTGTACGTTAGATACCAGCAGCTGGTGCAGGGAGCTGGTAACCAAGGTAAACATTGGGTTTCTAAGCGCCGCGCGGCGCTTAGAAACCCGATGTTTACCTTGGTTACCAGCTCCCTGCACCAGCGCGCTGGTATCTTAATGTACACTGCGGGTAACTAAGCGACGTGCGTTGCTTGTTACCCGCGTGTCGCTGTCCTGATCTCTGCTGAGATCTGCCTGTTTGGCAGCTCACCAGCGATCATGTAGCGACACACCAGTGATCCTGACAAGTTCATATCATCGGGATCGCTGGTGAGTCACTATGTGTGACGGGGCCCTAATCCATTTTTTATTATCTTTTGTTAATCAGATTTAAAACAAAAATGTAGAACCTGCAAAAATCATACACCTTAGTTTAACGTATAGCTTGTTGTTTTTTCCTTTTTTTCCTACAGACGAGCAAAAGGATATTGCATACCCAGCGGGTATCCAGTTCCTTTCATATTGGAAGTAAGATTTATATAAACATATATTCTAGAAAATTCTTACAAATATAATAGCCCTTAAGCGAGAAGCATAAACCACCTCTGGTGACCTTATAAAACCTGAGATCTGATGCAATACCGTGCTTTATGACCAAAATCAACTACTATTTCTAATGATAAGAAAAAAAAACATAGTGACAATTATATTGACCCCATATCAGAAAAGCTAAAACAAGTTGTATTACTCCGACTCATGTTGTTATACATTTAATCAGATCTATTCCCAGCGGGGTGTAACAAATGGACCTGGCTGTGGCTATAGATCACAGTAAATAAGTGTGCAGGCCCATGAGAGGGAATAAGGGATATTTTACCCCCCGTGGGAGACGTGGCTGACCAGTAATAGACATGGGGGCCACCGGCGAGTCATTCATAGCTACACAACATGTAATATTAAATGAAAGCGAGCAGATGGTCTTATTCCAACTGTAATCTTGCAGCAAGTAATGTGTTATATTATCCATTAATCCAAAGCCTATTTTGATGCCGTTCACAGGGTGACATATCAGCTGACATGAAGTGACCCCTATGGTCTTTAAGTAAGGAGCAGTAAAAGGATCTTGATAGCGGCTGCCTACGTTGAGAGTAGATAAAGCAGTCTTCTAAAGCCAGTGCCATGTAATTCCACTTAAATGCAGTCAAGTCCTATTGAAGCGGGAGTGGATCTATAAGCCATCCTCAGGCTGATTTCCTCTCCAGTGCTGAGCTGACAGCCGCCTGTGCTTTTTTCTGGGAAATGAGCAGGATTTATCAAGGCTGCAACGGATATCTGTCAAAGCTGAACCTGATTAATCCCAGCGATCTGCACCCCCGTAAACCCAAGTCTTTAGAGGTCCCCAATGGTGCAACATGTAACACGTCTTACTTTTTTTTTTATTTTATATTCAGATTCCCAGTGGGGATACTAGTCAACTAATCTGTGAGCGCAAACGTAAAAATCCATGTTTATAATTAATAAAAAATTACAAAACCAAGCACTGAACATTAAAGGGTTATTCTCCCCCCAAAAAACAACTTGTTTTATCCATAGGATAGAGGATAACTTGCTGATCGCTGGGGGTCTCACCGTTGGGACCCCCAGCAATCCTGAGATCAGGGCTCTGAAACTCTGAAAGGAGCTTGTAGCAGTTGCAGTTCCACCCTTCAGCATGTCTGGGATGCAGTTACTGACGACTCATCAGTCCAATCTGGTGCAGGGGCATGCTGCAGGCGTCAGTGTTTTGATTGACAGTTCGGCCATCCAATCTGAGACTGTGAGGTGCTGGGCTGCCTTCAGGTGTTCCCTGTCCCAGGTGATTGCCCCACTAATTAGCTGAGCTGTCAGTCCCAACATCTCTGCCAAACGAATATTCAGCTCTGTGTGGTTTATTTCTCTGTGCCTTGTGCTTTGCTTGTGAATCTTTTTGTTGCCTGACCTTGGACCTCATTCTGACCATCCGTTTTGCCTTACCCCTTTGCTCTGATCTGTTATCCTCCTGGTATTCTGAACAAGGACTCTATGATTACCCTGACTTATGGCTTGTCCGTCAGATTGTCCAGTGGATTTGAGCATGTCTGGCATCTGCTACATCCATTGCCTATTGGACTGCCTGTAATAGCAGAGCGCTGTACTCGTCAGTCTCAAACAATTAATGGAGCGGAGGACGAGCATGCACACCTCCGCTGCACTCAAAACTGGTCTGCTGAGCCCCATTCTTGGGGTTCCCAAAACCTGATCTCGGGATAGGAAGGGTTCCCTACAGTCAGACCTCTGTGCATCATCACGGTATACCCTATCCCATGGATAGGGGATAACTGGATTAAAAAAAAAAAACAACCCTTTAAATAATAGTGGATGTAAATGAAGGAGACTCCATTAAGCAGGGGATGCTTAAGAAACCAGAGTGAAATATTGTCGATCTAGGGGATTTGAAAGCTTGTCGAAGCCATACCTTTGGTAGCGTTGGTTTTTGGAGGGGTGTAGCTGAATTTGCTTTATATTTTGTATGTCCATAGATTGCAGGTGCTTGACTCCAAAATTAACCAGTTTGCAAAAAAATCATCACATTTCTTGTTTTAAACCAAATCTTTCCTCTTTAGGACACAACCTAAACATACTATAGTGTAAGAAATTTTACATTTCCTGCAGTTTCTCTAAAGTGAATAGACATAGGCTTACAATATTGAATTGCGTTAATTGCCTAGTCTACCCTTGAGAGAAATGTAGAGATCTACAAGCACCATTAACAGAATACAGGTACTGTTCATGGCAGTCAGGCACATCTATCCCCTTACAAAATGATGCCTCTTTGAACTGTTAGAGCCACTGAGGTTAACACCATAACTGTTAGTACGTCTCTCTCTCAAGTTGCCCTATAACTGCCAGGACAACTTTTGTAGAATATCACTCACATTGAGCAAAAAGACAGCCTTGTCTATGTATTATTCTGTGTAAAGTCTTTCTTGCAGGCAGATTATGCTCATGTCATTGTGTATGTCTTGTGCCAGCAAATTCTGGAAAATGTGAGCAGTAGGTACCCAGGCTGACTAAGATTATAGGAAAGTACAGCTCCCCAAAAATTCTGCAGTTTCAACTTCTTTTTTCCTTTTCGTCGCTTAACAAACAGTTTAAAAATTTATATTTCGATAGATCAGATTTTTTCAGGCACGATGGTACCAAATATGTTTATTTATGTTGTAATTTTTTTAAATTTATTTTTGATAAGAAGGGTCATTTATAATATATATATTTAATTTTTTTAATTTTTATTTTATAGTCTCCTTAGGGGACATGAACCTTTGACCATTTGATGACTTATACCATATATACCCACTTGCTGAGCTTAACAGGAAGATTAAGATGGCAGTAATGGGTGTCTTCACCAAGCTCCATAAGAGTCAGTGATAAGCGGTCATAGAGGAGCGCTAATGAAGCAACCCAGGGGCAGACAAATATGTCAGGTCTCCACCGCAGCTCCAGCCGAAAACCTCCAATGGAGGACAGGAACAATGAGAAAATGGAAACAGTCTTAGGAGCACAGGAAAGAGACTCAGACAAGAGATGGGGTTAACCCACAACGCGTTTCGACGGAGGATCCGTCTTCATCAGGTGGAAGTTACTTCCACCTGATGAAGACGGATCCTCCGTCGAAACGCGTTGTGGGTTAAACCCATCTCTTGTCTGAGTCTCTTTCCTGCGCTCCTAAGACCGTTTCCATTTTCTCATTCACCAAGCTACAGGCTGCCATGGTAGCCCATCAGCTCCCCGCAGTTGTGTTACAGGGGGCCAATGGGAGGTGGTTTGCAAATCATAGTGGCATCTACATGTTTAACAGTAGCTATCAGAACTGCAGTAGCTCCAGGTGCTGCTGCTAAAAGGTAGATGCCGACTATGTAACACAGCTGGCATCAGGCTAAATATGAATATAAGGTCACAGGTTGCAGAGGCGTATCCGGGGGGGGAAGCCGGGGCATCTGCCCTGTGCGCAGCCAACAGGGGGTGCCATCGGGCCGCCTGATGCGGCGCTCCAAGGAGGAGGCTCCCCGTCTGCGGCATTCTGCCGCCTTCACACAGATTCTCCCGCTTTCTGAGCCAGCTGTCAAACTGACAGCCGGCTCAGAGAAAGTGCTGCGCGTCGGTCGGTGACTCAGTGTACTAGCGTCTTCAGGTGTCAGACGCTAGTACACGTGACTCACTTGTTGATGTAAGCCCTGACCGCCGTTGGCACTTCCGCATCAATGACGCGCCAGCAGAGTGATCAGGTCACATGATCACGCTGCTACATCACACGCCGGTTCTGCAGAGGCGAAGACACAGGCAGTGAGGCATCGTTGCGGTTGGTGGTAAGTGCTCCAGCTCCAGACTGGGTAATGGAGCTGAAGACACCGAATATTAATGGTGGAAATGTAAGGACAAACTCTGGGGGCTAGGAAGGGATGGTTAGGGTCAGGGACGCTATATGGCGTACATGGGTGGATGGTGCAGACAGATGCATGTGGTTGAGAAATATGAGGAACATATGGGGGGAGGGGGCAAAAATCGGAGGACATTATAGGGGGGATTTGGAGTGGGGATGGGGGAACATGATGTGTGAGGGGGATTTGGAGTGAAGATGGGGGATTTAAAGGGAATCTGTCACCCTTTTTTCAACTATGAGCTGCCGACACCGCCATCAGGGGCTTATCTGCAGCATTCTGTAATGCTTTAGATAAGCCCCCGATGTAACCTGAAAAATAAGAAAAACAAATTAGATTATACTCACCCCGGCATCCGGTTCGGTCCGATGAGTGTCGTGTCGCCGTCCCGTACGGCGCCTCCCATCTTCTAGAGATGATGTCCTCTTCTTTGCTGCCTGTCATGGCTCCTGCACAGGCACACTGCTCTGCCCTGTCGAGGGCAGAGTAAAGTACTGCAGTGCGCAGACGCCGGGAAAGGTCAGAGAGGTCCAGCGCCTGCGCACTGCAGTATTCTACTCTGCCTTCAACAGTGCAGAGCAGTGCGCCTGCATCAGAGTCGCGACGGGAAGCAAAGAAGAGGACATCACCGTTAGAAGATGGGAGACGCCGGACCGCAACACCCAACGGACCAAGACCGGACACCCCCCCCGGTGAGTATAATATAACTCCTTTTTCTTCTCTTTCAGGTTACATTGGGGGCTTATCTACAGCATTACAGAATGCTGTAGATAAGCCCCTGATGTCGGTGCCTGCAGCTCATAGTAGAAAAAAGGGGTGACAGATTTCCTTTAATGTGTGTGGGGGGATTTGATGTATGTGGGGGGATTTGGAGTTGGGATGGTGGATTTAATGAGTGGGGATGGGGAATTTAATGTGGGGGGAGATTGCGAGTGGGGATGGAGGATTTAATGTGTGGGGAGATTTGAGGACACAATGAAGAGTATGTATGAGGGCATGTATGAGGAAACAGTATGGGGGATGGGTTCAGACAACATGGGGAGCGAACAGGTAAATGTGTGTGGACACAGTGAGTGGCGATGCAAAAAATGTATGTGGACACAGTATGGGGAGTGAGGGTGATGGGATGTGTGCAGACACAGTATGGGGAGTCAGGGGTATGTGTGAGCAGACAGTTTTGAGAGTGAGGGGGTAAATATATGAGACAGTATGGTGAACAGGGGGGATGCTAGAGGAGACAGTATAAGGAGGGAGGGGAATAGTGTGAGTCGACAGTATATTTCAGATATTTTTATTCCGGAGCATTATAATGACACTTCTGTCTTTAAGGGCATAGTGTGGAGATTTGCTGCAGAAGACTGGAGAAGATGGAAGTCTGCAGAGATGAGATGTGGATGAGAAAACTCATCTGGGGTCTGGACAAGAAGAAGAAAACAACAACTCCAGAGACGACGTCATCTATAAGGTACCTGGATTTAAATATTATTTGTGAAACTGACTAATTCTCATGTTTTTATTTATGTTAGGAACATTAAAGGGGTTGTCCAGGTTTGTGATGAGTCTGCAGTCATTCCTTGTGACTGCAGACTTCTGAATTCTCACAATGCTCACTCAACGCTGTTAGGATTCTCTCGTGCCGGTAATTTACATACATGCAGTCACATGCTGACTAGACATGCGTGGCCTCACTCAATGAAAATGAACGGAGCGAGGCCGGGCACGTCTAGTTAGAATGTGGCCAGAAGTATATAAATCACATACTTGTGCAGACATGACCGTGTACTCTTGCCACCGGTACAGGAGAATCCTAAAAGTGTGCAGTGCATTCGTTGTGAGAATTCAGAAGCTGCAATGACAGGATTCAGCTCTGCAGGTTCCAGTAGTCATCACATGGACTCTTCACTCATATGCGATTTTCATACTTATGGTCCTGTGACAACGAGCTTCTTTTCCTGCTTCTCTCAGTTTTTCATTGAACATTGAGAGCAAGAGCAGCTCGTCGGTACATGACAAAGTGTGCAAATTGCATGTGTGCGTGGGGGGGGCGCCGAACCGAATTCTTGCCCCGGGTGCCAGAAAGCCTAGATACACCTCTGACAGGTTGTTAAGGGGTTAGAGGTGTGCTGGAGTTGTTGGCTGCAGCAGTCTGCTCTCGGTACAAAACCATATATACCGTGGTATAAGACAGTGAAGCATCTCTGGCCTGAAAAGTGAAGTTTTGTAGCCTACAGCAAGTGGTATTGCTGTACCTTAAAATACAAAACACAATTCTGCCATAGTTTCTTGGGTTAGTTTTTACGGCGTTCATGGTGTAGTAAAAATGACATGTTCACATCATTCTTCATGTCATTACGATTACAGCAACGCCAAGCTTGTAATTTTTTTTTGTTAAATCTAAATAGTGATAAATAAAACAATCTGAAATTTCTAAATTAAATAAACAAAAAATAGGGCTCATTTTCTGATACCTGTAACATTTTAATTTTTACATCAACGGAGCTGTGTGAGGGCTTATTTTTAGCACAGTGACTTGACTTTTTTATCAATATCATGTTAGCAAAGATACAATGTTTTTTGTTTTTTTTTTCATTTTTTGACATAGTTGTTGCAGCTTAGTACTGCAAGTTTGGAGTTATTTTTTTCCCAGGTTTTAACATACAGGTATATAGTTTGCTCCATCAGACTTTTACAAACAGATTTTTTTTTTAAGGAAACATTTTTTTAAGTTTTGTTTGGAAAAACGGGCGTGAGAGTCTTATGCTTAGTTTTTCAACTTTAAAAAATATATATTTTACCATTTTTTGGTCTATTTGGGGGACCTTGAAGCTGCAATCATTTGATTGCTTTGCTCCATATACTGCCAGCAAAAATGTCACAATCTCCTATGAATCCTTTGTAGTTGCAGGCACGGAGAAGTTCGGAAGGCCCCGAGCGGCCAAGGCAACTCATCAACTCCCAGCGAGCACATCGCATGGGGAGACTCATGGGTGCATGGAACGACACACTCCTTATACTGCACGCATTAGATGGTGCTATCAAAGATTGACAACTGCATTTAAGGGGGTTAACAGCAACGAGCATAGCCCAACTCCTCTTGCTGCTAGTGCTGGGTATGATGTGTGTGAAGCTCAAGAGCCTACATCATATATTAAGACCCAACATTGGACATTCCAGTATGGTCAGTGTTAGTAGCGTGTAAAAGGGACTGTTAATCTCTGGGGAAAATTGCTTTTCTACTTATCATGTATTTGGACATAAATATAATTTTTAGAATTGGGTTGAATTAAAAATGTTGCACTGTTTGCCTTCTCTTGCCTCTATGTTGCAATGGCTATTGCTTTCTACCGAATGAGTTATCATAGACTCGATCAGTGAGCACGTTTTGCCGGTCTGATGGTGAAAATTTGCAATGCTTTAATCTTTTTCTCACTTGCTCTCAGCTGATTTCTGACCATAGATCAAATCAAAGATGAATGTGTAGGGAAACATAGAACCTGTAAAAGTCAAACAGTGCAAAAATGTTTATTAAACTGATATTTTTAGCCCCAAATACATAATGAAAAAAGTGAACAACCCCTTTAATGGAGATCATAACAGTGTGTCGTCAGGCACCCTAGAATAGGTTCAAGGAGATTCAGTCTTAATTTTTGTTGTAAAAGTAAGAAATATTAACCCTGCATTTAACATGATCCATTCCGTAGGTCACACGTCAAACTCTAGCCCAAAGAGTGATTATATTTGGCCTGTGATGCTGACCCCCCCACCACGCCCGTCATCATACTTTCAACTGTATCACCATCCTGGATCCCGATACATTTGAAAGCAATAATGGAAAACTGGATTATGAATCTGCAACCAGGGAAATCCCAGAACAACGGCATCATGCAGACAATGCAACACCAAAAATCTGCAATTTTCTTGGTGGTCTGGGGCGACCCGCATGACCAACTGGGTCCAAAACTGAGGTTTATTTTTAGCCAGAGGGGTAGCATCAATCCCCCTCAAAGGGATAGGCGTCTGCAGAGGTGTCAACGGAAATCCACAACGTTTAGCAAAATCCAAGTCCATTAGGTTTAGCGCTGCTCCCGAATCCACAAAAGCCTTGGCGGAAAATGTGGACAGGGAACAGATCAGAGTAATCGCCAAAAGAAACTTAGGCTGAACCCCACCAACAGAAAACGTGTGTGCAAAGCGTTTCTCACGTTTAGGACAAACAGAAATAACATGTGAGGCATCTCCACAGAAAAAACACAGCTTATTACGCCTTCTGAATTCCTGACGTTGCGCCTTAGACAAAACTCTATCACATTGCATAGGTTCAGACGTCTGTTCAACCGTTGGCAACACCTCTCGTGTAATCCTGCGTTCACGTAAACGCCGATCAACCTGAATGGCTAAAGACATAGAATCGTCCAGACCAGAGGGAACAGGAAATCCCACCATAGTATCTTTTACGGCTTCTGACAAACCCTTCCGAAAGAGAGCAGCCAAGGCACTATCATTCCAGGTAGTAAGGACCGCCCACTTTCGGAACTTTTGACAGTACAACTCTGCAGATTCTCGACCCTGGTTCAATGCTAACAGGGTCTTTTCAGCCTGATCAATAATATTAGGTTCGTCGTACAGCAACCCCAAGGCTTGAAAAAATGTGTTCACATTAGTCAGAATAGGGTCATCTGGTTTCAAAGAAAACGCCCAATCCTGGGGATCGCCGCGCAGCAAAGAGATGACAATTTTAACCTGCTGCGCGGGGCTCCCTGACGAGTTAGGCTTCAAAGCAAAAAATAATTTACAATTATTTTTGAAGCTCAAAAATTTAGATCGATCCCCAAAAAATACATCAGGTGTGGGGAACTTTGGTTCAACAGCATGTGAACGAGCAAGATAGGCGGAAATTCCTCGCACTTCAGCAGCGAGCTGCTCCACACGATCAGACACTTGCTTTATCTCCATTGAGAGAGAGAGAAAAAAAAAAGTTCCCCCTACGGCCTCAGAGATATAGAGGAAAGAATATACACATACCCTTTTTTTTTTTAAACACAATTCTTTCCTGCTATTGAGTACCCCAGGATCTGCGGTTTGGCGGGTGATTCTGTTATGATTGAGTCACCGTAGGAGGCAAAAACAGAAATGCTAGCTAAGTCCTGAAAACCAGAGAAGTTGGCAACTATCAGATTGCAGACCCCTGAACCTATCAATACAACTAGCAGTAGCCGTGGGGGGTTCCAACGATGACCTAGACCCCTCGATCACAGCCGGAGAGATACATAGGCCTAAAGAAGGAAAGGGGAAATCTAACTGCCCCAGAGCAGACCCCAAAGCAATAGGCAGCCCCCCACATATAATGACGGTGAAGCAAGATGAAAACCCTTACACAGACAGAAAGACAGGCTGAGCAAAGACGGGGCCCAAAAACTACCTAGATAGGAACGGATAGGAAGGCTGCTGTCTGCAATCTGCCAAAACCCTATCAGAGACAAAAGCCAACAAGCTGATATAAAAATGGCCCTGAAGCAACTAAGCTTCAAAAACTAAATCAGCACTCAGGTACTTTCAGAAGACAGAGCTCACGGAACACTGCACACTCCAGCATGGAGTGGCAGAATCCAAAAAGCAAGAAAAACAAAAACAAATCTTAGATGCAAAAGGCAAAACAGAAAACTTAGCTTTAGGAGAGCAGGAATCAGACTGGTGTCCAAGAGTCCACAGAGAAATCACCCGCAGGGCAGAGAGGGCGTAGGCTGCCTTAAATCCAGTCAGTGACTCCACTCAGCCAATCGTCCTCATCAGTCCCAGGTGCCCGATAATCAGGCTCACTACCTTCCTTCACTAGAATAGGGAGTTCACCAGGCCTCAGTGACGGAGGGGAAAATGAACTCACAACAAAGGACTATGTTGGGACCAATATTCCTATGGAAGTCTATGTGGGACCCATTATTCTGTATGGGGCATCATACTGTGTTGGAGCCACCATACTTTGCTGGAGGGTTACAATAGGGTCATCATACCGTGCATGTGGAGGGTACTGTGGGGGTATCATACGGTGTTTGTGGGGCACTTTTGTTGGCATCAAACTTCATTATCGGTGTTATTTATTAATTCAAGGTTTTGTATCATTTGCTATTACATATTTAAAATTAGGCCACTGGGCCATATGCTTTTTCCTGCTCTTACATAACAACATAACATATTATTTCAGTATGTCCCATTTGTGATTGTGTTTATTTTATTCTAAGATATAGATCTTAGAATAAAATAAACACATATACAATACCAATTGTACAATACAATACATATACAATAGTAATTAAAGTGTACTTTGTTCATGGGACAACCCCTTTAAGTTTGTTTCCACATAAAAAGGTTAATAATTATATCTCATTATAAGAAAAAAACTTCCGCAATTGTAGAATATATAATTTTTTTTTAGAAATATCAAGGTTGGCCCGCAACTTTCTCCAACTTTTGGCCCTCTATGAATTTGAGTTGGACATCTCTTCATTTACAAAAAAAAACAAAAAAGACTGAAAGGTGGGGTCATAGAGAGAAAGACATAAAAATAATTCTAATCCATGATGCAAAGTAAATCTCCTCCGTCTATTTAATGGCAATGTCGAGCAATAAAAAAAAGCCATTAATGAGGCAGAATTTCAGTTTTTCATGGCTTATTACAAACTCCTCACAAAAAATCAACTCCTCAAACTGCTTGTGAATTGCAGACTGACCTTGGGAGGAGAAAAAAAAATCACTTTTCTCCCTAGCGCCTCAGTTTATCCAACTGTAAATTGAGTCATATTAGCAGTTGGTAGATGTCACAGCCAGGCAACATATTGTGTAATTTTCTCTGCAGATCATTGCCAGCCAATCCTCCAGATAAAGGCTTTCTTATTACAGGCATATTAGCCCAGGTTAGGAGAACTTGAGGGGGACCACAGTCAAATTGCAAAATATATGTCCACATAAAGTGGCCATAGTTCCACGTTGTA
The DNA here is from genome assembly GCF_039654945.1 of Dendrobates tinctorius. NCBI lineage: Eukaryota > Metazoa > Chordata > Amphibia > Anura > Dendrobatidae > Dendrobates > Dendrobates tinctorius. Next base: position 7,417,375 of record NW_027361881.1, on the reverse strand, counting down.
TCACTAGACATATATAAGACAATTTACTGTGAATTATGGACTTGGGTTCAATTTGCTTTATGTGCAAAAATGACAACGAGGAACACCAGGGATCTAAGCAAGAAGAAAAAAAAAAGAAAAGAGACTACTCTCTCCGCAAAGGTTTATTTTAAGGAGCGGGAAGAAAGTTGTCAATCACAAAGAAAAAAAAGCTACAAAGACGCCTACTCCTATCCAACGATCCCCAGATTGGAAAATCTGTGAATGAGCTAAAACAATCTATACAGTGTAACGGATCGATTTAATTATATTCACTAAACATGGCAAATCTTAATGGCCAGATGGCTCTGAAACCCAAGAAATGATTTGCTCCTTTGCCAGTATTTCTGACAACTACTATTGTGACTCAGAATTGTGCGCAGACCAGTTGTCACTTCCTTTATCCTAGTCCTCTTGGCAGCAATTGCAAAGCACATTTCAAGTGATGGTCCGGACTGTGATTTTGATTATATATATATATTTTACACACACACACACATATATATATATTTTTTTTTATATATACATACAGTACAGAACAAAAGTTTGGACACACCTCATTCAAAGTGTTTTCTTTATTTTCATGACTATGAAAATTGTAGATTCACTCTGAAGGCATCAAAACTATGAATTAACACATGTGGAATTATATAATTAACAAAAAAGTGAGAAACAACTGAAAATACTGTATGTCTTATATTCTAGGTTCTTCAAAGTAGCCACCTTTTGCTTTGATTACTGCTTTGCACACTCTTGGCATTCTCTTGATGAGCTTCAAGAGGTAGTCACCGGAAATGGTTTTCACTTCACAGGTGTGCCCTGTCAGGTTTAATAAGTGGGATTTCTTGCCTTATAAATGGGGTTGGGACCATCAGTTGTGTTGTGCAGAAGTCTGGTGGATACACAGCTGATAGTCCTACTGAATAGACTGTTAGAATTTGTATTATGGCAAGAAAAAAGCAGCTGAGTAAAGAAAAACGAGTGGCCATCATTACTTTAAGAAATGAAGGTCAAATTTTACCTTATGTCATTTTTCAATCCCTTTAGGCTGTGTTCACACGTTGCGTTTTTTTCGTGTTTTTCCCATGGATTTACCAAAAAATCTGCTCAAAAAATGCTTAAAAGAAGCTCCTCATTCATTTTAATGCATTTTGCACATATTGATGCCCTTTTTTTTACGCGAAAAAATGCTTCGCGGTAAAAAACGCAGCATGCTCATTAATTTCATGGTAAATTCCGCATTTCTGGCTATTTTCTGTGTGTCTGGTTACGCGCGGCAAAAATGCGCGTTTTCTAGGAAGGAGTCCTGTTTTTACGCAGAAATTTTCTGCATACGTGTGCACATAGCCTTACAGGTTTTTTATTTTTACTGAAAGTTCACCTGTCACTGTCATGTTCACCTATACATGATCCTTCGGGATCAACAGCACTGGAAATATACTTGCTTGTCTTGTTTCTTTGTTATGTTTATGTTAATGTTTTGTTAACCTGTATATCTGTGCTTTCCAGTTAAATAACATTGAAATGTCTGTAACTTTATGCTCCGGAAAGTTTGGCATTTGGAAGCTATGCACAGGGTGTTTATAAATAAAGATTTGCAAAAAAAAAAAAAAATGAAGGTCAGTCAGTCCGAAAAATTGGGAAAACTTTGAAAGTGTCCCCAAGTGCAGCGGCAAAAACCATCAAGCGCTACAAAGAAACTGGCTCAGATGGGAACCGCCCCAGGAAAGGAAGACCAAGAGTCACCTCTGCTGCGGAGGATAAGTTCATCCTAGTCACCAGCCTCAGAAATCGCAGGTTAACAGCAGCTCAGAATAGAGATCAGGTCAATGCCACACAGATTTATAGCAGCAGACACATCTCTACAACAACTGTTAAGAGGAGACTGTCATGGTTTGCTCAGCTTGTGGGATTAGGTAGTTCAGAGGTTAATGTGGACGGCCTCACTTTGAGATTCTGGGAGGCTTTTTATAGCCTCATTGTGGGCTCATTCCTCATCGCTTATACTCAGACCCTTGGCCGAGTGTGTGACCCTGGTGTGCTTTGTGACTGTGATACTTTATGCTTGCTTGGTTTTGACCCGGTTCTTTCTCTGTTATGAGTTCTGCCTGTTCCTTTTGTACTGCTCTGCTATTCCCGTGTATGACTCTTTTGCCTTGGACCTGACTACTCTTTGACTGCCTCCCTTGTACCGCGTTGCTATCTCTGTGTATGATTCAGTGCTTACGTTTTGACTATTCTCTGCTTGTCTCTCTGGTACCGCGCCGCCCTCACCGTGTATGACCCCCGCTTGTCTGACCTGTTTCCCTAGCCTTTACTCCAGGTTTCCTGTAATAGAACCCTATAGCCCTCTCCTGCAGCAGGACGCTAAGCCACGCCCCCTGTGGTCACATGATCGTAGGTCCTTGTACTGCTAAACTACTTTCAGTGTCACAGGTCCTGTTATCTGAACTTTCCCTGCAGTATCGGACCCCGGGTCCTCCCGTAGTCTGGGTGAGTTACCCTGTTCAGCCGCGGCAGTCTGCCGGTGCTGACAGGATCCTGATAGACTATGAACATAAGGATGAGTGACCTCATGGAGATCAACATCCAACACTGCGGAGACACCATCACATGTTTCTCAACGCAGTGATCTAGAGCAATGCCCCCATCCCTTATGGGAAATATGCAAAAGCATGTAAATCAACAGCCGCGGAGACACCATCACATGTTTCTCAACGCAAGCAATGACTAGCCAGGTCTTTCCCCGGGAAGGAACAACCACGGGAAGGGCAGTCTCCAATGAAGGAAACCACCTATGCCAAAACATGGTATCCATCCACAGACAGCTGTTTCGGGGTATTGCCCCTCATCAGTGTGGAGTAGGAAACTGGCTAGTAGAAGCAATGCCTAGTGAAAGGCTATGAACATAAGGATGAGTGACCTCATGGAGATCAACATCCAACACTGCGGAGACACCATCACATGTTTCTCAACGCAGTGATCTAGAGCAATGCCCCCATCCCTTATGGGAAATATGCAAAAGCATGTAAATCAACAGCCGCGGAGACACCATCACATGTTTCTCAACGCAAGCAATGACTAGCCAGGTCTTTCCCCGGGAAGGAACAACCACGGGAAGGGCAGTCTCCAATGAAGGAAACCACCTATGCCAAAACATGGTATCCATCCACAGACAGCTGTTTCGGGGTATTGCCCCTCATCAGTGTGGAGTAGGAAACTGGCTAGTAGGAGCAATGCCTAGTGAAAGGCTATGAACATGAGGATGAGTGACCTCATGGAGATCAACATCCAACACTGCGGAGACACCATCACATGTTTCTCAACGCAGTGATCTAGAGCAATGCCCCCATCCCTTATGGGAAATAGGATCCTGATAGAGACTTTGAACAGCAAGCCTTCATGGTAAAATAGCAGCTAGGAAACCACTGCTAAGGACAGGCAACAAGTAGAAGAGACTTGTTTGGGCTAAAGAACACAAAGAATGGACATTAGACCAGTGGAAATCTGTGCTTTGGTCTGATGAGTCCAAATTTGAGATCTTTGGTTCCAACCACCGTGTCTTTGTGCGATGCAGAAAAGGTGAACGGATGGACTCTACATGCCTGGTTCCCACTGTGAAGCATGGAGGAGGAGGTGTGATGGTGTGGGGATGCTTTGCTGGTGACACTATTGGGGATTTAGTCAAAATTGAAGGCATACTGAACCAGCATGGCTACCACAGCATCTTGCAGCGGCAAGCTATTCCATCCGGTTTGCGTTTAGTTGGACCATCATTTATTTTTCAACAGGACAATGACCCCAAACACACCTCCAAGCTGTGTAAGGGCTATTTGACCAAGAGGGAGAGTGATGTGGGCTACGCCAGATGACCTGGCCTCCACAGTCACCAGACCTGAACCCAATTGAGATGGTTTGGAGTGAGCTGGACTGCAGAGTGAAGGCAAAAGGGCCAACAAGTGCTAAGCATCTCTGGGAACTCCTTCAAGACTGCTGGAAAACCATTTCTGGTGACTACCTCTTGAAGCTCATCAAGGGAATGCCAAGAGTGTGCAAAGCAGTAATCAAAGCAAAAGGTGGCTAATTTGAAGAACCTAGAATATAAGGCCGGGGTCACACTGACCTGCGCAAAATACGGTCCGTAGATTACAGGCGTAATACGGAGGAATGACCCCTAAATAGTGCTTCGTAGGTCATCCGTAAGCAAGGTGTGGTCGCGTATTTTGCGCAAGTCTGCATCCGTATGTAATCCGTATGGCATCCGTATGGCGAGATTTTCTCACAGGCTTGCAAAATGGACATATAATGGAGCCCTATGACAGGGTTTCTAACAGAAACCAAAGAATAGATATAGACACATAGAGAATATATATATATATATATATGTATTCTATGTGTATATATCTATTCTTTTGTTTATTAAAACAGTCAGTGTGAGTTTACTGTATAGCTCACTGAATTGCCGGCTTTGCTAAAAGACACCTGGTGTGTATTTCTCGCAAGTCACATGTGTGGTCAGTGTGTAATCCGTATTTTTTGCGCACCGATAGACTTGCATTGGCGTATTACAGGCGTAGTACGCTGACAATCGCAGCATGCTGCGATTGGCACGGACCGTAGAATACGGATGAGAAATATACGGCTGGTGCGAGGGACCCCATAGAGAATCATTTGTCCGTGTGTAATGCGGGCTTTTAGCGCCTCTCACTCGGCCGTATTCCTCGCCAGTGTGACCCCGGCCTAAGACATATTTTCAGTTGTTTCACACTTTTTTGTTAATTACATAATTCCACATGTGTTAATTCATAGTTTTGATGCCTTCAGAGTGAATCCACAATTTTCATAGTCATGAAAATAAAGAAAACTCTTTGAATGAGAAGGTGTGTCCAAACTTTTGGTCTGTACTGTATGTAAATGTAAACACTATATATATATATATATATATATATATATATATATATATCCATAAAGCTCTAGAATATTAGATTTTACATTCACTTAATATCAGAAGTGAGTGGAACAGTTTGCTATTAATCTGGCATTATTGAGCCAATGTACATTAAATATTAACTTTCAGAAAAAAAAAGCAGGACAGATTGCCAGAATTTAACCCACTCGCCTCAGCCTCTTTGGTGAGCACATATTTAATTGCCTACCAACCTAAGAGAAGACAGCAGAAGATGAAGTGACCACAGCTCTCGGCACAGACCCCCATTGGAGGGTTCCATGGTTATTAAAATGTTCATTGTTCATATTAGGAATGGAGCAGGTCACGCATCCATAATTATCACTGACAATATTTAACATCAGGAAAAAAAACAACCACAAGTGAAGCAATATTACGTCTCTCAATCTCATTTATCTTTATCGCTTATTGCCCCTCTGTGGTCAACATACTGTGAGCTTGGTGGACATTTAATTATGAACACATCAAAAATGCGTCTGACAAGGCAAAAGCTGGGAGCCGGGTCTCCTGGGATGAGGGCTGGAGTATGGAAAATGGTCAGAAACGCTTTCCGGATACATCGGTGGAATTTGCAGCGCTCGCTGATAGAGAACGTGGTAATGTTATAATCCCAAAATATGTTATTTTATAACAAGAGATATCACCAGATTCATGCCGCCGAAAACCAAATGAGCGAGTACTCTCCGCTCTAACCAATGACATCCATCCAAGCCACTCGCATCGATGATCGAAAGGAGCAAATCTGTGAAAATTTAATTCCTCGTTTTTTTACACAAATTTCTCGGAGTTGAAATCTATCCAATTTTTATGCAGGAATGAAATATAGCAAAAACTTTACTGAAGCATTTTTGCTCCTCGGATAGCTTATCTTTTAGAAAAGAAGTGGCGATATAATCTGTGATTTCCCTTCTTTATTACATTCTAAGAAAAGATTTAGACCCCAAACCCCTGTTCCCCCTGAATAGTGATGTTCTCACCTTTCTATGGCGTATTCTGTACCTAAATAAATATCTAAACGCAGGCTAACCTCCTAATCATCTGTTAATAAAGAATTCAAGACATTTCTAGTAAAATATGTATATTTATTTTTTTCCAATCCTAGGGTGACTGTGCACAATTTTTTTATTAAATGGGCGCATGGTTGTCTTACAATACGGTAATTAAAAAAAAATACATTCTGTGCTATCCAACCAGAAGAGAAATCCCAAAGACTGTTTCTTCAAGCTTGGACGAGACATGAGCGTGATGGCCGGTCTTTGGCAGCATCAGTCTTGAGACATCTCCTTAAGATACAGGAAGCAAATAGACTGGTGCAGGACAAGGGCACCCCATCAGCCTTGTGACATCCCCTTCAGATTAAGGAAGAATAGAGACTGACGGAGGAAACGTGCACCACAGCGGTCTTGTGAAATCCCCTTAATATTCAAGAAACAAAGAGACTGGCTTGGGACACGAGCAGCAGCTCTAAGGAATAGCAGGGTCTAGTAGGGGAGTATATATATATATATATATATATATATATATATATATATATATTGTTTAATGTGAAGACTACCAAGAGCCCATCTTCAAAATAATAAAAAGTACAATCCTCTTAAGATGTTGCTAGAAAAAAAGGGAAAGCTCAAACCAGATAATAAAATTCCCAATATTATTCATGTTCCCCATAACACATGAATGGTTGAAGAGACTGTAGGTCATTATTCAGATGTTTTATTTAATGTGATTCTTTGGACATATCGGACCTTTTTTATTTCAAGGGTTTTTTTCCACTGTGGGATTCATGACTCCATATCCAAACATATGGAGCATGTGTGAGCAAGCTCTAACATTAATAGAGATATCAGTGGAGTGTCAGCTTGTATTATGGCATGTAAACATATGCTGTAAGCAGTAAAAGTAATAAAAACTAAGGGAAGATTGCCCTTTAGGGATTTAGAAAAAAGCAAAAGATAACTAAAGTCTATTCACCTATACTATTTATATTGCATATATTAGGGACACATCAGCGCTGTCACCAATAAAAGTATTAGGAATCCGATATCTGTAAAGCAATATCTTCATATAAATCTAATTTATATATTATATGTGTTTGTGTTTTCAGAATGGACGTTTTGGCACATACAGAAGGCAGTGATTTTTTTTCTCGTACACACGTGGTCAAAATTGTTGGTACCCCCCCGTTTAATGACAGAAAAACCCACAATGGTGGCAGAAATAACTTAAATCTGACAAAAGTAATAATAAATAAAAAAATCTATGAAAATGAACAAATGAAATTCAGACATTGCTTTTCAACCATGCTTCCACAGAATTTTTTTTTTTAAATAAATCTCAAGAAATAGGCCTGGACAGAAATGATGGTACCCCTGAAAATAATGTGACAAAAGGGACATGTTAAATCTTGGTGTGTCTACTATAGTATTAGCATCACAGGTGTCTAGAGTCTTGGAATCAGTGAGTGGCCTGTATAGAGGGCTACAGATACTCACTGTGCTGTTTGGTGACATGTATCACACTCAACATGGACCAGAGGAAGCGAAGGAAAGAGATGTCTGAGATTAGAAAGAAAATTATAGACAAACGTGTTAAAAGTAAAAGTTATAAGACCATCTCCAAGCAGCTTGATGTTCCTGTGACTACAGTTGCACATATTATTCAGAAATGTAAGCTCCATGGGACTGTAGCCAACCTCCCTACCGCAGGAGGAAAATTGATGACAAATCAAAGAGACGGATAATATGAATGGTTACAAAAGAGTCCAGAAAAACTTCTAAACAGATTAAAGGTGAACTTCAAGCTCAAAAATATCAGTGTCAGATTGCACCATCCGTCATTCTGTGAGCCAAAGGGGACTTCATAGGAGACAACCAAGGAGGACACCATTGTTGGAAAAAAATCATAAAAAAGCAAGACTGGAATTTGCCAAACTACATGTTGACAAGCCACAAAGCTTCTGGAAGAATGTCCTATGGACAGATGAGACAAAAATTGAACTTTTTGACAAGGCACATCAGCTCTATGTTCACAGATGGAAAAATGAAGCATATCAAGAAAAGAACACTGTCCCTACTGTGAAACAAGGAGGAGGCTTTGTTATGTTCTGGGGCTGCTTTGCTGCATCTGGCACAGGGTGTCTAGAATCTGTGAAGGGTACAATGAAATCTCAAGAATATCAAGAGATTCTAGAGAGAAATGTGATGCCCTGTGTCAGAAAGCTTGGTCTCAGTCGCAGGTCATGGGTATTGCAACAGGATAATGACCCAAAATACACAGCTAAAACACCCAAGAGTGGCTAAGAGGAAAACATTGGACAATTCTTAAGTGGCCTTCTATGAGCCCTGACCTAAATCCTATTGAGCATCTTTGGAAAGAGCTGAAACATGCTGTCTGGAAAAGGCAACCTTCAAACACGAGACAATTGGAGCAGATTGCTCATGAAGGAGTGGGCCAATATACTGGTCGAGAGGTGCAGAAGTCTCATTGACAGTTACAGGAATCGTTTGATTGCAGTGATTGCCTCAAAAGGTTCTGCAACAAAATATTAAAGTTAAGGGTACCATCATTTCTGTCCAGGCCTATTTCATAAGTTTTATTTTTTTTTTTATTCTGTGGAAACATGGTTGAAAAGCAATGTCTGACTTTCATTTGTTCATTTTCATAGATTTTGTATTTATTATTACTTTTGTCAGATTAAAGTTATTTCTGTCACCATTGTGCGTTTTTCTGTGATTAAATGAGGGGTACCAACAATTTTGACCACGTGTGTATTTGAGCATTGAGTATTACTTGATTGGGACAATTGTCCTCAAAAATAGGAGCACAGAAAATAAATGGGAAATATTTAAATCAGTTTTACACAACCACTGCGAGCTAGCCATACCGTACAGAAATAAAAGGGCTAGGAACAGGAGAACACCAATGTGGCTAAATAAGGATGTAAAAAGGGCAATAAATAACAAGAACAAGGCATTTAGGAAGCTAAAACAAGAAGGCAATGAAGAAGCATTAAAAAGTTATAGAGAAAAAAATAAAATGTGTAAAAAACAAATACATTTAGCAAAAGTGGAAACTGAGAGACTCATTGCTAAGGAAAGTAAAACAAACCCCAAACTATTCTTTAATTATATAAACAGTAAAAAGATTAAAATTGATGGTGTCAGCCCTTTAAAGAACAATGAGGGTGAAATCATAGAGAGCGATGTGGGAAAAGCAAATGTTTTAAATACTTTTTTCTCAACAGTGTTCACACAGGAAAAGGATTTGCCAGGGGAAATGCAGAGTGATAATGTAAACTCCCCATTAAGTATTACCTGCCTAACCCAGGAAGAAGTGCAGAACCGCCTTAGTAAGATTAAAATTGACAAATCACCAGGCCCTGATGGCATTCACCCTCGGGTATTAAGGGAGTTAAGTAATGTGATAGACAGGCCTCTATTCCTTATATTTAAAGACTCTATAGAAACAGGGTCTGTTCCTTTTGATTGGCGGCAAGCAAATGTGGTACCAATATTCAAAAATGGGTGTAAAAGGGAACCTGGAAACTATAGGCCGGTAAGCTTAACATCTGTTGTGGGTAAAATTTTTGAAGGGTTTCTAAGGGATACCATTATGGAATATATCAATGTTAATAAATGTTTAACTCCATATCAACATGGATTTATGAAGGATCGCTCCTGTCAAACTAACCTGATCAGCTTCTATGAGGATGTAAGCTCTCAAATGGACCCAGGAGAATCATTGGATGTCATTTATCTCGACTTCTCTAAAGCATGTGACACTGTCCCACATAAAATATTGGTAAGTAAGATGAGAAAGCTTGGGCTAGGGGAAAATGTGTGTAGATGGGTAGGTAGCTGGCTTAGTGATAGAAAACAAAGAGTGGTTATTAATGGGGCATCCTCAGATGGGCCAGGGTTACTAGTGGGGGACCACAGGGGTCTGTATTGGGCCCCCTACTATTTAATATATTTATTAATGATCTAGTGGATGGTTTACACAGTAAAATATCAGTATTTGCAGATGATACGAAACTATGCAAGGTAGTTAACACAAAGGAGGACAGTTTACAACTACAGACAGATTTGAGTAAATTGGAGAATTGGGCTGAAAAATGGCAAATGAGGTTTAACACAGATAAGTGTAAGGTTATGCACATGGGAAGGAGAAACAGATGCTACAATTACTTACTAAATGGGAAACTGCTGGGGAAATCAGACATGGAAAAAGACTTAGGCATCGAATTCAATAAGAAGCTAAACTGGAGTGCCCAGTGTCAGGTAGCTGCCACCAAAGCAAATAGGGTCATGGGATGCATTAGAAGAGGTCTGGGGACACGAGATGAAAACATAATTCTCCCTCTGTACAAATCACTCGTCAGACCACACTTGGAGGATTGTGTGCAATTTTGGACGCCGGTGCTCAAGAAAGACATTACTGAACTTAAAAGGGTTCAAAGGCGGGCTACTAAAATGATAAATGGAGTTGGTTCACTACAATACCCAGAAAGGTTATCAAAATTAGGTCTATTTACTCTAGAAAAGAGAAGACTTAGGGGAGACCTAATATATATGTACAAGTATATCAGAGGGCAATACAGAGATCTCTCCAATGAACTGTTTGTACCAAGGACTGTGACAAGAACAAGGGGGCATTCTCTTCGTTTGGAACAAAGACAATTTCTGCACCAGCATAGAAGAGGGTTCTTCACGGTAAGAGCAGTGAGGCTCTGGAATTCTCTTCCTGAGGAAGTGGTGATGGCAAACTCACTGAATGAATTTAAGAAAGGAATGGATGCTTTTCTTGTGAGTAACAGTATAGAAGGTTATCAATAATATTATAGGTAGATGGTTGACCCAGCTAAGGGGAAGGAATTTTTTTCCCCTATGGAGAAAATTGTCTTCTACTCTGTGGGTTTTCTGCCTTCCCCAGGATCAACAATGCAGAAGAGCTGCACTAAAAATAGGCTGAACTAGATGGACATAAGGTCTTCCTTCAGCCTTCAAAACTATGTTACTATGTTACTTCCACACTCTCCATAACGGTATTTCACTATCTACAGAAATATCCTAAACTCTCAATGTTTATTTGCAGATTATATATCTACTTTAGCCAATGTACAGACATATCATCACGACACAGCTGTCCCCCGGGATACTTGTGAAGGTGAAGATGCTGGGGCCTCCACCCAGGGCAGTTTCTAGGGAATTTTGCCAACAGGGTGAACATCGAAAAAGCGCCCCCCCCCCCCCCCGAACATTAACATGCTGAATACTTTAGATAAACTTAGATAAACTTGTCTGGAGAAGAGGTTTTCAGTAATACTATTTTTTTACATTCGTCTTTTACATCGCATTTTATTCGACTTTTTGTTTGGCAGCATGATGATAAAGCATTGTCTTTTGCCTCGTTTTTTATGGTGTTCACTAAAGGGGTTAAGTAGTAACACAGTTTTATAGGTCGTTTCGTACGCAGCAATACCAAATGGGTGTACTTTTATTATTTTATTTTTCACAATAATAATTATTTATGGGAACAATATATTTTTTCTATTATTTTGTGAGTTTTTTAAAAATGTTTTTACAACTTTTTTCACTCAGTCCCACTAAGGGACCTTCACGTTCTGCAGTCCGATCGCTGTTAGAAGGTATATCATTGCAGCAGCATTGCTATACCTTATAGCCTGTCAGCCCTGCAGACACAAGTTAGTGCCTGGTGACCCAGATGTCGTCACGACGACATGGGGTCACCATGGCAATGATCGGGCCCCCTCTATCAAGTTGCAGGAGTGCCGATCCAAGGGCAGAGGGGCTTTTCTTCCATCTGACTGCTCGCGAAATGATGCGATGGTGTTTAAAGTTCCGGGAGTGGTGAGGGCACTGCACCTGGCACTGAGAGATAGGTGTCAGCTGTCAGAATCAGCCTTTGTGCGCTCAAAATCTCCTACAAGCATCCATACGTCTAAGGTTGGTAACCACTAGCCAGGTTGGACTTATTGATACATCTAAGGTAATGAATGGGTTAATGTTGTTTTTATTTAAAGGGAATCTGTCACCAGGAATAATGCTGTTAACCTGCAGATATGGGGTTAATCTGAAGGTTAACAGTGTTATTATGCTGTCTGGCGCTTGCCGAATGTGGAGGGAAGAAAATTAGATTTATTCTCCCTACCAGCATTCGGTATTCAGTTATGGGGGCAGCGCTGGTGCTGGTTCAGTCACCACAGTATACAGAGCAGCTGCTGTATCTAGGGGCGCGCTTACAGCGCCGCTCTGTATTCTCAGAGAGGTGACAAAGCCGGCGCCGCCCCACCCCTATGACTGAATGCTCACGGGGAGAATAAAGATCATTTTCTCCCATCTACATTTGGCTGTGTGCAGGCACTGGACAGCAGCATAACGCTGTTAACCCGCAGATTAACAGCGTTATTCCTGGTGACAGTTTCCCCATGGTATTAATCTTCAGGTAAATAGGGTTCTGATTGAAAGCACCGCTGCCAGGAGGAAATTAACTATATTCCCCTGGAAGGGTTCGGCTTCCTGTTGCAGGAGTGGCACCGACACAGTTTCAGTCACGCTCGGTGCACAGAGAAAGATGGCTGTATCCACACCACCGGCACTGACAACAGACTGATCATTAGAGCCAGGTCAATCACGTCAATTCCGGGGCATCTGACTGCAGCTTGGTGAATCCTAAGGGTAGGTCCACATGACAGTATTTTCGGCCCAAGTGCTGTCTGTGAAAAAATGGACAGGACATGAACCAATGTTATTCAATCGGGCACTGCAGAAAAGCATTTTTTCCCATCAACTGAAGAGTAGTGCGAAAAATATATATAAAAAAAATCCCAGTATGCACTCCTTACTTCCATGTGTTGTGTGAAAATTGCTCATTGTAGTCTATGAATGCTCAACTAAAAAAAAAAAAAGAGTCCATATGTACAGTATCTGACACAGATGCATTGCGATTCTGTAATATAGGAAACTGTACATGGTCCTGTAAATGATTAATAGCTGCTATTAAAGAAACAGATTGGACACAGACAGCACACGGATGGCAAGTGACAGAAAAATCGCCCAAATATTCAGAATAAAAATCTGACGATTCTTTACACACTCGAGTGACCTTAGCCTTTTTGTTATTCACTTACCAGTATTTGTAATAGTTATTTCTTCGGTATTTGTACGCCAAAAGCAGGAGTGAAACACAGAACGGGTGTCAGTCTTTCAATTAGAAGTTCCATGCCTGGTTTTGGCATACAAACACTGATGCAAAATACCGATGTGTGAACAAGCCCTTACAATGTACAATATGCACACTGTCAGGATTCTGCTGTTTGCCGCCATGGAGGGAGTCATGTGTCTTCTCATGGGTGCTTTTTCCATTGGATCTTCGAGAAAAGTAGGAAAACAAGCAAGTCAGCATATGACCACAAGTATGTAAATTGCAAGTGTGATCACTGATCCAACAAGCAAACGGAGTGGAATCCTGACAGTGAGAAATTCATGGCTGGCCTGGAAAACAGCTTTAACTGAATTATCAAGGCATTAATTCATCTATAAACCATCCCCCATGAGGCAGTTAGGGCTACATGGCAGCCAAATTTCACTAGGTGTCACCCTTACATCCCAGTGCAATGGGATGCATTAATGTGATCACATCCTATCCTCACTGCTGGCAGTGTCACTGAGCCAAACAAACATCAGTTTCAATATAGATCTGTGTCTCCAATCACCAAGACTCAGAACACGTTCTATTCTCATCCATTTTGCAGATCAGACTTGCCCGCTAAAGTCTAAGTGGATCCGTGTAAAACAGAGGACACTGGAGACAGGCTTTGTACCACAGTCTCCCTTCCATGTTTCATCCGTTTTTTAATGATTCATCATTGGGAGTCAATGGATACAAAAAGTTCACAGTCTGCTCCAGTGAAAACAATGGGGTGAGAAAAAAAACGGAAGCAATGAGGATGATCTGGGAATGTAGACTTAGGGCTGTGTTCACATGGTCAAAGTTTTAGATACAATTTTGTAAAATCTGGGAGTGAATGCAAATAATGAGACGTGTCTCTCCCAGATGTCTGATACATTCTTAGGTACGGCTTCAAGAATGCATCAGAAAACCTGAATGTGGAAAGGAACCCTTGGACTGTGTAAGGGCTCTTTCACACGTCCTGATATTATCGGTAAAGGAAAAACCAGTACTGGAGATATCTGTGTCTGTGTGTTTCATACGTGTGCCACATCAGTATCACATGTACTGGCGCCTGAGAGGAGCCGGCACAGTTCGCGCTGTTCTCAGGCACCGGGTGCTGAACACAGTTCACATCACTGTCCCTTGCTCTCCCTGAGATCACCATGAGCAGGGGACACTGTTGAGAGTTGTAGTCTGCCCCCGCTGTCTACATCAAGTGTACAATTAAGAATAAAATTAAAATAAAAATCACATTATACTCACCTCAAAGATTGTGCGACATTTTTATTTTATTCTTAAATTTTACACATGATGTAGAAACCGGGGGCAGACTACAACTCTCAACATGGTCCCGTGCTAGCACTGATCTCAGGGAGAGCAGGGGACAGTGATGTGAGTCGTCCTTAGCACCCAGCACCAGGGATAAGTGAGAACAGTACCGCTGCTTCCCAGGCGCCGGTACGTGTCACACTGACGACACAGTGACGTCCTCCGTGTGCATGTGTGCAGGATGATTTTCAGCCTGTGCTGCTGCTAAAAAATGAACGTCAGCGGGTTTTGCCCACAGTCACTCGGTCCATGGAAACACACTGACATGTGCACAGACCATGTGTAAGCGTCGCCGGTACGTGTGAAAACCATCATCACACAAGCGGGACACACTGACATCTGAAAGTGCCCTTAGACACAGGCCTTCAACAAGGGGGATGGTAACACCCAATTGGCAATTTATTCATAAATTGCCAGGAGGAATAACAGAGGAACAGCACAACACAGGTGTAGGAAAAGAGGCTCCGGATGTGGGGAATAAGTGTTTAAGGAGACAGAAGGGTTGTCACTGTATGTTCCTTCCCCAGCCTGTATACGGGGCGCTCTAGCTATATCACTGTATATTATCGCTTCTATTGTGAGAACACATTGCAACTTATTCCCTTCCCAGCACACAGGAGGGAGTCTCTGCAGCACATGCACTGCTGGATCACACTTTCCCATTCATTCACCTCAGGTGATCACTGCTACAAGTCTTCATACATGAGAGGATCTTACAGAACACACAAGTCACTGGGGATTCATGGTGCTGCAATCCCTATGCTGCCTATGATCCTGGGACTTGTAGTTCCACTAGAGGCACACAGTACAGAAGGAGACACTCCCCAACGCGTCTCTGTGCCCCGGGATCTATCACTGACGGTGCACGCTGCACTCACATGTCCTACCTCAGGAGGGACAGTTCCTGGTGTGCGGAAGGACCTTACATGACGTCACGATATGTACCGGTCACATGCGTGGGAGGAGTCAGTGTGCTGCAGTGCTGAGGGAGCTGGAGGTGCTGTGTGTATGTATGGGCTACTGATAGGTGATGAGGAGTCCTGCAGTACATGGCTGTCAGGGTCACACACTGTGCACAGCTCACACTGAGCGGCAACCACCGTGTGTGTGACGGGATGCACTAGGCAGGCGCCTCCTGGCTTGGGTGGCATCCAGGGCGATCGCACCCCCCGTCCCCCCCTAAAAACGGCCCTGCCTCCACCCTTACCTTATCTCCTGAGTCAGTCCTCGGTCTTTTCTCTTACAGCATGCAGGGAAGAAGGGGCACTACTTTGCACCTTAGTACGCCAACCCGACAAACAAAGCAACACAAACAAGGGTTAACAGATATCTCAAGGCATACAAAATATTAACTAATATATAACAGATAAATGCACTGGGGCGTGGAGGTAGGGGAAGAAACCAAAAAAGCGAAAGATAGGGAATTACCATACATACAAACCAAGCAACTGTCACAGATAACGCCTCCCTTTGTTAGCCATGCAGCAAATGCTAACTCTGATAAGGATTAGCATCAGAGCCCAGATTATAAAGGGGAAAGTAGTGGCTAATTGAGCTCAGCTGCGAGCACAGAGATTTCCAACATGGCCTATTAACCCCTGTACTGCCAAAACAAATATAAACTAGTAAAATGAAGGAGAAGTGCTTCTTTTCAGCAGCGGAGTAAGAGCAATCAGACGCTGCGGTCTTCTGGTTCCAGACTGTCGCGATAACCCCGTGACACATATTATATACAGCATTCTGCTGTTGCATAGTGTTTGTGTATAGTGTGGTAGATCGGCTCACTCAGCTACACACGGAGGTAGACACAAAAAACACGGTCTCTTTAAGTCTTCCACTGGTTTATTTTAAACAAGCAACATAAACCAGTGCGAAGTAAAAATAAACACAGCCCTTCTGGCAAAACAAGAAAACAAAACAAAAAATGGTATACAGTCTGTTCAGCTGCGGTAATCCATCTGCTCAGGGTTACCAATAACTCCAATGGTCCAGCTTCCCTTATCAGGACACATAGCACTGGAGTTCCACTCTCCAGGCCTACAGAACACCTAATGACTCAAAAGGCTGGCTATTTAAATCTCAGACCACACCCTGGGGTGGTGATATGGAGAGCAACCTCCCACCCGCTCTATGTTTGTTCTCAACAACCCAGCACTTTTAAAATTGTTCCTTAACCCCTCTCAACACTTAGTATGCTGGAGCAAAACTTCTGTGTTTATAAATCACTGAAGTTAATTGTCACGGTATGTCTGGCTTTCTGTGACGCAACCCGACGATCGGTCGGTCACAAAACCACAAGACATACAAGGGGACACTGGGGAAACAATTACAACGGTGGGTCCTATAAAAGGGAACGGGGAAGTGGACGCCTCCTGCATTCTCCTAAGGAAGAGCCCTGAACTCTTCTCACGTTCCCTATACAGGTTCTTTCAACCTGTCGCCGACCAGGATACCTCAGTCCCTCACTTGCCCTGCACCTATCCCTTACTAGGGAACTGGCAAGTGCGGACACTGGTCCTCACCGCTGTACTAGTAAAACACCAGGGAAAACAACAGACAGGGAAAAACAAACAACACTTAGCTTGCTCTGCAGTCAAGGACTGGACCGCAGAGAAAGGCACCCGGACACAACTTCCAGCAGAAACACAAAGGCTCCAGATAAGCTGCAACAGCGCTGCTCCAGATAGCTCCTCTCTTCAGAAAGGTTGGTTAGTGACTGACCAATATTACCAACAGAGAGCTGCAGCAGCTGATGACCTTTTATAGGAAGGAGGGGGGAGGTCACCACCTGCTGACTAATTAAACATGTAGTAACACCAGCGGCCACCGGGGGGAAAACCCAAGAAGCAGACCAACTACAGTTGTAGTAACACCAGCGGCCACCGGGGCAAAAACTCATATTAACCCCCGAGGGCCTGAAGAGAGCTGCAGCTGCTGATGACCTTTTATAGGAAGGAGGGGGGAGGTCACCACCTGCTGAGTAATTAAACATGTAGTAACACCAGCGGCCACCGGGGGGGAACCCGAGAAGCAGACAAACTACTATTGTAGTAACACCAGCGGCCACCGGGGGGCAAAAACTCATATTAACCCCTAAGGGCCTGAAAGGAAAAAGGTTTATAAAAGAGAATCCAGACGCTGCCACAGATCCAAGAATGGATCGTGACATTAATAACCTCAGTGAAATATACCTCCCCTCTAATACTTTGCCAGAGACTTTGTCACAATACTATAACACTAACACTATAGGAGTGCTGGCCTTTCCAATATGTGTGTGCATTGGGGGTTGTGGCTGCCACTCTGGCTGTGCACCCTTAACCACCTAAATTTCCCTTTTTTTTTTCTTAAAATGCTGAATTATATTTTTCCCCCTGTTCCTGAAGCCTGGTTAGGCATATAGAGAGTGAGGTCAATAAGAGTTGGGGTTCATCCAAACGAATCCAAAAATGGAGTTAACTACATGACATGTTATCAGAGCCTCAGCTGGATTCTGCACAAAACTTTATCTGGATGCAGTACAAGACTTAAAGGGCATGTCCACTGCTGGAAAAGTATTTCTTAATCACTCCATGGCCCATCATAAAATAAAAATACTCATTTCCTGGAGTGGCGCAGTTCTAGAAATGTTGGCTTTTCAATTCCCGGCGGTCACGTGACATTACCACTGCAGCTCATCAGTGGCCACTGATTGTCAATGTGACGTGACCTATGCGGCCAATATCAAGTGACTTCTGGGAATCCCAATGCCAACATCGCTAGAAGGCAAGTATGAAGCGTTTTTTTTAATTTTAGGATGGAGACTGGAGCGACAATGAAGGGGGTTGCCCAATATTGGACTATCCCTTTAAGCTGGATGCTTGGCGACACATTATATGAAGGCCATGTAAAGTATTTACTGGATCCTTTGCATTACAGAGGGATCACTATAAATTGGTCACCCAGGGGCCCAAATAAATCTGAATACTGCCCAGAACTAGACCATACATTGGTTTTGCCTTTAATTAAATAGTCACGACTAGAGTTGAGCGACTTTGGTCGGATCGGGTTTCGTGAAACCCGAATGAAACAAAATAAGTTTCAGATGAAACTCGTCCGACTAGAGCAAAAAAAAGTCGGAGTTTCGTCCGACTTTTATTTCCCATTGACTTGCATTGGGGTCGGGTTTCGGACGAAACTTCGACTTTGTTTTGCTCTAGTCGGACGAGTTTCATCTGAAACTTATTTTGTTTCATTCGGGTTTCACAAAACCCGATCCGACCAAAGTCGCTCAACTCTAGTCACGACAATAAACTGACCCCTATTATTGGATAAAAATAAACTTTTTTTTTTTTGTTTTTCCAACATGGCAACACTAATAAACCAATATCTTGTAAAATTGAATTCCTGGTAGACTGACTCCTGTATTTCTTATCTCATTTCATAATAAATGTGAATACGGGGGAAGCATGTCATACAAATACTAGCGAGCTTTGGTGCACTAATTAAGGTACAAGAAGCTAATAATCACTTTCTATCAGCGAGAAGTCGCAGGAAGGTACATGTATTGATCACATACCAAAAGCAGTACTGAGCATACATTTAACCCCTTCCTCCCTGACAGAGGCTACAGATACATGCACTGACAGCAATGACTGCGGTCGATTTAACATGTTGTTCTTTTAAAACTGTCATCAACTGGATTTTTATTTATTAATTTTGGTAATAGAAAACATGAGCAAAGCTCCAGAAAAAGCAATGAAAAGATCTACACTTAATATCATAAAATGTAAGTTTATTGGTATTAATAATTAAATATAACAAAAAACAGTGGACAGGTAGGGGTACAGGGACAGTGTAGTGTCATGACCAAAACAAATGGGCACAGCAGCAAAGGGGGCTGGAAAATGGAAAGCCAGTCTGATGTGATAGTTTAATAATATAATAATGTATACACAAATCCACTATGTCCTCAAATGAAATATCTATAAAATATGGCACTCACTCACATAATTGTGCAGATTGACCATAGGTGGCGCCACGAAAATGGTATAAAACCAAATATGATGTACCTGAGGACAACACCCAGCGGCTTCCAGAATCCAAGCACCCACCCCGACGCGTGTTTCGGAGGGTTAATCCTTCATCAGGGGGTTTTTGTTATATGTAATTATTAATACCAATAAACTTACATTTTATGATATTAAGTGTAGACCTTTTCATCGCTTTTTCTGGAGCTTTGCTCATGTTTTCTGTGCCTTAGTATGCGATAGGTCATATTTATCCTTATGTGTTTTCCCATATTGGATTATTATGTACAATGGGATGACAATTGTCATTAGCATGCAATTAATTTTGGTAATAGTATTTCATTCAGAATGTAGCTAAAATTCATCCAATCTGCCACCAATATATGAACTGATTGATACTTGTTTATCAATCACAGATTGACAAGCACTGGAAAAAACTAAAGCTTTCACATAATACTCGTGTAATTTCCAAGGACTGTAGTGAAGGCATAAAAGTATCGGCTGCATTAAGCAAAAGCAGCAATAGTGCCAGGGCTGTGTTGGGTGGGTACAAGTAGAAAGCGAAGTAAGCAGATACAGATACATAGGATCCTATTAAAGATTGCAATAGGGAGTATGCACAATAAATAAGAAACATAAGCACCGACAGGTAATGGGAGCCACAGAGAGATAACGGAAGAAAGATAGGGGTACTTCACACTAAAGGCCCCGTCACACTAAGCGACTTACCAGCGATCCCGACACCGATATCAAGGTGTCAGGATCGCTGGTAAGTCGCTATGTGATCGCTGGTGAGCTGTCACACAGACAGTTTCACCAGCGATCAGCACAGCGATGCCGAGTGTGCGGCATCGCTGGCCATCGCTGTAAAAAGTAATAAAAAAAATAAAAACTAAAGTTATTCTCACCTTCCAACGTCTTGTTCAGTCATCCAGCCTCTCTCCACGCTCCGGTCCCAGTGATCCTTTGCATGAATGACCGCGAGACTTTGTTATCCCTCGAGACCGTGACATCTCGCGGTCATTCATGCAAAGGATCACTGGGGCCGGAGCGTGGAGAGAAGCCGGATGACTGAACAGGACGTCGGAAGGTGAGAAGAACTATATTTTTTATTTTTTTTATTATTTTTTACAGCTGATCGCTGGTCTCCCGCCTGTCACACACAGCGATGCGTGCTGGCCAGCGGGAGACCAGCGACCAAAGAAATGTCCAGAGGTTTCTTCCAGCGATCAGCGATACCGGCAGGGGGGGCGCTCGCTGATCGCTGTCACACACAGCGATCTCGCTGGTGAGATCGCTGTTACGTCACAAAACTTGTGACTCAGCAGCGATCTCGCTACCGAGATCGCTTAGTGAGACGGGGCCTTAAGGCTTGTTTCACACTTCAGTTTTTTCTTGTCAGTTAAAATCCGCCAAAATGGCGGAAAGCGGATCCGTTTCTAACTGATGCAAACGGATGACAGCGGACCGATTTTTTTTGACGGATCCGTTGAATGCAGAATTTTAAGGGAGCCGCAGTAGAGAGAGAGAGAGACAGAGAGAGAGAGAGAATTTTTTCCGTCTGCCGGAAAGGATTTCAGGGTTACAATTCCGGCTGAATTCCTTCCTCCGGACATGCACATTGTAAAATGTGGATCCTGCAGCCAAAAAAACGTTGCAAGGTCCGTCCAGGAATGTCGGCGGACGAAAAAAATTTTGCGGACCCACAAAAAAACGGATCCAACGGATGGCCATCCGTCAAGATTCGCCAGTAATGCAAGTCAATGGGGAAAAAAACGGATCCGCAAAAAAATAGTGGATCCGTTTTTTTAAAAAACTGGCTGATTTTGACTGTTGGTCAAAAACGGAAGTGTGAAACAGGCCTAAGCGAGATCGCTAGAAAGGTCGCTGATGCGTCACCGATTTGGTGACGCAACAGTGACCTCGCCAGCGATCTCGTTACGTCTGACACTTAGCAGCGACCAGGCCCCCGCTGCGATGTCGCTGATCATGCTCGAATGTCCTGGGCCATTTTTTGATCGCTGGTGTCCCGCTGGCCAGTATGCATCGCTGTGTTTTAAACCGACGAGCACCCTCATTAGCGACTCAGAAATCATGGACGCAGGCGGGAGTCGTCAGAATCGCTGCTGTGTGACACTAAAGCTGGAGTCACACATAGCAATCTCGCTAGCGAGATCGCTGCTGAGTCACAACTTTTGTGACGTAACAGCGATCTCACCAGCGAGATCCCTGTGTGTGACAGCAATCAGCGACCGGCCCCCCTGCCGATTATCGCTGATCGCTGGAAGAAACCTCTGGACATTTTTTTGGTCGCTGGGCTCCCGCTGGCCAGCACGCATCGCTGCGTGTGACAGGCGGGAGACCAGCGATCAGCTGTAAAAAATAGATTTAAAATAAAAAACATTGTTATTCTCACCTTCCGACGTCCCCGCAGCCTTCCTCTCTCCACGCTCCGGTCCCAGTAATCCTTTGCACGAATGACCGCGAGACTTCGTGCTCCCGCGAGACCGTGACTCTCGCGGTCATTCTCACAAAGGATTACTGGGACCGGAGCGTGGAGAGAGGAAGGCTGCGTGGGACGTCGGAAGGTGAGAATAACAATATTTTTTATTTTAATTTTATTTTTTACAGGGATGGCAAGCGATGCCGGGCGCTCGACATCGCTGTGCTGATTGCTGGTGAAGCTGTCTGTGTGACAGCTCACCAGCGATCACATAGCGACTTAACAGCGATCCTGACACCTTGATATCGGTGTCGGTATCGCTGGTAAGTCGCTATGTGTGACTCCAGCTTAAGCGACGCACCAGCGATCCCGCCGAGATCGTTGCTGCGTCATTGGGTAAATTTGACTGTTTGACAGCTTACTTGCGACCTCTTAGCGACGCACCAGCGATCCCTACCAGGTCGTATCGTTGTCGGGATCGCTGGTGCGTCGCTTCGTGTAACGGTACCCATAGGCTATCAAACATTAATGCCACTGATCTTCATGGGTGGTGAGGTGAATTGTGAAACATATATTGTCACGACTCTGTTGTCGGGTATTCCGGGACCAGTGGCTCCTTCCCTGTCCCTACCACTAGGGGCCCCCTAGCTTGCACTGTTCACGGATTACTTCTGATGGCTAAGACGCTGGGGCCACGTACCTTCCCTTAGCTCCTGAATCTGCCCTCAGTCTGTACCCTTCCCCCACCCAGGCAAGATGGAGGTAATAGTGTACCATAATACACCAACCAAAATAACAAGGTAATACAAACAGGGATAATGAAAAATACCAATCAAACAAATATACTCACACATCAATATCAGAGGTAAACACTGGGGAGTGGAGGATAGGGAAAACCAAAGTAGAAGGAGAAGGGGATTAGCACACAACCAAATCTGAAACAGTCTTAGATAAATCCACTAAGCAACAACAAACCACCATCTCCTTAACCATGCAGCATAAGCTATCTCTGACAATGAGTGTTAGGGTACCGTTACACCTAGCGATGCACCAGTGATCCTGACCAGCGATATGACGCGGTCAGGATCGCTGGTGCATCGCTAGGTGGTCGCTAGTGAGCTGCCACACAGGCAGATCTCACCAGCGACATCGCTGGGGACGGGGGTCGCTACTTACCTGTCAGACGTGGCGATCCTGCGTCCTCCCGCCCGGCTCCACGCGTCGCTCGTCGGAACCACAGGAAGCGCCGCAGGAAGTGACCGACGAGGAATGGTCCAGGAGCTTCTCGCGCGATCAGCGATAACCAGCGGGGGAGCCGGTCGGAGGTAAGTATCACATGCAGCGATATCGCTAGCAATATCGCTGCAACGTCACAAAATCGGTGACTTTACAGCGATATTGCTAGCGATATCGCAGTGTGTAACGGGGGCTTAAGGATACTCTATGCACACAGGATGATTGTATTAACTATCATTCTGTGTGGTGGAAGTGCAGTCGGGCGGTCAAAAAGACCTAATAAATTACCTCCGATGGCAGATATATAAGCAAATCACTGGTCATTTAACAGCTGCATATCAACTGGTCTAAAATCATCCTAGGGGTGCAGAGACCCGGACATATAAATTGGAAAAAGACTGGACCACAATCCACAGACTGGCCGGCGGCTAACAACCCAAGCGTGACAGCTTCGTATATTTCTATGCAGCCATCACACTCTGGTCAATGAAAGACACCTAGGTGGTCACATTTTATCTGTATTTATCAATGAGCAACAGATCCATGAGATACAGATGCAAAATGGAAGCAAATCAAAAGGCTTTCAATTTGCATCCGTGTTGTGGATCATCATAGATATTAATGGAAGATAGGACATGCTCCAAGTCACACGGATCTCATTCTCAAACCTCTGATCTCATCAGATGTGAGAATACATCCATTCTACTCTAAGGGCTGGGCACTGGCAAAGAAATAAATCAGGAAACATTTTGATCTGTCACACAGTTATGCGAATGCAACCTAAGGGTCAGTGCTTTGTAAATTCTTGGATCTTGGCCCTTATCTTCTGGTTTTCAACCAATGGTCAAAGTATCAGAACATAGACAACCTAGATAAATAGGGTCAAGGTTTACTACTACAGCTACTGAGGCCTATATCCAACAGAATCAGTATTAAATATCATAGATTATATAAACTCCATATCATTATATTCAGCTTCACAACTATTGCATAAAAATAATACTATTGCTTCATTTTCTAGTTTTACAGATTGATAATTTTCCGTATAATTCCATGACATAACACAATCTAGGATTCTTTTGTTGTTCTTTGTGTGAAAAATGGGTTGGGAGGAATGATCATATTCCCATACCGGGAAGAAACAAAAGTGTATGCAAAAAAAATGATAAGCAATGTCATGTCTCACAGCAAATGTCCTCGGAGCTGCTGAGACCTGGAATTGTCGAGCTCCCCAGCAGATCAGGAACACGGAGAGACAATGAGTATAATCATGCTCCTCAGTGCAATGAAAACGCTTTGGAGAGAAAGCTGAGGAGTACCCATCACGTTGGCAGATAAATCCTACCCACAATTATTCATTCCTAGCCTCTTGACATGTAGATTAATGAGTTTGATAACCAAGGCTTCCAACACGTAGATTCAACCCTGTTTCACCAGCTTTCCTTGCTTTTCCCTAACTGCAAATTACACCTTGGCCATGTTTTAAAGAAAGAAAAGGAAAATGAATGAGTTTGCAATGGTCATCAACATTTTTGCAGCTAAAGATCGGGATCCAAAACATTTGTGAAAAGGTGTAAGGTGGGAGGGAAATTTGTCAGGATAATATTGGGAATTGTCCAGAAGATAAAGATTACAGAGTGGAGAGGTCAAACAGAGTAAATGAAGTCGCCAGTCTCTGATATGTACAGAATTGGAAAGCCATTTCACATAAGATATCATACACCTGTCCTATTCATTCAGGCAAGTGCCCTGGCAGGTATCTGTCCATGCAATGTCACCATCGCCTCTCACCTTCCTATCCAGAAGTGATAAGAGCCAGACAACCCTGTTAACCTTATATTCACAGGTCATACCATGAATAGAGGCTAAAAAGGTAATAGTAAAAGGAAGCAAAAACATATGAGATCCTGTTTGTATCGACGAGCTCAGATGGGCATATGTGAAAATTTCCATTTTTCATCCAGACAAAAAACTAAGGGACATATTTTTTATCCATACTACCATTTGTATGTCCATGTTTTACATTCGCATGACATCCAGTCTTTGAGTCAAAAATTTAGTAGATGAAATACTGTATATTGCCTTTTACTATGTTAATAACTGCACTGGATCCGTAAAAAAAAAATAAAAGGTGTCCGTATGGAACCAGTTTTTAATGCCCCATTAACTACAATGGGTAAGTCTCATCAAAAAAAAAAATTATTATACTCGCTTATATAGCGCCATCATACTCTACACTGCTTTACAGACATTATCATTGCTGACCCCATTGGGGTTCACAATCTACATCATTCCCTATCAGTATATTTTTGGAGTGTGGGAAGAAAAAGGATAATACGGAGGAAACGCACGCAAACACAGGAAGAACATGCAAAACTCTCTGTCCTAGTTACCTGTGCTAATTACTGAGACACCGTGTTGCCCATACAGTGCATGCTGCCATTTTTCACATGCAACCCAGCAGTTGCTGTGTAAGAGGAGGTAACAATACTCTTGAAAAAACATGTTGATGTGTGTTGTTGGTGCAAGAAGACTGCTATCTACCGTTCAGACAGGACCTTGCGGAACTAACCAAAAGAAGAAGAGTTGAAAGGGGTGACGAGTTTGGATATAACACCTAGTCAGGTACCATTAATGATGGAGTTCTTCAATATAAAAAGTCTGCGTGCCAAACCGGATCGAGTTTTGGCCCCAAAGCGGAGAGTAGTACAGACGTGCACAGGGGATGACCTTGCAGCCAGAATGACAGGCTTCATTAAGAAGAGTGTGCCAGCAGGCTGCTGTCCGGTTACAAACAGGATGCCAGCAGCACTAGGTAAGAGATCAAACTACACCGATCAAGACCTGAGGACGCGACCAATGCCAATCAAGACCCAGAGTCCGAACTACGCCAGTCAAGGCCCAAATTCCAGACCTGCGCTAGTCAAGACTCAGAGCCCATACAACGCAAGTCAAGAGCCAGAGCCCAGCCCTCTTTCCCTGAGACTCATATGCTCTGTATTGTATAATTTACTTGTGATTATCCTGTTTCATAATTACTGCAATTTCTCGCCATGTCAGAGGAAATAAATAGCTCATTGACTGTTCCTGCTTTGTGTCCCTCTGCGTGTTGCATGCAATCACATGCTTTACAGGTGTGTACAAATGTTCCATTGCCGTCACCTTAGGACTCATATTGTGACATAAGAAGCACAGCATTGCAATGTCTGTAAGCAATATCTTTGCGGTGTGTCCATAAATGCTCAGGTTTCTACTGCCTTTTATGAGTGTGTGTGTGAGTTCAGTGAATGCATGAGAAACTGTGAAAAATATTCAGGATTGAGAGTCCTCAGTGGTTGATACCTTTTAATGGCTAACTGAAAAGATGGTAACACATTGCAGCTTTCGAGACTACTCAGGTCTCTTCATCAGGCTAGACTAATACCAAATCTGAAGTCACATATTTATGCACAATACAGCCTAGAAAAAATGCAATAGATAAGACAAGTGACGTGAAGCAGAACTATCAATATGGGAGAGGGAGAAACATAAATATAAAAATTGGACCAGTTCATAGATAAGGAGTCTGGATGTTTTATGGTCCTCTGATTGGGGTTTAGTTCTGTGTTGTGATGCCCCCACGAGGTTTTAAAAGGAAATTCCTTAGTTGATGTAAAAAGACATAAATCCATGCGACACATTCATTCCAGCACTGAGAGTGTCAAAGTTCGTCATAAATTTGTACTCCCAAACTCGTCTCTCTCTCTCTCTCTGAGAATTGAAGTTACCTTTCAATACCAGTAATTTCATATCCACGTTGCTGTGATCAGGGATACAGAAATGTTTGGCCACAGGTAGATCCATTCTTTTTTCTCTTATTGTGTGACGATGAGCATGACTTAGGAAAGCCTGACTGACGGCTTCACTGTAATGACCCCTCCCAAAACCCACACCTTCTTAACTTAAATAAGACACGACTGCGTGACATTGGATGTAAAAGGCCACAGCAGCCCCGTTTATTAACACCAAACAAGCAATAACATTTTATCCATAAACGTAGAAATATTCCATAAACATAATCACCAGCAAAAGGAGGGGACATGATTGCAACACCAGCTCCACCACGTGCCCTCAGCCGCACCACACCGGCTCGAGGACACCCAGCCGAGTGTTGCCCAACCAATGTCCTGCTGGGACCCAGCCCAGCAGGGACCCACGTTAACATGCCCCGCTGTGACCCAGCACAGCAGGGTCCCACGTTAACATGTCCCGCTGTGACCCAGCACAGCTGGGACCCACCTTAACCAAGTATACCATTGCACCACCAGGGGTAACCCGCTCCTGCACTGGGTTCACCCCCCACTCTTTGTGCAATCCACCAACTTCAAATACCCCCCTCCTTTCCGCCACCGCGAGCACGTATGACACCTTGTACGTGCGAGTACCACCACCAAAAAACCCAACCCGAGCAGACTCTGCGGCTCGAGTAACCAATGCTTCTGTACCAAGACCAATCGATCAAAACTGATCCCCATTAGACCTCACAATGCCAACCTACACCAAACAACCAGTACAAAAGGTCAGCCACACCCAAGACCTGCAACTAGCCAACCGCATCGTCCAATCCTATGCACCGCCTGCGCGACCAGTCCCCAACCTGAGCCACCGCCTCTGCCTCGTTGAGACCGCAACATTGCAGGCGCCTCCGAAAATTGCACTTCACCTAATAATTAATCAAAGCCAACCATTATTGCCGTGAACAAAAGAACCTACATTGGTTCCCCAAACCTCCGATAGATTCTTGAAAATGTGCCCAGTAAAACCCACTATGTAGTCATTCCAAACAGGAGCCCCTATGAACAACAACACGAGCACGGCTCCCAGGCAGAAAATTGCACTCCACCTGATAATAATCAAAGCCAACCATTATTGACGTAACAAAAGAACCTACACTGGTTCCCCAACCTCCGACAGATTCTTGAAAAACGTGCCCAGTAAAACCCACTATATAGTCATGAACAACAACACGAGCATGGCTCCCAGGCAGGAAGAAATGAACCACAGCATTCAGGCCCGATGTCTCAGATCAAAACCCCTTGACGCCCCAGCGACCAAGTCTCCCACCACACATGTGCAGTACCAAAACGCTGTTGGTCCCGTCAACCTTGCGTGATAGCATCTATCTTAAAATATCCACCCAACTAGAAAACATAAACCAATCCACCCCGTAATCACCACGACCCAGAAACGAATTAATTGTGTGCATCACCCGTGCACTTCGAACCCAGAATCACAACACTATTGTTGCCACCCTCTTACCAAAAGTGAGATGTACTCCGCACCCATTCCCCGCTCAACTGCGGACTCGACACTACTCACAAAAGAAAGAAAGAAAAGCGACTCCACACCACCTGAAGTCCAGGAAAACTCAGACACACATCACGTCTCCCGAAAACCCCAGACACCATAAACCCGGGCCATCCGTCAAAACATTGCACTCACCGATGCCCGATGCTTGTCCACCACTCAGCCTTAAAGCACCGCAAAAAGCACCCCCAAACGGAGCACAGCCCCAGACGATTACCAGGTCCTTAGAGTCATTAAAAGTCAATGCACATCACACTAGCTTCCCCTGCCACGGCGTACCACCAGCCCATTAATGAAAGTAATGTTATAGTTGCAGCCTGCTCACCCACTACCTAAAGTACACCTCCCCCCGCAGCAGCGCTGCACCACAACCGTGTCCCCATAATACCAGCCGGTCCTGACAAGTGCGCATAACGGAATGAATGACATAGCCATTTATTGCCGGACGGGCTACACCCACGCGGGAGACCATTCACACGGCCATCGAAACATGTCCTGCCTCATGCTCTATACAGAATTCCCGACAAATGGAACACCCCCCGCTGGATAAACAAACCGTTCACCAACCAGGACCCCTGAGACCAGTAAAGCACACGCTGGGTTACCCAACTCAAATGTTGCATCATCCTTGCGCAACACTTCACCCTAGCCCTCCGTCCGGGGGCACCCAAAAAGAAAAGACTCTAAGGAGAGCTGTATACCCAGAAGGCAAAGCAGGACCAGCTGCACCCACAATAAACCTCCTAGCCCATCGTAACGAAAAACTATCCACTCTGTATAATAAACGCCTACGTAGCTGCCATCAACGGCTGTAACAAATACCACCCGATACAGTCTGCCAAAAGCACAATCGGCAACCCTAAAGAACCGCAGTGAGAACCCACCAGTCCTTACGTACCAAAGTTGTTAAAACTGCCCCTGGGCAGCCACGACCAGCAAATTACCGTAAGAATGCCATATGACTGCAGATCATGCAAAAGCCCCCAGTGGATCGTAGACCCACGTATTCAATAACCAAACTCAACCCCCAAAACAGCAGCGCGATGTACACGGGAACCTAATAACGACCCCCGACCTGACATGATGTACTCGTTAACCTAAGCTGACTTAGACATAGGGCCCCAGGTGAATCAAACGCGTTGACTTATCCAAACACATGATAACCGCAACTACGCCCTGAGCATGAAGAAACCCTAAGTAGTCAAGGGTTGGACCATGAACAGAAATAAGCACACCACCTTCCCTAATATCAGATAGTAGTCCCAGGTTGGACCATGAACAGAAAATAAGCACTGCACCATCCCTAATACCAGATAATCCCCGACTACCACACAGAAACCAAACCACGGACCTCAACAACCAGACATTGACCAACCATAAAACCCCAGCTCCACGCCATATCTACGTACCCCCAGAAATTAACGAGGAAAACAAATCCGGTAAAAGGTCAACTCCAAGCACCCCGGGGGACATGTCATCCATTGCTGCCAGAAAGGCAGGTTCCCAAAAGATCTGCCGTCCCAAGCATCTCGACCTCTCCTGAACGTCTGCCGCAACAAACCATAATGCCCCTAGTGAACAAGAAAACCCTTTGTACACTCAAAGCCCCTATTGGAGAAACGAACCCGGACCAAGGCATATAAATAAAACACACCGTAATGAAAACTCGACCACCTACCCCCTCACCTCTGACCAGCAATAGCACACACCCCACTGTAACGTGAAAGATTAAGCCGCCCGATGCACTCCCCAAACTGCTCACCATGTCAGTGAACAGCCATCCAACCCTTATCAAATACTAGGCGCGGCGATAAAACTGCTCACCACATCAGTGAACTACCATCAAACCCTTATCAAATACTAGGCGCGGCGATAAAACTGCTCACCACATCAGTGAACTACCATCAAACCCTTATCAAATACTAGGCGCGGCAATAATCCTCCAGCCAAAAGACCCCATGCCTATAACAATAAACCATAAAACCGGCATGGATGTGGCTATCCACCACCGCTCTGCCAATATCCGTATCACCACCTGAATTACTCACAAACCGCCATGGAATCACTACCAGTCATACACAAACACCCAGAGAATGCAAGCACAATTATACCAACCAAAATAAAATGATGTTGTCACCTATAGTAATACCCACTATCATAAAAGCAAACTAGCATGAAATTAAAAAATACCTCCCAACACTCCTGAAGTGCACAAAACAGCCTCCTGGACCACAAAGCAACCATTCCCTCACAGATTCGAACGCTGTCCCCATGGACCAGCCGCGCATCTTTCCGAACCCCCAGACAAAACACTACCACCCTAGTGCACCCGAAACCATACGTAGCAACACCCTTCCCAACCAGTATAATCTACACATTAATAAAGGTTTAAGTGTGCCTTAGTGAGCCTCACTTACTATAGATATACCCACTATCATGAAAACAAAATAGCATGAAAATAAAACCACCCAACACTCATGAAGTGCACAAAACGGCCTCCTGGACCACAAAGCAACCATTCCCTCGCAGATTCGAACACTGGCCACATGGACCAGCCGTGCATAGTTCCGAACCCCCGTGACAAACCAATTACCACCCTAGTGCGAAACCATACGTAGCAACACCCTTCCCAACGAATATAATCTAGACATAATAAAGGTTTAAGTGTGCCTTAGTGAGCCTTACTTACTATAGATATACCCACTATCATGAAAACAAACTAGCATAACAATAAAACCACCCAACACTCATGAAGTGCACAAAACGGCCTCCTGGACCACAAAGCAACCATTCCCTCACAGATTTGAACGCTGGCTACATGGACCAGCCGTGCATCATTCCGAAACCCCGTGACAAACCACTACTACCCTAGTGCGAAACCATACGTAGCAACACCCTTCCCAACCAATATAATCTAGACATTAATAAAGGTTTAAGTGAGCCTTACTTACTAAGCTGACTCCGCGGAACCCCACGGAACAGCCGTCACGTTTCCTCCGCATCGAGCACCGCAACAGCGATCTTCTCCATGGATCTACGCCGACTGCAGCCCTCCTGGGCCGCAGCGCCAGCGCCCAGACCGTCTGTCCGTTCGGGAACGCATGGCAAAAGTCACCGGCTCGAAGCCTCAAACAGGGGGGGGGGAGGTTGGCGCTCCATCAGCAGGCAACACCTCCTGAATCTGGCACCCAACGCCGGGGGAACGCGACGCCGGACCACATGACCTGTGGCCCTTGGCAGCTGAAGGGCGGCCACATGACCGTGCCACCACCCGCTTCCCCCCAAGCGCCGCGAGAAAGGAAATGAGGCCGGTGACGTCACACACCACCTCGCTACCGGGCTCCTTGCCGCGTCACGTCACCGCCGTCCACCGATGCCGGGTCAGGTGACCACGCTGGGTAACGTGGCCGCGACGTGCGCGTCACCACTGTGTGCCGCGATCCGAAATGGAGGGGAGGCCGGTCACGTCACTCACTGCCCCGCTGTTTTGCTGACTGCTTGTCAACTTCTGGCTCCGGCCCCGCGATGTCTTCTGCAACAGGTCTGCTAATGGGGCTCATCCTCCGCTGCAAACTTAACTCCGGGCTGAGGTGCTCAGGAGGCCGTGATCGTCGCTGCCGCTTCGGAGGCAGAGGGGTCCCATCTTCTCCGCCATCACCGGACCATCGCTGCAGCTGTTCCTTCATCTACTGCTGGCCGCGCTGCTCCATCAACCTCTTCATCTGTGCCACGAGGTATTCCATCTTCTGGATCCAAAGATTCAAGCTGAAGTCCCAGATGTGAGGGGCTGACGATTCCGGACGTCTGCAAGGTAAGGAATGACCATCCCCCCACAGTTCTGCCCTATATATCCATCCCACAACTGACCACTCCCTGCCAACTCACATTGCACCATAAGCCCCATAGCTCCAACCCACACCTTCCCCACAAACACAAAAGCACTACACCTTAACCCTTCACTAACCCTCAGGCCTAGCATCCCTCCTTAGTCATGTGCGCCCTCCCTGTAGCCCCTTTGGGGCAGGCGTCCGGGCTTGCCTTTCATCCTTGTTCTAAGCTTTTGCCCTGTCTCCCCCACATACAGACCCCCAGTTGGACATTTAGTACATCTAATGTGGTGTACTTAATTATTTGTACTAAATGTCCAACTGGGGGTCTGTATGTGGGGGAGACAGAGCAAAAGCTTAGAACAAGGATGAATGCTCATCGTCACACAATAAGAGAAAAAAGAATGGATCTACCTGTGGCAAAACATTTCTGTATCCCTGATCACAGCAACGTGGATATGAAATTACTGGTATTGAAAGGTAACTTCAATTCTCAGAGAGAGAGAGACGAGTTTGGGAGTACAAATTTATGACGAACATTGACACTCTCAGTGCTGGAATGAATGTGTCGCATGGATTTATGTCTTTTTACATCAACTAAGGAATTTCCTTTTAAAACCTCGTGGGGGCATCACAACACAGAACTAGACCCCAATCAGAGGACCATAAAACATCCGGAATCCTTATCTATGAACTGGTCCAATGTTTATATTTATGTTTCTCCCTCTCCCATATTGATAGTTCTGCTTCACGTCACTTGTCTTATCTATTGCATTTTTTCTAGGCTGTATTGTGCATAAATATGTGACTTCAGATTTTGTATTAGTCTAGCCTGATGAAGAGACCTGAGTAGTCTTGAAAGCTTGCAATGTGTTACCATCTTTTCAGTTAGCCATTAAAAGGTATCAACCACTGAGGACTCTCAATCCTGAATATTTTTCTATCTACTGGCTAACACGGTACAAAGATATACATCTTTCCTGTGAGAAATCCTGTGGGATCAGGCAGAGGTTTAAGCCTAGATGCACACTGGTGGGCTGCAGCCTGAGGAACAGTGAAGTCCATCTGACTGCAGAGAAGAAAGAGTAGGAAGCATCAGTTGGTGAATCGGTGCATCATATGGCCACAATAAGTTAATAACAAGACTTTTTAACAAGTCAAAAGATATTGAAGTCTCAGATGGTATTAGAGAGTTGAAGGATTGGTAGGCGCATCGGAAAACTTAGGGTATATGTTCATATGTCTTGGATTTGGTGCAGATTTACAGACAAAGCACCACATACTTGCAGCAATATTTAGCACAAAACAAATAATCAAATAGCTTTTTTCAGGTCTAAAGCCCCCGTTACACACTGCGATATCGCTAGCAATATCGCAGTAAAGTCACCGATTTTGTGACGTTACAGCGATATTGCTAGCGATATCGCTGCATGTGATACTTACCTCCGACCAAACCAATTTAGTGTATCATGAGAATTCCATAGTAAACGATAGTATCAGTTCTGACATGACTTTCCTTTATGCGTTTTTGCAGCATGTTACATGCAAAAGAGCCCTAAAAGAAGTTATCAAAAGAGTTGCCAGCAGTGTTACAAGTGCCAAATTACATCATGCCATTAAGTTTGAGGCTATTTGTAAACTGTTACCATCAAGCCGGGTTCCTACCTGAAAGAATTTAACCATCAAGTTTTTGCCTGATCAGGAGCAAAGTGCTGCATGATCCTTCTGTCAACCCTAAGTGGAAAAAGACAGCAGAAATAGCAATTTAAAGGGACGTTGTCACCAGAAAAAATGCTATTAACCTGCAGATATGCGGTTAATCTATAGGTTAATAGTGTTAATAATCTGCCCGGCGCTCAAGAACTTTATTTCCCCCCCTCCAACCTTCCGGCTTCAGTCACGAGGGTGGCGGCTGACCCGTGCCCCCGCGCTTGAGTGACACTTCATTGAGGCTGGCTGTGATTCAAGGCCGGGGTGTGGTTGCAGCCACCGCTCTCTATTCTCAGTGCGGTGACTAAATCAGCACCGGTTCCACCCTTATGACTGAAACCGGAAGATACCAGGTAGAATAAAGTTAATTTTCTCCCTGCAGTGTTTGGCCATGCAGAGCGCCGGGTGGGTTAATAACGCTATTAACCTGCAGATTAACCACATATCTGCAGGTTAATAGTGTTTTGTCTGGTGACAGGTTACCTTTAAGCATGCCTTTAAAGGGACAAAAGGACATTTATAATTAAGATCAGGCAAACTGCAGAGCAAAGTGTTGCAGTTCAAGAAGTCACACAAAAAAACTAAGAAAAAACCCACAACAAACAGATGTCAAGAAAATGCTCTTTATAAGATTCATATATTGTACAGCTACAAAAATAATTGTTTTGAAGACAAAATAAATGAGGAAAGGGCAATAGTTTATTACTACTCCAGCTAGCCTAGCACAGCAGAAAATGTTTGTTCTTGATTAGTAAGCAGCTTTAGGTTCTTACAGGCGGTAGGCACTTTATTGTACACCTGGACAGGAGCCGTCCTGGGCAGCTGTTGTGATGCTCCGCTTTTTATTTCTTGTGTTGCAAAGCGATGTGTAGAGTTTGGCAGATTATACATTAGAGAGATGGGATAGATCTTAAAATGAGCTCTTTACATGCAGCGCTGAATGTCAGCCATTATTTTGTATTTGCTGATGACACCATATTATGAGTGAGAGCAGAATTATTGATACGATAAAAATCTTAGTTTTGACTGTTTAGCTAAGGGCGTATAAAATCGAGAGAGAGATGTCCTGTGACCCGGCAAATGTGACCTTGAATCAAATATCAGCAAGGAGGATACGTGTATGGCATTTAGAGTGCATTCACACAAAATTTTGCCACTGCTCCTTTGGTTCTGTCAGGGCTTACGTCTGGACTCCCCACCCCACCCCCTGCTAAACGGGATTTGGGCATATGCGCCGACAATAGACTATAATCGTCCAGGCAGAGTGAACTGGCTCTCTGTCATGCACCATTTTCGGGCCTGTACGCTTCCTGGAGGCGGACACCTAGATGCAGTCTACTACATCTGATTCTTCACCTACAGTAGTCATGCACGCCTGAAAATGATGCACGAAAGAGCACACGTTCACTCTGTCGACACTATTATAGTCTATGGCCCTGTCGTCACATACGCTCAGATCCTGTTTTGCTGGGATTTCTGACATAAGCCCCGACGTGACCAACGATCGGGTGCCAAAACGCAGTGTGAAAGCACCGTTACCAGGATGATTGCGTTTAAAGTAGTACCTGTACTGAAAAACACAGATTTGTGAAGTTGTTCTAAGGCTTATCCCAAACTATCTTTCCTATATTTCCAAAGCATAGATGATAACATGTGCATAAGGAGGCCATGTTGGATGGTAGGCCATCTGCTTGGACTGCCACCAATCTTGAAGAGAGGGATCTAGAATTGCCCCAATGGAATTGAGCTGTAGTCACTTTATTCATTCTTTATACGGCTGCCGGAGCTGGCCGAGTACAATATTCATCAGTATCATGGAGAATGAACAGAGCAGTGATGCGCAGACGCAATCATCACTCCATTGTTACCTGTTCTTAGGATCGGTGGGGGGGTTCAGTGGTCAGATCCATCCTACAAATAAACTGTTTGGTTTAGAAATAAACAGAAAAGAGAAAATGGGTCTTCTGGCCAAATATGACGCAGGATACCCAGTGGTCGGGTTAAGATTTTCAAACCAAGCACACACCTATGAAACTGGCCTGACAAGCGGGGAATGTCCAGAATACAAAATCCTTTTTAAGGGGGTCTTGCCTATTTTGGTCATGTGATGGATGGTCTGGTGACCACACTGTAATGATGCCAAAAAAGAATGGCACATCATAGTGACCAAAAAAATACCAGTAAAATCAATGGTAGGTACTAACAAAGTGCTAATAAAAAAAAAATCATTTTTGTACTGGTGCAATTATTTATTTTACCATTTCAAAAAGTTTATAGCATTATTTTTCAACTCCTTAGCCATTTCTTACAAAAATCCAATAAAGGATCTATCTAGACTTTTCTAATGAGTCAGCTTACATTCCCATTCTAGTACTCAAATATTTGGCGCTCAGGCACAGGTCTGTGTGGTTTCTTCTAAAAAGCCAACAGAACATCTCCGAACAGAGTCCGAAGCCAAACAGCTAAAATGCGGCAGCCATCTTGAAGTCAGGATTTGTTTACTCTCTTATGGACCACAAGAATAAAAAAGACGAAAACAAAGAAGACAAAAATGATAATGTGTCTATAGGCGGAGGTGCCCTTCAGGGAAATGTATTGAATAAATGTCTTTTATACCGCTTGTAAATATACTATTGCCTGACTGCCATTACGACCATGAAACGATAATGAGGCATGAAAGAAATATATTTCCATTTTCCGATGACAACATTAGTCCTTCATAAGCAAAGTGAAATATTTATTAGTCAAATGTGCTTTATCTTTGCTGGAGATAGAAAAAACATGAACAAAAACTGTTTATAATAAAAACAGATTGAATGCAGAGGTAAAATCTGGTTGGCTGATTTTATTGCTTATTATTAAATCCTGGCAAAACAATTATTTTTTTCTTTTCATTAGGAAGACACCCAAATTAAAACTATGCCCCGGAGCCGTAATGTTTACTGTAGTGATTAAAACCGGGATACTGAGATGCATTGGGAGATTTGACATCGGTATAATCCAATTAATTCACATTGTTCAATCTTTCACTGACAAATATTTTTACAATGATATTTTCGCAACAAAGACTTGTGTGTGAGAGGTATCAGCAAAAATACATCTTAGCTGGGATGAACCCGCCAAAATAGGCAGCCGGTTACATTGTTTTTGAAGACATGTGATACAAACATTAAGATACAGTTAATTATAGTAATTATTGCAGGAAATATTCTTAATTGCATCACGCTGAATGAGGTGTGTGTAGTTTACATTTCATTAAAAAGCTTACTACAAACTACTCTCCAACAAACCTGGCCTTAAAGTATCTCCTTAATTCACATTACACTAAGGATTCATTTAGAATTTAGACTTCCTAGAAGTTGCTTGAAACATGCGGCCATATTTTTGCACAAGTGCAGTAATCAATGAAAGGAAATCTGGTGAAAGCAGACATTTCTGTCGTAATTCACAGCCCTTTAGACCAAATAATGACTGTTCTTGGGGGCAGGCTAGCTAGGCAGGGCCTAAATGATTTTGCTCATGTAACGCCGCTGTGTTTGTACTCTGTTTGCCCGGCGTTACTCTGCATATTTCTGCTTTAACCCTTCACTCCTTTCCCCATAATGAGCTGGAATGCTGCTGTCAATTACCTGTATGGATGCTGCTCAGTTCCCGTCTCCGCTGCGTAGCCATACATGCGTGAGAGTCTCCGCTGCGCTGCATGACCACCCACATGTGCGGTCCCTGGCTGCCGCTGTGGAAGCTACCGTGGGTTGCAAGGTCCTCTGCAGTGTGCATGACTTACCACGTGTGTCCAGGCTTGCCAGATGTCCTTTGCTATGCTGATTTGTTTCTGGCTATGCTTAGGGTGCGCGTGGCCATGCTTCCCCTGCTTTTATGAGGAATGGGTGTGTGCTTGAATTGCTGTCTCCAGCCTATCGCTGATGGGTAGCTCCTTTATAAAGTTCCCCTGCCCTGTGGAATGTTGCCAGAGCTTTGCATTAAGTTTCTGAGTTTTGATATGTGTGTTTGGTGTTCAGCTCCTGTCATACCTGCGTTCAGTTCTAGGAAAGCTGTTTTTCCGCCTGCTCTGGGGGCTGAGTACGCAGATCCATTTCTGTTCAGTCTGTTATCAGCTTTGGGACAGCTGATGTCTGTGTTCCTGGACTTTCCCTGTTTATGTGTTGGTACCAGAGTCCTTGTCCTGATTCCTGCTGTGTGTGTTGTTCCTGAAGTCCTTCTGTATATCTTCAACCCTGTACCCAGTGACTGTGACTTTTTGCTAACTGACTTTCTGTGAACAAACCTGGGATCATCTTGGAAGTTGGAGTCGGCTGTTTCTATTGAGTTTCTACTACTCTGTACTCAGCTTGCTATTCGGTGCAATCCCTGGCCAACTCCAGTCCAACCCGGCGGTGCTTGCACCAGACCGCTTTAGTTCCTTTTAAGGTTGCTGACAGATGTCCGGAGCCTGATGACCGCGGCCTGATGTCCGGTGACTGACGACCGCTTCCAGACGTCCGGTGCCCAACGTCCTCCGCCAGATGTCCGGATCCTATCCTTCACTGCCTGATGTCCGGAGTCCAATGCCAGTGTTCTGATGTTCTATCCGAGATCCAAATTCTGATGTCCTGATGTCTGCCTTGTGCCCTGATGTCCAGATGTTCTACTTGAGACCTGATGTTCTGATATCCAGATGTCCTGCCTGAGACCTGATGTCCGGCTTGTGCCCTGATGTCTTAACCGAGTCCTAATGTCCTGATGTCTTACCTGAGACCTGATGTCCTGCCTGTGTCCGGATGTCCTGCCTGAGTCCAGATGTCCCATCCATGTTCCGATGTCTCGTCCGTATTTTGATGTCCAGCCTGTGTCCAGATGTCCAGTCCGTGGTCCTGGTGGTCCAGTCTGTGCTCTTGAGTCGGACCCGCTTGTGTACCTGGATGGACTCCTCCTCCGTGGTTCCCAGGAGATTCCAGCTCTGTTTCCCGGTGATGGTTCTGCCAGAGTCCTGCACCTGACCAGCCGAAGCCCGGTGCTGTAGTCCCAACGTTCCAGGACCTGTGCTATCAATGTCTTGCTTATGTTCCGATGTCCTGCCGGTTCCCTGGGGTCTTACCCATGATGGCTCCTGCCATTGCCAGAAGACTGTCCAAGGTCTGTGTCTGATGTTGTCCTGCTGTGCCTGTGCCTCTTCTGTGGGCCGAGAGAGAAGTCCTCCTAGGATGCCTGTGTCAGATGTCCCTGGACTGCGTCAACCCATGATGACCTCCCGCTTCGTCTGTTAACCTGAGATATTTACCCTTCTTGATGTGCGTAATCGGGAAACTGGTGTCTGGATGTTTTTTTGCTTCATTTAAGCAAACTTTATGTTTCTTCATACCTAAAGTTGTGCGGTGTCTTTTAGTTCTGCATATGGCCATCTTGTCCACTAGCTCAGCTGCCACAGACCCCGGTCGCTACCCTTCCCTAGTTCGGGTAGGCCCGGGTCCCCCTCTGTGGTCCAGTGGGTCCACATTCCACGATCACCTGGGTCGCATACCCCGTCGTTGTTATAGCTCGACGACTTGGGAGCGTTGGCTGGTAAGCCACGCTGCGTCCGCAATCGTAACAGTTCGTTCTGTAAACTCATGGATAGATTTAAGTAACATTTTCAAGTACTGCTCACTTTTGTGTGTTGGTTGTTGCAGTAATTTGCTACAGTGTCTGGATGCATTTGTATAGTGTCTTTTTATTTTGTGTGTCTATTGACTCTTGATCAGTTGTGGTCCTTGTCATTAAAGTACGTCAGCTACTAATGAAGCATAACATGGCCTTTATTGCTGGAAATTGGAGCTTAAACAGAATGTTCAGTCTTAACAAACACATATTTAGATCTAAC
Source organism: Dendrobates tinctorius (assembly GCF_039654945.1). NCBI lineage: Eukaryota > Metazoa > Chordata > Amphibia > Anura > Dendrobatidae > Dendrobates > Dendrobates tinctorius. Next base: position 7,377,444 of record NW_027361881.1, on the reverse strand, counting down.
ATTCTATGTTGACTTCTTATAGGGTTTGTGGAGACGACCGAAAAAAATCGGACGAGTGCTCTCTGTGGTTTTGACAAGTAGCATTCGTCCCGGTGTTATTCCCTGGGGCTGTGCACGTCTAATTTTTTTCGTTGGTCAGAGGAAAAAGTAGTAGCATGCAAGATTTGTCTACGATAATTGGAACGCAAGGCTATGAGTCCATTGAAAAAAATGATGACATCCGAGTGTGGTCCGATTTTCATGGACAGACTGAAAGGAGAAGATTGATAAACTTTTTTTTTTACTCTCCACATCTGAGAAAATCGGATCACACTCAAAGTGTCATCAGCATAACTGGACCGATTTTCTTGGATGAGAGAAAAACACAGTCGTATGACCCCAGCCCTAGAGTAACTAAACTTTTTTTTTTTTACTTTAAAGATCCTTAAGGGTGTGTTTCCACATACAGTATTTGCTGCGGATTGGACGCTGTGCACAGCCGCAGCGTCCAGATGTTAGAGCATAGTGGAGGGGATTTTATGAAATCCCATTTCCACTATGCGTTCAAAGACGCAGGTGGCAGACCTGCGTAACCAGACATGCGGCGCGTCTTTGTAAACCGCTGCATATCTATTTATCTTGCGGAGACGCTAAGTCTCCGCAAGATTGATAACACAGTCTAATGTATAAGATGCTGTGATTCCGCATGTGTTCAATGAACACATGCGGAATCACCGCGCGTACAAAGCTGGCAACGCTTTGGACGAAGAGGTCACGTGCCGCGTCCAAAGCGCCGCCGGAAAGAGCCTGTGGAAACATACCCTAAGACATTGCACAGTTCAGAATTTTTGTAGTATGCTTCATTATCTTATTTTGTTTTCTTCACTCTTGAACACTAGGTTGAATTGCGGTTTTAATGCCCAGATCATGCTCCATTAGAAACCGTTTTCTACTTGCTGTTCGGCAAAGATCTGTACACCATCGTCAAACATCGTGTATGGGATTTTCTCTGTCTGGGCTTCTTTTTCCCAACCCCATTTCTTAGACAGAGTAGTGCCCATACTTTGAAGAGAGTGTACAGATCCTTACTAAGTAGTTTCTAAAAGAGCATGAACCAAGCAGTAAAACAACACAATGTTACAAAAGTTTGGAACTTTAGAAAGCCTGGAGAAAAAAATGTGATAAAAACAAACTTTGGTTAATCTTTAGGATACCTTTGTGTTAGAATAACAGCGGATAGACTTATATTTAACCTTATAAAATCCTGCCTGCCATCATCTTCCCTCCTTTGATATATATTTGCTATGTTGGCAAGTGATGGGCAGAGTTTTTTTTACATTACAGAGATGGGATGGATCTTAAGATGCGCCCTTCACATTCAGGACTGAATGTCAGACATTATTTTATATTTGCTAATATGAATGAGAACAGAGTTACTGATGTGATTAAAATCTTAGTTTTGACTGTTTAGCAAAAGGCGTGTAAAAGAGAGATGTCCTGTGACCAACACCAAAAAGATTCTTGCCCGTCCACACAAAACCTGTAAGAAAACCAAAATCTTGCTGTCCTTATTATTCACAGGCAATTACAGATACATACCAGTCTGATGTGTATGGGAACTGTTTTGATCTTCATACTCTTTCATTTTACAGTTTATAAAGTTAGAGTTAAACACTGCTAATGACACTCACAAAACTCCCCTAACGTCTCCTGCATTGTAGATAAAAAGTAATAAAAACTCAGTATATAAATAATGGGAAACAACAAAATGACACAGAAAAGATTAACAATTCAATAGTTCTCCATTATTTATGCATTTATGCTCTGTAGCTAGCAATCCATTTCCTCAAAAGCAAATCTTTGTTAAAAAAATGAATAAAATACAAGTTATTACATTAGTATTGTGGTTTTTTTAAACCCATAACTTTTTAATTTTTCCATTGATGATGCTGTGCAGTGGCATGTTTTATGCTTTATTTTTTTTTTTGCATAGTCTGCTGTAGTTGTTATTGGTATCATTTTGAGTTCTATACAACATTTTCATTCCATTTTTTGAGATAAGAGATGACACAAATACACCAAGTTTTCACTGCTTTTTTTTAATTACTGTGTTTCACTTTTTGTTACTGGATCAGTCTTTTTAAGATGCAGGGATACCAAATAGGTTTTCTTTTTACAATTGGGAAAATGGGTAATTAAAACTATTAATTGCACTTACAATATACGGTAGTATACAGATAGTAAAATGAACGATCTCCCATGAAGCCAAGTTGCACAATAGTCTTCATGGTAGTAAACATATGTCTGGAGGGTCTTCAGTAAGCCCCCCAGCTACTATGGTAACCTATTTGCACCCCGCGATCGCAGAGCTGGGTACATAAACGCATTGGAAACATTTAAATGCTGAGTTAGAGATTGATAGCGGCATCTAAATACTTAAACCGCAGTACTGGAAGCTGGCTCTGTCTGGTGTCGGCTGTACAACACAGCCGTCACCTGCCAAGTTCAGTCTCTCTTCGCACTCTATATAAACACACCCGACACAGGACATATTTGTAAGTCTAATGTCAGGAAGGCATGGAAGTGGTTTTCCAATATCCCATTTCTACCCTCTATTGGCCAGCACTGCGTAAAAATAAAATCTAAAAGCACTCACCCTCCCCTGGTCCAGCACAGGCTCGTCACCATTGCTCCAATCTCTGCGTCTGGCTGCAAGGATGGCATAACGACAACAGCACACATCTAATTACTAGTATGATCTACATCGACAGAGATAAGCTCAGTGATTGGCTGCAGCGGTGATGTGTACAGTCATGGCCAAAAGTTTTGAGAATGACACAAATATTATATTTTCACATGATCTGCTGGCCTCTGGTTTTTATGTGTGTTTGTCAGATGTTTTTATCACATACAGAAATATCATTGCAATCATATTATGAGTAACAAAAGGTTATATTGACAGTTAGAATGAGTTAAAGCAGCAAGTCAATATTTGCAGTGTTGACCCTTCTTCAGGACCTCAGCATTTCTCCCTGGCATGCTCTCAATCAACTTCTGGATCAAATCCTGACTGATAGCAGTCCATTCTTGCAAAATCAATGCTTTTATTTTGTCTGAATTTGAAGGTTTTTGTTTGTCCACCCGTCTCTTGATGATTGACCACAAGTTCTCAATGGGATTAAGATCTGGGGAGTTTCCAGGCCATGATCCCAAAATCTCTATGTTTTGTTCCCTGAGCCATTTAGTTATCACCTTTGCTTTATGGCAAGGTGCTCCATCATGTTGAAAAAGGCATTGTTGATCGCCAAACTGCTCTTGGACGGTTGGGAGAAGTTGCTCTTTGAGGACATTCTGGTACCATTCTTTATTCATGGCTGTGTTTTTAGGCAAGACTGAGAGAGAGCCCATTCCCTTGGCTGAGAAGCAACCCCACACATGAATGGTTTCAGGATGCTTGACAGTTGGCATGAGACAAGACTGGTGGTAGCGCTCACCTGGTCTTCTCAGAATAAGCCGTTTTCCAGATGTCCCAAACAATCGAAAAGGGGATACATCAGAGAAAATGACTTTACCCCAGTCCTCAGCAGTCCACTCCCTGTACCTCTTGCAGAATATCAGTCTGTCCATGATGTTTTTCTCCTTGAGACCAGGCCTTGCTCCAAGAGTCTCCGCCACACAGTGCGTGCAGATGCACTCACACCTGCCTGCTGCCATTCCTGAGCAAGCTCTGCACTGCTGGTAGCCCAATCCCGCAGCTGAAACACTTTTAAGAGACGCTCCTGGCACTTGCTGGTCTTTCTTGGGCGCCCTGGAGCCTTTTTGGCAACAAGGGAACCTCTCTCCTTGAAGTTCTTGATGATGCGATAGATTGTTGACTGAGGTGCCATCTTTCTACCTGCGATACTCTTCCCTGTTAGGCCATTTTTGTGCAGTGCAATGATAACTGCACGTGTTTCTTTAGAGATAACCATGGTTAACAGAAGAGAAACAATGATGCCAAGCACCAGCCTCCTTTTAAAGTGTCCAGTGGTGTCATTCTTACTTAATCATGACAGATTGATCTCCAGCCCTGTCCTCATCAACACCCACACCTGTGTTAATGGAGCAATCACTGAAACGATGTTAGCTGGTCCTTTTAAGGCAGGGCTGCAATGATGTTGAAATGTGTTTTGGGGGATAAAGTTCATTTTCTAGGCAAATATTGACTTTGCAAGTAATTGCTGTTAAGCTGATCACTCTTTATAACATTCTGGAGTATATGCAAATTGCCATTAGAAAAAATGAAGCAGTAGACTTTGTAAAAATTAATATTTGTGTCATTCTCAAAACTTTTGGCCATGACTGTAGTTGTGATATCACTGCTGTAGTCAAAGCACTGATGGTGAGCATTGGTAGAGAAGTAGTGCTAGAACCTGAGAAGGCGAGTGCCAACTGATTATTATTTTTACTCCAGGGCAAGCCTATAGATAGGAGAAAAGCGAACATAGAAAATCCCTTTAAGGACTGAATTGTGCTCTAGGGTTGTAATTCACTTTAAGAACAACACTGAAAATGTTTAATTTTTTTTTTTTTACATGAAGTGGGATCAAAGACAAAAGGCATACAGCACGCTATTTTTCTAGAAAAAATTTAAATCTATAATACTCAGATTAAAAAAAGAAATATACGCATATCTGCTAGAGAAGACCTGTATTATCTCTGCTAATAAACATAGTAAAAGCGGCTTTTGTTACAGGAGAGCAATATTTCTTGATGAATAGACTAATATCTGCTGTACGTCGGGTTTGACAGCATTATATGTAAATATCCGTATAATTAATAAGGTGGTTTCTGGGAGTCTCCACACCCTCCGACGATGTTCTGGGATTCTGATTGTGTTTCTCAGACATTTGATGAGAACAAGAGGGAAAAAAAAAAATGGAGAACAGCAGATAGACCTGCATTGAGTTTGTGACCTTTCTTTCACCTTATCGAAGACGATGCATAAAGGGCTCATTTACAATACAAGACCCAGATAGCATTCACTTATCCCAAAAAAGAAAAAGAAAAAAAAAAGAAGGGACTTTGAAGTGCATGAAAAATTAGATATTCAGCTGACCACAATCAATTCTGAAACACTGCACAAAATTAATTACAGTTTTGCATCAGAGGCAAGAATGGTGATTCCAGACAGCCAGTGTCATTTTTCTTTAGGGCTACAAAACACAAGCCGTTTACAAGGCTCGATCCGTTCCCACCCTCGAGTCTAAGGCCTATCGCACTCTGAACTGCAAATGATTAACTCCAAATTATTCAAAAGATTACAGACATTTCAACCTGAATAAAATTTGCAGCCAGTCACAGCGACTACTGAAGGACGGATCGGGGGCTGTTTATCAAAATCTAGTCACAGTGTAACTGACAGAGCCCAGATAAATGGCTTTGTAATCTTACTGTGCTATGAAAACCCCAGCCTGCATATTCCACTCCTCTAATTTCTATCTGTTTTTAATTGCTTGCTTTGAATTTGCATTTTTCTACAATTGACATTGAGGATTTATGGCGCTCTCATGACTTGTCCTATAGATAGGGGCCCATTTGACAGAAGGCTATAGCGTTTATGGGGGTTTTAGAGTGAAATGTTTGCACAGATTGGAGTAAAACGGCTATGAAGTGATCTTTGTTGTTACTGGATGCTGCTGGCAAGAAATTCACTTTCTTTTTGGCAATTCTTAGGTCAGAACTTAGAATGAGCTCAGTAGATGCATCTCTAGCTGGTACATGCTGTATACCAGTAATCTGAAATTGCCGGTAGCAATACTTTTGTATGCCACTTACTGATTTCGGCACAAATTACAACTAGCATGTGATTGCCCCCTAGAAATGTTACTCCAGTCGCGTACATATCTTGGTTAAGTTATACTACTGCACTGAGTAATTCTTTATAACCTGGCCGGCCAGGTTTTGCCATGCCCGACCCATTCAAGATCCACCTATTTTGGTGACACTTGCAGTGACTGGCATAGAAAGAGGCAAAAAGTGCAACATTTTTGTGCACAAAGTTACACATAAATTCTGCAACATTTTAAAATGCTTTACTCCAGAATTCAGGTATAAACACTTTGGTGAATGGAGCCCTTTATTCCTTCATAGGAACTACTTATTGCATGGAATACAGTGACATTTATTTAGGACAACGTAAGATCGCAGCTCAATAAACACAGAAAATAAGGAAATTGAAAAATGTAAAATTTTGAAGTGTTGTTTTGGAGATGTTTTACTGTAGTTGGGTGTGCTTAGTGATCTATACAGATAATGTTTAACGTGGTTACCTGGCGACTGTTACACACCTGTGCTGGGTATCTCAGGCTCTGCTCCCTTCCCCTGGTCCACTGCACTCTGTTGTGGACCACGTCGGGATTTGCAGTTTGCCCAGCGTGGAACGCTGACAATTTCCCTAGAAAGATTTAAGACTCATTGACATGCACACCTGTGTCTTTGGGTTGAGTCTCTAGACCTCTTTGCTTAGTGCGCTCTATCTTCTGTGATTTACTTGCTTTCATCCGTGCTGGGTTCCACTTCATCCGTCCTGCTGCTCCTGACTGTGCCAAGTCCTCGTTGTCCATGTGCCTACCAGCTTGCTGCACCAATGCCCAAGGTCCATGTGCCCATCTGGACCTGGGGCTGAGAGGAGCCACCTCACCTGGTGAGCCTTACAGCATCATTCAGTACTAAGACATGCAGGATTGGCAGGTATCAAACGTGATCTAGTCCAATGGACAGGATACAGGCATGATAACTCCTGACCATGCAGGCGTCTTGGCAGGTGTGTAAGGTATAACAACATCGCCACAGCTCACTTCTTCTGTGGCTAACCCATTTAAGAAGTCTCATTTGGGGTAAATAATTAGGGTTATCTGATCTGGGATTTGTTTTAGAATGTGGAGCACTGATATGGGACAGTAATAGTTGAGGAGGGTCTAGGCTTGGGTCTATATTAATTAAGTCGAACTGGTATGTACATCACATTTCTAAATTTCCCCGATTTTGTAACATGGCGCTTGGCAGTAGCTGGGGGCGAGGTACTTGTCTGTTGCATCTCAGCATGCTTCATGAAAGACCCAGTCCTGGCTGGGTGTGTGGACTTGTGCTGTGAGGGAGCTACGCCCACGCAGGCCCATTGATTACAGCTGGCCAGGACCTGATGAAGAGTTGACTCATTCCCACATGGAGACCACCAGTCCACTTTAAACAACAGTACTTTACCCAACAGTTCCTCATCGCCTACTTTATACACCAGATAGTGGGCACATTTCTTCCTGCACGTTTCAGTTGTACAGAGCATGTTCAATGCATCTGCAGTTCCATCTGGATTGTTTCCGTTATAACTGCGCTTATGAGCCCCAGCACAACCCAGCCTAGCTGAACAGTCCAATCCGTAGCAGGCACTTTCCCTTTCCGCAGCTCCACGTCCATTCTCCTCATAGAGAAGGGGTAAGGGATTTGGTTACTACGGCCAGAATAGAGCCTTGAGTGCCAATATTTATTAGCATTCACGTCTCTTCTCTTCGTAGATGAGGTGAGTATGGGCCGGCCAGCAGTGTAGGAGTAGTGCCTCACACTCTCCGAAGATTAGGGAGAATCCACCCAGGAAAACCAGCTCAGTTCACGTACCAGTTCAGCTCGACCTGTTACCTTTTGAGGCCTGGCATTTTGCCACTAAAGTCCCATCCTCCAGACCCTTGTTTGGGGCCACTAAGTTAGATAGTTGGTCTTGAGATTCAACGTCGTTCCACGTTCCTTGTCTCAGTCAGCATCTCAGGATCATGCTATCTTTGTCCCAATCTCCTTTCTCTCCTGCCACAGAACACCCACTGTAAGCGGTCCTGCTGAGAACTCAGACCAAATGTCTGCACTAGCTGTAAGCTAAGCCCTGACTGACTTATTAATAGGAAGTACTCTCTGATCCTGCTAGATGGGACTAGCCCAGGGAGGGAGGGCCTATCACTTAACTCTATCTTACCCTACTGACTGTCTATTGCAAGGCAAAATGTAGCTTCCTCACAGTACAGTGCAAAACATTACAATACACCACATAACAATTCATAGTAACATATTACATTATACACACTACACTTTAATTTATTCACAGCAATGATGTCTTCAAGGGGGAGAAGGGCATATGGAGTGCTTGGATCTGTGCATATATGTTGTAATTATTCAGTATAATTGCACGTGTAAGCCCTGTCTGTCAATGGCCCCGGCTACCTGTAGGCCAAGATTCATACACCTCAGCTACTGCCAGGATAGTTTTCAACCTGTGACTAGGGCACTCACAGCTCGTAAGCCAGAGGAAGTGAGAAAACCAATCGGTAGAAGGTAGTCGACTTAGAATTGTTCCTCTTAACCCGTGTTCCTACTGATGACCAGATTACTATGATTATCAAGTGATTTAGATAGCGGGAGGACAATTTACTTTACCTAGGGCCCCCAATATGCCTTGTCCTAGCTCTGAACTCCATCCTAAACCACTGACCGCAAGTACCTGCTACTGACAATATTATCCAGCCTTAATTCTTTTGATTCGTATTGAACCAATGTGTACCGATTTTAATAGCATTGGCATACCACAAATGTACCTTTTCCAAAGACTGCTGATTGCAAACTGTCAACGTCTGGGACAGGACAGATCTATAGAGCGCTGTCTACTGTAGCGTTCTGCATCTTCCACTCTTTGTGCCATGTCGGCAATTTAAACCCTCTGAACGGTTTCCTCCCAGAAGTGTCAGGATTTCTAGAAAATCAGTGATTACGTTTCTGAGCTTTCATCTGCTTTTAAAGTGTCAGAGGACCTCAGCAGGAGTTAGGATACCCCCGGCTCACCCTTCCAGTATGAGGACACTGTAATTGCACTTTTATTCCATCTTAAGATCACTAGTTTATTTGCCAGTAACTCAACTTATGGTTTCCTCCAAAGTAACATTTCTGCATGATTATTGCAGTTACTGTAAAACAGGGGGGAAAAAAAGTATTAAATTAATTTCCATTTACCATAATGGTCATCTTTATTTTGCAATTGAAATGTAACCCTTTATGTGCAGGTTGTAAATGAATGCTTAGAAATTAAGACATGACAGATCTGTGAATGTTTGTAAAATAAAATTTGATGTGGCTATAACAGTCTTGATATCCGTGAATATTACAGAAAAATCCAGCTGGAAGGCATTCGCTCAAGTTCGTTTACCCCTACCCAAATAGATAAAAAGAGCTCAGGGACAAGTACCCACGTTCTCCTGTAAAGTGGAAGATCTATCATTGCAAGCATACAGAGGGGGTGTATAAAAACTGGTACGAAGAAAAAGAGGAGAAGTTGTCACTTTGAATAGTTGCCCATTGGATCAGGTGGCTATTTTCTACCATACAGTCCCCGAAAAATTCAAGAAAGAATCTCACTAGTTCCCATAAGCAATTAATCCATCAGACCCGAGAATACTGGAAAAATTGTGCCCTACATGCCTTGATTAGATTGATGCTCAATAAACTGAGATGCAGAGATTAGGGAACTGCATGATGATGGACTAAATAATACAAGAAGTGAAATCAACAGGTAAAAGGCATTGAACAAAAACATGGTTGGAGAAAAGAGGTGCTGAAGACAACCAAAGGAAAAAAACAAGGAATGAGACAATCCAGAAGCTAGAGGTGAAGACAGAACCAGAAGAAAGGTTTAAATAGAGATCTTTGTGACCTCCCCAGAAAAGGACTCAAAGGGGGTCTGCAGCACCTGGAAATTGATGGCCTATGCTTTGGACAGGTCATCAGTGTCAGATTAATGGGGATCAGTCACCGGGCACAACCTATCAATGAGCTGATGTCTGGAGCTGTGGCAGGCCCAGATCCGGAACAGCCCAGCTCTATGGCGGTTCTTAGATTTTGAAGTTAATAGGATCTTAGATGCAGTACCTGAGAGCTGCGACAGCACAGGGTATGGTGTTGTGTTGCTTTGGCTCCATACACTGTGGACTTCTGGTGCTGTGGAAGCTGATCAGTGAGGGGTTGGCTGTCAGACCCCCATATAACTGATATGGATGACCGATCATGATTATAGGTCATCAATATCAAGGTACTGGACTATCTTTAAAGAATTGCATTGCTACAATAAAAGGCATAATAGGAGTCCATATGAGGGTCAGTAACCAACAGAGAAGTCAGAATTAATACAGAATAAATAATAGTTTAAAACGACTATAAATACATGTTGAACTACGGCACATATCAGTGGATACCGGAGGAGTCAGAAGTCAGAAAATGTAAAAGTGGTTGCTAAGAAATAAGTTATTTGCAGTTTTGATGGGGTGCAGTTTTTTCCTAACATTCTGCCCCGATTGTGTGCCCATTAAGTAGTAGTACAGTCTTCAGTAGCTGCAGATACAGGTGGATACAGCTTTTTGCTGCTTCTATTATTCAGCTAATGTTTCCTGATGTGCAGTCACCCTGGATTTTCCTATTACCTACTGCCAATGAGAGTTTATATTGACAATATGCTTGCCCGAACCTGTGCCAGCTTCCCAACCGTATTCTGCAATGCGCTGTGCCAGGCCTGGAGAAGCTGCCAAGAGGTCTGTACTGAGAGTGTAATAAAGGATTGTCATTGCATTCCAGGACCTTCTGTCTGAGATATACAGTAAATAATATACTCTGGGACTGCATGCAAAATCATTAAGTATGTAAATGGCTGCAATGTAATAAAGTAAAGTATGTTCTGTAAACAGCATTAAGTTAAATGGAGTTCACCAACAGGCCAGGACTCGTCCCCTGAAGTCTCTCAATCTCCTTCTGAAAAGATCCATACAGAAATAAGATAGAACTTCTCTTCATCTTCATTTAGTGCCGTCTACATAAGTTTTTAGTTTCATAAAATGTTATGATGTGAAGAAGGTCACAGCTTCAGCCATGTCCTGTGCCCTGTTCAGTCCTATGCAACATGCTTTACCTAGGCTGGTGTCACACCACGTTTTATGGCCTCCAATTAACCCCTTAGCGACAGAGCCAGTTTGCAGCTTAATGACCAGGCCAATTTTTACAATTCTGACCACTGTCCCTTTATGAGGTTATAACTCTGGAACGCTTTAATGGATCCCGCTGATTCTAAGACTGTTTTTTCGTGACATATTGTACTTCATATTAGTGGTAAAATTTCTTCGATAAGTCTTGTGTTTATTTATGAAAAAAATGGAAATATGGCGAAAATTTTGAAAATTTTGCAATTTTAAAACTTTAAATTTTTATGCCCTCAAATCAGAGAGATGTGTCACACAAATTTCTTAATAAATAACATTTCCCACATGTCTACTTTACATCAGCACAATTTTGGAAGCAAAATTTTTTTTTGTTAGGAAGTTATAAGGGTTAAAAGTTGACCAGCGATTTCTCATTTTTACAACAAAATTTACAAAACCATTTTTTTTAGGGACCACATCATATTTAAAGTCATTTTGAGGGGTGTACATGACAGAAAATAACCAAAGGTGGCACCATTCTAAACACTAGACCCCTCAAGGTGCTCAAAACCACATTCAAGAAGTTTATTAACCCTTTAAGTGCTTCACAGGAACTAAAGCAACGTGGAAGGAAAAAAATAATATTTAACTTTTTTTTGCAAAAAATTTAATTCAGAATCAATTTTTTTTATTTTCACAAGTGTTAAAAGAGAAAATCAACCACAAAATTTGTTGTACAATTTCTCCTGAATACACCGATACCCTATATGTGGGGGTAAACCACTATTTCAGCACACGGCAGAGCTCGCAAGGGATGGAGCGCCGTTTGACTTTTTCAACGCAGAATTGGCTGGAATTGAGATCGGATGCCATGTTGCGTTCAGAGAGCCCTTAATGTGCCTAAACAGTGGAAACCTCCAACAAGTGACCCCATTTTGGAAACTAGACCCATTAAGGAACTTATCTAGATGTGTGGTGAGCACTTTGAACCCCCAAGGGCTTCACAGAAGTTTATAACGTAGAGCCGTGAAAATAAGAAATCTATTTTTTTCCACAAAGATGATCTTTTCGCCCCCAAATTTTTATTTTTTACAAGGGTAACAGGAGAAATCATACCCGCACAGTTGTTATGCGATTTGTCCTGAGTACGCCGATACCCCATATGTGGGGGGGAACCACTGTTTGGGCGCATGGGAGAGCTCGGAAGGGAAGGAGTGCCATTTTGGAATGCAGACTTTGATGGAATGGTCTGCGGACATCATGTTGCGCTTGCAGAGCCCCTGATGGGCCTTAAAAGTGGAAACCCCCCACAAGTGACCCCATTTTGGAAACTAGACCCATTAAGGAACTTATCTAGATGTGTGGTGAGCACTTTGAACCTTCAAGTGCTTCACAGAAGTTTATAACTTAGAGCCGTGAAAATAAAAAATCCATTTTTTTTCCACAAAAATGATCTTTTCGCCCCCAAATTTTTATTTTTACAAGGGTAACAGGAGAAATCATACCCGCACAGTTGTTGTGCGATTTGTCCTGAGTACGCCGATACCCCATATGTGGGGGGGAACCACTGTTTGGGTGCATGGGAGAGCTCGGAAGGGAAGGAGTGCCATTTTGGAATGCAGACTTTGATGGAATGGTCTGCGGGCATCATATTGCGCTTGCAGAGCCCCTGATGGGCCTTAAAAGTGGAAACCCCCCACAAGTGACCCCATTTTGGAAATTAGACCCCCTAATGAACTTATCTAGATGTGTGGTGAGCACTTTGAACCCCCAAGCGCTTCACAAGAGTTTATAAACGCAGAGCCGTGAAAATAAAAAGTCTTTTTTTATTTCCACAAAAGTGATTTTTTAGACCCCAATTTTTAGACCCCCAAAGTTGGCAAATAGTGGAAACCCCTCAATTCTTGCTCCAACCCTAACCCCAACACACCCCTAACCCTAATCCCAACCCTAACCCTAATCCCAACCCTAATCTCTAATCCTAATTCTAACCCTAATTCTAGTTCGCCCTAACCCTAATTTTAACCCTAGTCGTGACCCGAGCCCTAACCCTAGCCCTAGCACAACCCTAACCCTAGCCCAACCCTAACCCTAGCCCAACCCTAACCCTAACCCTAGCCCAACCCTAACCCTAACCCTAGCCCAACCCTAACCCTAACCCTAGCCCAACCCTAACCCTAACCCTAGCCCAACCCTAACCCTAACCCTAGCCCAACCCTAACCCTAACCCTAGCCCAACCCTAACCCTAACCCTAGCCCTAACCCTAACCCTAACCCTAGCCCTAACCCTACCCTAACCCTAGCCCTAATGGAAAACTGAAAAAAAAAATATTTTCTTTATTCCATTATATTGGCCTATATAAGGGAGTGATAAACGGGGGGGTTATGTACTTTTTTTTTTATTTTGATCACTATGATCGTTTATCATAGTGATCAAAATAATGAATGGAATCTGCCAGCCGGAGCCGGCAGATTCCCGGCGGGCGCACTGCGCATGCGCCCGCCATTTTCAAGATGGCGGCGCCCATCGGAGGATGCCGGCGGGACGTGGGACCACCGGGAGGGGACGGAGGGCCACGGAGAGGTACCGGGGGGGGGGGATCGGGGACCCTATTTCTCTCTCCTCTGATGTGCGATCACATCAGAGGAGAGAGAAATTAAATGTAAAATCGCGGCTTTTTTTTTTTTTGCGGTCGCCGTTATAGGGTTAATAACGGCGATCGCAAAAGCGGGGGTCGGTAAAAACCGACCGATTCATGTTCTCTGGGGTCTCGGCTACCCCTGGCAGCCGAGACCCCGGAGAAAATCTGACACTGGGGGGCGCTATTCACTTAAATCACAGCGCCGTGAATTCACGGCGCTGTGGTTTTAGTACCCTTAATTACCGCCGTTAAAAGGCGTATCGGCGGTCGTTAAGGGGTTAAATTATACTGTATGCCTGAAAAAGCTCCAACATGAGCAAAAGTTTTTGGGCAGATGTAGAAAAAAATACTGCAAAAGTAAAAATCCATTTAAAAATAAAAGTGCTAATAGTTTATTTTTATTACTTAGCAAAACACAAAGTGAATGAATGAAAGAGAAGTTGAAAGCAAATCAACTTTTGGTGTGACCACCATTTGCCTTCAAAACAGTATCAATTCTTATAGGATCACTTACACAATTTTTGAAAAAAATAACACCAGATCTTCTGTGGATGTAGGATGTATGTTCCCTCGGTCTGTAAACCCTGTGGGTTGGACGCTGCATACATCCGCAGCGTCCAACCTGCAGCGGCCAGATGTTACAGGTGAGTGGATGGCATTTCAAGAAATCCCATGTCCACTATGTGTGCTCTGACATCGGCGGCATCCCTGCGGAGATGGACACGCGGCGCATCTTTCCAGTTTTCCAATTTATCTTGTGGAGACATGAGCCTACGTAAGATAAATTTCACCCATTTAATGTATTGGATGCAGTGTTTCCACACGGTTCAATGAACACATGCGGAATCACCTGCATTCAAAAGCCGGCAGCGCTATGGACGCAGCGCATATGTGCTGCGTCCAAAGCACTGCCGATTACTAACCATGAGAACATAATCCCAGAGGGGCTCAATGATGTCAAAATCACAGACAGATTCTTATCCATGATGTAATGCCACCAGGAATGTGTCTGACTGGCTCCAAATTTATTCAGCAGGACAATGGCCCCAAACATTCAGAAATGTTATTAAGAACAAGGAGTCCTGGAGGTGATGATTTGGCCCCATAGAGTCCTGATCTCACATCATCCAGTCTGCCTGAGGTCACATAAAGAGACAGAAAGATCTGCACAAGCCTCATCTGGGGTCAGTTCTCCAAGATGTTTGGAACAAACTCTTGTCGCGTTCACTGAAATATTTACAAGTCCCAAATGTAGTGAAACCTCCACCAGGGGGAGCTGGTGAGGGAAGAGAGGTTATACACTAAGAGCAGCAACCCTGAGCAACAGCACAGGTGCCACAGGTAACGAGAGAGAATAGTCAGACGAACCGAGTCAGAAACTAACAGGAGCAGACGTACCAGAAGGAGCAGCAATACACGTAGTCAAAATACCAGAGCCGAGAGTCAGAAAGTCAGAACATGAGCACAGGGTCCAAAACGTGAGACGAAATACGTGGTCGGGGTACAAGCCAGGGAGTCAGATGCCAGAGAGGTAACGTAACAGCAGAAACAAATACCAAGAGACGGGGTCAGAAATCAGTCCGGGTCATACACGTGAATATCAGTCCAAGGCAGGAGGATCACCAGGGTACAAGGGTCAGCGGCTCTAAACTGCAAGCTTGAACTATCACTAACACTGGTCAGCAGGCTGTGAGGGATTGAAATAGCCCAGCTAGCTCCAGAACGAGGCTGAGGAGATTAACCCCCGCATGACCAGTCCGGAGTGAAGACAGCAGAAGATAAACTCCGGACTGGACCATGACAGTACCCCCCTCTCAATGGGGGGCCACTGGACCCCCAGGCTTCCCTGGATGACGAGCGTTAAAGGCCCGGACCAACTGATCCGCATGGCCCGAACGCGCCGGCACCCATGACCGATCCTCAGGACCGTATCCTTTCCAATGGACCAAGTACTGAAGTGAACGACGGAGCATACGAGAATCCACCACCTGTTCCACCTCGTACTCGGTCTGCCCATCTACCATAACAGGCGGCGGGTGCGAGGGAGACTCATCAGAGGAAGGCACCGATGGCTTCAGAAGCGCTTTATGGAACACATTAGGAATCCGTAATGACGGAGGCAACCGCAGGCGAAAGACCACAGGATTAATCACCTCTAAAATCTCATACGGACCAATAAACTTGGGACCCAACTTAGCAGAGGGAATTCTCAGCCTTATGTTTTTGGTGGATAACCATACCTTATCCCCCACCTGATAAGTCGGCCCCACCGAGCGTCGTTTATCTGCAAAAAACTTATATTTGCCCTGAGCCTCCCCAATGTTTCACTGAACTTCCCTCCAAACCTCCTCCAACCGCAAAAAGGCTGAATCAGCCCCTGGACACTCCGAATCTAGTCTGGAGAATTCACCAAAATGAGGGTGAAACCCATAGTTGCAGAAGAAAGGAGAAGTACCAGTAGACTGATTGACACGATTATTGAAGGCGAATTCCGCCATAGGTATCATAGAGCACCAATCATCCTGTCTGGATGTGACAAGACACCGCAGGATCTGCTCTAAAGACTGATTGGTCCTTTCAGTCTGACCATTGGTCTCGGGATGGTAGGCCGATGAAAAGGTCAGACTGATGCCCAGCCTTTTACAAAAAGCTATCCAGAATTTTGACACGAATTGCACCCCTCTATCAGACACCACACTGACAGGCACACCATGCAACCGAATCACATGCTCAATGAATAGCTTAGATAGAGTCTCAGCATTAGGAAGGCCCGTTAAGGGTACAAAATGTGCTTGTTTACTGAACCTATCCACAACTACCCAGATCACGGTTTTGCCATTAGAGGGTGGGAGATCGGTGATAAAATCCATGGACAGGTGAGTCCACGGTCTATCCGGAATTGGCAGTGGCACCAATTCCCCGGCCGGCCGGTTGTGGGAGGCTTTAGCGCGGGCACAAGTTTCACAGGAGGACACAAAACCAGTGACGTCAGAAGTCAACGAGGGCCACCAGAACAGCCTAGTGATGGCTTTACGAGTGGCCGAGATTCCTGGATGCCCACTCAGAGCCGAGTCGTGGAACTCCCGAAGCACCCTTAACCGATACTGGACAGGCACAAAGAGCTTATTTTCAGGTATGGATGGGGGAGCTAGAGATTGGGCCTCACGAATCTCCTGCTCCAATCTCTGGGACACCAAGGCCACCACCACCCCGCGCTGAAGAATGGAGGAAGGAGGCTCCGGAGGCGATACCGGATCTAGGCTGCGAGACAAGGCATCCGCCTTCACATTCTTGGAACCTGGTCTGAAAGTGATGGAAAACTGAAATCGGGAAAAAAAAAGTGACCACCTTGCCTGTCTCGGAGTCAGACGTTTGGCGGATTCGATGTAAGACAGATTCTTGTGATCTGTAATGACAGTGATACGATGGACAGCCCCCTCCAAAAAATGCCTCCATTCTTCAAAAGCCAATTTAATGGCCAACAACTCTCGGTTACCCACATCATAATTCCTTTCAGCAGAGGAAAATTTTTTAGAATAGAAGGCACAGGGTCTTAAGTTAGTTAATGTGGTGGGCCCCTGGGACAACACAGCCCCCACTCCCACCTCAGAGGCATCCACTTCTACGATGAATGGTTTAGACAAGTCAGGTTGCACCAGTACCGGAGCAGTCATGAAACGTTCTTTTAACAAAGAAAACGCCGCCACAGCTGGAGCTGACCAGTTTTTAAGATCCGCTCCCTTTTGGGTGAGATCAGTGAGGGGTTTGACCACTTGAGAGAACCCCTTGATGAATTTTCTGTAATAATTTGCGAAACCCAGAAATCGCTGAAGACCCTTGAGATCTCTGGATTGCACCCAATCCACAATGGCCTGTACCTTCCTAGGGTCCATACGAAACCCCTCAGCGGACAGGATGACCCCTAGAAAGGACACTTCTTGAGTAAAAAATGAACACTTCTCCAATTTGGCAAAGAGTGAGTTCTCCCTGAGCCTCTGGAGAACCGCATGAAGATGACCCATATGACTTTGTCTATCAGAAGAATATATAAGTATATCGTCAAGATAAACAACTACAAAACGTCCAATAAAATCAGAAAAAACATGGTTAATGAAATTCTGGAATACCGCTGGTGCGGTTGTCAAACCGAAGGGCATAACCAAATTTTCAAACAGACCCTCAGAGGTGAGAAACGCAGTTTTCCATTAATCCCCCTCCCGCATACGGATGAGATTGTATGCTCCCCTGAGGTCCAACCTAGAGGACCACCTGGCCCCCGACAATTGATTGTACAAATCAGGTATCAGTGGGAGAGGGTAGGCGTTTCTTATGGTTATTTTATTCAGTTCTCGAAAATCGAGGCATGGGCGTAAACCACCATCCTTCTTTTTTACAAAAAAGAACCCCGCTGCCACGGGAGAGACAGATGGCCGTATATGCCCTTTACGGAGGCTCTCAGAGATATACTCCTTCATAGCAGCCCGCTCAGGGCCGGAGAGATTGTACAGCCGGGCTTTGGGCAATTTGGCACCGGGAACAAGATCCACGGCACAATCGAATGGGCGGTGTGGTGGTAGAACCTCAGCCTCCTTTTCGGAGAACACATCCTTAAAACCCTTTAGGTACTCCGGAATACCCTCCAGGTTGACGGATGACATAGACACAGTAGCAAGACAATTTTCAGAACACCCAGGTCCCCATTTAACAATATCCCGGGACCCCCAGTCAATAACTGGGTTATGCCGCTGCAACCAGAGAAACCCTAACACCAGGCCAGCAGGGAGGTTATCCAAAACAAAGCATGACATGCGCTCCTGGTGTAGGGCCCCCACCCTGAGGGTAAATTCTTTAGAACTGAAATAGAGACCATCCTTAGTGAGAGGTGTAGAATCAATAGCCACAATTTTTAAGGGAGTCTCCAACCTAACTGTCCCTAATCTACAGCGAGCAACCAGCTTAGAGTCAATCAGGTTCAGAGATGACCCACAGTCTACAAAAGCCGAAGTATGGAAAAAGCCGTTCTCAACACCAAGTTCCACCTTTAGCAGTACTCTTGAAAAGGAAGAAAAAGGTACCTGAGAGTCTGGGTGACCTCCACGATTATCACCCAGACTCAGCCGCTTGTTAGTCGGAGGACAGAAGGGGCAGTCTTTTTTCCAATGTCCGGGATCTCCGCAGTAAAAACACAATTTTCCATCACGTCGCCGTCTCCTCTCTTTCTCCTGGGGGTTGGTGGCTCCCACCTCCATAGGTTCAGATGGAAGCAAAACATCAGGGTTAGCAGGGAAAAACGGAACCCCTCGCTGAGTAACACCTCTCTCCCGCAGTCTCCGATCCATACGGATAGCCTGAGTCATAGCCTCCTCCAATGAACTGGGAGGTGGATGGAGAGCCAGAGCGTCCTTCAAGCAATCCGACAGTCCCTTCCTGAACAGACATCTCAGTGCAGAGTCGTCCCAGGACACCTCAGTGGACCATCGACGGAATTCGGAGCTGTACCATTCGGCTGAGTGCTTCCCTTGCCCCAGACCCAAAATAGTGTCCTCTGCCACCCTAACACGGTCCGGTTCGTCATAGATAAGTCCTAGGGCCTCAAAGAACTTATCTACCGACATCCGTTCAGGGGCAGTAGGGGGCAATGAAAAAGCCCAGGATTGGGGACCCTCCCTAAGTAAGGAGATAACAATCCCCACCCGCTGAGTCTCATCCCCAGACGATCGGGGTCTAAGAGAAAACCATAATTTACAACTCTCCTTGAATATATGAAATTTATCTTTTTCACCAGAAAATGTGTCTGGAAGTTTAACTGAGGGTTCAGGAGAGTGCAAAATAACATCTACAGAGTCACCTGGTGGACAAACAATATGAGAGGTGTTTCCCTGCATGGTCTTAATAGTCTCAGTCAGTTCTTTCTGTAAGTGGGTCTGAGACATGACAAGGGACTGATGATTCACAGAAAAGTCCTGGGCCAGCTGTGTCAAACTGGACACTTGATCTGCCAAGTTATGCAGCAGATCCATGGCCAGAGAAAAAAAAAAAAGCAAAATCCCGTTTAAATGTGGGGTTAGTGATAATGTAGTGAAACCTCCACCAGGGGGAGCTGGTGAGGGAAGAGAGGTTATACACTAAGAGCAGCAACCCTGAGCAACAGCACAGGTGCCACAGGTAACGAGAGAGAATAGTCAGACGAACCGAGTCAGAAACTAACAGGCGCAGACGTACCAGAAGGAGCAGCAATACACGTAGTCAAAATACCAGAGCCGAGAGTCAGAAAGCCAAAACATGAGCACAGGGTCCAAAACGTGAGACGAAATTCGTGGTCGGGGTACAAGCCAGGGAGTCAGATGCCAGAGAGGGAACGTAACAGCAGAAACAAATACCAAGAGACGGGGTCAGAAATCAGTCCGGGTCATACACGTGAATATCAGTCCAAGGCAGGAGGATCACCAGGGTACAAGGGTCAGCGGCTCTAAACTGCAAGCTTGAGCTATCACTAACACTGGTCAGCAGGCTGTGAGGAATTGAAATAGGCCAGCTAGCTCCAGAACGAGGCTGAGGAGATTAACCCCCGCATGACCAGTCCGGAGTGAAGACAGCAGAAGATAAACTCCGGACTGGACCATGACACCAAGAAGAACTGATGAAGGCGACAGATGATCACCAAATATTGACTTGATTTTTATTTCTTTCTCTCTATGTTTTCATTGATTAACCAAATGCAAATAAACCAATATCACTTATTTTTACTTTGCATCATTTTTTTTCATAACTGCCGAAAATGTCTGCACAGTACTGTATATATTAAACAGAGTCTTCAAACTATGGCTAAGAGCGGCATACACCTACAGACTAATATGGGATCCATTTCTTGCAAATGTCAAATTTTACCATCGCTGTTAATGCAGTTGGCCAATGTAGCCTCTGAATGACTGATACCATTGTTTGGATACATCATGAAAAACTATTGAAAAGCCTAAGACCTATCCAATGCACAGATGCCTGTGAGGATGGCCGTAGTGTCGTCCTTCACCTATAGACTTTGATATATTTCAATTCATATGTTTTTCATTGAGCACTGCAAGATGGAACTACCATTCCATCTTGTAGTTGTAGTTGCAGTTGCAGTAGCCTTGTTACGGTGTAGGATGCTTGGGGGAACCCGGAAGTGGACCCTCTGGGTCACGGCTCCAGAGCCCCCTATACAGGGAGTGTTAGGGGCAGGCCCAAGAGGGATGGAACTGCAACGGCTGGAGCCAAAGGGGCGACTTAGGGCAAAACCAGGAGAGAGCCGGAGGAGAGGAATGCGTGCCGCTTTAGAGCAGAAGACTACGGGGACCGAGGAGCAAGAGAGGCAATCTATCAAAGACACCGCACTACACTTGCTCATAGAGCCAGTGCGCGTGTCCTGAGTACAGAAGCAGTGCTAAACGAGGTACAGGAGGGATAAACAGACGGGAGGTCAGACAAAGCCAAAGGTCATACACAGGATCACAGTACAGTACCAGGGATGAGACAGAGCGGATAATCAGGGCCAAGCAGAGATCAAAACCAAACAGACATAGGAGGTACCAGGCAGAATCCAAAGCGATATCCAGGAAACAGACCGAGTCATACACAGAGAATCAAGTAACCAGAACACAGCACTAACACACTCAGGGGTCACCACACAATGCCAAGGGCGAAAGTATAACTGACAGGGATGGAAGCGTCCTGAGGCTATAAGAAGCCTCCCCCAGAACCAGGGAGAGGCCACAATCATAGCCCCAGGTGTGCAGGTAAGCCTGCACCGGGATCACAACCTTTAACCCCAGAAATGCCAGTCATCAGTACTGGTTCCATACATTAACCCCACGTGTGTGAGTCAAACCCGCACTGAGATCATGACAGTACCCCCCTCTCAACGGGGGGCCTCTGGATCCCCAGGCTTGCCCGGGTACTTAGCATGGAAAGCCCGCACCAGGCGATCAGCATGCATGAACCGGGCCGGTACCCAGGACCTGTCCTCCGGTCCATACCCCTTCCAATGAACCAGGTACTGTACCGACCGCCGTACCAACCTGGAATCTACGATATGACCAACCTCGTACTCCACCTGCCCCTCGACCAAAACAGGAGGAGCAGCAGGCTCGGAGTCTCCCCGGACTGCTTCAAAAGGTTTCAGTAGAGATTTGTGGAAGACGTTAGGGATCTTGAAAGAGGGTGGAAGGCACAGCCTATACGCCACTGGATTGATTTTTTCCACAATCTTGTACGGGCCAATGAATCTGGGTCCCAACTTGGCTGACGGAATCTTTAACTTAATGTTTCGCGTGGAGAGCCAAACTTTCTCTCCCACCCGAAACATGGGACCAGGTGTTCGTTTCCTGTCCGCGAAAAACTTATACCTGCCTTGAGACCTAGATATACGCCGCTGGACTTCTGCCCATGTATCTTTTAACCGCTGAACAGAGTCCTCAGCCCCGGGACACCCCGAATCCAGACGAGAAAACTCACCGAAATGAGGACTGAACCCATAATTGATCAAAAAAGGAGTCATACCCATGGATTGACTCACCCGACTATTGAATGCAAATTCAGCCAACGGCAGTGCATCGCACCAGTCATTCTGTCTAGCAGAGGTTAGACACCTGAGGATCTGTTCCAGGGACTGGTTAGTGCGCTCTGTCTGCCCATTGCTCTCAGGGTGGTATGCAGACGAAAAGG
Organism: Dendrobates tinctorius; assembly: GCF_039654945.1. Classification (NCBI taxonomy): domain Eukaryota; kingdom Metazoa; phylum Chordata; class Amphibia; order Anura; family Dendrobatidae; genus Dendrobates; species Dendrobates tinctorius. The sequence continues at coordinate 7,355,141 of NW_027361881.1, read as the reverse complement.
ACAGAGACATACCTAATTTTTTGCAGAAAGCACGCCAAAACTTAGCCACAAACTGCACACCACGATCAGACACCACATTCAGGGGTACCCCATGCAACCGGATCACATGCTGCACAAACAACCTGGACAACGTCTCAGCTGATGGTAGTGCGGACAGGGGTACGAAATGAGCCTGCTTAGAAAACCTGTGCACCACTACCCATACCACTGTATTACCCTTAGATGGAGGGAGATTGGTAATAAAATCCATGGATAAGTGAGTCCATGGCCTTTCGGGCACTGCCAAGGGTATCAGCTCCCCTGCCGGCCGGCTATGAGAGCTTTTAGAACGAGCGCAGACCCCACAACCAGCAATGAATTTTTTTATGTCCGAACCAAGGGTAGGCCACCAAAAGATCCTAGCCACCGCCAGACGTGTGGCCGAAATACTAGGGTGAGCACTCAGCTTGGATTCATGGAACTCCTGCAAGAGTTTCAGGTGAAGTTGCTCTGGGACAAACAACTTCCCCTCCGGCTTGGCCGCCGGGGCCAGCGACTGGGCTCCCTGAATCTCCCGTTCCAATTCAGATGTGACCTCTGCTATCACAACCCCAGGGTGAAGAATGGAGGACGGTGGCTCAGGGGGCGACACCGGCTGAAAACTGCGTGATAAGGCGTCAGCCTTGACATTCTTAGACCCTGGACGAAACGTAATCGTAAACTGAAAACGGGAAAAAAAAAGTGACCAACGGGCCTGTCTGGGCGTTAGTCTTTTAGCAGACTCATTGTACGACAAATTTTTGTGATCCGTGATCACCGTAACCGGGTGACTGGCCCCCTCCAAAAAGTGCCTCCATTCTTCAAACGCCAATTTGACCGCAAGAAGCTCTCTATTGCCTACGTCATAATTTCTTTCCGCAGCAGAGAACTTCTTGGAAAAGAAAGCACATGGCCTGAGGTTGGTTAGAGTGGCAGGCCCTTGGGACAACACCGCCCCCACCCCCACCTCAGAGGCGTCCACTTCCATGACGAATGGTTTGGACGGATCTGGCTGCACTAACACAGGAGCAGACATAAAACATTTTTTCAGCGTTGCAAAGGCCTCTTTTGCGAGCGAGGACCAATTTCTCACATCCGCACCTTTGCATGTAACATCCGTGAGAGGTTTGACCACTTGCGAAAACCCCCGGATAAATTTGCGGTAATAATTGGCGAACCCCAAGAAGCGCTGAAGACCCTTAAGATCTCGGGGTTGCACCCAATCCGCAATGGCCTGCACCTTCTTGGGGTCCATACGAAAACCCTCACCGGATACAATTAACCCCAAAAAGGACAACTCTTGTACACAGAATACACATTTCTCCAATTTGGCATACAAATGATTTTCTCTAAGCCTTTGGAGCACAGTTCGTACATGTTCCAAATGAGAATACTTGTCGGGGGAATATATCAAAATATCATCTAAGTAGATAACGACAAAACGACCAATGAGATCTGAGAATACCACGTTGATGAAATTCTGAAATATGGCAGGGGAGTTGGTAAGACCAAACGGCATGACTACATTTTCAAATAGTCCCTCGGTCGTGAGGAACGCGGTTTTCCATTCATCCCCCTCCCGGACCCTTATCAAATTATATGCCCCCCGAAGGTCCAGTTTAGAAAACCACTTTGCCCCTGATAGCTGGTTACATAAATCGGGAATCAACGGAAGGGGGTACGTATTCCGTACAGTAATTTGATTAAGCTCCCGGAAGTCGAGACAGGGACGTAACCCGCCATCTTTTTTCTTTACAAAAAAGAAACCTGCCGCCACAGGTGAGACTGAAGGACGTATGTGTCCTTTGCGCAGACTTTCAGTAATGTACTCCTTCATAGCCAAGCGCTCAGGACCGGACAAATTAAACAGACGGGCTTTGGGTAATTTAGCCCCCGGGACCAGCTCAATAGCGCAGTCAAAGGGTCTATGTGGCGGTAACGTCTCGGCCTCGCTTTCGGAGAATACATCTTCGAAGTCCTTCAGGCATTCCGGAATACCTTCCAGCTCGACAGATAATACAGACACAGATTTAACAGGTTCAACCAGCAGTGCGGATTTATCACATAACTCAAAATCATTAAACCCCCATTGAACAATCTCCCCCGTTTTCCAGTTAATAACTGGGTTATGGCGTTGTAACCAGGGCATGCCCAACACCAACCCTGCAGGTAGTTTGTCCAGCACAAAACAACTTATGTTTTCCACATGAGTAGCGCCCACTCTGAGCGAAAACACATCAGACATAAAGCGAATTCCCTCCTTAATGAGGGGAGATGAGTCAATGGCCATCACCTTGATCGGAACCTTGAGCCTAACTGTCCCTATCTTGCAGTGTGTGACCAATTGGGAGTCAATAAGATTAATAGATGATCCGCAGTCCACGCAGGCTGTAGAGGAAAAAGAACTACCATCCACAAACAGTTCCACAGGCAGTACTACTTTAGAAAACGATGAAAATGGTACCTGAGGGTCTGAGCAGCCTCCCCGTTGACTACCCAGACCTAGTCGTTTCCCGCCGACCAGGTTTGAAGACGGGCAATTCGGGCACTCCCTTTTCCAATGTCCCGTTTTACCGCAGTAAAAGCATAACTGCTTGTCCTTCCGGTGTTTCCTCTCCGTATCCTTCAGGGAGAGGGCGCCTACATCCATGGGCTCAGGGGCAGTCTCTTTTCCACTGGGGAATAATGGAGTATCCACCTGCATCACCCCTCTGGCCCGCAGCCTGCGGTCCATCCGGACGGCCTGGGTCATGGCGTGCTCGAGAGAGTTAGGCGGAGGATGTAACGCCAAAGCATCCTGCAGCCGCTCGGACAAGCCTCTGCGAAAGAGTCCTCGGAGTGCGGCGTCGCTCCAGGAGACCTCTGCCGCCCAGCGGCGGAACTCAGAACAAAACCACTCAGCTGAGTGTTTCCCCTGACAGACACTCATCAACATGTCCTCTGCCAATCGCACTCGGTCAGGTTCATCATAAATGTGCCCGAGGGCCTCAAAGAATGCGTTCACTGACATACGTTCAGGAGCAGAGGAAGACAGAGAGAAAGCCCATACTTGCGGAGCCCCCCGAAGTAGAGAAATAATGACCCCCACCCTCTGGAACTCATCCCCGGAGGAGCGGGGCCTTAGAGAAAAAAAAAGCTTGCATCCTTCTCTGAAAGACCTGAACTCATTTTTATCCCCTGAGAAAAGGTCTGGTAATTTGACCGGAGATTCGGGGGACGCTAATGACGCATCCCTACCTCCAGAACTAGAAGCCCCTGCATCGACAGCCCCCTGCACAGTAACCACCAACTGTTGCTGGGTCTGGGCCATCGTGCGTTGCTCCACATTGAGCTTATGGAACATTTGGGTCAGGTGCTTGACCTGATCAGCCAAGGCTTGTATGGGATCCATGAGGATAACACACACTTTTTTTTTTTTTTCCTTTCAGAGAAAAAAAAAAAACCTGAAATGGTCAGTTATAATGTCAAAGACACCGCACTACACTTGGTCATAGAGCCAGTGCGCGTGTCCTGAGTACAGAAGCAGTGCTAAACGAGGTACAGGAGGGATAAACAGACGGGAGGTCAGACAAAGCCAAAGGTCATACACAGGATCACAGTACAGTACCAGGGATGAGACAGAGCGGATAATCAGGGCCAAGCAGAGATCAAAACCAAACAGACATAGGAGGTACCAGGCAGAATCCAAAGCGATATCCAGGAAACAGACCGAGTCATACACAGAGAATCAAGTAACCAGAACACAGCACTAACACACTCAGGGGTCACCACACAATGCCAAGGGCGAAAGTATAACTGACAGGGATGGAAGCGTCCTGAGGCTATAAGAAGCCTCCCCCAGAACCAGGGAGAGGCCACAATCATAGCCCCAGGTGTGCAGGTAAGCCTGCACCGGGATCACAACCTTTAACCCCAGAAATGCCAGTCATCAGTACTGGTTCCATACATTAACCCCACGTGTGCGAGTCAAACCCGCACTGAGATCATGACACAATCAGGACCGGGAGCACCTGGGACTGGCAGAGGCTGGAGGCTGCAAGAGAGAAGCAGAGGGTAACAATGATGCAGAGGACACTGAGGACACAAGAATGGCAGGACAGATACCAACACAGACAAGGAGCGGCAGGGACACAACCTAACAGACAAGACGGAGGTGCAGGATAAGAGGGTATGAGAGAGATGCAGGGGAAAAGGTACGGCAGGGGCACAGGGCGAAGCAGGCAGGGCAGATACACAAAACGGGAACAAGAGTAGCGCAGGCAGAGACGACAAGATAAAGACACTGGGGCCTGAGGGCAGGAGAAACGCCAGCAACAGATGCCAGCGCCACCACATGCGAAAATCAGGCGTCTTACCTGGCCCGACGCTGCACAGAAATACTTGGTGGCGCTGCCATGTTGGGGGCAGCGCCACCAGGTCAGAGCTTCCAGGAATCCGTGCACTGGAGGAAATGCCAGTGCGCATGCGTGAGGTACAAATTCACTGGGAACCCAGGATGCCAGCAGCAAGGACGCGCTGGAGAGCAGGAGCGCGCTGGGAAGCGCACAGAAGAGCGGGGGCACGCTCGGGCACGGGCCCGTGCTGGTAAGTACCAGCGGGGACCATGACAAGCCTATTTCGTTATTTCATACCAGTGTGCTGTTAGCTAATCTTTTGCAATACTTTCAGCCATTATAGGACATTATCTGATGTATATGGTTTAATTCCATCTATTGTATTTGTGTACTTTGCTGCCATCTACTGGCCGTTGTTATATTATGTTGTTCATGTATTATTCCTGGGCTTTACCCATAATACTTTTCTTTCTGCAACACCTCCTATCTTTATCTCACTTCCTTCTTCTTGGTCAGTGCCATCTTGGACAGCACATGCTTCAGGACTGGAGAAAGGATTCATGCTTCTAATTTCAGCTCTAGCTTCTACCTCTTCTTCATTCCTTCATCTTCCCTGATATCTCCCCTCATCTCATCAAGGTACTGTGAATAAAACCTGTTGAATTCATCACTGCATCATCCTTCCGGACTAATCATGTGCAGCTCATCAGGATTAGAGGCACAAGTTAGCGAGTTAAAGCTATCTGCTATTGCTTATACAGAGAATTGTGTACATCAATCAGACACATTTCACCCATTTATATCGGTGACAGAATAACCATTTTTTTCCCAGCATAGTGATGCATAACGACCACAAAAAGGTCAAAATAACATTATTTTGGCCTATGTCTGGGCAGAGTAGCGCTATTGATAGGTTTGATTCCAATATTAGAAGCTTTTTCAGCATGGACATTAAATGTATGGTAAAAAAGTGTTGTAAAGCCAGCCTTACTAGCACATTGGCTTAATGTAATTACACCATTGGAGTTCTCAAAGGAGATGTCCCAATTTAGTAACTTATTACTAAGAACAGCAATCAATCAGCAGCAAGTTATCATTTATCAAAACCCCTAATAATGTGGATCCGGGGGACCAGGAAAATATTTGTAAGGAATGCTTATGTTCTACTTGTAGTCAAGTTTCTCATCAATTCTTCAATGTATTTTCTGTGCATTTTTATGTGATGGAAAATATATGGTCTATTGCAAAGTATCTCAAAATGGAGCCTAAGGAGTAATCCGTCATGTCAATTGTCTCAACTTTTCGGCAAAATTGCCAAGAGCTTATAATAACAAAGAAACTTTGCAATTTACTTCTTATTAAAAATCCTCTCTATTCTCAATAATAGTCTAGACATAGACACCCTCATTTATGGAGACGAGGGTCACCTGAGAATGATCGACGCGCTGAATAATTTCTGCACGCCGAAGACTCGACACACAAAGAATTTAGCAGACAATTTTATCTGTTTGTTATGACAGTATTCTCTTGCGTTCCCCACAATACTTCTCGCCAGAAGGAACCAGGAACTGAATGATTACCCCAAAGTGTGCTAGATGAACTGGAAAAAGCCTATTCAAACAAAGCTCATTAGTCTCGATACCTCCAGGGCGATGAAAAATTAAGCGGCTGGTGAATATACTTTGCAGAGAGAAGAGAAAGTGAGTGAAGATTGTAGACGTAATTTCAGTGCATTTACTAGAGTGTGTAAAATTTGCAATTTAAATAAAGGGGATGTCTTAATTAGAAAAACGACATTCTCCATGAGAAGGTACTACAGCTAACTTCTAGCTTTACATCTGTCCATAAAAAGAAAGAATCGGTGGACATAGGAGCACGGCAATCTCTATAAGAGCAGGCACGGTATTTAATATTGTTAAAAATATTTAACATTGTTTATTTGGAATGTTAGAGGGAAGCTCTCATCGGATTCATGCTGCATGAAGCACAGACTGCATGGATCAGACACTGGCTGTGCGATGTGCGATCGCAGTCAGGAATGTATTACTCTAAGTGCTGTGGAGACTCAGGGAAAACAGTTTGAAAACCCGTCTGTGAGCTATGTCTCTTGGCTGACTAATTGGAGGCAGGTCCCCGGTCAGATTCTTCCATTCCTGAGCCGCTTGACTGACAGGTCTCTTCCGCTGTACCTCTCAACACGAGTGAGGTGGGAGAAAGCCATCTGGGGACCTTCCTCAGACTAGTCAGCCAAGACAAACAGTCCCTAACTGTCTTTTCAAAGTATTTTTTCTCTGACACACAGCAGCATTTCAGAGTAAAACATACCTGGCTACAATTGTGCAGGATATGTCTAAAACATACATATTATAAATCATGATCTACCCTCAATGTACGGTGAAGAGCTCCTCACTATTCACCGAGGGCAAATGCAAATTACAGAGCGATGTAACCTGACGCTCTAGGTCTTGTAAGAGGGCCTCAGTTTTCAAATCACATGAAATCCTTAAAATAGTCTTTAATCCCTTCACCCCAGAGCCGGTTTTCACCTTCATGACCAGGCCAAATTTTACAATTCTGACCACTGTCACTTTATATGGAAATAACTCTGGAACGCTTCAACAGATTGGTTTTTTTTTCCGGGACATATAGTACTTCATGGTAGTCGTAAAATTTGTTCAACATGTGAAAATAATTGGAAATTTGGCGAAAACGTCGCAATTTTCAAACTTTTAATTTTTCTGCCCTTAAGTTACTCAAAATAGATGTTTTATTCCCTAATGACAACTCTACCTTGCCGTGGAGATTGGCACCCTAGATGCACTCCAAGTTTATGGCGCCCCAGCTCACTGTCGTCTTGCCCTCATACACCCTATTGTTGTGAGTTCATTTTCCCCTTCACTACTGAGGCCCGAGGAACTCCCTCTTCTGGTGGAGAAAGGTAGTGAGCCTGATTGTCAAACACCTGGGGCTGATGATGATGACTGGCTGAGTGGAGTTAGTGACTGGATATAAGGCTGCCGACGCCCTTCTGGCCTGCGGGTGATTTCTCTGTGGACTTCTAGGAAACCAGTCTGATTCCTGCTCATCTAAAGCTAAGATTTCTGCTTTGCCTTTTTGCATTAGTGTTTTGTTTTCCTTGCTTTTCTGGATTCTGCCATTCCCTGCTGGGGTGAGCTGAATCTCCTTTTGCCTGTTGCTCTGTCTTCAGAATATTCCTGAGTACTGACATAGCCTTTTTTGAAGCCTAGCGTCTTCAGGGCCTTTTTTACTGTCAGTTTGTTGGCTCTTATTTTCATAGGGTTTTTTCACGGATTGCAGACAGCAGCCTTCCTGTCCTTTTCTATCTAAGCTAGCTTGGGCCCCATCTTTGCTCAATCTATCTTTCTGTCTGTGTTTTGTTCTTTCTTCTTGCTTCACCGTCATTATATGTGGGGGGCTGCCTTTTGCTTTGGGGTCTGCTCTGGGGCAGTTTAGAATTCCTTTTCTGTCTATAGGCTATGTAGTCCTCCGGCTGTGATCGAGGGGCCTAGGGCATCGTAGGAGCCCCCCACGGCTACTGCTAGTTGTGTTGATAGGTTCAGGGGTCTGCAATCCGATAGCTGCCAACTTCTCTGGTTTTCTGGACTTAGCTAGCATTTCTATTTTTGCCTCCTACGGTGACTCAATCATAACACCCTATATAGCCCTGTGTAATAAATACCCCTTACAAAATAAGGGGAAATACTCCAACGAGCAAAAAACAATAATCCCTATTTGGGAATACAACAAGCAAGTGACTTGGCTGAATAAAAAGAAAAAAAATCAAGTGCAGCTGAATAAAAATGTATGGTATATATCAGCACAATGGTCTAGGAGGAAAAAAATAATTGCATTTCTACCACCAAAATGTTTAGATTTTCACCAGGGAAAATGGGTAAAAATGGCAACAAAATTTTTCCCACAATTTCTGCTGAATGTAGAAATACCCCATATGTGACTGTACAGTACTGCTTAGCCAGACAGCAAGACTCTGGAGAAGTGGAGTGCTATTTGCCTCCTAGTGCGCAGATTTTCCTAAAATAATTTGCGGACTCCATATACAGAGCCCCTAAGTGTAAGAAGAGAAGGATACCCCCCTCAAGTAATTCCATTTTGGACATTATACATTTTTTTGCCATTCTCCGTGTGGTAAAAGTGATAAGGAAGCTTTATTCTTCGGGTCAGTATGATTACGATACCACATTTATTTTGTTTTTTTATGTTTTGGCGCTTTTACACAATATAAGCTATTTTATAGAAAAAAATCATTTTTGCATTGCTTTATTCTGAAAGCTCTAACTTTTTGATTTTTCACTGATGAAGCTATATGGTGGTTTGTTTTTGCTGGACAAGATGACGTTTTCAGCTATACCATTTTTATTTACATTCGTCTTTTTTATTGCATTTTATTACACTTTATGTTTTTTATATTTTTTTATGGTGCTCACTGAAGGGGTTAACTAGTGTGACAGTTTTACGGGGCAGGTCGTCCTGGACACGGCGATACCAAACGTGTACTTTTTTTTGCATAAAAATTCAAATTTATTTGTACAAACATTTTATTTTTTATTATTTTCTGATTTTTAATAAAAAATATTTTGACAATTTTTTTTTTTTTTTTTTTTACACTTTTTAAAAACTTTTTTACTTAGTCCCATTATGGGACTTTCATCACTCTAATGGCAGTTATAAAGCATAGCAATGTAAGAGCATTGCTATGCTTCATAACTGTGAGTCCTGCACTGACACAAGTTAGTTAGTTCATACACTGCGAATCATCGAACTAACTTGCTAGTGACCCGGATGTCGTCATGACAACAATTGGGCCCTTGCAATGACGTTGCGGGGGCACCTATCGGAGGGCAGAGTGGGCTCCCTCCCTCTACCTGCCTTCTAAATGCTGCAACTGATAGTTTAGGGGATTAAATTGCCATCGGGCGTCAGCTGTCATATCAGGTGATCACCCAGTGGCGATCGCACGCGCACAGCTTGTGTGTGTGCAAAATCGCCACTAAAAGGCTTTTTTACTTTCTTAATCTTTGAATATAAAGATAAAGATAGTCATAAGCGGACAGTATTTGGATGTGGACTCCTTTCAACTACCAGTCTTGGTCTTAACAATCGTTAGACTGGTGTGGGTCTCACCACTGAGATCCTGACGATTGCCAGGTTCTTGATTTCCTCCTGTTGTCATGAGGAAATGAATTGAGTGTTTCGTTGAGCACGCACTCAGCTCCTCAATTCACAATCCATAGCCCCGATGAGACTATCCTGGCCAGTGCCCTAGACTTTCAATGCATAGTCATGGCGCATGCCAAACAGATGCTCCATTTAACTGTTCCTGACTGTGGTCTTAAGGCTGGAGGTAGGGGATACGGGTCCCCTGTTCTAGAAAAAGGATTTAAAGGGAATCTGTCACCTATTTTTTCGTATATAAGATGCAGCCACCACCATCAGGGGCTTATCTACAGCATTCTGTAATGCTGTAGATAAGCCCCCGATGTAACCTGAAAGATAAGAAATACGAGTTATACCTCCATGAGTTATACTCACCCAGGGGCGGTCCGGGTCCGGCGCCTCCCATCTTCTAGCGATGACGTCCTCTTCTTTGCTTCCCGTCGTGGCTTCGGCGCAGGCGCACTGCTCTACCCTGTTGAGGGCAGAGCAGAGTACTGAAGTGCGCAGGTGCCGGACCTCTCCGACCTGTCCCGTGCTTGCGCACTGCAGTACTCTGCTCTGCCCTCAGACGAGACGAGAAGCAAAGAAGAGGATGTCATTGCTAGAAGATGGGAGGCGCCGGACCAGACCGCAACACCCATCGGACCCGGACCGGACCGCCCCTGAGTGAGTATAATATCACTCGTTTGTCTTCTCTTTCAGGTTACATCGGGGGCTTATCTACATCATTACAGAATATTGTAGATAAGCCCCTGATGGCGGTGGCAGCATCTTATATACGAAAAAATAGGTGACAGATTCCCTTTAACTAAATGTGAACACCCCCTTTAAATAACAGGCTGGGACAGTAAGGAATGGCTTGACATTTCTGATTATACAGTGGAAAGCTTTTTCTATAATACATGTGTGTAGGAGGAAGCACTTGGTAATCAAGAAACACTGACTTTGTAATTCCGGTCACCTTCTTTCTCATATTTGTACGAGCTGCCCAAGCATTACAATCTATAACCAATTCATCAACCCTAATCATATATAATATATAGGTAAAGCCGCAATATTATTTCAAGAATCATTAAACATATATGATATCGTGCGTGTTTTAACTGTTCTTAGCACTGAAAGAATGAAACCAGCAAAACCAATTACTCTTTCTTTTACTGCTATTCAGGCCACAAGCGTGCAAAGATTATTAAACAAATATTAACGTCTTGGATCTGATCTGATAAATACAGACATTTTGGAGGGTGGGTACCTCGTGCATTGTTCACTGTTGGATAAAACTGGGTCACACAGGTAATTATAGTGATAGAAAGTGAGGGTAATTCTGTAACTGGATGTAAATATAATCCATGCGTCTATGCTTCTTCACCTCACTATGCTTCCCATATGTAACTTTGTTGCTATATTCATATTAAAAGGATAAAAATTTAATGACTTTCAAGTTTGGAAAGAATTAAATATTTTTAGAGTTACTATTTTTGCTGTGAATGTATATGATAATGGTTATTTACAAGACACAGTTCGGTTTCATAGAATTTTAAAAGGAAATCTTTAATAAAACATTTATTGCTACCCGTGTGTCATGGATTTAGCTTGGTCTCACGAGCAGAGATTGTTTTTTTTCTTTTAGCAAAAAGGCTGTAAACAGATTTTTGCTGTGAGTCTAAAAGGAGAATATAAAATGGACTACAAAGTGCTAAATAGATGGTCCACGGACAGCAATGTCATACCGCAATATTTTAAGAAATGGCAGACACCAGGGAGAAACCAGAAAAACACCATTATAGTCAGTGGACAAAAAAAAAGATAGAAACGCCAGCTCTTCCATATCCAAGATCCAAGGCACGGAGGCTTGTGTTGCTGATAAGCAGAAAAATAAGGAGATTCCTGCATCCAAATCTTAAAGTTAAAATCACTAATTTATTTAGGCAAGTATTAAAAAAAAAAAATCGCAACTTCTATACCAGACTATGAATCACGTTTCAGGCTGACGACCTTAGTCATTGCATGTCATGAAGATTTTGTCGCTGGAATCTCCTTTTTTCTAACAATAGTAAATGATGTCCAACTGTTACGGACTGACCTGGGTTTGAGTAGTGGTAGTACAACCATTAAGAGCAGCACTGGCAGGTAGCGTAGTCAGGAACAGCCAGAGGTCGATACACAGTAGCAGCAATGAAGTTAAAACAGCACCAAGTTGGTAGTCAGGAATAGCCAGGGGTCAGTACATGATAGCAGCAGTATAATCTTTTAATGAAGGAGGAGAAAGAGCTTGACTAAAAGTTGGAGCTCAATAATAATCTCACAAGGAAGGAAGTACAATGCCAGGTTTAAATAGGGTGTTCAATCAGGGTGGAGCCAATCAGGAACTCAGGGTGAAGATAATAAGTAACAACACACGTACTAGTATCTGGGTTAGCAAGGAACTGTCCAGCGAGCTGAATAGCTCAGAGGGAAGAGTTGCTGCCTGGTACACAAGAGCTGCTAGGTTCGAGTCCTTACACTACGCCTCTCCTTCCAGGATGAACTCTGGACACCTCAGGCACTGGCTTCTCTGCATGTCTCTGATGAAAAGATCTTGTAAGCCCTCCGGCTCCCATTAATTATATTCTGGTCAGTAACCCCTCCTTTGCACCAAATACTGTAATCTTCCTCTAAATCTTCTGGAGTCCAGTATTTTATCCACAATGTATTCTTCTCTATGGACGTTTTCTGATGGAGGAGGTGCCTGAGTCCTTCCTGGAAACGGATTCTCACTGAATGGTTTGAACTCAGGGTGAATTTTCAGGCTGCTGGGAAGTTTTAGACGAAAAGCAACTAACTGGGCTAATTTGTGCAGAAATTTGAAAAGGTCCTATGAATTTTTTACTTGATTTAGAAGACAGTATGTTCGTTCTCATATTTTGTTGCGGAAAGCTAAACTTGTCACCGACCTGAAGGGTAAGAGGGGGGTTTGCAATGTTTATCTGCTGTATCTTTGTAATCTTCTTGGGTCTTTTGCAACAGTTTTTTCTGAGCTTTCTGCAACTCTTTGTAAAAGCAGGAACCAAAGTATTAAATGAACAATCAGAAATAAATACCGGATGCAAGCCACAGTTGACACAAAAAAAAAGGACTTTGGAATGTAGAACAGTGCTTGGAGTTATTGTATACCCCTGACCTACTGTCTCTTTACCCATCATCCTGTAGAATTTAAGCCCGCAAGGGCAGGGTCCTCTTCCCTCTGTACCAGTCTATCATTGTTTGTACTTCTACTGTAAGTGATATTTGTATTTTGTATGTAACCTCTTCTCATGTACAGCTCAATTGAATCAATGGTGCTCTATAAATAAATAAATAATAATAGGCAAATTCTGCTGTTGGTAAATAGTCCTCCCAGTCATCCTGTAGGCAAGAAATAAAACAGCGCAGGTATTGTTCGACAGTTTGGGTAGTACTTTCAGTGTGGGCATTGGATTGTGGGTTTAAGGCAGTAGACAAATTGACAATATCTCCTAAAGCTGTACAGAAGCTTTTCATCAGGATCCTGTCAGCGCCGGTGGACTGCCGCGGCTGAACAGGGTAACTCACCTAGACTACGGGAGGACCCGGGGTCCGATACTGCAGGGAAAGTTCAGACAACAGGACCTGCAACACTGAAAGTAGTTTAGCAGTACAAGGACCTATGATCATGTGACCACAGGGGGCGCGGCTTAGCGTCCTGCTTCAGGATAGGGTTCTATTACAGGAATCCTGGAGCAAAGGCTAGGGAAACTCAGGTCAGACAAGCGGGGGTCATACACGGGGAGGACGGCGCGGTACCAGAGGGACAAGCAGAGAATAGTCAAAACATAAGCAATGAATCATACACAGAGATAGCAATGCAGTACAAGGGAGGCAGTCAGAGAGTAGTCAGGTCCAAGGCAAAAGAGTCATACACGGGAATAGCAGAGCAGTACAAAAGGAACAGGCAGAACTCGTAACAGGGACCGAACCGGATCAAAACCAAGCAAGCACAAAGTATCACAGTCACAAAGCACACCAGGGTCACACACTCAGCCAAGGGTCTGAGTATAAGCGACAAGGAGTGAGCCCACAATGAGGCTATAAAAAGCCTCCCAGAATCTCAGAGTGAGGCTGTCCAGATTAACCTCTGAACTACCTGATCACACAAACTCAGCAGATCATGACACTTTTCCAAAATTTTGATGAAAACTGAACACCTCTATCACAAAATTACATTGTCAGGAATTTCATGCAGTCTAAATATCTCTCTGACCAGTAATTATGTGGTTTGTTCAGCGGTAGGAATCCCTTTAGTTGGAATAAAATGGACCATCTTTGTGAACCAATCCACTACAACAAGGATAACAGTCATTTCTTTAAATGGAGGTAGGTCCTCAATAAAATCCATTGAAATTGATCCCCCAGCCCTGGATGGAACTGTAAGAGGATGAAGGAGTCCTACCGGAGAAGATTGCTGCGTCTTGTTCTGGGCACACGTTAAACAAGAGGAAACATACATTTTCTCACATCCTTCCAACAATTAGGCCACCAAAAAGAACACAACAGTAGTTCATGAGTTTCATGACACAAGGGAGTCCTACAAGTTTAGAATCATGGACAAGTTTGAGGACTTCAAGTCGAGCAGATACGGGGACATATGTTTGATGATTCTACATCAAAAACCCTTCCTCAAAAGAAAGATCAATGTTTTTAGAAAAATTATTAAGGAAAAAGTCAATTTGTTATCAATCTTTAATTTTTGTTAAAAATTCTATGGTGTCCAGAGTTCCCCCCCAAAAAAATTGGATGTAGAATGGTACAGTATTAAACCTCTCCTGAGGTCCAGGTTTAGTAGATATCCTGGACAAAGTATCAGCCTTGCCCTTTCTTGAACCAGGCCAATAAGAAATTTTAAAATTAAAGCTGGTGAAAAATAAGGCCCAATGTTCTTGTCTTACAGACAACCTCTTACCTCTACGGATAATTTAAAAAAATTTTTGGTCTGTAAGGACAGTCAGCGGATGATTGGCCCCTTCCAAAAGATGTCTCGAAAAGCTAAAAGTTCTTTTCTCAGATGTCATAGTTCTTTTCTGCAGATGACATGGTATGAGAAAGGAATGCACATCGATGGAGCTGTATTTTGTCTCCATCTCGCTGTGATAAAACTGTTCCCACCCCTGAGGTGTCTACTTCGACAACAAACTGCAGTTCAGGATTTGGATGGACTAGTAATTGTGCAGAAGTAAAAAGTGTCTTTAGCTTGTCGAAAGCCACTTGTGCCTGTGGATACCAGGAAAACACTTTGGTTTTCTTTGTGAGTCAAATAATTGGAAAAATGATTTTCAAAATGTTTTTAATGAATCTTCTGTAGAAATTTGCAAATCATATTAAGAGCTGAACGTCTTTTACATTTCTTGGGGTAGGCCAGTCAAATACCGCTCTGATTTTACCGGGATCCATGCTCAGACCTTTTGGGGAAATGACATATCCCAGAAATTGAGTCCTGGTTTGTTCACACTAATTGAGTTTCATATAGAGATGTTTCTCCTGTAGACGTTCCAGGACTAACTGGACATGCCTGCGATACTCCTCCAAGGAATCTGAAAATATAAGAATGTCATCAAGATCAACAACAACAAATCCATCCAAGAAATCTTGAAAAATATCATTACTGAAATACTGAAAGGTGGAAGGGGTATTGCTAAGGCCGAAAGGCATTACCAGATATTAAAAATGTCGGCAACTAGTTCTAAACACGAATTTGTATGAGATTATAAGCCCTTCTTAGATCAAGTTTGGTAAAAATCTTGGCAGAATGCAGTCTCTCCAGCAACCCAGAAATTAAGGGGAGTGGGTTGCGATTTTTAATGATAATCTTATTTATTTCTCTGTAATCAATACATGGCTGCAAAGTTGAGTCCTTCTTTTCTACAAAAACAAGAGTGCTCCAGCTGGCGAAGAAGGTTGAAAGAAGCCTCTCTCTAAATTTTCATCTTGATATTCTTTTTGTACTTTCAATTCTAGCTCACAAAGATTGTAAATTCGCCCAAACAGAATGGATGCTCCAGGAAGCAATTCAATGAGACAGTCGTAAGAACGATGAGGAGGCAGTTGATCGGCTGGTACTGAGGTGGTAATTTATCATAACTCCGATGAGAAATCTCAGATACTTGATTTTGTTTGAAAACGGAAAGATTAGCATGGCAATTGTTCTTACAGTACTCAGAGGGAAAGGTAATGGGCCTTGATGCCTAGTTGATAGAAGGGTTATGGATTGAAAACCAGGGAATTCCTAAAATAACTGAAAATTTTGGAGAGGAAAGAAGATGAAAACTAATCACTTTACCGTGATTTGGTTCAATACATATGTCAAATACAATTGTCTCGTGCATAACAGGTCCAGAAGATAAAGGTGATACATCCACAGTTTCCTTATCAATTGGCATGGATTCAGTCCTACTTTCAATGTTATTATCAAGTGTGAATTGTAAGTCCATGATATTCCCTCCTGCTCCAGAATATAACATGGCAGAGCATTGCATTTTTGGCTCCCAATTATGACCTGAATGGGAACGACAAAATCAGAAGATGGCAATTGCTCTTTGCACTTATCCTGCATTACAGATGAGATGGCCTGCATAACCGGATCTGGCCATTCAGAAAGGTCTAAATCGCTTTCAGTTTTTGCATTTACAAAGACTATAGTCCGTTCATTATGACAGTTAATGGCAAAATGTCCAGAGCCCCCACAATAGAGGCATACATTTCCTGTATGTCACCTCTCCTTTTCTACTGCAAAGAGAGGTTTTCGGATTACACCAACTTGCATAGGTTCATAGAATCATAGAATCGTAGAGTTGGAAGGGACCTCCTGGGCCATCTGGTCCAACCCCCTGCTCAAAGCAGGATTCGCTAAATCATCCCAGTCAGATGTCTGTCCAGCCTCTGTTTGAAGACTTCCATTGAAGGAGAACTCACCACTTCTCATGGCAGCCTGTTCCACTCATTGATCACTCTAACTGTCAAAAAGTTTTTTCTAATATCTAATCTGTGTCTCCTCCCATTCAGTTTCATCCCATTGCTTCTAGTCTTTCCTTGTGCAAATGAGAATAAAGTTGATCCTTCTACAATGTGACAGCCCTTTAGATATTTGTAGACAGCTATTAAGTCTCCTCTCAGTCTTCTCTTTTGCAAACTAAACATTCCCAAATCCTGCAACCTTTATTCATAAGACAGGGTTTGCAGACCGGTCACCATTCTGGTCGCTCTTTTCTGAACTTGCTCCAGTTTGTTGATGTCTTTTTTAAAATGTGGTGCCCAAAACTGGACACAATATTCCAGATGAGGTCTGACCAAAGAGGAGTAGAGGGAAATAATGACTTCACGTGATCTAGACTGTATGCTTCTGTTAATACATCCTAGAATTGCATTTGCCTTTTTTGCTGCTGCATCACACTGTTGACTCATATTCAGTCTGTGATCTATTAGTATACCCAAGTCTTTTTCACATGTGCTGTCACTTAGCCCTATTCCTCCCACTCTATATATGCTTTTTTCATTTTTATTGCCCAGATGTAGTACTTTGCATTTCTCCCTGTTAAAAACCATTCTGTTAGTTGCTGCCCACTTCTCCAGTTTATTTAAATCAGCACACTTTCCATTTCCTTTTGGTCTTTTAATACTGATTGAGTAAAGGAGTAGTTAGGATTGTTTCCAAATACTCACAGTCTTTACTTCCCTCGTTCATTGAGTCTCTGATCAATTCGGATGCATAGTTGAATAAAGTCTTCCAAATTATCAGGGTTCTTGACCCTTGCAAGTTAATCCTTTATTAGCTCTGATAATCCTCGTCAAAATTGACTCCTCTGGGCAGCTAAATTTCATGTGGTGTTTGCCACCCAGCAGCAGAATTCGGAGCTATATTCAGCTACAGCGAGGAGCCCTTGACATAGGTTATGCAACTTGGTTTCAACTGTAGCACAACGATTCGGGTAATCAAACGCTTGATCCATAGCTGTGATACGATACGATACACTTTATTGATCCCGAGGAAAATTATGGTATTACGAAGGAAACTAAGTCATTAAGGAGGTCGGCATTCTTTTAAACATAAGGTAAGGCCCATGCAAGAGCCTCATCAGTCAGGAGATTAATGATGAACAGAACCTTTTTCCTGGCACTGATAAAAAGAGACGGTTGCATCTGAAAATAGATACGGCATTGATTAAGGAATCCACGAAAATGATAACGATCCCCACTGAACTTTGCAGGCAGCGGCATGCGTGCGTTTGATTCTGGGCCAGAGTTGCGCAAATCCAGAAGTTGTCTCTGTAATTCAATCATTTCTTTTTGCTGACCCAACCCCTGTGTTTGCAACTTAGAACATTTTTCTTGGTGTGTGGCACCAAAATTCTGAAGTTCAGCAACTTGTTGCCTCAGGGTGGCTGCAACAGACTCCATTTTGTGTGCGAGATTATTCTGCTATGAACTGACCTGGGCTGGAGCAGTGGTATTACAACTGCTAGGGGCAGCATCGGCAGGTAGCGTAGTCAGGAATAGCCAGTGATCGATACACAGTAGCAGCAGTGTAGTTAAAGGATCAGCAGGTTGTGTAGTCAGGAAAAGCCAGGGGTTGGTACACTATAGCAGCAGTATAAACTTGTAATGAAGCAGCAAGAGAGAGGAACGTTTGACTAAAGGATGGAGCATGTAACATCCCTGCCGGCATCACTGAATGGCCTCACATCCCCCACACACCAACTTACTCACTGCTCCAGACCATACTGTGAGTTCTGTCTGCTGCCGGCTCCATGCTGTGTGCCTCTTGCTTCCTGTCTGCTCTCTGCATGATTCCTGGCTGTGTGCATAGGGGGCAGCGCCGGCACTCTCTGGTTCTTATGGAATCAGTGTGCACCTGCCTAATGTTCTCTCGGCCAATCACCAAGAGACCTCTAGTATTTAGGGCAGAACCACCTGGTGGAAGCTGCCTGAGCAATGCCTTTACTCAGTTAGTGTCTTGCTACTGAGTTGCCAGGTCCTGTCCTTTGCCTTCTCTGGAGGCTTGATTCCTAGTCCTGTATCTGTACCTGTCTGTCTTCCCTCCAGGAGGCAGAATATCCTGGACTCTGTGCTATTGCTCCTGACCTTGTCTGATACTTGTCCTTGCCGCCTTCCAGGAGGCAGAATATCCTGGTCCCTGTGTCTTTGTTCCTGTACCTTGTCTCGTACCGTTACCTTGTCTGAACTCAGTCCTATCTCTGTCTCTTGGTCTCCTTGTCTGTGGCTCCTTTCCCTGCTGTGTCTACCCTGGTGTCCTCTCCGTCTGCTTGTGCCCCGCACTCTTGCGGCTTCTGCCTGTGCTCTGCACTCTTGCGGCTCTGCCTGTGCTCCGCACTCTTGTTCAATCTGGTAGGAGCCAATCAGAAACTCAGGGTGGAGACAATCAGTAACAACACAGGTACTAGTATCTGTGTTCTAGTATCTAGTATCCAAAATGCATCAAGGCAAAATCCTGACTCCCTGGAGCAAGTGCACAGAACAATGGGGTCCTGTAAACGTACGCTGACCCTACAGGATTGAGGTACCATAACCAAACGATTTTTGGAGTCCCAGGAACAATGGCCTACTGTATAATTGTGCTTAGCAGCACACGGACCATGAAGAATAATGAAATACAGTACATGGACCTTTGAGATTTCATAACATGGCACCCGGACCAGGCACACCCAAAAGCAGTTTGTATGTTCTCTCCTTGTTTGCATGGGTTTCATCTGGATACTAGTTTCCTAAAACTGTCTAATAACATACTAATAGTGGATTTAGAATGTGAGCCCCAATGAGGACCGTGATGATGATTATATAAAGTGTTGCAGAATAGGTTGCTGCTGTATAGACAAAAATTATAAAAGTAAGCGTACATTCACACAGGCATGAAGTTCTTGCACCTAAAATCAGTTCTATTAACTTGCATGATTTGTTTATGGAGCGAGTGCATCAATCTGTGATGTCCCTTTTTTGATGAAGAGTCAGACATTCTTGCAAAAAACTGCTGCTTGTGAATATGACCAAAAGGATAAGCATAAAAAAATGAGCACATGGATATTTACCATACATTTCAGTATGAAAAAAAAAAGAAAAAGTTATTTTACTGAAAATAAAAGAGCCAAGCAATTGGTGCAAAAGTGATCTAGATACTTTGACGGCTGAGGTTAGAATAACAAGCAATGCATTTTTTTAGCTAAATCAGAAGAAGATTGAGCATCAGGAGAAGTCTTTCCTTTTGCATTAATTTCTCACTTTGGCTAAATAAAAAAAAACTGCACCAAAAACTGCATGAATGAATGATTACAGTCATGAATCTGCTCATTCCAACAATTGAAAGTAACCAAGTAAAAAATAAACAGGATTTATATTTCAACTTTACACACATTTAATATTAAATATTATTCATGATATCAGGTTTTTAATCACTGCAACTGAAGAAAAAAAAAGCGCAGAAACAAATGTCGCTTGCCATCCTTCCTCACTGTAACTCTTTGTTTTATTGCAGAGATTTTTCATTGTTCTGTTTACTTTCTGATTTATCTTTTCAGCAAATGTCCCACATCAGCATTATTCTAAGGTTTATTATTAAATACCAGAAGAACATCATTTGCTTTTTTCCTGTATAATTATTTAATATGTATTTCTTTTTAATATTAAGATTAATTATGAGCATTGGAATAAAATCTAAAATACCTTGAAGTGTGCATTGTTAATGAAGTGGAAATGGAACCTGCTATTTCAAAGATTAATTAGTCGCTTCTGGTTACTATGCAAATGGACAGTGGTTGCGCCAAATATGTTATTTGCAAGATGTGTTTACTTCGGGTTTCTTGTCCTTTCACAACACTATACTGATCAAAGGGCAGATTCAGGACGTATGAAGAAATATCCTGTCAAAACAGTCAGAGCGCTCATGGAAAATACTACAGCGTTCGTCACTATAAAAGGACCTAAGGTTATGGCAAATCCCAGTAGTTTTAAATTAGTATTACTGCACTTTTAGGTTTGCGTTACATCATGTTTATGTTCTTGTTTGAAAGATTTGTGTAAATTTTGAAAATATTTTTATGACCCTGCCCCATCCTATACTTTTTTTGTAAGGTATAATGCCATACAATAGTCAGGGTCTTGGGCGTTTCTGTGCTGAACCATAATTGGTTTGCAGGTGGCTAATCTAGGGAGTGGAGTGTAAGGAAGCCCCACATTCTTCACCTTTAACCCCACAAGGGAGTATGGACTTTCCTGATTGGACTCTTAGGTTGTTGTCACCGGAATAGTTACAGGTTTGTAGTTGTATCACTAAATAATGAGCAACTTAGTCAGTAACGGAGCTAAGGGTGTTTACTAGGAGATGCAACAAGCTAGAGGACTATAGGGAAGCACCGTTAGGAGGCAACTAGGATTCTGAGCCAGGAGCAGAACCAGATGGATGATGCAGCAGCTTCATCCAGGCACAAGGCCAAGGTCATGAAGAAGAGAAAAAGAATGAAACCAAGCAAGATTACAACTACAATCTGCAGGCTAGGCAGATTCATGCCACCAGTCATAGTTATGATATGTATAGCAAGGTCGGAGTGGGACCAGAGAAAACAAAATTTGGTTGCTTAGCAAATGAATGTGACCACTGGCTGGAGATACAGACAGTCATCTGGTCTAGATGCTTGAGCAAAGCAATCTACAGGGTCATTACTAACAACATTTAAGACAACTGTTTATTTTCTTCCTATTCCCATTTCTTCTAGAAGGAGGCAAAATATCCCATAATTTGCCTGCTGTTGGCTAACACATCAGTGGTTAAAGCAAAAAAGCCCTTCTAAGGCTTAACGTCACGGCACAGTTGCAAGATATCACGGGGCTAGGGGCTCCTTCCTTATCTCTAAAGCTAGTGGCACCCTAGCTATCCCTGCTCCCCGGATTACTTTTGATTATGAAGATGACAGGGCCACATGCCTTACTGAGTTCTTGAATCAGCCCTTATCTGTCCCTTCCCCCACCCAGGGAAGTGGGGAGTTGTAGTGTATTAGAATACACAAACCAGACTAACAAGGCAAGACCTACAGGGATAAACGAAACCAATCATACAAATATGCAATCACAAACAACAGAGTGGAACACCAGGAAGTAAAGGAGTGGAAAACCAAATAGGAGAGGATGAGTATATGCACTCAGGCAAATCACCAAGCAACAGTCATCTAAACAATACTCCAAAACACCTTTTCAAACAACCAACACCTCCAGCTCCAGAACCAGGCAGTATCAAACTAACTCTGGCAATGCCTGCTTGCCAGAGACAAGTATATATAGCAGAGGGGAGTGGCAAACAATGAACAAAGCAGTAAAGCTCCAGGAGCAGAAATCTGCAGTGTTTAATATGAAGGTGAAGTGCTTCTAATCAGTGCAGGAGTACGAGAAATAAGACAGCGCGGTCTTGTGGCTCCTCTCTGTCGCGGTAAACCCGTGACAGTTACTGATCCTAAAAGTAAAAAGCAATGGGAACAACCAATGTTACATAATTAGTACGGCTGACAAAAGACAAGTGCCATCAAGTACAACTGAAAGATGGGAAGGATAAAAAGACACAAACATAATGAATGATCCAGTCTTCTCTGAAGAGCAAGTTTGTCTTTATACATGGAAATAAATATTTCTTATTTTCTTCTAAAAAAAAAAAAAGGCACCCAAGCCAACTCTGAAATCATGGATGGTTCCCACTGTGACCTGCTCCTGAGGTCGGCTGCTCCTCAGATTAATAGTTCTCATGATAAATCAGTTTTTGTCTCATATGGAGATTGAAGCTTTTTTCCTCCAGATGGAGGGAGAGCCCCTTGTCTTTTGAGGGCATTTTCGCTAAACAACTTTGTGTATTGGCCATTTATGTACTTGTACAAGTTAATCATGTCACAATTAGACGTCTCTTCCCAAGTCTATATAAACGTAATTATTTTAATATTTCCTCATAACTTAGGCCTCTTTCACACATCAGGTTTTCGCCGTCAGGCGTGATCCGGCGCTTTTGACAGAAACCGGATCCGGCGAAATGCAATGCCGGATCCGGTTTCCCCCCCACTGACTTGCATTTGCGCCGGATCGCACCGGATGGCCATGCGTTTCATCCGGTTTTCGCCGGATCCGGCAATGTGTCGCGATCCGGCGTCTGGAAAAAACGGCTACTGTAACGTTTTTTGTCTCCGGCGAAAAAGCCGGACCCGCCGGATCCGGCGCGTCCGGCTTTTTCACACAATGAAAGCCTATGAGCGCCGCAATGCGCCTGATCCGGCGAAAGCCGGATCAGGTGGCCGGATCCGGTTTTTTTGGTCTGAGCATGCTCAGTAGCTCTGCCCAAAAGACATATATAAAAGCAAGACAGTGGGACCCACAGCCACACCCAACATGCCACCCAAGAAAGCAACCAAGCGCAGCAGGAGAAGGCAGGAGACCACTGCAGCAACATCAGCACCACCACCACCCCAAATGGAGCAGCAAATGGAACATGCTGAGGAGGGGAGTCCAGCAGCAGATGAGAGACGGTAATTATCAAATCCCCCATTCCTCCAAACTAGGGCCATGGAATATCACGATATACTCATTGGCCCTTTGTTTCTCTTTATTCAACAGCCGCCCAAGAGATGCAGCAGCAGCAGCAGCAGAAATGGCATCACTGGCAGCAGCAACAGCAGCAGCAATACCCACAGCCATGGAGTCTGGCCATCAACAGGACAGCACATCTTCTTCTGGGAGCCCTCCCTCGCATCGTCAGCGTTTGACGGTAAGTTTTTATTTCCAAAATCCATCATCTCTGTAATATATGTCTATTCTTTGCCTTTTATTTCAAAACAGGAATCACAAGATGAAGAGGAGCTCCCAGAAGAAGAAGGAAGGGGTGGACAGACACCTGGAGTGGGCTCACAATTGGTAAGTTTTTTGCATCAAACGCAGAAACACAACATCACACTACACACAACACATAGAAAACAATGTTCTGCAGACCACACACAGCAAACAAATGCCTACATCCAAAGACATAACTTTTTTGTTTTCTTCTCTAGTCTTCCCAATCTGGTGCTCGGCCAAGAGGTCCTCGCAGTGCCTCCCAGGGTCGTCGGCGACAGCAACGCGGCGGTCACCAGCGTGTAAGTATAAATATTTTTGCTTTGTTTTTTTGCACTTTTTATTTCATTTCTTTTGTGGAGGCTAATTATGTTATTTTTGTCTTTTTCTTTAACAGCCTTCACAGCGTGCTCCCGACTCTGACGGTGAGGATGGAGGACTCGATGTGGACCACCTCATCGATCTCGTCAGAGAAAGGGAGCCGCTCTGGAATATGGCTGACCGCCGCCACACTGACCTTATCGTTACCCGACGACTCTGGGAGGAAATCTGTTCGCTCCTTGTGGGCCGCTGGGAGGACCTCGATGTTCGGGCCCAGATTAAAGAGCGTAAGTATATACAGTACCGGTTGCTTGATGTAAACCAGTGTTTCCAGAACTCCAGTCCTCGTGGTCCCCACGGATCATGTGTTCAGGATTTCTATTTACTATGGAAATCCTGAAAACATGACCCCTGGGGACCATGAGGACTGGAGTTTGTGAAACACTGATGTTGTATACTAACCACTCCTTTCTCGTTTCAGGGAACAGAATTGTGAATCGGTGGCGGTCTGTGAGGGATCGT
Organism: Dendrobates tinctorius; assembly: GCF_039654945.1. Classification (NCBI taxonomy): domain Eukaryota; kingdom Metazoa; phylum Chordata; class Amphibia; order Anura; family Dendrobatidae; genus Dendrobates; species Dendrobates tinctorius. The sequence goes on along the minus strand of NW_027361881.1, from coordinate 7,330,893 downwards.
TTCAAGAAGGAGTTCAATAAAGAGATGCGGGCCCCGAGTGGATCTGGAGGACGCAGGAGCAAGTACAAGTACGCACAAGCCCTGTCGTTCCTCCGGGAAACAATGGTCACTAGAAGGTAAATATTACACACCACATGTGAAAAAAAATGTTAGATGTAACTTTTTTTTTTCAGCCAGGGCCATACCATGTCACTATTTTAATTGTTTTTTTTTCTCTTTATTCCACAGCACGGTGAGCAGCACTCGGGAGCCTGCACGATTGGACCCTTCTGAGGCGATCCCTGAGGAGACAGGCATCGAGGGACACTTCGACCGCCCCGGTACATCTGCACCTTCCCAGCCTTCCCACACATTCGACCCATCTGTCCCATCCACCAGCACAGGAGCATCGTGGCCGCCTACATTACATGAAGCTGCTGGTGAGGAGATCGCTTTCCCTTTACCCCACCCTTCTGCCCCTGCCACCTCTAGTACACCTGCGGGTACTGGGCGACAGCGGCAGAGGGGTCAGGAAAAGAGTTATGCGCAAGAGTTCTTGCATCTGAATGCATCTTTCCAGAACTGTCTAAAAGTCTTGTCAGAGCAAATCTCCGCAGGCTTTCAGCAGATCAACTCCAGCATTCTGGAGGTGAAGACACTTCTGCAAACCATGCATTCAGAAGCAAGATCTTCGCCAAACCACACCTTTTTCAGGTCTGTTGTGGAGCGCATGGCAACACTATCTCCTACCCAGCAGATGCATGTAATGCATTCGTGCCACGGTGCTCTACAGCAGGTTACCTCCCAACCTCCACCTCCCACCACTGTAGTTCCTCCACCTGCACCCCCTCCAGCCACTTTCCATCCTCCACCTCCTATTACATCTGCACCCCCTCCAGCCACTTTCCATCCTCCCCCTCCTATTACATCTGCACCCCCTCCAGCCACTTTCCATCCTCCCCCTCCTATTACATACCAGCAACCTCACCAGTACCAGCAACCTCCCCAGTACCAGACATCTCCCCACTTCCAGCAACCTGCCCCGTACCAAACTCCTTCCCCGTACCAAACTCCTTCCCCATACAACTTTCCATCAACATCATCTGCTCCTACAGTCCCTGCCCAACCCTCCACTCCACCGCCCACCACCTCTTCTGCCTCCCACATGTCCACCCATTCTGTAGCTTTTTCCACACCTTCACCTCTAACTGTTCCTTCCCCACCACGATCCCAGTCCTCTCTCCACACACCCAGTGTCGAAGTGTCCCGCAGCCCCTCCAGCAGTATTTCCACCCCACACTACACAGATTTGTAATGTGTGTTTTTTAATAAAAATGCCCATTGGGTTTAAAACCTTTATTAAAAAAGTTTTTTGCACTTTAAAAACATTTTACAAAAAAAAAAAAATTTTTAAATAAAAGTTAAATTATCGTTTCACAATGGTTGTCTGTCATTTCTTTCTGCGGCGAACTATGTTTAAAAAAAAGGTTAAATACAGGGTATTTCAAAGGTAAAAAGGTATTCAAAACCAGGTATATAACTGTGGGTAAATTTTAGCTTTTTGCCACAGTTGTGTTCCTGGTTGTGTTTGAAGCAAAGTATTTCACCTAAAAAGTTGTGTTTATTGTTGGTGATTTCCTAACAATGTACACAACTTTTGTTAAAAGGTGAAATACTTTGCATAAAACACAACCAGGTACACACCTGTGGCCTAAAGCTAAAAATAGTAAGACCATGACAAGATAGCCAACTTTGGTTGGCAAAGGTATATACTGTTGGTCCAGAAGGTACACAAGTTTGGTTAGGGCACAAATCTTTCACACTCTGTCATCCTGCCAGTGTACTCTGCCTTGAGGTGACATAAAGTATAGTGCAAAATTGTCCCTCATTACTGAAACCGTCACAGAACTTCTAGTGGTAATATTTCCAATGACAACATCCATCTTCGCCAGTAACTTGCTCTTCTCTCCAACCTGCACTTTCTTCTCTACAACCTGTCAAAGAAGGGCTGTAGGAACATGCTATATATAGTTTTCCAGTAGCCAATCCCGTTCGGAAGGCCACAAGGGTCAATTTTAAAAACCGGATGCGGCGTAATCCGTCGAAAAACGGATAGAAAAACGGATGAACCGGATGAGACGGATCCGGTTTTGTCTGTCAAGAACAAGACGGATCCGGCAGAAAACCGGATCCGGCACATCAGGTTTTACAAAACATTTGCCGGATCCGGCATTCCGGCACGACGCCGGATCGTGCCTGACGCCGAAAACCTGATGTGTGAAAGTAGCCTAAGATCCTCCATTCCCCTTATCAGCTTTACGCCTCTTATTTCTACATTTTCTAACTCCAGGACATCCTTTCCCTGAACTGCTGCCCAGAACTGAACTGCATATTCCAGAGGAAGTGGCACCAACGCTTTGTAAAGTCATAGTATAACATTCCTTTCCCGCGAGTCCATGCTGTCATGATCACGTGTGTTTGGACGCAGATGTTTCCGCAAGGCGAACCCATGTGACCCTGGATACACCGCCTCCAGTGGGGCGCATTTAAATAATAACACGTGCAGGTGGATACGCCGCCTCCACCTGGCGAATTTAGGTATTACACGTTATACATACAATAATCAAATAATAAAGGGGAACCTGGGAAACTATAACAATGGTGGTCCCTGCGATAGGGAATGGGGACATGGAGACCTCCTAAGCTCCCCTGAGCCAGTGTCCCTGCACTCCTTACATTCCCTAAACAGGCTCCGCACCTGTCGCCGCACGCGTACCTTAACGCCCTTGCTCACCCTGAGCCTAAACCCTCACTAGGGAATAGGTCGGTGCGGAGACTAATCCCACCACTGCACTAACAACACACATGAGGAAAGAGACAATACAGGGGAAACACCACTTAGCTTTGCTCTGTTGCGTACGCTCCCAGCAACAGAGCCCACCACCTGCGTGTGTCTTCTCCTCCACCCGGATCCATCACCATAACAGGATCCTTCACCTTAGTGCAGCCTTGGAGCCGAGTCCACCACCAGTCGCAGCTGCTCAGCAGCAGAGTCCCAAGGATGAGTTCAGCCACTGACACGAAGTCAAGCATGCTTGAGTCCAGCTCAGCGGCCAAGTCCCACATGGTGAGTGCCACTCTCCATAGTCGCCACTCCACCAGCCCATGCAGACACTTCCCGCTGACACCATCACTGCGACTCCACCACGCCATGCCAGCCCTTCGTCCAGACACCATAGCTGAAACACATCCCCCCTGGCTAAGCTGCGCAGGACTCCTCACCAGCTCCATCCTTCCTCCAGGCTCTCCAAATCAGAGTCAATACAAACTCACAATATCACAGGCAGTGAGTCAACACCCTGAGCACACCTTTATAGGGTGTCACACCTGATCCATAATTAAGTGCAAAAAACCCTAAAGTGCAATACCACTCACCACCACCGGGGACAGTCAAGACACCTTGGAACTTTCCAAAGTAAAAAAAGTTCACCCAGTGCAATTTAAAACTGTCAGATCACTTCAGATCATGACACATGCCTCTTATAAGACATGATAATATTATGCTGGCTCAGAAGCCACTGATTGACATTGTTTGTGGATATTTAGTCTGTGATAAACAAATACACCCAGATCCTTTGCTTTAAGTGACTCCTATGTTTGCTCCTCCTAGAACATACAGTGCTTGCAGGACATTAATGCTCAGATGCATAACTTTTCATTTATCCACATTAAACCTTATCTGCCAAGTGGATACCCAAACCCTCAGTTTGTCCAAGTCCACTTGTAACTTGTGAACATCCTCCATAGACTGCGCTATACTACATAGTTTGGTGTAATCTACAGGATTAGAAACAACAGCGTTAGTCATGGCTTCTAGATCACTAATAAATAAGTTAGGACCCGGCACTGAACCTTGAGAGTAGCAGTCATTCACCACAACTCTTCGGTAGCCCTCTTTGAGCCAGCTTTCGATTCAGTTACAAACCTTCAAGGAAACCTGTCGGGTACCCCATGCCCTCCAACCCAGTAGCATTCACTTATTTATGAGTACAGTACCTGCCTACCCAGCCCTGTATAATGTTTTTTGTGCAAAACTTAGGTTTAAAAAAGCATTTACATTGTCCCCGCTTCCTATACTAATTAGGGCTTTGACTATTCGATGGGGCATTAGTTGCCCCAGATTAGTCAACAATCTTTCCATGCAATCAGTCGTCATCGTTGCTCATGCTAATCTTGGGCATGTGCGCTGCACATTTCGACAGCGTCACTTCACCTCTGCAGCCGGGTGTACGTTTTCCGACTTCTGAAGCACACTGCGCATGACCGGAAGCCATCTTCTGAACTTCCGGTCATGTACAGTGCTGTGTACGGTTCTATGGCTTCAAAGACGTAATACGCATGACCGGAAGTTCAGAAGATGGCTTCTGGTCATGCGAAGTGCGTCTCTGAAGCCGGGAAGCGTACACCCAGCTGCACAGGTGAAGTGACTGTCACGACACAGCTGTCAGGTGACCCAGGACCAGGGGCTCCTTTCCTGGCCCTAACACTAAGGGGCATCCTAGCTCGCCCTGCTCCCTGTGATACTTTAGATGGTGAAGATGCCGGGGTCTCTGCTCTTACCTTATATCCTAAGTTACCCTTTCTCTGTTCTATTCCTCCAACCAGGTAAAAGGAGGCGCTACTGTGCACCGCAGTACACCAACCAGACAAACCGGGCAACAAAGACAAGGGGTAACTGAAAACTCTACACACAAAATATTCAAATATTCAATCACATAATCCACCGGGGTGTGTAGGAAGGGGAAGAAACCAAAATAGGTACCAACCAAACAATAGTCGCTTATAACTCCTCCAGCACTCCTTCTCATACCAACTTCTCTCCCTCCTTCAGCCATGCAGCAAAAGCTAACAACTCTGATGAGGATTAGTAATAAAGCACAGATTACAAAGGGAAAAGGACTGGCTAACTGAGCACAGCTGAGAACAGGGATTTCCAACATGGCCAATTATCCCCTGTTCTGCAAAAGAAATATACACGTTTAATAAGACAGAGAAGTGCTTCTTCACGGTGCCGGAGTAGGTGCAACCAGACACTGCAGTCTTCCGGCTCCGCTCAGTCGCGGAAACCCCGTGACAGTGACGCTGCCGAACTACACAACGCGCGTGGAGATTGGCATGAGCGGCGATGTCGACAACTCCTGCAAATTATGTTATTGTGATAAGGGGTGTGATAACATGGAAAGAGGGCTGACTAGTCTGGGACAACTAACGCCCCATCGACTAGTCAAAGTCCTACTTAGCATAGGAAACGGGGACAAAGTACATTTTTAAAACCTAATTTCTACAGAAAAACATTATACAGGGCTGGATAGGCAGGGAATTTACTCATAAATATAGTGACTGCTGCTGAGTTGGAGGGCATGGGGGACCTGACAGGTTCCCTTTCATTTCTAATATATTAGGTTTACCTGAGAAAGTGTCAAATGACTTTGCAAAGTCCAAAAACACTATATGCACAGCTACCCCTATGTACAGGCTTCTACTCATCTATTAAAAAAAGCATAACAGATTGTTTTGATAACCTCGGTCCGTAACAAAACTGTGCTGGTTATCACTTAATGTTGAAGCCTGACTGCCTGACTTTCCATGGGTGTAAAAGCAGTAGAAATATCATTGTGATGTGTAAATTATGACTAAATAATAAGATTTGAAAGGCGAGTGATCATTATTTTCCTCCGTTGCACACAGCCCTTAGTATACATTAATGGCCAATTGAGTTTACATTCGCTTTCATTTTTTACAAACAGATTTTCTAATTTAAAAGTTGCATAAAAAATATGAAAAAAAAAAAAATGCATTAATCTATTTTTCTGACACCAAGTTAACAAATAATGACTTGGGCTTTTCAGATGTTTACTCTTTTCAAATATTCAGTCAACTTTGTGATCCTTACAGAAGATTACTGTGCAGATCATCCAGGCTCTGGGATAGTTTGTGCCTTTTGATACAGCAATCAGAAAACATGTCCCCTTGTGTATATGACATGCATAAAACATAAAAAAAGAAAAAAAGACGAAAGACAGAAAGAAAGATACAATCTACTCTATATATGTGTTTAAGGTTTCATTTATCTGGAAGAAAAAAATTATTTGGTATTTTAAAATAAAGAGACATCTTATACTTTACGGATTTCTTCTAAAACTTTTAAAAAATATTTTATGAAAGATTTATAACGACTAGGGCTTTGTTAGTCCTAGATCTAAGTTACTACTATCCAATGGTTATGTACTCTGAGAATCTCCTAGAGATGAAAGGTTTAATCTATAGAGGATCTACCATGTCAAACTTGCTGAAATTTGAAAGTCCCCATGAATTTGAACACTCTGCAATTCGATTAATATAACCCTGTGGGTATGATAACATGACTTACAAGTGCCGGCGTGATCGCCAGTGCTACACATTCCTCGTGCATGGGCGCGGCTTCTTTCTCTGAAATTCTCTGAAGCCAGTTGTATGTGTCCCGGCTTCAGAGAGGTAAACTGCGCATGATTGGAAGGCTTCTTCACTTCCGATCATGCACAGTGCGCCTCTCTGAAGCCGAGATGTGTACACCTGGTTTCAGAGGATCAATGCAGTGAGGGAAAAAAACTGCGCCCATGTGCGAAGGATGAATAGCACTGGCGATGACGCCAGAGCTTCTAAGTAATGTTATCATGTCCACAGGCTAGTGATAGCATGCTAAGTGGGCCGACTATTCTGGGGAAACTAAAGGGCCTTTTACATTTAGCGATGCACCAGCGATCTGACCAGCGATACGACCTGGTCAGGATCGCTGGTGCATCGCTAAATGATCGCTAGTGAGCTTTCACACAGGAAGATCTCACAGCGATGCAGCAGCGACGCAGCGCACGATACTGACCTTTCACACACAGCGATACTGGCGTCCTCCCGCCCGCCTCCACGTGTCGCTCGTCTCACACAGCAGGAAGCCCAGCAGGAAGCAGACGACGAGAAATGGAGCCGCCTGATCTCGCGCGATCAGGGATGGACAGCGGGGGAGCCGGTCGGAGGTAAGTATCAGACATAGCGATATCGCTAGCAATATCGCTATAACGTCACAAAACGGGTGACGTTTTAGCGATATTGCTAGCGATATCGCTATGTGTAAAACCCCCTTAACTCCCCATTGACTAGAAAAAAGGCCTCATTTACATATCCTAAACCAACTTTAGATATACTTTTTCTAAATATCTGTTTATGTGTGTAATGTAATAAAGGGCCTGTTAGGCAGGGGATTTAGCTATGTAGACACAACTGCTGTTGGTTCTGGGGACACGGGGGACCTGACAGGTTCCCTTTAATTATTTCATAACATTTCCTGCATTTTTTTTGGCAACCCTTTTAATAGTAGTTTGTATTCTGTATGTAATGCTGTCAGCAGATCATCAGGTATTGGTCATGGGTTTTAGCAGCCAGACCTGATGTGATCAGATGATTGCTGGGACAGTTTTTGTTAAAAAAAAAAAAAAAGGGTGCTTTTTTTCGGTAGGGAAACTATTTAAAATTAGTTCAGTGATAGAGAGTTTCACTTTAAGTTAATGTGGGATTTAGATTTTTTTTTTAAATTATTTGCTTAATAAAAATGACTAATTAAAGTAGAACATATGTTCATATTCTTATAACATCTGTTTATTAGCGAGTCTCCCCTCCCAAAATAGCCCCCTTTACTTTGCAGGGAACCAGGCCCAGAAGTCCTGCAGATAAGTGAAGTCACCTCTGCGATCACTGGTCATATATTTCCCTCTGCTCACCCAGATCCTCTACTCAAACTGACATTTACATACGCGGCCACAATTCTTCCTCGTCTTGCCTTCTCCATTATCACTGTCCTCTGCTAAACATTAAAAACTAGTTTTATAATCTTCTTTTTCTTTATATCGCTCCAGTACAAATGATTCATGTTTTATGCAAATGACGCTCGTATAAATTGATGATCGTTTTACATCTTTGATAAAAAATTATAACCACTTGATTACCATCTCGTATAAAATACAATGCACTGCAGAATTATGCAGAAACCCCCCCTATTTTTTTTTCCCCCCAGAGTGCTATGCTAATCATATTGTGAAATTTCTAAGATGGGATGATAATGTAGCAAAAAAGAAAAAAAAAAAAAGAGAGGGATAGCTGCTTTTAGGCCAAATACTGTCCTAAACAAAATAATTTAAGCTAAAGATAAATTTAAGGATTGTGAAGATAGATTCAGCTTTCTAATGTCTGAACACCGGAATTCTGACGCAGAACTCAAAGTCCCCTTGAGTAATGGGTTAAATTCTGGCTGCCATCAGCCACCACTAGAGGGAGCCTGACATGGAGCTGAAAATGGCTTTTGTACATAACATTGGTCTTACTTTCAATAGCAAGAGAGTCCAATCAGCGTTACTATCATGCTCTGCAGGCAGGAATCACCCCAAATAGTAGAAGGAGATCAAAATTATGCCGAAAATTAATACAAAATTCATTGCAATTAATATGGTTTAATTTTCATTTTAATATGAAATTTAATAAGCATGTTCAGTACTTCTTTTGCTTATGCCTGTAGGTGTCCGAAGTATAGAGGTGTCCATCTAGTGATCATTTTTTAGCCAACAGTATAAAACTAGGGTTGCTTTTTTTATGCAATTGGTTAAACAGTGTCACGTCTGTCAGAGGCCACAGGCTACCTCGGACAGACCTGGCACAAACCACTTCTTCTTGTAGATGCCAGAGAAACCTCGACTTTCACCTTTAACCCTAGCACAGGGATCCGGTCCTATAACTGAGCTCAGTGGATTATTTACACGGAAGGGCTGCAGTCCGGAGGAGTGAATCAGAGGCAGGAAAGATCGCCAAGCAGGGTCAAAGCCAAGAGGTCACACCAGGAACAGCATCCACAAAACGAGAGGATGGTCAAAATTTACATCGAGGTCAGAAAACAGGAGGAATCAGGAAAATACTACAAGCAAGGATAGGAGGACAAGTCAGGTAGCAAAACTAATTGACTGGCAATGGAAGTCAGAGACTCAGGGGTTTAAATAGCAGGCAGCCAGCCAGCCTATGGCTCTCAGAAAGGAGCAATGAAAACCAGACAGGGAACCTCAAGTCCTAGGAATAAAAGAAGACTGATGTGGTCAAGCATCACCTGCAACGAAGAGGCAGTGCAATCTAGCGGCTGAAGCAGACACCGGCACAGATGTTACAAACAGCTGCACTTCACTAGACTGTCTGAGCGGTCATTTGTTTTCAATGGGCACAAGTCAAAAATCCGCTATCAGATACCTTAAGATTTGGGCGATTTAATATCATACACATTAGATGGTCGGCCAGTCACTAGGATTCATAAAACTTTAGTCTAATGCGTACGAGTGGAAGGGGTGGACGAGATAAAATACAGCCCTATCTCAGCTGGCTTCTTTTACATTTACCATGGTTTTGCATCCCATTTTTGAGGCCCCAATAGATTTCTATGGGGCCGCAAAAAAGGGCCGCAATAATTCCATGGAGTGCCGTGTGCCGCATGGCCGTGAAAAAAGATTGAGCCTGCTTGATCCTTTTCACAGCTTACGGCCACGGCCCCCATTGAAAATCAATGGGGCCGCGAAAATAATGGGAGGAATAGGGCTAAGCAACAGCACATGTGAAAAAGACTTGGGTATACTAATAGATCACAGACTGAATATGAGTCAACAGTGTGATGCAGCAGCAAAAAGGCAAATGCAATTCTAGGATGTATTAACAGAAGCATACAGTCTAGATCACGTGAAGTCTTTATCCCCCTCTACTCCTCTTCTTTGGTCAGACCTCATCTGGAATACTGTGTCCAGTTTTGGGCGCCACATTTTAAAAAAGACATCGACAAACTGGAGCAAGTTCAGAAAAGAGCGACCAGAATGGTGACCGGTCTGCAAACCCAGTCTTATGAGGAAAGGTTGCAGAATTTGGGAATGTTTAGTTTGCAAAAGAGAAGACTGAGAGGAGACTTAATAGCTGTCTACAAATATCTCAAGGGCTGTCACATTGTAGAAGGATCAACTTTATTCTCATTTGCACAAGGAAAGACTAGAAGCAATGGGATGAAACTGAATGGGAGGAGACACAGATTAGGTATTATAAAAAACTTTTTGACAGTTAGAGTGATCAATGAGTGGAACAGGCTGCCACGAGAAGTGGTGAGTTCTCCTTCAATGGAAGTCTTCAAACAGAGGCTGGACAGACATCTGACTGGGATGATTTAGCGAATCCTGCTTTGAGCAGGGGGTTGGACCAGATGGCCCAGGAGGTCCCTTCCAACTCTACGATTCTAAGTTTGTTTTGCGGTGCACCGTGACTTCCAGTTTTGCGGAACGCCATTTTTTTCCAATACTTTTTCCATAGTATTGAAAACCCAAAAAACGGAGATCCGCAAGTTTTTTGCGGTCTGTTATTGCGGTAGACCGTGAAAATTGCGGCGGTACGCAATAACGGTACGTCAAAAAAACAGTAAATGTAAAAGAAACCTAAAAAAAATAAATAAAAAGATATGTTCTGTTTAATATTGGACTTGGAAGTAAAAACAAAAGAGCAGTAATATATCACGTGAAGCATGCAAGTAAGCTAAGAAATGGAAATATGAATCAATAGGGTATGCTCACATGTGTGGCATTTGTAGATTACCAATCGGTCATGTAACTACTACAAGATGTAAGACAGAAATTCTACGGATGTGCAGTCTGGAGTGTAACGGATCTGCATAAAGATCAACTTCACGCAACATGCGACTAATCTGCGTCCATATTAACAAGCAGGAAATTATTCAATCGTGCCACAAAAAGCGGGGTCCTATGGCTACTCCAATTACTTTTTGGGGCAATGGAAAAGCCTTTACCTAGAAGTTTCTACTTTTTGAAACTGTGGAAAAACCACCATCACTATTCTGCTTTCAATCCTGGCACTGTCTCAGTTTGGTTGTTTTTGTGCATTCAGTCAAGATCAGACTTTTAGCTATGCTACATTATATACATTATATAATTTCTTTCAAAATCTAAATTTAAAATTTCCTCAAAGTGCATATCTGAAAATAAAATGAGATGAAATGAATTAATTGGCGACTTAAATCCTGAACACATCACTATTGTTCAACGCACGTGTTTTCAAAATGCCGACATACACAAGACTTATGAAACAAATAACTCACAACATTAATGTAATTACTCTCAGCAGAGGATACTTCTTGCTCTTAAAGTGATGGAATGACAGGAAAAAAAAAAAACTGACCTCACTCATCATAAATTTCCGTAACATTTTATGACTAATAGCATGCACAGGACAATACTGTGTTGTGTTTTTTTTTTTTCTTATAACGCATCCTATATTTATTGTGAAATTAAATTAGATCAGCGAGAGGACGATATTTATGGAACTGCAAAGGTGAATCATCGACTCTGCGCTTCACTACAATATTGGAAGAAAACGGCATTTCCTTCTAAGACACTTTTATCTAGCCTGTGATGACTATTTGCACCATGGCAGTAAATCACAGTCACCGAAAGTGCAGACTATAGAACGTCGAGACTGTGCACCAGACCCCGGTGACTTAAAGCTTCCGAGCCCCATTGTGAAATCTGTAACAGCGCCCCCCCATCTACCATGTGTCATTTATAATACTGGTATTCTTATTTGGAAGAGAGGTTTTATGTTCTCCTCCGGCCTGGATGCCACCACTACTTCTCCACCCCGAGGAGCAAAAGTGAAGCTGAACTGTAAATATTCTGATTCACCCCCTCTACTATATCCACATGCCTTATTAGACAATATGAACAGGCGTCATTTTTTTATGAAACAACCCTTTAATGACAATCTGTCAGCAGGATTTCACCCCCAAACTATTTGCATGTCTTTGAAAGAGCTACATGCTCAACTCCATCAATACTTTTACATGGCCTATCTGTTCCTCCATTACTGAGAAATCAGCATTTAAATTAATATACAACTGAGGCTGAAGATCGGAAGCCTCCGTCACTTCAGCTCTATTCCCCACCCAGCACCGCCTCCTCCTACTTGATTGACAGCTCCTTTGCCTGAAGTCATATATTATATATTCTGCTAATTGATTAGCAGCCACATAGACCTGAGGTTAATAAAATGTTAAAAAGGAACCAGTCACTCAATTTATGCTGCCCAAAACACAGACACCATGAATCAGACTAGCTGGTTTGGTGTAAAAAGATACAGCAACTGGCATGGGTCAATAGAGAGAGACAAGACTATTTCGGCATTGCTCCATCTGGCTTACTCCAGCACCATTCCGGTTGACCGAGAGGTTTATCTTCATGTTTATACATAAGGGTAAGACCTGTCAATCATCTGGAGAAAGCATGGGAGAAGCCAGACTTGTCAAGTCTCTCTCTAAGGTTCCAAGACAGTTCTTTAAATTATGTTTTCTCTGAAACGCTGGAGCATTCTGGAGAAAAACATACCTGGGCTTGCCATAGGGTAGCCAGGCTCTAAAGGGAATTTACGGTAAGTGTAGGGCTGGGATCACACATGTGTTTCATGGTACGAGTTGCATGGAGTGGCCAAGGTTCTCCTGATTCAAGCTGGGTCCCACAAAAAGCATATAGGAGACTGTCAGACCATGCATCATGGTCCATTTTTTTTTTTTTCCTTCAGGCATTGAAAAGTTAATATTATCATTGCCTTATTTTGCATCCTTCCATTCCAGACACCATTATGCACAATTTTTTTTCACATGATCAGGACATGCTCCTTTAGAAGCTGCTTTCAACTGCCACTTAAAGAAACTGTTCTGTACGAGCATGTTACTATATAGCAGAGAGCCTCAGTCAGGGGGAGTTCACATACTCTTACTCTTTGTACATAGAGTATGGATCTTGGCTGAGCAGCTGCTGAAAACAGATTCTTACGGAGCATGAACTCCCGATACTGCAGCATGATGTTTGGGAGAGAAGAAAACAATATAAGCGAATGAAGTATATTGCAAAAATTCAATTACAAATTTATAAAGCCTGGAGGATAATTGAAAAAAGTTACTATTTAAATGTATTTCTTAAAAAAAAAAGTTACCATAATTATTTTGTTAAATAAAGATACGGTAAAAAATCAAACCTGTATTTTGCACACTGGCAACTAGGCCTAACTAGATAAAACTTTCAGTTCTGTACATATTGCTTTTCCGAAGCCACATAAAAACAGGCAGCAATAGACTCTGAATCACTGACTTGTATAAGAGAGTTTTCTAAGCAAACTGATAAGGACAAAGGATATTGTGAAGGAGAGGGGGAGTAGGTGAGCTGTGATATCAACTATTATTAATGGTACATCCTGTGTTATCAGCTTTACATAGAATTGCTATCAGTCGTTGTATAGAAGGAGGAGCTGAGCTGTGACATTTCTTGTGAATGGTGGATCCTGTGTTATCAGCTGTATATAGAGGTGTTATCAGCCATTCTCTAAAGGAGGAGGTGAGCTGTGACACCATCTATTGTGAATGTTGGATCCTGTGCTATCTACTGTATATAGTGGTGTTATCAGATTTTGTACAGGAGGGGAGTAGGTGAGCTGTGACATCACCTATTGTGAATAGTGACTCCTGTGTTATCTACTGTATATAAAGGTTTATCAGCCATTGTACAGGAGCAGGAGTTGAGCGATGACATCCTCTATTGTGAATGGTGGGTCCCGTGTTATCTATTGTATATAGAGGCATATCAGCCATTCTATAGGAACAGGAGGAGGTGAGCTGTAACATTTCCTTTAGTGGTTGGTGGATCCTGTGTTGTCCATTGTATTTAGATGTGTTAACTTTCAACACATTTTTGCATGTCATGAGACTGCTAAAAGGTTACTTGCTCAAAACATGAAGTATGATTCTAGCATTAAGCTTAACTGTCAGCGTGATTATTGCAACATTGCTTATTTTTCTTATACAGTATATGATACGGAAAATTGTGATTAATAAAAAAAAAAATACATTTAACATGAAAATCTGATTGAGGCTGTGTTCACACACAGCGTTTTTTTAGCGGTATTTTTAGCGGATTTTCCAATAAAACCGCTAAAAATAAGCTTCCCATTCATTTCTATGCATTTTGCACTTTTTGTGCATACTGATGCGTTTTTGACTGCGAAGAAACTGCTTTGTGGTAAAAAACGCATCATGCTCATTAATTTCGTGGATTTTTCCGCGTTTCTGGCTATTTCTATGCGTATTGAAAACGTGCGGGAAAAAAACGCATAAAAGCCGCGCATTTTCTGAGCAGAAAACGCGCAGAAAAAAACGTGCGGTTTCTGGGAAGGGAGTCAGGTTTTCCAGCAGAAATTTTCTGCTACGTGTGCACATAGCCTTAACAATAGGTCATTTTCTCATTACACATTCCCTGAAAAAAAGGAAAGCTGGAGAGATCTACCATAGGTCATACTACACTTGTACCTAAATCACATAGTATAGGATGTAAAACAGAGAACAGTATAGAAAATCATTAAAACATACATAGTATATAGCCAATAGACAATGCAGATGCTGTAATGTAAGGGTACAATCAAGCGTTAAGCTTCATCTTTCCCTTCCTCTTCCATAGTACCTGTACCAGCTGCATGGGGACTGATGTGATTGAACGATGCAGTAATACAGAAAACTGCAAATTCTAACATTTGGATAATTGGCTAAATCCAAACAGAGGAAGTAACAATACAATTGATTTTTTTTTCAGTTAGGTAATTCTAGCTTAATAGACTTTCTCGGAGGTTATAATCATATATATGTATGACTGAATTAAGTTTGCGTATTAGACAAACACAAACACTAGTAAATTTGGTGCTACCTACAAGCTACAGAACAATCGTGTTCATCTAAGGATTCTAGTTACTAAATACTAGAAGTAAACTCAGCGCGCACTCCTATTAAATGTACGCCACGGAGGTAGTGACGATACTTTTATATAAAATCTGTAATAAGAGAATTCAATACAGGAAGACCGAGGCGATCAACACCTTAGAAATAGTAAGTTTTGTGTCATTACGAGAAGTTGATCCACAGATACTCTTACCCGTTTAGAAGTCATGGCAGCCCAAGAGAAGAATGCAGTTCACAGTCAACAATATGTGGTTTTCTGCTGACAACATAACTCTGGGAAAAATAAATAAATAAGTAAATAAAGGATATATATTTTTACACATTTAAAAAAGGAAAAAAAAAAATAAAATACAATCATTATGCAGATTATTAGATACAGAATATATTTTTATGGATGTTTCAACTTGACTAATATTTTTCTCAAATAAATAATAATCGAGGCTTTGGATTTTTGCGGATTTGGCCTTTCCAATATATGGCAAACTGTCTCTAAGTTGCTTTCTATTTCTTGGTTCATTTGGAAGTAATTAGCAGCTGTAATAATTATATATTGAGATATTAACTCATCTACATTCTCTGCTGTTATGTTTTTAACAATTATAGAGGTTGACCACTACTTGCACAACCCCTTCTTAAACGAAACTACGCCTATGTACAATAAAGACAGTATATACGGTACTAGCTGAAAAGCCCGGCGTTGCCTGGGCATAGTAACCAAGTGTGGTTAGTTATAGCAAATTATAATGATTATACTGCACATAAAAACCGTGTATCTAATCCTCTCCCGTGTGATACTGACTGCTGAGCCGTGCATCTAATCCTATCCTGTGTGATACTGACTGCTGAGCCGTGTATCTAATCCTCTCCTGTGTGATACTGACTGCTGAGCCGTGTATCTAATCCTCTCCTGTGTGATACTGACTGCTGAGCCGTGTATCTAATCCTATCCTGTGTGATACTGACTGCTGAGCCGTGTATCTAATCCTATCCTGTGTGATACTGACTGCTGAGCCGTGTATCTAATCCTATCCAGTGTGATACTAACTGCTGAGCCGTGTATCTAATCCTCTCCTGTGTGATACCGTCTGCTGAGCCGTGTATCTAATCCTATTCTGTGTGATACTGACTGCTGAGCAGTGTATCTAATCCTATCCTGTGTGATACTGACTGCTGAGCTGTGTATCTAATCCTCTCCTATGTGATACTGACTGCTGAGCCGTGCATCTAATCCTATCCTTTGTGATACTGACTGCTGAGCAGTGTATCTAATCCTATCCTGTGTGATACTGACTGCTGAGCCGTGTATCTAATCCTATCCTGTGTGATACTGACTGCTGAGCCGTGTATCTAATCCTATCCAGTGTGATACTAACTGCTGAGCCGTGTATCTAATCCTCTCCTGTGTGATACCGTCTGCTGAGCCGTGTATCTAATCCTATTCTGTGTGATACTGACTGCTGAGCCGTGTATCTAATCCTATCCTGTGTGATACTGTCTGCTGCCCCGAGCGCAGCCGGCAGGGGGCGCAGTCGGGCCGCCTAATGCAGCGGTCCGCAGTGTCCTCCCTGGGGGCTACATTCTGCCGCCCCCCCGGCCTGAGAATCGGCGGTTCTCTGTGTCAGCTGTCAAGCTGACAGCTGGCGCAGAGAAGGTGCGCATGCCGGCTCCCAGGGAACAATTGTACTGGCGTCTATACAGACGCCAGTACAATTGAAGCTCTGACTGCCGGGCCAGAGCGATGTCAGCAGCGTGATCAGGTCATGTGATCACGCTGCTGACGTCACTCCCCAGCGCCCGGAGCGACCGCTGGTGGTAAGTGCTCCACTGTGGAGCTGAAGACACCGAAGATGGGGGGTGTTAATGTGGGGATGGGGGTTAATGAGTGGGGGGGTTAATGAGTGGGGATGGGGGTTAATGTGTGGGGGGGCTAATGAGTGAGAATGGGGGTTAATGTGTGGGGGGGTTAATGTGGGGGGGTTAATGTGGGGATGGGGTTAATTTGTGGGGAGGTTAATGTGTGTGAGGGGGTTAATGTGTGTGGGGGGTTAATGAGTGGGGATGGGGTTATGAGTGGAGATGGGGGTTAATGAGTGGGGATGGGTTTAATGAGTGGGGGGATTAATGAGTGGGGATGGGGGTTAGTGTGTGGGGGGTTAATGAGTGGGGATGGGGGTTAATGTGTGGGGGGTTAATGAGTGGGGATGGGGGTTGATGTGTGGGGGGTTAATGAGTGGGGATGGGGTTAATGTGTGGGGGGTTAATGAGTGGGGGTGGGGGTTAATGTGTGGGGGGTTAATGAGTAGGGATGGGGGTTAATTTGTGGGGGGGTTAATGAGTGGGGATGGGGGATACTTAATGTGTGTGGGGATGGGGTTAATGTGTGGGGGGATTTGGAGTGGGGGGTACATAATGTGTGGGGATTTGGGAGTAGGGATTGGGGGTTATTGAGTGGGGATGGGGGTTATTTAAAGTGTGGGGGATTTGGAGTGGGGTTGGGGGGTTATTTAATGTGTGGGGGGATTGAGTGGGGATGGGGGTTATTTTATGTGTGTGGGGGGATTTGGAGTGGGGATGAGGGTTATTTTATGTGTGTGGGGGGATTTGGAGTGGGGATGGGGTGTTATTTAATGTGTGGGGGGATTTGGAGTGGGGATGGGGGTTATTTAATGTGTGGGGGAATTTGGAGTGGGGTTGTGGGTTATTTAATGTGTGGGGGGATTTGGAGTGGGGATGGGGGTTATTTTATGTGTGTGAGGGATGTGGAGTGGGCATGGGGGGGTTATTTAATGTGTGGGGGGATTTGGAGTGGGGATGGGGGGTTATTTAATGTGTGTGAGGGATTTGGAGTGGGGATGGGGTTATTTAATGTGTGTGAGGGATTTGGAGTCGGGATGGGGGGTTATTTAATGTGTGTGAGGGATTTGGAGTGGGGATGGGGGATTTAATGTGTGTGGGGGGATTTGGAGTGGGGATGGGGGGATTTAATGTGTGTGGGGAGATTTGAGGACACAAAATGAAGAGTATGTATGAGGGCATGTATGAGGATACAGTATGGGGGATGGGTGCAGACAGTATAGCAAACGGGTTAATGTATGTGGACACAGTATGGGGAGTGAGGGTGATGGGATGTGTGCAGACACAGTATGGGGAGTCGAGGGTATGTGTGAGCAGACAGTATAGTGAGTGAGGGGGTAAATATATGAGGAGACAGTATAGTGAACAGAGGGGATGTTAGAGGAGACAGTATGAGGAGGGAGGGGAATAGTGTGAGGCGACAGTATATTGCAGACATTTTTATTTAGGAGCATTACAATGACACTTCTATCTTTAAGGGGATTGTGTGGAGATTTGCTGCAGAAGACCGGAGAAGATGAACGTCTACAGAGACGGCTGTGAATGAGAAAACTCATCATGGGGTCTGTACAAGAAGAAGAAAAGGTGACCGACTGCAGAGATGACGTAATCTATAAGGTACCTGGATGTAAATATTATTTGTGATACTGACTAATTCTCATGTTTTCATTTGTTAGGAACATTAAAGGGGTTGTCCAGGTCTGTGCTGAGTCTGCAGTCATTCTATGTGACTGCAGACTTCTGAATTCTCACAGTGCTCACTGAACGCTGTCAGGATTCTCTCGAGCCGGTAATTTACATACATGCGGTCACATGCTGACTAGACGTGTGTGGCCTCACTCAATGAAAATGAACAGAGCGAGGCCAGGCATGTCTAGTTGGAATGTGGCCAGAAGAATACAAATCACATACTTGTGCTGACATGACTGTATATCGGCAAGGAAGAATCCTAAAAGTGTGCAGTGCATTAGTTGTGAGAATTCAGAAGCCTGCAATGTCAGGATTCAGCTCTGCAGGTTCCAGTGCCATCACATAGACACTTCACTCATATGCGAATTTCATAGTTATGGTCCTGTGACAACGAGCTTCTCTTTGAACATTGAGAGGATTAGGGAGAGCAGCTGATGGGTACATGACTAACTGTGCGAGTCGCATATGTACTTGGGGGGGGGGGGCGCCGAACCAAATTCTTGCCCCGGGTGCCAGAAAGCCTAGATACGCCTCTGCTGCTGAGCCGTGTATCTAATCCTATCCTGTGTGATACTGACTGCTGAGCCGTGCATCTAATCCTATCCTGTGTGATACTGACTGCTGAGCCGTGTATCTAATCCTCTCCTGTGTGATACTGTCTGCTGAGCCGTATATATAATCCTCTCCAGTGTGATACTGACTGCTGAGCCGTGTATCTAATCCTATCCTGTGTGATACTGACTGCTGAGCAGTGTATCTAATCCTATCCTGTGTGATACTGACTGCTGAGCCGTGCATCTAATCCTATCCTGTGTGATACTGACTGCTGAGCCGTGTATCTAATCCTATCCTGTGTGATACTGACTGCTGAGCCGTGTATCTAATCCTATCCTGTGTGATACTGTCTGCTGAGCCGTGTATCTATTCCTATCCTGTGTGATACTGACTGCTGAGCCACGTATCTAATTCTCTGCTGTGTGATACTGTCTGCTGAGCCGTGTATCTATTCCTATCCTGTGTGATACTGACTGCTGAGCTGTGTATCTAATCCTATCCTGTGTGATACTGACTGCTGAGCTGTGTATCTAATCCTATCCTGTGTGATACTGACTGCTGAGCCGTGTATCTAATCCTATCCTGTGTGATACTGGGCTCCCCCTACAGTCTGTGTCAGAAGGTGGTCTGTGTTGGCACGGTAATAAATTGTGTTATTTCCAGCTTTACAGAAGGACGATAACACCATAGAAATGATAAGAATAATAGGCCTCCGTTACTACAACTGTCTACAAAGAAAACTGTTGCTGATAGCAACCAATCACAGCTCATTTTTCATCTTTTAAACAGCTCTGGGATAGCATGGCGAGTTTTGAGTGGCGAGTTTTGTGTTTCGACATTTATGTGGCGAGATTGGTGTATGTGTGGTGAAATGTGTGCTGAGGGTGGTATATGTGGTGAAACACGTGGTAGTGTGTGGCGCATTTTGTGTGTGGGTTCATATCCCCGTGTGTGGTGAGTATCCCATGTCAGGGCCCCACCTTAGCAACTGTACGGTATATACTGTTTGGCGCCATCGCTCTCATTCTTTAAGTCCCCCTTGTTCACATCTGGCAGCTGTCAATTCGCTCCAACACTTTTCCTTTCACTTTTTCCCCATTATGTAGATAGGGGCAAAATTGTTTGGTGAACTGGAATGCGCGGGGTTAAAATTTCGCCTCACAACATAGCCTATGACGCTCTTGGGGTCCAGACGTGTGACTGTGCAAAATATTGTGGCTGTAGCTGCGACGGTGCGGATGCCAATCCCAGACATACACACATACACACCCACATTGAGCTTTATATATTAGATTCACTTCCCAGACAGGCTGCCTCAGTATCCCGGATACCTGGAGCTTGAGATTACTGATGAGGGAGCGTGCTCGGACAAGGTGTTATCGGATCATTAGGGTTGATCTAATGGCTTCGAATAAGCGCTTATCCGAATAGCTATATCCCTTCCTGAACAGCTGGATCGGTAACCCGGATATCTGGAGCACTCCCGATAATCAGCTGTTCAGCGCCGCAGCTGAATGTGTCGCAGCTGTGTGACACTCACAACAAATAGGCTCTCCATGCATGTGTTATGACTGTCACACAGCCGCAACACATGCAGCTGCGGTAGCGCTCCTGGTATCCAGGTTACCCAGGCAGCTATTCGGGAAGCACTATAGCTATTTGGATAAGCACTTATCCGAAGCTATTCAATCAACCCTACTGAGCATGCTCGAGTGCTAACAGAGTTTCTTTGGCGTGCTCTAATACTTTGTTCGAGTTGCCCTACCTGCATATCTCGACGATATGTTCAACAGCTGCAACACATGCATGGATTGCCAGTTTGTTAGCTGTAGATGTTAGACAATCCCTGCATGTGTTGCGGCTGTCAAACAGTTGTGATACATTCGGCCGTGGTGACTCGAACACATTATTAGAGCATGCTGAAGATACTCTAATAGCACACGAGCATGCTCAGATAACACCTTACCCAATCCAAGCAAGTTCGCTCATCACTACTTGCGACTAATTGTTGTGTGGCTATTACGACTGTTGCTGAATGTCCTGGGAGAAGGGGCTCCTTCCCTGTCCCTAACGGCCCCGATAAAATAATAAAGCCTATACTCACCTCCCATGCCGGAGCCGTTACAGCAATGTCGGAACTCATAGTCCTGGGGCTGTGGTGCGATGGAATAACGCGTGGTGCCCTGCGCCCAATTAGCGCTGGCGTCACTGTCTCTGCCTTCAGACAAACTGAACATGAAGAGAAAGTCCGGGATGAGTTGATTCCTGGCTTCCTCTTCATGTTCACTTTGTCCTAAGGTGGAGACAGTGACGCCAGCGCTGATTGGGTGCTGGCATCACGTGTCACAACACCGCATCACAGCCCCGGGAAGAGCGAGTAAAATCCATTGACATTGTTACATATTGCACATTTAGTGTCTACCCTGGACTACTGCCCTATTCCTAATTAATGACTAGACAACAGAGCTGTATTAGGGCACTTTTACATTGAGTTTTGGCACCCGTTCATTGGTCCCGTTGGGTTTACGTCTGAACCGCCAGCAAAACGGTATTTTGGCATATGCACCGACGGGGCCATGTACTTTAATGGTGCAAATAGAGGGAACATGTATGCCTACTGGAGGCGAACACCCAGATGTAGTAGACTGACAGTATCTTCATGTCCGTCTCCAGATGGTGTACATGCCCAAAAATTACGCACAACAGAGCGCACGTTGATACCCATCAGAACCATTATAGTCTATGGCCCTGTCTGCACATACAAACCCAAATCTCGTTTTGTGAGGGGGTTCAGACGTAAACCCCAACGGGACCAACAATCGGGTGCCAAAACAAAGTGTGAAAGCACCCTTAAAATCACAAGCACATACTTGTCCCCCAACCATCAATTTTAAGTGATAATCATGCAATAATTTAAAAAAAATAGTCATTTTCTGAAAAACCTGGTGAATGGCTGGTCTGCTGGAATAAGGCTAAGTGCACACTACATCTGTGCACTCATTCTAACGTATACCATACATAGAATATTATACTGTAAGATTACCACAGGCCCATTTCAACAGATAGAGGCCAAAAGTGTGTTCTTTCGAACTCCATTTAGAAAGTTTTTGTCGGCATGCCGTTTACTTAACTATATAGGAAAGTACAGCAGACGACACCTTCCTATGGATAGAGACTCTGAAAAGTGAAACGTCTACCACATAGCGTTTCTTTGCAATCGATCCCGATAGTGGACAGATGCCTAGTCATCCAACCTCTATCCTGACTGTGGCCATTGTTTTGTGCATATTAGTAATGACTCTGTGCGAGCGCACTTGGATAAGGTGCTATCTGAGCGTGCTCGGATGCTAACAGAGTGTCTTTGTTGTGCTTGAAAAATATGTTCGAGTCCCCGAGGCTGCATGTCTGGCGCCTGCTAGACAGCTGTAACACATGCAGACTGCCTAACAAACAGGCAATCTCTGCAGGCATTGCAGCTGCCGAACAGCCATGAGACATGCAGTCGCGAGGACTCAAACATATTTTTTGAACACAATGAAGACACTCGGTTATCACCCAACCATGCTGCTGCATGCATATCTCGGCGCCTGACAGTGGGTCCATACACAGGGTGTACCTAGCCTAAGAAGAACAGAGAAGGTTCCACTCCATTCATGGGGGCAGTCCAAGGTTTGTGCTGATATGTGCAAGCTGAGGTGTGATTTTTGCAGATTAAGTTTTCCGCTACTTTCAGGTATATACCTGGTGGAATCAATCCGCCAAGGTTCCTTATTGCAAAAACATTTGACTAGGTGAACAGATGCGGTGTGTACTCAATACCGACTCCCAAGCCGGAGGAAGACAGGTAAGGCTCTAGTGTGGGAATCATGACGCTGGCATGGACAAGAGATTGTTGAAGAATTTGGCAATAAGCTTTTTAGCCTATGTATCTTGAAAAAGCAGTGATGTGTAGATAGCAGCCAGATGGCCTAGGACTTTTCTATACTATGAGGTTGGTGCAAGTGTGAAAAAGAATCCTCTGCAAAGGAGCGAACCTCTTGGCGTCAGGAATCCATCTCACCCAGGAGGTGGCGATCGTGTACGCCTGTGATAGTCCATTTGCAGAGCCTGTAAAGACTGTGTCCATGAAGCAATTTCTGGTCATCACAAAGTTTCATTCCACGCCACACAAACTACACATAAAGTTTCCTTACGAAGTCTCAGGCTCTATAGCACTTTATATAAATTCCTCCAAACATCTCAATCTCCAATTCTGTCATGAAAATTATTAGCTTGCTTTCATAGACAGTTAATGCAATTCAAAAAGCATGTTTTGATATCCCTAATATATGGCGGCAATGAAGTCATTCACAAGGGTTTAAGGAGTTTCAAACATCATTCATAAAATCCAGAGAACAAAATAAAATTGAATACTATTCATCACGCAGGACTTTTTTTCTTTTTTAAAATAAAACATCTAAAATCTAGATGAATGAACAAATTACATTCTCTTCCCTTCTGTAATGGAATCTTCAAACATGTAACTCAAGTCACACGACAAACGTTGCGAGCGGCAGAGCTGGTTTCATTACTGTATATATTTTCCACGGAAACGTGGGACAGGAAATTAATGTTTAGATTTTGTGATCCAAGTACTTTTGTATTTTTACTTAATATACATCATATCTCATTTACATGTGATACAAGTAGAGTAAACTGGGCCTCATTATAATTTCAGGAACTGGATAAGATTCTCAAAACTGGGGGTTGGGAGTTTGATCAAATTTTTGGGATTCCCATGGAAATTGGGTTTTATTTTCCTGCATTACTGAAGATTTATTTAGTCATTGAAAAGTCAGAACTTACATCAATCTTTCTTCTCTTAGCTCTCCTTGTCAGTCAATCCCATCAAGTCACCATTGAGCTTTGGGTCCACAACCCAGTACACCAATGTTTTATGCAGTTTTTATATATATATACAGTGGGGCAAAAAAGTATTTAGTCAGTCAGCAATAGTGCAAGTTCCACCACTTAAAAAGATGAGAGGCGTCTGTAATTTACATCATAGGTAGACCTCAACTATGGGAGACAAACTGAGAAAAAAAAATCCAGAAAATCACATTGTCTGGTTTTTTTTCATTTTATTTGCATATTATGGTGGAAAATAAGTATTTGGTCAGAAACAAGCAATCAAGATTTCTGGCTCTCACAGACCTGTAACTTCTTCTTTAAGAGTCTCCTCTTTCCTCCACTCATTACCTGTAGTAATGGCACCTGTTTAAACTTGTTATCAGTATAAAAAGACACCTGTGCACACCCTCAATCAGTCTGACTCCAAACTCCACTATGGTGAAGACCAAAGAGCTGTCAAAGGACACCAGAAACAAAATTGTAGCCCTGCACCAGGCTGGGAAGACTGAATCTGCAATAGCCAACCAGCTTGGAGTGAAGAAATCAACTGTGGGAGCAATAATTAGAAAATGGAAGACATACAAGACCACTGATAATCTCCCTCGATCTGGTGCTCCACGCAAAATCCCACCCCGTGGGGTCAGAATGATCACAAGAACGGTGAGCAAAAATCCCAGAACCACGCGGAGGGACCTAGTGAATGAACTGCAGAGAGCTGGGACCAATGTAACAAGGCCTACCATAAGTAACACAATACGTCACCATGGACTCAGATCCTGCAGTGCCAGACGTGTCCCACTGCTTAAGCCTGTACATGTCCGGGCCCGTCTGAAGTTTGCTAGAGAGCATTTGGATGATCCAGAGGAGTTTTGGGAGAATGTCCTATGGTCTGATGAAACCAAACTGGAACTGTTTGGTAGAAACATAACTTGTCGTGTATGGAGGAAAAAGAATACTGAGTTGCATCCATCAAACACCATACCTACTGTAAAGCATGGTGGTGGAAACATCATGCTTTGGGGCTGTTTCTCTGCAAAGGGGCCAGGACGACTGATCCGGGTACATGAAAGAATGAATGGGGCCATGTATCGTGAGATTTTGAGTGCAAACCTCCTTCCATCAGCAAGGGCATTGAATATGAAACGTGGCTGGGTCTTTCAACATGACAATGATCCAAAGCACACCGCCAGGGCAACGAAGGAGTGGCTTCGTAAGAAGCATTTCAAGGTCCTGGAGTGGCCTAGCCAGTCTCCAGATCTCAACCCTATAGAAAACCTTTGGAGGGAGTTGAAAGTCCGTGTTGCCAAGCAAAAAGCCAAAAACATCACTGCTCTAGAGGAGATCTGCATGGAGGAATGGGCCAACATACCAACAACAGTGTGTGGCAACCTTGTGAAGACTTAAAGAAAACGTTTGACCTCTGTCATTGCCAACAAAGGATATATCACAAAGTATTGAGATGAAATTTTGTTTCTGACCAAATACTTATTTTCCACCATAATATGCAAATAAAATGAAAAAAAAACAGACAATGTGATTTTCTGGATTTTTTTTTCTCAGTTTGTCTCCCATAGTTGAGGTCTACCTATGATGTAAATTACAGACGCCTATCATCTTTTTAAGTGGTGGAACTTGCACTATTGCTGACTGACTAAATACTTTTTTGCCCCACTGTATTTTGGCAATAACTTCAAGTTTTATAAAAGTTTATATTCCCATATAAGCAGACTGAAGGGAAAAAAGGACACAGTTTTACTAAAAAATGGTAAGTAAAATTGTGAAAATTCTACAAAAATGAGGATGAGCCGGATATTGCTGACTCTACATAGTAAGTAAAGAAAGTTTGCAGGAGTCCATGTTTTATGCATGCCTCTAACTTGTGATTAATGTGCATAACTATACACCTGAAAACGTCACATACATTAAATATATCTTCAGCATTTATTTTCTTTTTGTCCCCGATCTTGCACCAAGAACCAACACGGCTGTTTTTAATAGGCATTTCCATCAGCTCTATGGGCCAACCCAAGTCTAGTACTGTGCCCATAAGTAAAATGAAGAGTAATTGAGTCACTGCTCTCCGCTTCTGTCTCAACTCCGCAAAGTGCTGCGAGCAAACTACCAGGATACACCTTGTTATAAGCAGACAGGCAGCTATCTGGTGGCTTCTGCCTTACAGGTGGCCGGGCATACAATCAGTCATCATCAGACAATGCTGTTTATGTCCTATTTCTATCCGAATTTCTATTCTCAGCTCAGAATTGTGCATCACAAGTTGATATATATTTTTTTTTGCAAGTTTGCAATGTACACAGAAAGCATCTTTATGCAACACTGATTATCTATAACAGTTATTATAGCTAAGCATTTCTCTTAGGCACATTTGCAGTGTTATTATTAGTCTAAATATATATCACTAGCTGTTATAAGCATATATAGCAATACATCTATCTTTTGCACACACGGTGTTCAATAGTTAGACATTTTTGCCAATGCTGTGGAGCACAGACATCTGCAGAATATTAGGGGTTAATATGCTTTACAGTACTTTTATTTTACAATATTAAACAGAATAACCAACTATTAATTTGTAAAAATATATAAATATATTTAAAAAAAACAGAATTTTACTTTTAGCAATTTTTGACCTTGAATCCAAGACTTATTACATTTTTGGATAAAATGTTAAATATTTGTTTCAAGACTTAATAAATATATATATATAAATATATATATATATAATTGCACCTTATAACTGCATAACCAATTTGTGATGTATGAAAATAAAACAGAGGCATCACCTTTATATGAATTTATATTTTTCATGTGTTTTTTAAGGTGCAGCCGTAATAACGATAACATTCTAATACCTGTCTGTGTTGATAGATGGACAGACAGAGGAGATCTAGTAGATCGCTAGAGCTTGGTTGAGATTAGTTGACTGATTATATTTTATACTACTGGTAAATAACCACGTGCATAAACATCCCTGAAACAAACTACTGCCCCTTCATCTGCAGGGAATTGTTTGGGACTACTTGTCACATATCAGTCTCAGAATTGGCTGATAACAGGAAACAACAGATTCATTGCAATCTATGGATAGGCTCCATGTAGGTTTAGTGGTTTTTTTGCCCTCTTTTGGAGATTTATATTTGATTACCTGTTGTCACAGTTTTTACACTGTTTTTCTTGTGGCGTTCTAGGAAATGTTCGGTGCAATAATTAATGTTTTAATAATGTAACAGTGAACGCGACGCACATACAATGTACACAGCTACGGATCTATCTGCTCTCATTTAGATAAATAGCCATATTTCGCATTGATTTACTGTTATTTACTACACGCATGTAACACAAAGCCAATGTGGATGACTCACAACTGCTTCTATTATGCTGCAGCCGTTTTCTTAACATTGGCTTTACCCCCAAGCTTTACTCTCATTTCTCGACTGATAACAGAGAAAGGTAAGAAGGTAGATTTAACCATGTGTAAATTGCGTCTTCCCAAAGTTCATAAACGGGCGATATGGTTTGGGTTTGGCATTACTGCTTGACCAAATAAGCATCAATGGATTTGTCCTGCTGAGGACTATACTTATGCTTATATAATCTATGCAATTTATAGACTGGAATTTCAGATTGAGACGAATCGTGTTCTTTAATGTGGTGAGTGACAAGGGGGTTCACAAAACGTCCTGTCCAGTGATCACTACTTTATTCCCTAGAACAGCGTTCCCCAACTCCAGTCCTCAAGGCCCACCAACAGATCATGTTTTCAGGATTTCCTTTGTATTGTTCAGGTGATAATTGCTTCACCTGTGCAATACAAAGGAAATCCTGAAAACATGGCCTGTTGGTGGGCCTTGAGGACTGGAGTTGGGGAACACTGCCCTAGAACATCTTTACAATGCTCAATTGCGCCAGCCACTATTGTGAGTTGCCCACTTTAGGCCGAGTTTTCCTTTAAATTAGTAAGAAGTAAGGCAGGTGCAGACAAGAGAATCGGGACAACTATGCTGAACAGAGTTAGATCCGATTCTCTCGGATGAGGAGAAAAAGGAGAATAAAATGTCTCCATCTTCTCCATTGTATCGGTCCGTGGAAATCGATGACAAGTGAGTGCAGTCCAATCTTTTCATGGCCGAGTGTGATCCGAATATCCGATCAAACTTGGGCATTCAGTTATTTATTTTCTTGGATTGTCCAAGGAAGGAAAAAAAATTAAATCGGACATCTGCATGGCCCCATAGACTAACATTGGTCCGAGTGTGATCTGATGTTTTGGCGGACCAAAAATACTCTTGTCTGCACCTGACCTTACTTTGCTCTCTCAGTAATGACAGACGGTGAACATATTTGTGCATTGCCGCACGGCCACTTTCTTTCTAAAGCTTTCCAGATCAGGTGTGCGCACATGTACCGGAGAATACACCTTCTTAATTTAATCAAACACTCTATAAAACGGCAATCAAGGCGCTGTAAAACATCACAAATGTAAGAAAACAAAAAAGAAGAGCAGCATAGTCTTGCCACAGACAAAACGTAATTTGGAACATCTAACTGGATTTCCTTAAGTACCATAACAGCGAATTTGTGTTAATTATATATAGACGGAGTTTGTTTTTTTACGCTTTTTATTGTTGCTTTAAGAGCGGCTTATTGCACATCCAAATCTTCTCTATAAAAAGAGCTCTTTTCAATTGAAATCCATAATGCAATTGTTTTAGATTTTCACAGAACGTCACTAATCATATATTATTACCTCAGATAAAACCCAGGTCGGCAATATTGGCGTCATTTAGACAACGCAGAAATTTTTAGATTTTTTTTTCTTTTTTTTTTTTTTCATTCTTCCGGCATTATAAAAATAAATGCTTGCAATATTTACACAGTGAACTGTGTTTTAGGCTACTTTTAATAGCTAGAAGACTCCAGAATCCAGACGGCCTCTGGTAATGGTTTTAAAAAGTCATTCAAACTTATTAGTGCTGCAAAGGCCAGAATTTAAAGATCCTGTAATTTCCAAGCGTGATCATTTTAAAATAGATTTACGGCAGAAAAGAGTGAGATCCCTGGGCTAAAGCTGTATATTTTTTTTTTATTGTTGTAGCTAATAATTTAATATTAATTTTTAAGATATTTTTTTTTCTGCGGTCACAAATATAAATATATATATATAGGTAGTGTCTCCAAGTTCATCATGCAATTCTTTAATAAGAGCAATAAATATAGTTTACAATGTAGATAAATCTAAAAACAAAACATGACACAAATTGTTAATCTTGTACATATCCCCATTAATTGCCAAAGCGCAGGCATATGCTTTATACACAAATATTTGCAAGGCA
The DNA here is from genome assembly GCF_039654945.1 of Dendrobates tinctorius. NCBI lineage: Eukaryota > Metazoa > Chordata > Amphibia > Anura > Dendrobatidae > Dendrobates > Dendrobates tinctorius. Next base: position 7,301,685 of record NW_027361881.1, on the reverse strand, counting down.
ATAAGCATAATAAATAGGTTTTAGCACACAGATTAATCTTAATAGTTACAAGCTGTTAATCCTATACATCAGATAATAATTTGCAATAAATAATTGTTTACAATCTTGATATTTGCATGTCTTGGGTTTTAGCAATATGCAATAAAGAAATGTAATTTTAAAATAATTTGATTGTGAGACTGCCGGGAAAATATTGTAAGTCGTGATTAACTGAAGGGAGATTTTGGTGTGAGGATGCGGCTTTAATATGAGCAGCCCTTCATTATTGCTGCAATAAATATTTTAAAAGTTAAGTTTAGTCTCCAGCAATAATAAGGGATATTTAGAAGGCAAATATAAATGTAATTAGTGATATATTTCATTTTCTTTGTTCGAGGGGGCGATAAGATAGACGTAGACTCACGGATTAAAAACAGGCAGTGTACAAACAATGCTCGCACCAGACCTGAAGCAAAGGAGGAATGAACTAGAAAATAACAAAAATAATAAAAATAATAATTATTATTATTCCGCAGCTACTGACACCTGGGATTAAATAAGAATATTTTAAGTATTCTTAGCAGATTTTACAGAATTGATCCAGTTTTATCCTCCAAAATAAACCCGTGCTATGATCGTTTTTATGCAAAAAGGAACAACATACCATTAATATTTTATAAAGTGCTAAAGAACGTACTGATTTTATGAATCTTCAGGTGGATTGTACATAGTATCCAGCTGCTTTTTAAGAGTTTTTTTTAGCCCTTTCCTAAAATTATATATATTTTTCCCCTCCGGAATAAAATTAAATTTGCTCCCCCTTTTCTCATTATGTCTCAGGAAGAGATAGTATGAGTTTTCAGAGCATTTTTATAGCTTACCTGCAATTCCTATTCTGTGTTGTATCAGTACACAGCAGCTGAAATGTAAAGACAGGGAAGTTTCCCCAGCAAGGCCGGGTTAAACGGTTGCTCCTAAGGATCCCATATTGTGACTAACTTATGACATCTGTGTTTTATGAAACTAAACTTTAGTGCAATGAGCAGCGACATTTTTAAACTTTATTACCGGGAGTTTTGTTACATCTAGGAGGAAATCAGGAATATTATACAGACTACCTCTTCTATAAAAATATATATATATGTATTGAAGCACTGTAGAAGGTACTTCTCTGGAAATGAAAAAAAAAAAAGACTTCCTTATAGCCTACAGATGTAAAATGCAATATCAGTCCCTAAGTGGCACAGCAACAACAGAGGAGATCACAAACCAGATGAAGCATATAAATTTCCTATATGAACAATTGTTTTCATTTTCCTCCCATGCCACTAGATATTATAAGTAGAAAGTAAAACAGAAGTAAATATGTTCATTCCACTCTTGTGATCAGTGATAAATGAAGGGCTATTGAGCTCAGCAAAGGTCAGGCAGAGCTACACTGCACGCTCCGCGTCCCCACACCCTGTGGGTGTACCTATACTCCCACCAACAGGCCATCAGCGGGACTGCACCACTCTCCTCTGCAACTAGAAACTTGTTTGCTTCAATACTAGAAAAAGTGATCATCAGATTTTGGGACCAATTAACCCTTTTCATTTGTAGATGATGATTTATTTGGACTCTTCTGACCATGCTAATAGTCTCTTAGATTATCTCCTGTTATTGTCTCCATCGGTCCTCTAATTTATTCTTACATATTTTCCATATACTTCGTTCTTCTTAAATTATGTCTAAAATTTTTAAGGAGTAAGGTTTGACTTGATCAAGGATTCTTATCTTTTATTTCCACTTTAATCTCAAAAGTCTTCATCAATATCATCGTTCGTATGAGTTGCGGCTTGTACCATCCGGGTTCTTAGGGCTCATGCATATGACTGTAAAAATCGGACGAGTGCTATCCTTCATTTTGACAGAAGGCAGTCACCCCTTAGGTTATTCTATGGGGCCGTGCACATGTCTGATTTTTTCCTTGGACTGGGTCACTTAGAAGAAAAAATAAATAAAAATCAGAGCGTACTCAAGTTGCATTCGATTATCGGATCACACTTGACCATTCATATGGAAAAAAACAAAAAATCGGACTGCGCTCGGATGACATATGAGTGTGGTTCAATTTTCACGAAATGACAGTGTAGAAATAATATTTTCCATCTCCAAGAAAATCAGATCACAGATCAAACTCTGGTCAGAGTGTGATTAGTATAATCAACCAGATGAGAGAAAATCGGTTGTGTGACCCCGGCCTAAAAGTCAGTGCACTTTAAACAATTATTTATTGAGTAAGACCGCATTCACTCCTATTTTGTATCACATTGAAAGTGACCAAAGAATAGGACCACACTATATAATTGCAAGGAACATTGCATGGAAATATTCTGGGGACAAATGACACAAGACCCATTAAAGGGAACTTGCAGTTTCATTTTAAAGGGGGGTTTCCAGAAAACCCTTGTAACAATGTGACTCACTTGGGCGCGATATGAGGTATCACAGGAACAGTTTTTATTTTAAACTCCATCTGGATTATTGCAGTCCTCATAAACCACATCACAGGGAATTCAAATACAACCCTTGTCTGGCTCAAAGTACAACATAAAGCAATAAGTCTGCACAATTGTGCTGGTTAGCCCGCCTGGCTTAGAGTCCCGGCTTCTTAATTCTTTAGAAGATGCACTCAATCAAGGAGACCTGCACACCTCCATACACACAGGTATGTATGAGACAAACCGCTCTCAATTTACACAGTGAACCACACCCACGGGTGGAGATATGGTGAGCAGCCGTCTCTCCCAACTCCTCAGCTGCTCACAATCAACTTGTCATGGCTGATAAACCTAGTCCTATATGTACTAAAACAGCCACCTTATACCCGTCTCCCTTTGCTGCAGTTTGTTTAAAAAACAAAAACAAAATAGAGTTTGCCTTACTCACCTTCCTCAGGTTCAGAACTGAGTCTCCGCTGATGCTCCTGGTGTTTGTCACGGTCGAGAGCGCTGTAGCTGATAACTAAGTTCAGCAACTTTGCCCAAGTTGATGGCACAAGCCTCTCACAACTGCTACAGACAATAAAAGATACAAGGAGCAGCGGCAGAAACTCAGTACTGGACCTGTGAAGGGTGAGTAAAGAATTTTTTGGGTGGTTTGCTTTTAAGGAAGAAGGCTTTTCTGAAACTGGAAAGCTTCTTTATGCAGAGATCAGAGAGATTCTGATCATACTGGCCATGTAGGCTGAAGATTGGATGTGGATATGGGGTGATCTCCAGCACCTTCCTGCTAATTCAGAGCCAACCTGAAACAAACAGCAAATAAACTGGTCAAAATTCTTAAAAGTATGAAGGAGGAGATACTATCCCAAATTGGTTAGCCTACCAATCATGAATTGCAACCAGCGGCGTCTCTCGACTTTTCAGCTGGTATGTAGTAAGCACATTGGGTCAGAGTACACTGAGTAGCGGGGGATAACCCGGCCTCGTAGTGTAGCTCAGGCAATTAGTAGTTCAGAGTTGCCATAATTTGTAATGTTCCAGACAGGAGCCAAACAACGATATGCTTCCTTTCTAACGTATTATTGTCTTAGCCGCCACAGCAATGCTGGTGAATTCTGTTAGTTCCTGAAAAAAAAAAAAAAAATATCCAGGCTACCGTGTCAGAATTCACATTCTCAGGGGAAGTTTCATTGATTTTAAAAACCATGGAATTTGAACAGAGTTGAACCCACATTGATGTTTCTCGAGTCGTCACGGACAAAAGGGAGAGCAAATTATTTGTTTCTTTACACAGGCTTTGAAAGGTTTCCTCTATGAGGAACGCAAATCTTAGAAATCCGCTGTGATGAATGTATTAAAATGGGCAAAAGTGCAAAAGGATGGTAAAAACAAGCACCTTCCGCAATTTACCTTTCATTAAAAGTTTTCTCTGCTCTTAAAAAAACGTAGGAATTTTTAATTTTATAGTTTACTGCTCGTTTACTAATTTACTGGCCACCTCTGGAGCCTATCAGCGGTGGCCTGTGTTGAAAGCAAGGAACGCACACTTGCATGCTCTGGAAACGCATCTCTGAAGCTGGTGGGATCACTAGAGCTGGCTAGCTTCAGTCCTCCTGCGCTCCTCCAGTGCTGCAGAGGTGAAGCTACGTGAGAGAAGCGTAATTCGGACAAACAGCTCAATTATACTAGCGGCCTGAATTGCCAATGTTCAGGTACACACCACCACCGGTAAACAGGAAGCCAGGAGGCAGAGGAGCAGTGCGCTCAAGGATGTACATCCATGCCGCTACAGTAAGCAGTCATTGGACCTGGCGTACTCAGTGAGACCACCAATAGCAGTAATTGGCTGTTTAAGAAAAGTAAACAAAGACCGTCGTGGACCACCAATGCTGGAGCTGTCGGGGGTTTTCATAGGTGAATTAAGATATATATTTTTAATTTTAGCAATTTTTCTGCTCTTCTAATAATGTTTTCAATAGTCATGGTACCTACTTTAAGCATATACTCTAGAGTTGCAGTATGGTGCTGCCCTTCTCCCATCACCATGGGTGCAGCTTGGGTGTCTTGCGTTAATTAAATCATCTCAATAATTGACTCTTTAAAGGAATATTTCTTTGACATTTAGTTCAACATGTTCTGCACTGGAAAGTGGCGTAGACCAAGAATTGGTAGTTAGGCCTGAAACGGAGATGGGAAATGATGTTGGGGTAAGCATTGGACAAGACCTTTAAAGGGAACCCGACAGGTAAAAAAAACCCTATTAACCTGCAGAAATGGGGTTAATCTGCAGGCTAATAGCGTTCTGAAGCTGCTTGGTGACTGCACTGAGAACCCCGCTGCCAGGAGGAAATAAAACTTTATTCCTCCTGGCAGCCTCAGGCTTTCAGTCAACGCTCAGTACATAGTGCTGGAGGTGCAGTATATCTGCCGCTCACTAAGGGACAGCCGGCTCAGCATTATCAGCGTTTGTCTGTCAGTGCAGCCGCTCACTATGCATTGAGCAGTGACCGAAGCCGCGCCAGTCCACTCCTATAACTGAAAGCCCTAAGTTGTGAGAGGAATAAAGTTAATTTCTTACCTACAGTGAAGACGCTGGGCAGCTTCAGAACGCTAATAACTTGCAGATTAACCCCAGATCTGAAGGTTAATAATGTTTTTTAACATGACATGTTCCCCTTTAACGCAGATATCTAAATAACCAGTATGAACACGTGCAAGATCCTCCTCTTCACATCATTACCAAGCAACAGAGGAAGGCACTAAATAGTTGATGATTTACATTGTAGCTCGATGTATATATTTCTCAGGTTCACACACAACATTTTCACAGTTTAGTGCTTGTTACAGTGTCTTTACCTGTCTGAACCCTTCCTAAATGTTCTAGAAATGGAGAAATTACAGCTTTGCAGGCACGAGTATATATTCAGAATACTGTAAGCACGTTATACTCTTAAATGAAAAAAGCAAAACAAAAAGGTATGAACTGGGATATAAACTGGTGTGCATGCAGCATGTAAGCGCATGTTCACACTGACCACTAATCAGAAAAAAAGACAGAGACATGATGATTAAAAGCCCTGCAGTAAATAAACAGCATAGTGCATGAAAATAGTATATAGTACTTAGTTAACATGTTTTTTGATCAATAAAATGCGAAAGCCATCCTGCCTCATCACGGTGACCATAATTGGGACAGTCCTAACTCTAATAATAAAAACCTTACTGTTTGTCAAGTGACATGCATGTGGATAAGGGCTGAGAAGGATTGGGCCCAACTAGTGGACACACAACAAACGGTAAGGTTTTTAATATTAGAGTTGGGACTGTCACAGTTACGGTCACCGTGGAGTGGTGGGATGGCTTTCACATTTTTTTGATCACAAACATGTTAAATAAGTACCATATATTATTTTCATGCACTATGCTGTTTATTTATTTACTGCAGGGTATGTAATCATTATGTTTCCGTTTTTGTTTTTTTCTGTTCAGTGGCTAGTGTGAGCATGCGCTTACAAAATGCATGCACACCAGTTTATATCCCAGTTCATACCTTTGAGGTTTTTTTCAGTCTGTTTGCATCATGTGCATATAATGATGGGCATTATAATGATGTGGTCTCCCATGGCTTTTTGTGTCCACTATCTGGGCCCAGTCCTTCTCAGTCCTTATCCACATGCATGTCACTTGACAAATGGTAAGGTTTTTAATATTAGAGTTAGGACTGTCCCAATAAGGTCACCGTGGAGTGGTGGAATGGCTTTCGCATTTTTTTTTTAATCAAAAAACATGTTAAATGCCGTAAGTACCGTAAATTATTTTCCTGCACTATGCTGTTTATTTACTGCAGGGTATTTAATCATTATGTTTCTGTCTTTGTTTTTTTTTCTAATATGTGAATGACACTGGATATAGCATAAGATAAGACTGCTGGATACGATTACACATAGATCTAATACACACATACATAATGCAGGCACAGAGGAAAGGAAAAAGTTATGCCTGGTTTTGGGACTACCCAAAAGGTATATATAGACTCACAGGAGTCTCTATTTTGAAGTTACAATGTCATAGATCATTCTAGCCGAAATCCGAAGACTTCTTGTCAATATATTTGGGTACAAATGTCCCTTTCAGATTTAAAAACCTCAAGTGAATATTAAAAAAAGCATGAAAGAAAAACTGAACAAATCTAAGGCCTCAAATAGAAGTAAATAACAGAAATTAATTAAAACATGAAAACTGACTGCGATACGTTGCGTTGGGTCATAAATTAGAGTAATGGATCCCCGTAACTCCCAAATGTCATAATGCTGTATACTTTCTATTAAATACATTCAGTATTAGCAACTGGGAAGGAAATATGAAACATTTTACAGAAAATAAAACTATTAATATATTATCGACTTTGTGGATAAACTGATACATTTATGGCTTCTCTATGCCAAAGTGACTAGGGAATGAGCTCCCCTCTGTGCAGATGAAACCCACAGAGGCAGTATATCACTTTATATTTTGCTGGCCTGCCTGGTGTTTTACTTGTCTGAGTAGGATTACAGGCAATGGTGAGCTAGGAATTACAATGGACTGGGTCTGCTTTACTGAAATGCTACATTATCTGGAGGGCAAAAAGGAAGAGAGCCAGGGGGCTTCATCAGCCACTTACAGCATCGGTATGTGCAGCCCTATCTATATGTACTATTAATAGGACAAATCCAGTGGTAGCTACAGAGGGTATGGAAAGTATTCAGACCCCTTTAAATGTTTCACTCTTTTTTTTTCATTGCAGCCATTTGGTAAATTCAAAAAAGTTTATTTTTTTTCTCATTACTGTACACTCTGCACCCCATCTTGACTGGAAAAAACAAACAGATATGTAGACATTTTGGCAAATTTATTAAAAAAGAAAAACTGAAATATCACATGGTCATAAGTATTCATCCCCTTTGCTCAGTATTGAGTAGAAGCACCTTTTGAGCTAGTACAGCCATGAGTCTTCTTGGGAATGATGCCACAAGTTTTTCACACCTGGATTTAGTGATCCTCTGCCAAAGTTTTTTTTTGCATTTCTAAGCTTCCTCTTAATCAGTTAAAAAATGTACAATGCTAAGATGTAAATAGGGTGCATCAGTGCACTGTCAAAGTTTTCCACCGCCCCATAGCCTTACACTGGTGATTTTCATCTGTAACTAGGATGTTTCTGCCTTTTTCTTTTTGCAGACACTCAGTAAGCAAGAAAAAAAAACAGAGAAGAAAACGGCCCCATGAAAAATAATGCATTTTATCAATGTAAAACTCAGACAGAACATATATGAGAATATCGGGTGTGAAACTGGCCTGATGAGTGATAAAGTTCTGCTGCGATAGGTGTCCGATTTTGAGACCTCCCACATTAATGTCATAAAGTTGAAGTCCACTGCAGTTGCTCGGACTTCTTTTTCTTTATGTCAAGTAGGAAAATCCTTATTTTCAGGTCTAGTTGAAGCATACCATGCTTGTCAACTAGGAGAAAAGAGAAAAATATTTCTTTAATTATTAATCCGGCGTTAAAAATGTCACAGCGAGTATTACATGGATAAGTCTCCAATATACACAAACGGGGCCATCAACCATAACTGATTTCCTTTGGGTGTCACAGATTTGAGACAGACTTATGAATTTTTAACATCACAGTCGGATAGATTTTATTGCAGTCTCTCAGATAAAAGTCAACATTCTTCTACAAACTGTAGCCTGTGGGCTACTGAGTCCTGTGGAAGATTACGAAACTTGTTCATCGGGATTTGTGTGGAAGGGGAGTCATCCCGGCTCGCATTTAATACCTTGTAATTGTGACGGAGGACTTAACCATTACTTGTCAATGCATCCAATAAGAGTGCAGGTGTGACAAACCAGGCAATGCCTAAATGACAGGTGTGCTATAGGAGGAGATCACTTAAATAAAAGCGAGCACCAAAAGTCTCCCAGCCATCGGTGGTGTAATGACATCACGGCGGGGGACTTGCCTTGTAATATCAGTAGGATGGATCTGCTGTAACAAATAATGACAGGACTGAGTCATGTAAAGATGGAAGTGCAGCTGCACGGCAGTATATAGAAAATGAATATCACAAAGTAATGGCCGACATTGGGGAATAGCCAATCAGGCATCTGAAAGACAAAATATACAACTGGAAGCTATGGATATGAGCAGCTCGCCTGCTGTAAAGATCTACCATGCGCTGACAGAATCATCAACAAAATTAGCGGCAAAACACTAAGGGACAGCACAGCTTTGTATATTGTGTAGTAAACGGGAGCTGCGGTGTCGGCCTCTGTACGCACTATTGGACTAGCAAACAGCTGCTGCGGAGGGGAGTGTTGGACCCCCACTGATCTGACTCATGGTTTATCGTAAGCATAGGCTATCGAGTTTTGGACTACCGCTCTGATAAAGGGTTTCCTGTCTCATACATGGGTGAAATCTCAGAATAGAATACACTAACAAATGTGTCAAATCCGAGCTACATTTAATAAGAATTCCCTCCACCCAAGGCACCCAAGATAGGAGTAAGTCTAGGCATAAGGGTCCGGTCACATAAAGAGGCGTCATGTTCATATATGACAGCATATCTATCCGTATTATGGATCTGAAGACGTTTTTTGTGGCCACAATAATGCTGCAGAGAGAATACCCTATATTGAAGCAAGACACCATTTTTACAGAGTATTTCATTAGCAGGTTATGGGCACAATATCATACATTTCTTAGGCTAGGGTAAGAAAATTGCAGCCACTCGGAACTTTCTAGCAACTTGTTTGCATTCTGGATGTATTTTTTTCCTTTTACAGCCAAAAGGCAGGTAAAAACATTTGCATAACTGTGGCCCAAAATGCCCAATATGCCGTCAGCCCTTACACAGGTTCAATTATTTGTGCCTTTTTCCCTTTAAGGGCCGGTGCAGATGACCGTATATTCTCCATCCAAGAAAAACGGTCCGATTATGCTGATCAGGGTGCGATCCGTTTTTCACAGATGTGAAGAATTAAATAAAAAAAGTTTCTCCATCTTCTCCAGTCAGTCTGTGAAAAGCAGACTGCCCTCACTTGTCATCTGAATGTGGTCAGATGCTTTCTACTGACCCATGGGCATGATTGAGCAAGTGCCATCCAATTATTCCAGGCAAATCGAGCACGTTGCAAAAACGAAGTGGTCCAAAGAAAAAAAAAAAATCGGACATGTGCACTGCCTCATTGAATATCATTGGTCTGAGTGCTTTCCGATGTTTTGATGTATCGCACTCGGACCAAAACTACGGTTGTCTGCTCGAGCCCCAATATCTATACCAATAGTTCAACACTTAATTCTGTTTCTTATATTGGGCTTTTAAAATTTTTCCTGCATCTCCACCCCCCAACCCTCCAGTCATTTTATATATATTATTTATCTCCCGTGTACAAAGGTTTCGGCATTTATTAATGTTAAATAGTTGCTTTGCTGCCCCCTAACTTCAGGGGACTGACAGAATTGATGCCACTCATCCTCAGCCTGGTGACAGCTCGCTGTTAGAGGACAGCTTGACTTTCTAATGCTTTTAATAAACCAACAGTAAACAGTCAAGTCTGAGAAGTACATTAATTTTTAAACTGCTGCCGAGATGGTCACTAGTAACAGAGCAAAGTTTATCACGTCATTTCGGAAGCATCATTCCTTTGTATTCATTTTTTACCCGTCAGATAATAATGACCTTGTCTGGAGAAGGAAATCAGTTTATTGTCTGTTAGATATTTTCTTGTCTTGTTTATATATCCACATCATTAACATGAGGGATGATTTGGGACTGTGGGTTAATTAAGATTTTATTTAATGTTGTGCTCAAATAGAAAAAAGGTAAAAATAAATGACTGTAGCAAAATGAGTGTAGCCCGATGACAAATACACCAAAAGAAGAACAAAGAAAAGTCGGATAACTGATAAAATGAAGAAAGACTTCATAAGAGTCACATGTAAGGATTCTGCGGTGTGTGTCTGAAGTTTTCAATGTGAGGATTGACTGATGGAAACCTCGGAAATACTTGGGCCTTGTTCGTTTTGTTTTTTTGGTTTTTTTGCATATGAGAATGATCATACTGTTTTTTTTATCATCAGTGTTCTGGATCCGATACTCATCCGTTTTTTTTCTATGTCCATTTTCTCCTTCATTCTCTCATATGAAAAATATTTTCCACACTTCTTCCAATCATTAAACAATAAAAAACTGACAGCGCTCAGACGACACAGATAGCAATCGGGTGCTGTCTTTTTTTTCACAGACTCATCTACATGTGAAAGCACCATAGACGATAATGGGTACATCTTCTATGGATGCAGCTTACTGGCATAGGTCACCAGTAGTATCACAAGCAAAAATAAAAAAGTGGAATAGTACAGTCTGCTGTAGTCTAGATTCACAATATCACCACGATATCTGGTGCACATTTTAGCACCTTTAGACACCCTAAGAACTGTGAGCGGGGAACATTTCAGGTACCTATCATTTCAGTACACATTTACTAATTGTGGGAGATGGGATTGTAGCACCAGCTCTCTGCTTCTATCTACACTGCTTCTCTGAAAGACATCGTCAGGTGATGGAGAAAGAAGGTGAGTGACACCAGTGCTGCCCCACAGTTTCTGGCGCCTCTCTCAAACAAATTGTCAGCATGGGGTGGTGATTGAAGCACTAAGTAACACCAGCACGGCCCCCTGTTGATGAGTGGTTTTAGAAGTTGTGGTGTGGCGCTGGTGTTACTTAATAATAATTTTTTATATAGCACTAACATATTCCGCAGTGCTTTACAGTTTGCACACATTATCATCGCTGTCCCCGATGGGGATCACAATCTTAGTTCCCTATCATTATGTCTTTGAAATGTGGGAGGAAACCGGAGTACCCGGCGGACACCCACGCAAACACGGGGAGAACATATAAACTCCTTGCAGATGTTGTCCTTGGTGAGATTTGAACCCAGGACTCCAGCGCTGCAGTGATAACCACTGAGCCACCATGCTGCAATTACTGCTTACATTTCAGCCCCTTGCTGACATCTTCCAGAGTTAGAATCTATTGCGGAGGCAGAGCTAGAAGTAGAGAGCCAGCACTGCACTTGTAACGCTTGCGCCTTGACTGGTTGGTGCGAGCATGGGGAGTGTGGCCCCCACTGGACCACAAACCAGACTACCATGGAAGGGGCGTAACTAAGCAGCTACCCTGGTGTTCACTGGAGCCTCTGATGGTGAGGCCAGGCTTGTGCGGCAGGTAGCTGCCAGGTGCCACTCCAGGGTGGTGTCTGGCTGTGAATGCTGATCCCACTGAGGGACTGGATACTGTGAGCAGGTGCAGGCTAGTACAAAATGACACGATGGGTACTCTAGCAGGTACGGCTTGAGACACTGGCAGAGAGGCGGACACAGCTGAGTCACTGGCAGGCAGGCAGGCATGGCTGAGGCACTGGCAGGAAGGCGGGCAAGGCTGAGGCATTGGCAGGCAGGCACGGCGGAGGCACTGGCAGGCAGAAACTGACTCGGTAGTGACAGGACAGAGACACGGACTGAAACGAGTAGGATATATGAACAGGTAGGGGCTGTTCACACTGGAGGTGCAGGAACTGGTTAAGGAAGGACGGAACATAGACAGATATGAATGGTGTGAAGGAACAGGTGGAGAACTGTTCACACAGAAGATGCAGGAACCAGTACAGACTGGTAGGACAAGGATCCACAGGATACGGAACAAAAACTGAGCAGAACTGCAGGATAGCGGAGCAGAGAAGAACTGCAAGGAATGGAGCAGGGTAGAACAGCAAGGAGTGGAGCAGAATAGAACCGCAAGGCTGCGGAGAGGAGCTGCAGTTTGTAGCAAGAGGTTCTGCAGCAGGTGACACAGAAAAGAGAGCAGAGTGGAACCGCAGGTATCCGGAGAGAAGCTGCAGCAAGAGGTTCTGCAGCAGCTAGAGCAAAACAAGGCGGAACCGCAAGGTAGAGGGGGTAAAGAAAAGTTACGAGTCAGTGCACAGGAACATGGACACCGACCAGGATATTCTGCCTCCTGGTGGGCGGAACAAGAAATGCACAAGGCACAGAGACAGGGATACAGAGACCAGGATATTCTGCCACACACGGAAACAGATCTGGGAATGAAGGCCCCACAGCAGGCGGAGACAGGACAGGACCTGGCAACTCAGCAGCAAGACACTGACTGAGTAAAGGCATTGCTCTGGCAGATTCCACCGGGTGGAGCAGACCTAAATACTAGAGGCCTCTTGTTAATTGGCTGGGAACACCATAGGCAGGTGAACACTGTTTCTATAAGAACCAGAGTGTGCCAGTGACACCCCCCTATGCACACAGCTAGGAAGTATGCAGAGAGCAGGCATGAGGCATGCAGAATAGAGTCAGCAGCAGACAGAACTCACAGCATGGCCCAGAGTAGTGAGTAAGGTGGGTGGGGGATGGGAGGCCATGCAGTGAAGGGTTGTTACAGCACTCACATCTTCCCCAGCATCCATCACCCAGAATCCAGGACGTCTTCAGAGGAGGCAGCGATGCAAGAAACTAGTGAGTAACTAGAGCGCTGCTTTCTGATGACGTCCTATTCCAGAAGGGATGATGGACGCTGCAGGCAGCGACTGCAACCCCAAGCTTCTATGCAATAACATTTGAGACTCCTCTTAAGCGAAACATCACAGGAAGTAGAGTAAAGACAAAAAAAACAAACATATTTAGGGATTAGCAGGATAGACGTGTACAATGTTATGTAATAAAGTAAATAAATGATATTAGTGGTTAAGGTGTAAGGATAGACATTTAGAGAATACATTTTAAATGCTGGACCACCCCTTTAAAATCTCCAATAAATGGCTGAATCCAGCTTTTGTGGATACACCTCGGGATTGTCGTCTTTCAAGGGCCATACTGGAAGGAGTTACTTCATGTTGTGATTATTTCTTCTTTGACTTTGGGACCTGCCTCTCTTTTGTAATACTGACATATTTGTGCATATATACATGAAAGCTCATGTCACATATACATTCCTGTTGTCTATTTTGGTTTCATGTGCATGGGAGCAGCTCAACCTAAACTTAGGTTGGTACCATGGGTTGTGCATCTATTTGCAGTTTTAGATGTTTTTAACAAAATCATACCCTGTCACTCTCCCTAGTTTTTTTTTTTGCATGCATATAATGCACAGTAAGCCAAGTAACCAAATTATTTGTGGACATATAGTCCCTTTTCCATACGTAGGTTCTTGTACATCAGTTCGCTTAACTTACAGTGCCCATATTTATCGATGTGTAACTAGATCTCCATTCTTCCTGTTTGATCTGTTGGGGCAGCTGACCACTGGAGCAAAATTAGAAAGTATGGAAAACAAGGACAGAGGTACGTCAGAGTAAACTTTTAGATGGACAACCCCTTTAAATCCTTAGCAGGCAATATTTGCAGAAATAATGTCTGATAGCTAATTAAATAAAATAAGCAAAAAGCAGAATTTTGCCGGTCTTGGATAGATCAACTTAAAGGTTGATCTATAGAACGAAAAAAAAAAGCTAAAAGTACAAGTCATTGAGCACCTAGCAAGTCCTTTCCATCATTGTACATGTGTCCCGTAAGCAAAACCAAAGACCTCAATGACATTTACAGGGATACAAACCAGACACTTCGGAAAGATTATAATGTGTGAAAAAAAATCCAAATATTGGGGTATCCAGTGTAACATTTCGTGGCAGATTCATACATTTCCTGCAAATTTAAATTGCAGAGTTTATCCTCAAGTATCTTCTTCCCCTTCACCATTTTATTTCATCTTCTGGCTTATGTATCATTCATCCGTGTTCTGTACTTTAATATCAGGTTATTATTTCCTGATTCGCTCTATATTGCCCGGCTTCCTGTTTTGCACATGGTTTATACATCCAACACAACGGTTAACCTGGTTGATTTCATTTCCAAGGTACAAGTAAGCTATGAAATAAATCATATTTTATCATACACAGGAAGCCTTTCAATAAGGAGCCGCAATGAGCCAATGATGCTTATTACGGAGGCACTGACAAATGACACGAGTTCATTCTAGTTATTTATCAAGTAAAGCCTGTGATTTCAGAAGATGCAACGAGAAGATGACTGAGTAGCGTTTGACAAGGCTGGTTAAATACAATGAGATGGAATCTGTTTCCTCTGGAAATTAACTTACAGCTAATTCTTCGGAGTTTTCCATTTATTAATAATGTATTTATTGACTTAAAATATCTGCCACGACAAATAGCAGAATGCAATTTCTCAAAGATTTCTTATAATTCAGTTGGGTTAGGAGCAACTGATCAATTTAGGAAGTTAAAGGGTATCATCTGTTATGGTTTGTTTAAGCATGTAGATATTGTATCAGGCCAGGCGATCAATCAAGCCGGCTGCATTATTTAGCACAAGGTGAAGTGTTAGTAGAGTTAGTAAGGGATAAGCCTCCATCAGGGATATTAGAAAGGGACGCCGGGGAGATGGCTCCATCATCTGCTGACATCTGATGGACAGATAGATTGCTGGAAGATTAAACACTGGTAGATAGATGCAAGCAGAATTTGCTACTTTGTGATACGGCGAAAAAATGGTTATGAAGAGAAACTATTTCAGTGAAACAAACACACCAATTAGAAAGTCGGCATACTTAGTGTCTGGCACGGATCATTTAAGATTTTGAATGGGCAGCTCTACAAAGGAATAAAACAGACACCAAAAAAATAAATAAATGTTGTCGGCCCCAAACCTTTTCAAACTTTTTGGCTACTGTTTCTCGTTGGAATTTGATGGGAGCTGCATCAAAATGTTACCATTTTCAACAGATTTAAGTGACAGCACTAATGTTTAAAGAATGTATATCGCCACTGTAGAGACATGAGGGTCAGCCGGTGCTCTCATACGCTGTCCTGGCTGTCTTTAGTGAGACCGCATGGACCAGGGCTCATCAAACTGAATATCCCTACTCCTTCTCCGTGGGAAGAATACTACTCAGACAACACAGAGTGAGGGTAACAGAGCGTGGCAATACTTTATTGAACCACCAATAGTCAATAACAGAGTACAATCGAAGCAAGTGCATAATATGGTTCAAATAACAGTCTCAACCCTCCGCTAGCTTTCCTGGGAATTAGAACATCTGTGACTTCGGGGCTTCCAGGACCATTTACCCAACCTGTGGCACCCTGCTTTTGGTGGCCACCCATAGAGAGATAGCGGTAAGCTTAAGAAGCTGACAGAGTCCATTGAGGTATGTGGCCACGGGACTCGTGGCACGCCTGCCGCTGTTGCCTCTGCCATCGCGCCTGCCACCTCCACCGCGCTACCCCCCGAGCCCTGGCAGGATCACCTTTCCTGTCGCACTCCCGGAGTGAGTGCACATCACCCGGCCTCCTCACTTCTGGTCCTGCAGCCGGCTTCTGTGGCCCGTCGGGTGCGCATGCGCACCTTGCACCATAGCCCTGGCTAACAGCAACCGCTCCATCCCTCCCCTCTATGACCCAGGAGGACCCTGACCCGGAAGTCCTGCAGCACGCACCCTATATCAGGTAGCCTCTCCCCCTGCTCTGTGCCTGACTATCAGTTGTGTTCCACGCTTGATTCAGGCCCACGCTTCCCTGCGATCTCCTGTCTTCCTGCCTGCCTTGCGCCGCCGTACCTTTTTGACCTCTCCTTGTGACGTCCCTGTGTTCTTTTCTAGTGTCCATCCTTCCCAGCCTGTGGCTGTCTCCTCCTGTGTCACCAGTCCCTCCTCTTCAGTCTCCTTCTTCCGGACCTGCAGCAGTCTCCCCTGTGGTCGCTGGTTGCCACTCCCTGTCTCCCAGTCCGCCTCTCACTTGTGTCTCCCTCCGCCTGTCCACGGGTATCAGCTCCAGCGGCGATAGTCTCCCCTGGGCCTGCCCCTAACGCTCCCTGTAATGGGGGGTGGTCCACCAGGCCAACTCTCCCGAGGGAGGTTCGTCGTCGCGGTCCTGCAGGTTCACTCCTGGATTCCCCCAAGCATCACAGTATAGTCAGGCCATGGACTCCGCTGGTACCTCGACCCCAACCCAAAAATAACTCGTGTTTCTACGGGAAAATCAGATGAGGATAATGTTCTTCCTGAAAATCATGGAGTCCCGTCTGTCGGCCTTACAGGCCTCTGATCCAGGGAGTGCTTCCCAGCTGGCCAGTCTTCAACTGGAGCTTGCCTAGCAGCGAGACACTCCGGCCCACATTCTAAACTACATGGCATCGGTGGATAATCGTCTCCTTGCCCTTCAATCCGTCACTTCTGCCCCTGCCCAGGCTGCAGCCCCTCACCTGCTGTCCCGTTTGGCAAAACCACCGCGGTATAGTGGTGATCCCAAATTGTGTAGGGGGGTTTTAAACCAATGCCAACTACACTTTGAGCTGCTGCCGCAGCAATACCCCACTGACCGAGCTAAGGTGGCCTTTGTTGTGTCACATTTAGAGGGGGAGGCTTTAGCCTGGGTAAACCCTCTCTGGGAACGAGATGAGCCCTTAGTCTCCCAACGCTCCACCTTTCTCGACACCTTTCGTAAGCTGTTTGATGAGCCAGGCTGCCAAGATTCTACTACCGAGTTGCTTTTTAACCTTCAGGGCATGCTCTCTGTAGGTCAATACGCCATCCGTTTCCATACCCTGTCTTCCGAGCTGGGTTGCAACAATGAGGCCTTGGTAGGAGCCTTTTGGCGAGGACTCTCAGGCTGAATCAAGGATGAGCTGGCGGGTCGGGATACTCTGACCTCCTTGGAGGATCTGATCTCCCTGGCTACCCACATCGACTTGCGCTTTCAGGCGCGCTCCAGAGAGGCCACTAGAAAGAGAAGATTTCCTCGCCTCACCCCGGCTACCCATAGTCCTCCCCTCTCACGCCCTGTGACAGCTTCTGCGGCCCCTGCACCAGAACCCATGCAAGTGGACCGACTCAAGCCGGTAGAGCAGCTCCGGAAAGAGAGGCTCACACAGGGCCTCTGCTTCTACTGTGGGAGTGCTTTCCATTTTCTGCATTCCTGTCCTGAGTAGCCGGGAAACGCCTCTGCCTAGGACAGGTAACAGAGGCCTCCCTAAGTGCCCGTGATTCCTCTTTACCCTTGACCATTTCTGTTCTTTTGCATCTGGGCTCTAAGCGTTTTTCTGAGTTGGCTTACGTAGATTCTGGTGCGGCTGGAAACTTCACTCAGTTAGGAGGCTTCGGATCCCGGTCAGGTCCCTGGAGACTCCTCGGCAGATAGCTTCGGTCGACGGCCAACCCCTGCGGGAGTCCGTTACTCAGATCTCCGAAGAGCTGGAACTTCAGATCTGAGCCCTGCACCGGGAAAGGATAGCCTTCTACTAAGGACTTCCTTGGTTGAGAACACACGAGCCTATTCTAGGCGGGCTGTCTGATGATATCCTGCATTGAGGACAGTCCTGCCACAGTAAGTGTTTGCTTTCCGTCCAGCCGAAGAACTCTAAACGGCCAACTTCAGTGTCTCCAGATTTACCTTCAGCCTATTGGGCCTTTGCGGACGTCTTCAACAAGAGGGAGGCAGAGAGCCTGCCTCCACATCGCCCATATGATTGCCTAATCAGCCTCATTCCAGTCCCTACCCCGATCCGGGGCCAGATTTATCTGCTGTACCCTTCCGAGACCCAAGCCATGACCGAATATGTCCAGGAGAATCTGGCCAAAGGCTTTACTGGCAAGTCCTCTTCGCCCGCAGGTGCGGGTTTCTTCTTCGTCAAGAAAAAGGATAGGCCCCTCCATCCCTGCATTGACTACCGGGGTCTCAACAATATCACGATTAAAAACAAATATCCGCTTCCTCTCATTCTGGAGCTGTTCGACCATCTTTCAGGAGCGTGAATCTTCACAAAATTGGATCTTTGTGGGGCCTATAATCTAATCCTTAACCGCCCTGGAGATGAGCGGAAGACCGCTTTCAACACCCGAGACAGCCACTATGAGTATTTGGTCATGTGCTTCGGCTTGTGCAAAGCCCCCGCAGTGTTCCAGGAGTTTGTCAATGATGTGCTCCGAGATCTACTCTATTCCTGTGTGGTGGTGTATTTGGACGATATTCTTGTGTTTTCCCCGGACCTGTCTACCCACAGAAGAGACATCCGCCATCACTGCTATCAGTACTCACAAAAGTATCACTGTGTTATCTGTGGAGTTACATGGGACTGCAGGTCACATTTAATTCAGTGGGAGCCCACCAAAAGCAGGGTGCTCCTGGCAGAGATAGTTGTTCCTGGAAGCCTAGAAGGCACAGCAGAAAGGATAGATTCTGTAACTTGTACCACCTTGTGTTCTTGCTGTGAATGTATGATATGTTTTTGCAGTGTTGTAACTGGAGTCCGATGGGGACCAATGCAAAATTTAGACCTGCCCCCCCCCACACACACACACGATGGTCAGATGTATGGGCCCCTGTATTGTTCTAAATTCTATAAAGACATGAATTGCCCCCTTCATTATGTAGTAAAATGTCCCCCATCCTGGTATATACGAACATAATCCTGGTGAATATGTCCGCATCCTGGTAAACAGTATATGCCCACTTCCTGGTATATATGTCCCCATCCTGGTTTATATGGTCACCAATCCTAGTGTATATGTCCCCGTTCTGCCCCTAATGCATAATTAAAAACATTGTACTCACCTTTCCTGTGCTCCCACATCACCCAGTGTCTTTTGCAGCCACCGCACAGAAGCTGACATTGGAGTGTGCGCCATTGTCATGCGCCGCTCCCTGTGGCTGCACCTCCGACGTCAGCTCACAGCCACTGCATGTGTCGCAGTGCAGGGACCCGACGGGTCCCTGCAACACGCTGCATGTCATCTGCATCTGCGTCTTCAGTGAGGACGGAGATTCAACAGAAGCAGGCACCTGTACCCCCGTGCCTGGTCGTGGCCTTGATCCCTGGGAGCACAGTCATTACACCTCTGTGTTTTTTTTCTATTGGTGAACCAATAGTCTTACCAATGTGTGTTCCCCTCACCCTGTGTTGTCTGAGTGGTGTTCTACCCATGGGGATCGAGTGCGGGTGTTCAGTGGGATGAGCCCTGGTTCTTGCAGGCTCTCGAAAGACAGGCAGGTCAGCAGACAAGAGCACATAGTGATGTCACTGACCAACAGAGGAGTCGGTGTAACAGGCCAGATAAACCCCCTGCCCAGAATATGCCCGGGGTTAAAGTGGCCTAGGCCAGATTATACCCCTCCGGGTCAGAATATACCCCAGCTGCTGTAGATCAGGCAGTACACGGGGCCCTAGGCAGCACACGGGGGGGCAGAGACAGTGAACGGTGTCCCAGGAAGCACACGGGGACCCCCGTGTGCTGCCTGGGGCCCCATGTGGTGCTTGTGGCCCCTGTGCTCTGCCTGGGACCCCTGTGCGCTGCCTGGGGCCACGTGTGCTGCCTAGGGCCCCGTGTGCTGCTTGGGACCCTGTATTCTGCCTGGGACCCCTGTGCGCTGCCTGGGGCTACTGTGTGCTGCCTGGGGCCCCGTGTGCTGCCTGGGGCCCTTGTACTGCCTGGGGCCCCATGTGCTGCCTGTGGCTCCTGTGTGCTGCCTGGGGCCCCGTGTGCTGCCTGGGTATCCTGTGTGCTGCCTGGGGCCACGTGTGCTGCCTGGGGCCCCTGTGCTCTGCCTGGGCCCCCTGTGTGCTGCCTGGGACCCTGTGTTCTGCCTGGGACCCCTGTGCGCTGCCTGGGGCTACTGTGCGCTGCCTGGGGCTACTGTGCACTGCCTGGGGCCCCGTGTGCTTCCTGGGGCCCTTGTACTGCCTGGGGCCCATGTGCTGCCTGTGGCTCCTGTGTGCTGCCTGGGGCCCTTGTACTGCCTGGGGCCCATGTGCTGCCTGTGGCTCCTGTGTGCTGCCTGGGGCCCCGTGTGCTGCCTGGGTATCCTGTGTGCTGCCTGGGGCCACGTGTGCTGCCTGGGGCCCCTGTGCTCTGCCTGGGCCCCCTGTGTGCTGCCTGGGACCCTGTGTTCTGCCTGGGACCCCTGTGCGCTGCCTGGGGCTACTGTGCGCTGCCTGGGGCTACTGTGTGCTGCCTGGGGCCCCGTGTGCTTCCTGGGGCCCTTGTACTGCCTGGGGCCCATGTGCTGCCTGTGGCTCCTGTGTGCTTCCTGGGGCCCCGTGTGCTGCCTGGGCCCCCTGTGTGCTGCCTGGGACCCTGTGTTCTGCCTGGGACCCCTGTGCGCTGCCTGGGGCTACTGTGCGCTGCCTGGGGCTACTGTGTGCTGCCTGGGGCCCCGTGTGCTGCCTGGGGCCCATGTGCTGCCTGGGGCCCATGTGCTGCCTGTGGCTCCTGTGTGCTGCCTGGGGCCCCGTGTGCTGCCTGGGGCCCCTGTGCGCTGCCTGGGTATCCTGTGTGCTGCCTGGGGCCACGTGTGCTGCCTGGGGCCCCTGTGCTCTGCCTGGGCCCCCTGTGCTCTGCCTGGGCCCCCTGTGTGCTGCCTGGGGTACTGTGTTCTGCCTGGGACCCCTGTGTGCTCCCTAGGGCGCCTGTGTGCTGCCTGGACCCCCGTGGGCTGCCTGGGGCCTTTGTGCTGCCTGGGGCCCTGTGTGCTGCTTGGGGCCCCGTGTGCTGCCTGGGAACCCCTTCGCTGTCTCTGCTCCTGTGTGCTGCCTGAGACTCCGTTCACTGTCTCTGCCCCCCGTGCTGCCTGATCTACAACATCTGGGGTATATTCTGAACCGGAGGGGTATAATCTGGCCTAGGCCAAACTATACCCCAGGGTATATTCTGGCCCAGAGGGGTATAATCTGGCCTAGGCCACTTTAACCCCGGGTATATTCTGGGCGGGGGGGTTAATCTGGCCTGTTACACCGGAAGTGCCATAGCAGCACTGCTCTCCTATTGATTCAGTGGCAGTGAATCTGGCGCCTGCACTTCCTTCCCTGTCCACTTATGACTACCAAGAGTAAAGCCCCCGTCACACATAGCGATCTCACTAGCGAGATCGCTGCTGAGTCACAAGTTTTGTGACGCAACAGCGATCTCACCAGCGAGATCGCTGTGTGTAACACTGACCAGCGACCGGCCCCCCTGCCGGTATCGCTGATCGTTGATGGAAAGCCCTGGACATTTTTTTGATCGCTGGTCTCCCGCTGGCCAGCACGCATCGCTGCGTGTGACAGGCGGGAGACCAGCGATCAGCTCGCTGGTAACTAAGGTAAACTCAGGGTTTCTAAGCACTCGGCGTCGCTGGTGCTGATCACTGGTGAAGCTGCCTGTTCGAGAGCTCACCAGCGATCCTGATACGTTGATATCGTTGTCGGGATCGCTGGTGAGTCGCTATGTGTGATGGGGCCCTTGAAGTGAACAGATCCTACATAGTTATGTATCATACACATATACTGCAGGTGTAGGAAGGCATAGGATGAAAGAAAATGCAGAATGGATTTGAATAAGGGTCTCTAGGCCTATACACACCACACTGAGAATGGAATAACAACTCGTAAGAACAGAATCTGTCCTCTGCGACTAGGTATGAGTGACCCAAACCTGTAGAACCCGGAGAAGTAAACTGGGCCCAGAGACCTGTGGTGAAATCCATTCTGCATTTTCTTTGCTGCTTGTGTTGTGCTGTATTGTATTTCAATGGAGCCCATGGAAGTCAACTGGGTTTCCTTGTTGACATTATTTCACATGTTCCTTCCAGCGTTTCCCCACCCCCATTATTTCCAATTGGCAATCATGTCATTCCTTTTGGTACAACCCCAATGAACAATGGCTTTCCTGCTGTGCGAGCCAATTGTGTTTTGGTTAGTTAAAACATGTACGGTATTTTAATAGATCCATCCCCATATTTTTTAATTTCTTTTCAATAAAAGTGCATTTTGAGTTAATCTAAAGTATTCTAGCCAGAAGAACAACAAAGTTATGATTTACTTGGGGTTTGAATATCTTGCATTTCATACTATCAACGCAGTGGTGACTTGGAGATGCCGACTGCATCGCTCTTCAAAGTGCCATTCAATTCTCAAACAAAAGATGACAACATAGTTCAAGAACCAACAGAACATTATCATGACTCCTGCCCTCAAAAAGCCGAAGCAAATGTCTTCTGTGCTGCAGAGCATCTCACCTAGAATTCTATATTATTCTCCTGCCCTGGAGAGCATTTAACCTATAGATCTATGCTATTGTCTGTTCTGAAGAGCATCTCACCTATAACTCTCTACTGTTTTCCTGTGGGTATTCATGTCTGTGAGCATTTTTCACATATCATGTGATCATCCTCACCTTGCACCTCAAATATCATAGATCTGAAACTTTGTGATGCTGCAATTGTCAATTTTCCGTGTGGGCAAATTTCCCTGTGGGCAATTTTCTTGTGTACATTTTTCTGGTCACCGTTCTTTTCTAGTGCCCGCCGTCCCAGCCTGTGGCGGTCTCCTCCTGTGTCGCCAGTCCCTCCTCTTCAGTCTCCTCGCCAGTTGCCGCTCCCTGTCTCCCTCCGCCTGTCCCCGGGTATCAGCTCCCGTGGTGATAGACTCCCCTGGGCCTGTCCCTAACGCTCCCTGTATAGGGGGTGGTCCACAGGTCAGTTCGCCAGAGGGAGGTTCGTCATCGCGGTCCTGTGGGTCCACTCCTGGATTCCCCCAAGCATTACAACTCGATTGTCCCAACCTGGATTCTTTAAATGTGTCCATGGGTTCATTGATGGGAAATTACTCAAATCTGTATCCACCCAGTTGGTGACACGGGGAAATAAGTATTTGATATACTGATGATTTATAAAGTTTTCCCACCTACAAAGTATGGAGAAGTCTGCAATTTTTATAATAGGTACACTTCACCTGTGAGAGACAGAATCTCAATAAAAAAAAACAAAGAAACAAAACAGAAAATCACATCATATGATTTTTACATAATTAAATAGCATTTTATTGCATGACTTAAGTATTTAATCACAGACCAACCAGCAAGAATTCTGCACTCACAGAGCTGTTACTTTTTCTTTAAGAAGCCTTCTACTGTGCACTCATTACCTATATTAATTGCACCTGTTTGAACTCGTTACCTGTATAAAAGACACCTGTCCACACACAATCTATCACACTACAACCTCTCCACCATGATCAAGAGCAAAGACTTGTCTAAGGACACCAGGGTCAAAACTAGACCTGCATAAGGCTGGTATGGGCTACAAGGCAATAGGTAAGCTGCTTGGTGAGAAGGGAACTGTTGGCACAATTATTAGAAAATGGAAGAATCACAAGATGATTGTCAAATTTCCTCCGTCTGGGGCTCCATGTAAGGTCTCATCTCGTGGGGTAAGGATGATTCTGAGAAAGGTCAGAAATCAGCCCAGAACTACATGGGTCAAAGACCTGAAGAGAGCTGGGACCACAGTCTCAAACATTACCGTTAGCAACACACTACGCCTTCATGGATTAAAATCCTGCAGGGCACGCAAGATCCCGCTGCTCATGCCAGTACATGTCCAGGTCTGTTTGAAGTTCACCATTGACCATCTGGATGATCCAAATGGGAGAAGGTCATGTTGTCAGATGAGATCAAAAGAGAACTTTTTGGTATCAACTCCACTCACCATGTTTGGAGGAAAAAGGACGAGTACAACCCCAAGGACACAATCCCAACCGTGAAGCATGGTGGTGGAAAAAAATCATACTTTGGGGGTGCTTTTCAGCAAAGGGGACAGGACGACTGCACCGGATGGACGGGGTTACGTATCGCGAGATTTCAGCCAACAACCTCCTTCCCTCAAGAGTACTGGAGATGGGTTGTTCATGACAATTAACAGAAACACACAGCCAGGGCAACTAAGGAGCAACTCCGTAAGAAGCATTTCAACGTCCTGGAGTGGCCTAGCCAGTCTCCAGACCTGAACTCAATAGAAAATCTTTGGAGTGATCTGAAACTCAATGTTGCCCAGGGAAAGCCCCACAACCTGAAAGATCTAAAAAAGATCTGTATGGAGGAGTGGGCCAAAATCCCTGCTGCAGCATGTGCAAACCTGGTCAAGAGCTACAGGAAACGTCTAACTTCTGTAATTGCAAATCAAGGTTTCTGTACCAAATATCAAGTTTTGTTTTTCTATTCTATCAAATACTTATTTCATGCAATAAAATGCAAATTAAATATGCAAAAATCATACAATGTGATTTTCTAGATTATTTTTAAGATTAAGACTCTGTCTCTCACAGTTGAAGTGTTCCTACGATCAAAATTACAGACCTCTCCATTCTTTGTAGCTGGGAAAACTTGCAAAAAAGTGTATCAAATACTTTGTACAGCTTAAAACCTCTCCTATATGTTTTGTTTTACAAAAAACACTTCACACCAGTTCATCCTCACTCGGTGACACATCCTGAGACCTAATTCCTTGTGTCTGCCATATAAGAATCAATATATTAATTATATGTTGTGGTTTTTGTGGTTTAATTGAAGGATACAGCAAGGTAAGAGAAGCAGCTCCGTCATATAAGTCATATGTAATGTATCAATAAAAAGGAAGAAGTAGTAAGTTCCTCACTGTTTAGCAATTATTAGATAATAGGGAGATTTCTTGGCTGTACAAATCTGTATTGAGGATGAAACAAAAAAAAAAAAAGAAAAAAGTACAAAAATGCCTCTGGTCTGCTTCTCCATAAATTGCATTGTTTCATTTATATAAAAAAAAAAACTGGGGGGGGTGGAATTGTGTTACTAGTCCTACGTGCAGTGTTTTTCTTGACCTTTTATTAGAATTGTTGCTAACGCCGATACGCTTTCTCCTCGCCAGCACCCAGAGGAATTAAGAAAAATACGTTGTTGTTCCCCTCCGCCCCTCCCCTGGTTGTTTAGCCTGTATACACTTATTAGGCTCACAAATATAACGCCATTATAAAAATGAGAAACTGCTAGCGCTGCCAAAAAAAGCTGTCATGATGCTAAATTATTATATAAATATAAAAGAAGTATGTCTGTAAAATATTCACTCAATGAACATCCCAAGGTGATGATTCGGTGGTGTTGTTTTTATCCCTGGGAGATCCATTATACATCCATTTGGAGATGCCACATGTCAAGGCATGAATCAGACTTTTAATGCATGTGCGTTTTAAAAGCAGGAGTCATTTCCCCAATAGAACTTGCCATAAAAAGTGTAGAGATCCTCGCTTCTATATGGTGGGCATAATTTAATGTCTTCCTGATCACACTGCATCATAAGATATAAAACGCGCCGGGCCTTATGTACTTATTCACGATATATTACTAAAATCTATGCAAATTTTTCTTTTATCCTGAGCCCAGTATTTTATAAGAAAGGTCAACAAAGTTTGAGAGAATTTGAAATATATTCCCTGTGTACTTATATTATAGTGGCAATATTCAATGTATACACATAGATCTTAATATTCATCGATTTATGTTTTTCCTGCGATATATATTGTTTCATTGGTGATAGTTAGTATGCTTGTTCTAAGAAACGCTGCCAGCGCTCGGGATGATCTGCCTAGAATTATGGCGGCCTCCTTCATATCATAGGTAAAAGAGCAAATATTTTTAATGCTCTCTTTTAGAAATAAATGATCCAGACCACTCAATATCGCTCATAAATTTAGGCGGTGTTGAAAAGAGGCACTCTGGGCTTAATGGTATTGTTTATTCATGTAAAATATTTTTTTTTTGCCATGCTGAGAACGAGCGATTCAGGGAAGGGGATCCTGGAGTAAAGTAGGATCACTCACAGTTTGGGAAATGTGCGGAGAGGAAGGGAGTCCAAAAGTAGGGGCAATCTGAAGCGGTTTGTGGGTAACGTTTTCGAGGTCAAAAAAGTAAATCATATGGCTCTAATTTGGAGATACTTTAATCCATACTGCTTCCCTGGCTATAGGTGCAAAAAAATATGATGTAATTGGATGCGATTCAGCTGCAACTAGACACTATAAGGCTGTGTCCCCACGTAGTGTAAATGCTGCGTTTTTCCTGCTGCGTTTAGTTGTCCAACCAAAGTGGATCTGATTTTATAAAAAAAAAAAAAAAAAACAATCCCAATGTGCATTTAAAGAAGATGTTGGGTCATTTTTTTTTCTCCATAGAGCGCTTTAAAAAGTGCATATAAGAAAAAACCTAATAAACCTCATTTAAAAACAAAAAAAAACGCTGCTTCAAATCTGCACCAAAAAGGCATAAAAAAGTGTAAACTGCAAAAAATGCAATAATCAGAGAAAATTGCTATTGCATATTTTGGTGTGAACATTTGCAACAAAAAAAAAATAAATAAAAGTTTTTTGCAAGTTGGAACATCAAGCCCGCTGTCTCACAGAGAACATATGGATGATGGATTCATAATACGGAGCTATAGAGACATATGCTGCAATCCAATCAGGAGGTATCATAAATGCCAATTCCTGAGAAATATAACATAAAACCAGAGGTACATCAAAATATATTAAAGCAGCAATTAAAGCCTTTAGGGTACATTCACATCACTTCACTACAGTTTCTGACTTCAAAAATGAATACGGATGAAAAACAACGCTCAAAGTAATAAGCTGCATATTTTTGTCTGTTTGATAACTGAAGTCTAAGGCCGGGGTCACACTAACCGACGCAAAATACGGTCAGTATTTTACATGCGTAATACGGATTAATGGCCCCTAAACAGTGCTCCGTATGTCATCCGTAATCAAGGTGTGGTCGCGTATTTTGCGCATGTCAGCATCTGTATGGCGAGATTTTCTCGCAGGCTTGCAAAATGGACATATAATGGAGCCCTATGACAGGTTTTATAACACAAACCAAAGAATAGATATATACTCATAGAATGCATATATATAGATATATATATGTATTCTATGTGTATATATCTATTCTTTCCTTTCTTTATTAAACCTGTCAGTGTGATTTTACTGTATCGTGCACTGAATTGCAGGCTTTGCTAAAAGACACCGGGTGCGTATTTCTCGCAAGTCACATGTGTGTTCCGTGTGTAATCCGTATTTTTTGCGCACCCATAGACTTGCATTGGCGTACTACGGCCGTAGTACGCTGACAATCGCAGCATGCTGCAATTGGCACTGAGCCTAGAATACGGATGAGAAATATACGGCTGGTGCGAGGGACCCCATAGAGAATCATTGGTCCGTGTCTAATGCGTGCTTTTAGCGCCTCTCACTCGGCCGTATTCCTCGCCAGTGTGACCCCAGCCTAAGACTCCTCTGGGGGAATGTCCCAATTTTTCTGGGACATTTATAAGCAATTCCATTGAAATATACAACAATAGGTTTAGAAGGACATTATAAATAAAAAAAACAGTCCCACGAAAACTAAAGAAGAGATTATAAATGTAAATTCCATAAAATAACTCACTAACACCTTGGTCAAAGTATTGTCTGGGGATCCCTCAATATCACCATCCAGTGCCCACATAAAACCACACATTAATCACTCAATGAGAACTTAAATGATAGTGACCCATATCATGCACAGAGTGGCTATAAGTTCCATTTTAAATGTATTTTGCGCCACTGCTCGACCGTCATGACCCTGCCATTACTAACCGAAGTGCCTTCTTGGTGGAAGCTCTGGAGAAACTGGCCTTCTAGTCCTTGCGGTAACGATTTCACCACTCATTGAGTCCTAGGGACGCAGTGAGTAACAGTTCAGTTACTCTATAGAATCAAGGGCGTGCTGGGTGGTCAGCACTGTGAGTGACTGCCCAGCTGCCCAATCTGGCAGGGTCTGCTGGGTTTCTTCCAGGTCTCACCCGTTCAGAGAGATTACCTGGCTATTTAGCTGGCTGACAATGGTCAGACCAATGCCTGTCGTGTTTTGTGTTCAGCTATTCAGAGCTTTGTTGTCAGACCTCGAATTTTGCCTTACTACTCGTTTGCATTGCCCCTTTGTCGCACTCTGATCTTTGCTGCCTGATCTCAGACTTTGCCTGGTGACCATTCTTTGGCCTTACCCTTTTACCTTTGTTGTGCTCTCCTAGTATTTGACCCCAGACTCCTTGATTCCTCTGTCTCACAGTTTGTCCGTGAAAAGTGACTCAGTGTCACACTTGCCCTGATCATGCTGACAGTAGTTTGTATAATGTACTTATATAAATGTTAAATATAGCTTTACCTGTGATTCTTTTCTTACATATCTATACCGCATCCTTCGTTTTTTTCCCTTCTGAACAGATAGTTTTGAATATATAAGCTTCTACACACGACAGACATACATTTGCAAACACACTCACATAAATCTAGCAGCTGTTAATCCGTTTATTCCACTATTTAATTATTTGCCTTTCTATAAATCTTCCTGTTTGTCCATCTCCCGATTTATCTCCGTTAATACGGTTAGTGCATTGTATTGCAGCACATCTCGCAAAGTCCAGATTCTTCGTTAATGGAATTAATTCAGCGTGATGTCAGTCTGCCTCATGGAGGAGCCTTTCCCATTCCGATAGCACCAAACATTAAAGTCTTCATTTCAAACTTTCCTAGTTAACATTACAAAAGCTGTGGAGTCCCAGGGTTATAGCCTTTTCCCAGAAGTACTTAACTAATAGTCTAAAATCTGAGGAATCACTTTAATACTTCAATAAAAATAACCCAATTCAAAACATTTCCAAAGAAACAGTACTCTTTGCTCTAGGCTACCAAATAATGGCTGAAAGAAAGTATATCGCTTGTCACTTATGATTTGAGGTTTGTGCCTCTGTGCCTTGAATGAGCGGCGAGTCTGGTAATAGAAAGTGTAGATATTAAGCTGCTAAAATAATGTGCAGAAGAAAAAATTAAATCTATATATTGCATATACACTCACAAACTGTATAGATTGGGAGTATGCACACATATATATATATCATGGGCTAACATGTAAAGTTAGAAGATTTTACCCTAATGTTTTTATATTTTGTGCTCCACATGTGTTATATGTTTTTACTGCACTGAATTTTTGTTTTTTTCATCTTTAGTAAAAAAAAAAAAAATGTGTGAAATTTGTGTTGGTTAAAAGATTTCTCTGACAACATTTATCACCTCTGATTAGGAAAGAAGATAAATGTATTGATTACTGAAAGTCCAGCTGCTAAGACCCACCAATGATCCAAAGAACTGAGTGGATCAAAGTCACTTGTGTGAATGGACTGGTGCCTATACGTGACCATCACTCTTATCTGAAATGAATAGAGCAGTGTTCACACATGCTTACTACGGCTTCATTCACACATCGGACAGCGTGACCCCATTTTCCAACCCAGCCATTGGATCCCCAACAACTCTAGACTTATGAATGTTTTCTAATTCAGCAAAAAAATAGACAAAGGAGATGATGTACAGCCCAGGGAAGTGATTACATGGGTAGTCAGGGACGAAATCGCACATCACTGGTGTTGAAACAGAGGGGATTAATCAAATGAGAAATTAGTTTTAATATTTCATGCCATTTTTTCCAGTAGGTCACATTCTTCCTGAACTTGAGAAAACTACTAGTACAAGTATTGGACCAAATTAATAAATATGCCCCATTGTGTCTGTTAACCATTTTCAATAGCTACTATCAGATAGGAGTTCAAATACAATAATAGAGATCTTCAAAGTAACATACACAAGACAGTAAAAAATGTAAGATTACAACTTGGATCGGCTCACGTAAAAGGGATGCAAGGAGGTGTGAGAAGGCAGTAGGTGAGGGTTGAAGGAGCGGATATGGTTGTGTGGTGGCAGCACGCCTATTGTAGGTTGCAGGCTTTTTTTTTCTAAGTAGTGGATTTTCAGATTACGTTTGAAGGTTGCAAAAGAGGAAAAAAGTCATAATGGCGGGGTTGTGAAGTCCAGAGCATGGGGAAAGCACAGGAGAAATCTCGGGGAAGGTGATGTGAGATGCAGACAAGAGAATACTAAAAAAGGAGGTTCTCTGAAGAATAGATAACGTGTTGAGAGGTATAAAAAGATTAGTTTGGAGAAGTATGGAAGAGACAGGTTATGAATGGCCTTCGTCACATAGTCAGTGATGAGATTAGCAGCCGTGCCCGGATGCCCATCAAATGCATTACTATTATTATTATTACCTTTATGCATTATTTGCAGTATATTTTTTACTTTTAGTTCAGGATATTTGTGTTTTTTGCTTTTTGTTTTCTCTGGTTAATGGTCATGTGTTAATATGCACTTACATTGTGCATACACATTAACTTACTTTTCTCAGTTCAGATTTGTTTTTTATTCATTTCCATTGTGCATTCAGTGCATATATGGGTGTGACCGCCCTCTTTCTGAGCTGGGAAAGCCATCCAGTCTGGCCTAAGCTGTTACTAGTGGTTCAGCCGCTCGACCCTTATTCACATTCACGCCACTTGGCAAGTGAAAAGGTTTTAAATACTAGAGTTGGGACTGTCCCACAAGGGTTGCCGTGACGTGGCGGGATGGCTTGTAGAATCATAGAATCATAGAATCATAGAGTTGGAAGGGACCTCCTGGGCCATCTGGTCCAACCCCCTGCTCAAAGCAGGATTCGCTAAATCATCCCAGTCAGATGTCTGTCCAGCCTCTGTTTGAAGACTTCCATTGAAGGAGAACTCACCACTTCTCGTGGCAGCCTGTTCCACTCATTGATCACTCTACATTATTTTGATCAAAATTATGTTTACTAAATACCCTTATTATTATTATTACCTTTATGCATTATTTGCAGTATATTTTTTACTTTTAGTTCAGGATATTTGTGTTTTTTGCTTTTTGTTTTCTCTGGTTAATGGTCATGTGTTAATATGCACTTACATTGTGCATACACATTAACTTACTTTTCTCAGTTCAGATTTGTTTTTTATTCATTTCATTGTGCATTGTGCATTGTGAAAAGGTTTTAAATACTAGAGTTGGGACTGTCCCACAAGGGTTGCCGTGACGTGGCGGGATGGCTTGTAGAATCATAGAATCATAGAATCATAGAGTTGGAAGGGACCTCCTGGGCCATCTGGTCCAACCCCCTGCTCAAAGCAGGATTCGCTAAATCATCCCAGTCAGATGTCTGTCCAGCCTCTGTTTGAAGACTTCCATTGAAGGAGAACTCACCACTTCTCGTGGCAGCCTGTTCCACTCATTGATCACTCTACATTATTTTGATCAAAATTATGTTTACTAAATACCCTTATTATTATTATTACCTTTATGCATTATTTGCAGTATATTTTTTACTTTTAGTTCAGGATATTTGTGTTTTTTGCTTTTTGTTTTCTCTGGTTAATGGTCATGTGTTAATATGCACTTACATTGTGCATACACATTAACTTACTTTTCTCAGTTCAGATTTGTTTTTTATTCATTTCATTGTGCATTGTGCATTGTGAAAAGGTTTTAAATACTAGAGTTGGGACTGTCCCACAAGGGTTGCCGTGACGTGGCGGGATGGCTTGTAGAATCATAGAATCATAGAATCATAGAGTTGGAAGGGACCTCCTGGGCCATCTGGTCCAACCCCCTGCTCAAAGCAGGATTCGCTAAATCATCCCAGTCAGATGTCTGACTGGCCATCCAGTCTGGCCTAAGCTGTTACTAGTGGTTCAGCCGCTCGACCCTTATTCACATTCACGCCACTTGGCAAGTGATAAGGTTTTAAATACTAGAGTAGGGACTGTCCCACAAGGGTTGCCGTGACGTGGCGGGATGGCTTGTACATTATTTTGATCAAAATTATGTTTACTAAATACCCTTATTATTATTATTATTATTATTATTATTATTATTATTACTACCTTTATGCATTATTTGCAGTATATTTTTTACTTTTAGTTCAGGATATTTGTGTTTTTTGCTTTTTGTTTTTCTCCTTATATGTAGCCTTGTACTTATAGCTATAATTTTGTAGCACGTTGGACTTTTTTTACCCAAATTTTGTGAATTTTAGCATCTGATGACCTAAAAAGGTATTTCAGTCTTCAAAAATTATCACCTGTGTCTTGGATAGAGGATTGTCGTATAGGTGTAGTTCCCTTTTTTCTCTTTTAACCACAAGACCATGATCAGGAGACGGTAAGTGGTTAAGCTAGTTGTGCAAGCACACTGCCGCCCCATTCATTGTCTGGGTCACTGATGAAGAAATCACTAGCAGTGGTCGGATTCATGCGAAACCATCTGAATCGCCCAACTTCTCCAGGCCCAGATTGAGGGAAGACTGATGGACATAAGTAGATCCAGTGAATAGGTGACAATTTTCAGAGCCTGAGACTGAAATGTAAAACGATTACAAGAGTTGGGCCATGTTCACAAGTTCAGTATTTGGCTACTATTTTACATCTGTACTTGTGAGCCAAAAATCAAGAGTGGAACAATCAGAGGATAAGTATAAACATGTCACCACCACTTCTGCATTTTTCACCCACACCTGGTTTTGGTTTCCCAATACTGATGCAAAATACTAATTGTGTGAACGTGGCCTTATTATCATTATTTACACCTCCAGTCGCCTTGCTTTGTGCCTTCCACCACTATGTTCTGTGCAAAATTCCTGTCCTCGCAATATTTGCCGTTTATTTTTTTTTCTATTTCAATGCATTTGACCACCGGACCCTGCTACATCAGGCAAGGAAACGCCAGTCTTTTGCAGAACAACATTTTATCTCAATGACATGACGCTCTTAAGGGGATTACATGGGAAAAAAAAAATTAAATGAGCTAAAACTCTACAAATCCAAAATTGGAGTTCTTGTTTCTATATTTCACTTTCAAAATATTTAGAACTTTGACAGATATGACATTATGTTTTCATTAAAACAGCTGATTTCAAAATGCTGCTCTGTGCAAAAACACCATAAAGAGTTTATGATGAACTGCCAGGCTCTTAATGAAAGCAGTAAATCTGGACTGCAATATTTGTACAGGCGCTGGTTTGACCTTTGCCTCTTGCTATACACCACCAAAGCCGCTGCCTCGTTCACAACACACCAGATGTAGAAAGGTTTTAAAACATGATCCGAGAGACTCTAAAGATAAAATGAGGGGAAATGTACCATTACTCTGTTGCAGTTTATGATTAATTCAGTTCATATTTTACAATCTGGTTATACAGTAAAACTGCAGCCTGTTCATCAAGTATTTGTCATTTATACCTAATGTCTAAAAATGTTTGATACTTTCAAAGGCTGAAAGGGAAAAAAAAAAAATAAAGCCTTCAGCCTGAAGCTAATTTGCAGAAAACACAACTGCAAGAGGGTTAATTACAAAAAAAAGACAGACAGCAATTAGCTATCCATCTGAAATAATGAACCAATCATGAACATTTGATGGTCAGCCATTTGTAATAAATAAACTGGAAGCTGTGCACCTCTCGCTATGCCTACAAATAGATTGCAGCTGCAGCCACCCTCTTAAATCTATCAGGTCTGCCCTGTGAGCAGAGGGTATTAATTACAGCGCTGTAATGAAAGGAATGCTGTTGTTTTTTAGCCTGCAGACACAACAAAGACGACTTAAATTCTAGAACAGAAAGAGTCACAGCGGGATATATGTCTGTACTGAGAAGTGGTCTTATTTTATGTCTAATTTGGGGTCCAAATATAAAAGGAGGTATTGATTGGTAACACTGAATAACACCTGCAAAATCCAAGGTGGTGTAAAAAGTGGGTAGAAAGGGACAGGAAAGTGGGGTTTGGATTATCATTCTGTCATGGTGATGGAAGCTACATTGCTTTTAGACTACAGTTGAAGCAACGTTTGGGTCCTTGCAGTTTGGCCCGGCATTGAACAGTGTGAAAAAAACGAAGAGTTGAGGCATCCAGATATAAGGAAGTGTGAGAAAGCCAGAGAAAAGTGACATCCAGATATACGAAAGTGTAGGAAGACCAGAAAATGTAGGAAGACCAGAGAGGAGCGACATCCGGATATAGGAAAGTGAAGGAAGACCAGAGAGGAGCAACATCCGGATATAGGAAAGTGAAGGAAGACCAGAGAGGAGCAACATCCGGATATAGGAAAGTGAAGGAAGACGAGAGAGGAGCAACATCCGGGTATAGGAAAGTGAAGGAAGACCAGAGAGGAGCAACATCCGGGTATAGGAAAGTGAAGGAAGACCAGAGAGGAGCGATATCCGGATATAGGAAAGTGTAGGAAGACCAGAGAGGAGCGATATCCGGATATAGGAAAGTGTAGGAAGACCAGAGAGGAGCAACATCCGGATATAGGAAAGTGAAGGAAGACCAGAGAGGAGCAACATCCGGGTATAGGAAAGTGAAGGAAGACCAGAGAGGAGCGACATTCGGATATAGGAAAGAGAAGGAAGATGAGAGAGGAGCAACATCCGGATATAGGAAAGTGAAGGAAGACCAGAGAGGAGCGACATTCGGATATAGGAAAGTGAAGGAAGACGAGAGAGGAGCGACATTCGGATATAAGAAAGTGTAGGAAGACCAGAGAGGGGCGACATTCAGATATAGGAAAGAGAAGGAAGATGAGAGAGGAGCGACATTCGTATATAGGAAAGTGAAGGAAGATGAGAGAGGAGCGACATTCGGATATAAGAAAGTGTAGGAAGACCAGAGAGGAGCGACATCCAGATATAGGAAAGAGAAGGAAGACGAGAGAGGAGCGACATTCGTATATCGGAAAGTGAATGAAGACAAGAGTGGAGCGACATCCGGATATAAGAAAGTGTAGGAAGACCAGAGAGGGGCAGCATTCAGATATAGGAAACTGTAGGAAGACGAGAGGGAGCGACATTCGGATATAGGAAAGTGAAGGAAGACCAGAGAGGAGCAACATCCGGATATAGGAAAGTGTAGGAAGACCAGAGAGGAGCGATATCCGGATATAGGAAAGTGTAGGAAGACCAGAGAGGGGCGACATCCGGATATAGCAAAGAGAAGGAAGACCAGAGAGGGGCGACATCTAGATATAGGAAAGTGTAGGAAGACCAGAGGGGCAACATCCGGATATAGGAAAGTGTAGGAAGACCAGAGAGGATTGACATCCAGATACCGGAAAGAATAGGAAGAACACAGAGGGGCGACATCCAGATATAGGAAAGTGAAGGACGACCAGAGAGGGGTGACATCCGGATATAGGAAAGTGTAGGAAGACCAGAGAGGATCGACATCCGGATATAAGAAAGTGTAGGAAGACCAGAGAGGGGTGACATCCGGATATAGCAAAGAGAAGGAAGACCAGAGAGGGGCGACATGCAGATATTTGAAAGTGTAGGAAGACCAGAGAGGGGCGACATCCGGATATAAGAAAATGTAGGAAGACCAGAGAGGGTCGACATCCAGATACAGGAAAGAATAGGAAGAACAGAGAGGGGCGACAGCCAGATATAGGAAAGTGAAGGACGATCAGAGAGGATTGACATCCAGATATAGGAAAGAGTAGGAAGACCAGAGAGGAGAGGCGTCCGGATATAGGAAAATGAATGAAGACCAGAGAGGGGCGGCATCCGGATATAGGAAAGTGAAGGAAGACCAGAGAGGGGCGACATCCAGATATTGGAAAGTGTAGGAAGACCAGAGAGGGGCGACATCCGGATATAGGAAAGTGAAGGAAGATCAGAGAGGGGCGACATCCAGATATAGGAAAGTGTAGGAAGACCAGAGAGGATTGACATCTGGATATAGGAAAGTGTAGGAAGACTGGGGGGGGGGGCGACATCCAGATATAGGAAAGTGTAGGAAGACCAGAGAGGATTGACATCTGGATATAGGAAAGTGTAGGAAGACTGGGGGGGGGCGACATCCAGATATAGCAAAGTCTAGGAAGACCAGAGAGGATTGACATCCAGATACAGGAACGTGTAGGAAGACCAGAGAGGGTCAACATCCAGATATAGGAAAGTGTAGGAAGACCAGAGGGGGGCGACATCCAGATACAGGAAAGAGTAGGAAGACCAGAGAGGATTGACATCCGGATATAGGAAAGTGTAGGAAGACCAGAGAGGTTTGACATCCAGATACAGAAAAGAATAGGAAGAACACAGAGGGGCGACATCCAGATATAGGAAAGTGATGGACGACCAGAGAGGATTGACATCCGGATATAGGAAAGAGTAGGAAGACCAGAGAGGAGAGGCGTCCGGATATATAAAAAAAAAAGCGTAGGACGACCAGAGAGGGGCAACGTCTAGATGAAAGTGTGAGAAGACCAGAGAGAAATGGCATCTAGATTATGAAAAAATAATTGTAAAAGAAATAGGAAAAAAAACATACAACACTGCTCACTATTATTGTCACCCCTTCAAGTTATATCCTCAGGATTTGTTACTTAGTGTTCCAAAGTATTACAATAATAAAAAAGTCTTTTTCAACTTACATGTTACAATTCCACACAAGAAACAGAATAAACAGCATTTGCAGCAATTAAGGCTCCCTAATCAATACTTGGTTGAACACCAATTGGCATTGATGCCAGCCTCCAAACATTGCTTGTAGCCATCTATCCATCTTCCTATAACCTCTGACTAGCTTCCCTGTCCCTGCTGACGAAAAGACTCCCCACAGCATTATGCTGCCACCACCACGTGTGATGGTGGGGATGGTGTTTTCAGAGGATGATGTGCAATGTTAGTCTACCACCACACATAATGCTTTGCATTTAGGTCCAAAAGTTCTACATTTGTCTCATCTGAACAGTGCACCTTCTTTCATAAGCTATATAGTGGACACAGTGAGGATGTAACAGGATGATGACATCTAAACAGAATTCTATAGCTACTGAGATGTAAGAAATGGCCATGACATAACTGGAAACGCACATTGGGATAAAATTTATCTATGAATAACAACGTTGTGGCACAATTTTGATTTTGTGAGTTCCTTTAAAATCTGGTCTTTTACCCATAAAAGCTGCCACTGAGTTTGCATCCATACAGATATGATATAACATAAAAGATATTTTACATAACCATATTTTCACCATTCAGTTTATGGCACATCTTCTAATAAAAGATATACATCATGCTCATGGTGTCACTTCTTAGACGGTCTTATGAATCAGAGGAAAATATGAGAGGATACAGCCGGCATTGATCATTCCTCATTTCTCCAGAACGTGGTTATTATTCTACATTTACACATAGATGGCAGGGAGCTAGTTTTTCAATATCACAGTTACAATAAGCTAATACTCTGCAACACTACAAGAAAGTAAAGATATTCTTCTTTGTAGCAAAGTGGTTCTAGTATTTGTTTTTTTGCTTTAAATAAATCTGTTTGTCTTGAGATTAAAAGTTTGTTTGAATGCAAAGCAACAATTTTTTTCATTCTGGAGCAGGAATCTTCCCGCCGATGCCAATATCTCGGTGGAATCTCTGACTTGGGAGATCCGCAGTAAATATGTTCTGTGGGAAGGATGCTTAAATAACCAATTCACATGAGCAATTTTCCACGTGGAGCATCCATTCTAGGAAGATGCAACATGCCCCACTTTGGTCAGGTTCTGCTTTAGCCAAAAGCAGCAGGAATCAGATACTTGCTGCATTTTTGGCAGCCGTGCATACATTGCTCTGTAACACTGCAGTGTTTCAGAGAAAGCATACTTCGCAAAACTGTCCAGGCCCTATGCGCCTCGGATGACTTGTTGAAGAGGATGATCCCTGGCGGTTTCTCTCCACTCCCCGGACTGAAAGGTGTCTCACTATACTACCATATAGGGACAGACCTTTCAGTCTATGGAAGAAGGGCAGGAAAAACCCACTGAGGACATAGTTAAACATACACGGCTGCAATAACACAGCCAGTGTCTGGAAGCACAAATCTACTGTTAGGTTCCCTTTAATGGGTCTGTGAGAAACGGACAAAAAACTGAAACTGATTAAACTCGAATGTAATACTAGTCTATTTTTCACTGATGAAACAAATATTTCATTGCTCATCTGAATACAGCCTTGAGCCAGGTTCATGCCAAGTTTTGATCCCCGTTGAATCTTCTTTCTAAAGTTGGCAGTCTTTTTAGCCTGACATAATGAACTAAACTGCAAAGCAAAATGGAGTCCAATGCTTATACTCTGTTTCCTCACTGAAATCAGTAGGGGAGTGTCTAAAAATTGTTTTTTGGCCATTCAGATGGAAGACCCCCGACTGATTCATAAATGAGAACTGAGGCATGGTGTGAACCCAAGCTTTTCCCGATTTTATGCCTCTCTAAAGCAAACAGAGAAAAAAAACACATACCTTCTACACAACAGTTAAAATTCTATGAATATGTTTAAAATATTGTAGGGAAAATTTGTTGTACTATATTTTTTGTAATATTTGTCACTCATGGAACCATGTTGCAGTAATTTCACTGTGATCCATGGAAAATCCTTTTGCCTTTGGATCTCTACCCCATTTCTAGGATGTTCAAGAGCCAGTAAAGTAAAAAAAAACAAACAAACAAACAAAAAAAACCCTTATTGCTTTCTAAAAACTTTTGGCTCCTATATATTCACCAGCAGCGACTATCTGACCTGCAGTTTTGTTTTCCTCTACAATTGGATTGACGGATGCAAAGGTTCTCATTCTGACTCCATAACTAGGCTGCGAGTTTAAGGCGCCTGAAACTCCTTTTCTTTGTATGTCTCTATGTACCAGTACTCACACAAAGATATTTCATAAGATAACTTGACTCGACTGCAGAAGGCATGTACTGTATGAGGATTCCAGAACAAGGTTTATTTTCAAGCTGAATCCTTGTAGTTATGCATAATTACAGTAGGTTATAAAGACTATACTGAACCAGGGATGTAAGATATGAGCTGCTTAACATGGCTGACATACAGAGAATGAGGAAGAAGAGAGGGATTACTGACATCAGAGCTAGAGAGGCAGACAGGGAGAGATGGAGGACAAACTTCTAAAAGGCAATACTTTTTGCATAGCAAAGCAACAATACAATACTTGTATGATTCCCAAGTTGTGGGACATGACAGTTCTGCAATGCAAGCTTTACTTTTTTTTAATATAATGGAACATTTGTGTATGTTTTCAAAACTGAAAGATTTCATATAGTCTTATAATATTAGTATATGCAGAAACATATTATGGATTCCTATTGTTCGTATAGTTAATACGGCACCCAGTTAATGTTACTGGGTCCATGCTGTGTCCCATATGCCTCACATTTTATATTGTGGCATGTCCTCTTTTAGAGGAGACACACTGTAGCGCCATAGCATGCAAATATGAAACCTGAAAACTGAATTACATTACTGCATTAGAAATATGAAAAATTGAGAAAGGTTAGTGCATAAAATGGCCAATTTATGTGTACCTGGAAGCCACGGTAAGGCGTTTCTCGTATTCCAGGACCCTAGCCTAATGCCAATCCTCACTTAGACTTAAGTCTTCATCTGGAACCTATGTCAATCCTCTCCTTAGACTGAAATCTATATATCTCTGTGGAGGGGTGGTGGCCCTGCTGTGATTAAAAACACCTGCGGCTAAAAGGTGGAGTGCTCAGTCAGAAGGTTAATGAATACAAATTTAAAAAAACTGACCATCACATCCAAGCATAAACTAATTGTAAACAGGTGCTTAACCTAGAGTCACCAACTCATATACATTCAAACAAAAAAGGAAGCACACTGTAGCGCCATAGCATGAGAAACGCCTTACCGTGGCTTCCAAGTACACATAAATTGGCCATTTTCTGCGCTAAGCTTTCTCAATTTTTCATATTTCTAATACAGTAATGCAATTCATTTTTCAGATTTCATGTTTGCATGCTATGGCGCTACAGTGTGCTTCCTTTTTTGTTTGAGTGTAAGGTATGTGAGTTGGTGACTCTAGGTTAAGCACCTGTTCACACTTAGTTTATGCTTGGATGTGATGGTCAGTTTTTTGAAATTTTTACTCTTTTAGAGGAGGTCTGCCATATTGTTTAATGCCTACGGATTGATAATTCAGAACCGCAGGGACTATGACCATGTATTTACTTTTTTTTTCTAGAGGGATTTTTATGCAGTCTTTTGATTAGACATTGCTTAGTTTGGAGCGGATTACATCAGGGGCCTTTTAAAAAAAAATGGCACACACATTTTTGCTTTCCCCCACTAGGTATTTTTGAAAAACTTAAGTGAAAAAAACAAACAAACAAAAAAGGTTGAACAAAGAGGTTTCACAATTGAAAAAAAAAATAAAAATATAGGAAGAAGCTTATGTTTTTTTTAATGGATTTTTCAAGGATTTTTTTTAACTGAACCACTCAAAAAAACAGCTCAGAAATACGCATTGTGTGCCACCTTACAGACTCTGTGCACACGGCTTTGCCTTAGAAATTAGCCTAAACTACAACAGAAAGTGGTTTTAAATACATGGCAACCAAACTGAAAATATCCATTATTTACTTTACAGGCAAGTGAATATTTTATTTATATTACAATTTCGCTTTTTTTTATGCAACATTTCTAGACTCTCATATATACATGGTAGCGCACAATGAACAACACAGTTATCCTGACCTTCAATCAATAATAGCTGGTTGTCAGACAATGCCATTTACCATTACTTATAATAATTCTAAAATAATATTTCATTTTTAATTCCACCTTAAAAATATCAACATCTATTTTTATTAGACCAAGCAAAGAATTGGTTTTAACCCAAAGCACAAAAATTCTTATGCAAGTCAGCTTAATAAAGTAGTCCTTCAACTTAGGAACAATTACTGTCATTTATCAGGCTGAACAGCAATAAGGCAAGAATCGACAGCTTTCAAGAGCCGCGTATAATGATATGCAAAGCCACAACACTTCACTGTGGAACTGTCTCCGTCTCATCAATAGATCTTGCAGTACCTACAATTTATCAATAGAAATGTGGTAACCTATGAAGGCATGGCAAGGAAGATAAATATGAACTGGGAAAGGATAAAAAAGGTTCAGGAACATTTGAATTTTAAGTGATAAAGTGCCGGCTGCGTCTAATTCAGATGCAGAAATGGGATCATCTCAGTCTTTGCTGAAGAGAAAAAAAAGGGTATTATAGTGCAAAACAAAGGGACAAGAACTGAAAAATCTCTCAGAAACTAAAAATACTGTTATTACAGAATAGTCATCAAAACAAAAAATATCTAATGATCTCCTTAAAAAAAAATAAATAAATTAAAAGGGGTTGTTACTTTTCAGAAAATCTTGGATCCTGAGCA
Organism: Dendrobates tinctorius; assembly: GCF_039654945.1. NCBI lineage: Eukaryota > Metazoa > Chordata > Amphibia > Anura > Dendrobatidae > Dendrobates > Dendrobates tinctorius. The sequence goes on along the minus strand of NW_027361881.1, from coordinate 7,260,132 downwards.
CAGTTTGTTATAAAAATAAACAAAGCATTCTTTACTCATTGTCCCCAGGTCCATCGCTGAGTCTCGGGTGCTGCCCCAATGTTCCAGTATTAGCTGCAGTGCTGGCGTGACGTCAACGACACGGCTGCCAATCAATGAGCTCAACAACTCTGGGCAAATAATCCATCTAGAGCCATTAGCTCATTGATTGTCTGCCACACTGTCGGAATGTCACTTGGCACCCATTTCAGACTTTAAATACTTCTATCAGTAAATTCTACTGTTTTTTTGTGTCTTGATAAAGACGCTGGTACAGCATTGAAACGCGTTGTCTGAATGAAAGAACGTTCACTGAACCATCTGGCAGTTTGAGACTTTCTTTGATCCGCATAGCTTTTAATCCTTTCACTGTGGACGTGCCGTCAGCGCCGCAGTCAATACCGGACAGTAATATTTTTTTTTTTTAGGACAACCACTTAGACAAAAAGCTCAAGGCAGTGAATCCGCATTTGTCAAGCATGGATTTGGATACAGATTTGCTGATTTGTTTGACAAAGGTTAAAATCCAAAGGAGATTTGGTGCAGCTAAATCAATGGTGCAGAAGTGCGACAAATTTAAATTCATTCCTGGGTCAGGTCCACATAGGGTAAATACCTGTACTTGAACTACAACTGTTAGAATCTGTTCAGTTTTTGACTATCCACCATTTTCTTGTAGTGTTCTGGCTGCTGGTCTTTTTCCCCTGGTGCTGGGTTTGTCTTGGGTCAGGTGATTGCATCACCCTTTATTAACCTGCACCTGTCTTCCAGTCCTTGCTGGACAACAGTGTTAATCTGCTTGAAGTCTGGCTTGGAGCCTTGCTTTGCCTTCTGTGTGTTTAATTAGTGTAGTTCTGGGACCTCTGGTTCTGCTAGTATTAGTTTCTGTTTTCAGTTTGTTTCTGCAGGCTTCTCTTTGTTTTCTATTAGGATGTGACCCGTTTTTGTACCCAGTCCTCTTTTCAGGGACCCCCTTCCCCCTATCTATAGGTCTTCGCTTGAGATTAACCTAGGATCGTCGGTGGGTCTATTCACAAGGAATGGGTCGCCCACTCCATCGTAGGGTATCAGCCTAGTCACAGTGCAGGGTCAGTTTTCCCCTGTGAGAAGCATGGGGGAATCGTGGATGAGGGCAGGTATATCTCGCCCAGATACCTTTCCTATGTGGCCTAGTCTGGTCAGTATTTCACCTGATGACTAATGAGTAAGGGGAGGTGGATATAAAAGGACGCCAGGTGGTGTGTTAGTCGCTCAGCTTGGGGAACAGAAAGAGCCTGTCTGTGTGAGAGACACTTGTGAGTGAAAGCAGTGCCCACGGTATCTGTAGTTGGGCTGGACGGGAGAAGCCCTCCAGTTGGTAGTTAGTTCGGACCCTGTTTAGTTCGTGCCAGACAGGCAAGGATTTGTTTTATGTTTTATTTCCTGTATGTTTTGGCTTTCACCTTAAATAAACCTGACCCAGCGTCAGTTATGTCCGGAACCCGGCTGTGCACCTGAATTTCATGCTAAACCCACGTGGCCTTTGACCCCAGCAAAGGCGATCCCGGATTGTTTTGTCACACCCCCCTCCTACCCTAGTCCTGTGGTGCAGAATGGTAACAACAACACAAATCCATCGATTTCCTGGTTAAACTGCTACAATTTCACAGAGATTATCCTCATTCAATGGGGCTAATACACATGACACTACCAGTTTCCAATCTAAGGGTAGGTTCACATTGAGCCTTTTTCTGACATTCAAAAACATCTGCTTTTCAAGCAGAAGATGGTTTAGGAATCACTTTTTTCTCTGGTGTTTTGTAACCCTGAGGCCGGAGTCAGACTACCATACAATACAGCCGAGTGCTATGCAATAAAACATCACTCTGCCCAGTGTTATTCTATGGAGCAGCTCAGATCTGTGATTATTTTCATATGCCAATTCGGTATGAAAGAACAATAGCAGCATGCTGCGATTGGCAGCGAGACTCTGATCACCCGCACCCATACAAGTCTATGGATGCGAGTGAAACATCACACTGCACTTGGATATCACCTGAGTGCGGTGTGATACACGCCGACACCAGCACCAGAAAAGATGGAAAACTTAATTTGTCCACGTCCTCCGATTGTTAGGAACAGCAGAACGCACTAAATAAAAATAAATAATAAAGTGCGTTCGCCACTCGGGGTCCACCGTGCAGTAGGTGTTACACCGCTGCTAGGTAATGACAGACGAGCAATATGGTGGTATAATGCGCACGGGTTCAACTTCACCCGAAGTGCGCAGAGCGGGCTCTGTTCACACACAGAGGTGCCGCAACATAAACATACAAAAACGCTGAGCCTGTTAGTGTCACGGGCCTCAGGTAAATGCACACACGGTATCTGGTTACAGAAGCAAGACAGAGGAGCTGTGTCTGTCTAGACCTACTGTGTGTACGGCGTCACTACTGCGAGCGCCAAGAAGGGCTGCAACTGCAGCGTGGCGTAGGACACTGCCGCTCGACGACAAAGCCAGAAAGGAAGCGCAATGTCGGACGCTAGCGTAGAGGTGCGGTGTGCACAGTGGCCTAAGGCTTGCCACTGACTGCTGAACTAATTCCCTATCCACATATGTAATATCAGAGGGAAGGGGTTTCAAATGAGTCAGTCACCAGAATCATACATCCGTCACCATTCACACATCTAGCAAGTATAGCCTATACTAGCGCATGGCCGAACGGTCATGCGCGCTTTTTATAGCCGTGCGGGACCTTCCAGATCTCTGAGATTGACCAATGAGATCAGAAACAGGACCTGAGCATATGACTCCCGATCTCCAATGGGAGATCGTCTCGTGAGCATGCCCAGTAGGAGCACAGAGGGACTTAGTCTCTGGAGCGGTCTGCTGCAAAGTAATCTCCTCTGCAGTAGATAGACAGCAGGAGACAGCAGAATGTGAGGCTCTGGATTCCTGCAGAGCAGACGCAGAAACCCGATGCCTAACACCGATCCTGTCATGCGAGAGGATCGGAGCACAATAGCATGACACTCGGCTCCCGTTCACGGCAGAGCCGGAGCCGAGGGTCTTTAGCATATTGCATCCGATGCTCTCGCACTGGTTGCCATACGCTAGTGTTACTCCAGCCTAAAGCAATGTTAACACAATGAGCTTTTGGTGAGTTTTCGACGATGTGTTTTTGCTGCATAAAAAATGCAGAGTCTTATGGGGCAGACAGATGGCTGTATTTCTCATGCGAGGATTGCATTGCTGATCTGAACGTCACAGCTGCGCAGAAAAAAATCATGCTGACAAACTCCGGTCAGGAGAGGTGCCGGGTCAGTCCGTGCACTGCAATGTGATCCCTACAAAAGAAATATGGCCGTCTGTCTACCCCCTTAGGGTATGTGCACCCAATAAGGAACTGGCAGCACTTTGGACGCAGTGTATGGTCGTTGCATCCAAAGTGCTGCAGTCTATTGAACGCGGGTGAATCCGCATGTGTTCACTGAGCCGTGCAGATTCACATTCTATGGGTGACATTTCCTTGTGGACACCTGTCGCATGTCTGTCTCAGCGGGTCTGGACGTATAGTGGACAAGGGATTTCTTGAAATCCCATCCACTATGCAGTAACATCTGGACGCTGCGGGTTGGACACTGCACAAGTACACAGCATCCAACCCGCAGCATTTACTGATAGTGTGCACATACCCTTGCAGATAAAAAGGAATAGTAAGAGCGCATTACTATACTATATTATAAACAAGGGAGGTGCAAAAAACAGTAGTATAATGAAATATGAGAGGAAGCAAGGAGAAGTACTACTGTAAAGTATGCACACTACACCTTAATGTAAAAAATGAGAAAATGATCTTTATTGGCACACAAAAACAATTGTGAAATAAAAACATAAATTAAAACGTGAGTGGGACAGCCACTCATAACCTCCCAAAAAATAATACAATCTTGACATAACAGAATAGCACAATGCAGAAAAATATATCACAAAATAAATCAATACACAATAATGCACAATCCCAATAATTAGATATGAAACACGTCTGCAGGGCTATCAATATGGATCAATATGATAGTATAAACCCTCCTGAAAATGGCCTATAGGGACTTAAAAATACCAAGCTGAGGTTGAGAAGGAACCCCTAAATAAGGGGATGTGGGAAATGGAAAAAACCTGAGAAATAGCATATGCTGGAAGAGCAATATCTATTCAAAATGGCAAATACCCACAAAAAGTGAGAAAGTCCCCAGGAAAGACAACTCACAGCAATATTATCCAGGAGGGCACTTCCAGATAAGCAGGGCCAGGAGTGGGGGAACCAAGAGGTGGCCCCATGCGTATCACCGTAACCAGTACGGCTTCGTCAAGGGAATACTGTTTTGTCATTATTGTATTGTTTTTTTGGGGGGCTAAGAATGGCTGTTCCCACTCAGGTATTAATTTATGTTTTTATTTCACTATTGTTTTGTGTGCAAATAAAGAAATTTTCTCATTTTTTACATTAAGGTGTAGTGTGCATACTTTACAGTAGTACTTCTTCCACATACCCTTGCAGTTCCAGCAAAGTGGATGGGATTTACAGAAATCTCATTCTAAAAATTTCCTGCTCTCTGTGCTGCATAAACTCTCCTGCGGTGCATTTTTCAAATCTGCAGCATGTCAATTTCTTATGCGGGTACACTAAGATTTCAATGTGGATTTTCTCCAGTCTTACATTAGATGTGGAAAATCCGTAGCAAAAAAAAAAACTGTACATGCATTTTTAGTGCATTTCTGCGGTGGAAAAATATAAAAAATGCATGTAATCTGCATCAAAGTATAGCAATAAAGTTGTCAAAGCAAAAAAACAGGAAGCATCAAGAACAAAGCAGCTTTATTCAAGGCATGACACACCAAACAGACAAAAAGCGCATAAAAATGCTATTAAGTGTGTTAAAAAAACGCACACAATATGCGAGTAACCTAATTTATATAATAGATACAGAAATGGTGCAGAAGTTCTGCAACATCTAATATGCACCAAAGGCTCATCGTGGGAACGTAGCTCAAAGCATTTTTTTTCTTATTTCACTTTTCGTAATTTTCTGAGCACTTTTTCGACATTGTCTGACCAACTTTTCGTGGTATCTTTTATTAATTTGTATCATGTAGTATTGAGCATCAACTTCAGAAAACACCTGAACAATGGACCGGATACTTCTTTTAAACACTTGGCATCTTTGAAAGCCTGAAGCATTTAAGAGATACTCAAAAGCCTGAACATGCGACCAGCTAGTTGTATTTCAACACAAATAATTGAAATGATTTGTTTCTAGAGCTTTTCACTACATTATATATCCCTCCCTCTAGTCCCCAGCCAGCTCTTCAGACTTCATCTTCTCCGAAATGCTGGAGCATTTCAGAATGAAACATACCTGGCTGCAGTTGTGACGATTGGCACCGATTCATGCAGACTGTGGTTTGGGTGGCATGAAACAAGTGACAAGTTCCCTTAAAACTTGACATACCAAAAAGAGAAAACGCAGCAGAAAAAAAAAAATATATATAAAAATACCTGTAAAAAAAAAAAACCACACTAAAAAAATCATCCAAATTAGCCAACTGGTGCAGAAAAGCTGAATATTTGCAGTATGAGAAGCACACAGCTGTGCACCGTGGTAACTTAGCCTAAAGAGGTATGCAGAACATGGTATGACTAAGGGTGTGTGCACACGCTGTGGATCTGCAGCAGTTTTTTCTGCGGTGTACAGTACCATTATAACCTATGTAAAATGAAAACCACAGTGCAGACACTGCCGCATTTTCCGTGCGGTTTTTCTGCGGTTTCAAATCCACAGCATGTCAAATCTTTGTGCGGATTCCGCTCCAGTTTAGCACCTGCTCCATGGCAGGTGTCAAACCGCAGAAAAACTGCAGATACCTGCGGTTTTCATCAATTCCGCAGCATGTGCACACACCCTAAGAGATATGAGACTTAATAAAGATATGCACCTGTGTGTTAGGCCGGAGTCACACTGGCGAGGAATACGGGAGAGTGAGAGGCGCAAAAAGCACGCATTAGACACGGACAAATGATTTTCTATGGGGTCACTCGCACCAGGCGTATATTTCTCCTCCGTATCCTACGCTGCGTGCCACTCGCAGCATGCTGCGATTGTCAGCGTACTACGCCCGTAGTACGCCAATGCAAGTCTATGAGTGCGCAAAAAATACGCATTACACACGGAACACACGTGTGACCTGCGAGCAATACTCAGGTCTTTTGGCTGGTGAACAGGAAATGGGCCAATCCATCATCAGGAAGCCTAGACATGCAAATGAGGTCAAAAAGCGCTCCAGACATCAAGGAAGTACGCCTCCACGGAGTACAGCAGAAGCATGGCGTCCACATATATTAATGTAGAGATGCTCATTGTGCTGGTGCAGGAGCGTCCAGAAATATGGGACCCACGCGACGCAAACTATGCGAACCGCACAAGAAAGGAGGCGCCATGGAGGCGCATCTGTCGCCAGATGTACCATGACTTTGGTGACAGACCACGTGATGAGCAGCATAAAATTCGTAAGTGCAACCATAAAAATATAATTAACCTTAGCGCGCACTATAAAATGAATCTACAATCAGCCCCCCCCTTCCTGTGCATGTACTTTTATTAGCCTCATGAGGCCGTTACATTAGGATGTGACACGTGGCTTCACACAGCCATAATTAGGGGTTAGGCCACAAGCTCCTCATCCTCCTAGCCACTAAAATTAGTTTCAGGGGAGCTAATGAGACCCTGTGTATCGGCCCAATTACATATGCCACCATGGGTAGAACGCACACCCCATAAGGCCCCATGCCTAGACTACTGTTTGAAAATGTGACCTCTCAAATATCTGATTTTGACAATCTTTCCTGTCACATTGCAGTGGAAGATGTGATGAAACGGTGGAGAAGCATCCGGGACCAGTACCGGCGGGAACGCCAGCAGCGGTCCAGGAGTGGGGATGCTGGCCATGTCAAGCGCAAATATATATACTATGACCGGCTGAACTTCCTCGCCCCAATTCTGGCTCTGAGACCGTAAGTACATACCTCACACCACATGACACAAAAACATTACACAAATACTTTACAGGGACAAAAATATTGATGTATTTTTGCCTCTGTTCTATTTCATAACAGAACTCAATCCAACCTTACGGATCGAGGAACGGCCTCAGAGGCAGAGCCCATTATAGATCCTGTAGGGGATGAGGTGGCTGGCCCATCTTCTCCCCCTACAAGAAGGATGGCTGAAGAGGAGGCTTCACCAGAACACACAATGGCTGCCCTACACAACACACCACCAGGACGGTATGCAGCTGCAACCTCACCCATCCTGGAAGAGATGGGCAACTTGAGCAGCAGCCCAACTGCCCAGATCAGGCCCTCCCCACAGGCTGCTCTAGCATCAAGGCGAATAAGAAGAAGGCGCCAGGTCACCATTCAAGAGAGCAGGACCAATGTGGACACTGGGGTGCTGAATTACTTGTCCAGAGTCACTACAGATGATGGTGAGGAGGCCTATGCACGTTGCCTCACCCTTTATCTCCGTGCCCTTACCCGTGAGGTCAGGCTCCGTATTAGGGGGTGTATTCAGATCCTGCTTGATGCAAGCACCCCCCCCAATACCCCATATGAGGTGTTTGAATTTCTGGAGAGGTGGCAGCTCTCACCAAGAAATTTAATGCGCATGAGACCATCCACACAGATGCTTGCTCAAGCAGGGTCTGAGCAGCCCCTAATACGTGGGCCAACACCTCAACCCCTTCCTCCCCCTACCCATCCTTCTATTCCGCAGCCCCAAATGTCTTCATCAAGCCAACCCCACCAATATGGCCACTTGTACCCACCCAGTGTTGGAGGCTGGTCCCAACCTGATTGGGGACGATCTGGCTATCTTGGTGGGTATGAGCCACGGGCCTACCAGAGCCAACAAGATGCCCCTCACCATCATCATCATTACTCTGGCCAGTATCACCAACAGGCCCAGGAGGCTGGACAACAACAGCATCATGGGCAACAGTATGGCCCCACACAGGGCGATCTTGGCCACAATGTCCAGCAGCACCCACAGGCTGTTCCTCCCCGTTCCCCTTCCCCTACATATGAGGATTTATGATTCAAAATTTTGGAGATGTCCAGTAACAGGTAACTGGTGCTTCTAATCTAGACAAAAAAACAGGTGTTCTCCTTCACCAACATTTAGAACATAATTTAACACTCACATTTTTAAACAATGTTTTCCAAACATATGAAACAATCCATCATGACAGGCAACGCTACCTCACGCCTTTCACACAGATATTACATGTGTGTATAAAAGAGAAGAATTAAATGCGCTATACTGTTACCTGAAAGGATGAAAATACACTAATCACTTGCTAATGCATAGGAAAGGCGTGCTTGCCTTTAGTTAAGTAGTCAACTTTGTTATTAGCATTCTCTAGTAAACCAATTTGAGGCGACCAGCATTCACAATATCACGCTCTCTCTATGTCTTAACAAGTGAGTTTTGTATTTTCATCCTTTCCAGTATAGCATGCTTAAATATTGTCTGTTCTACAGACAGGTAATATCTGTGTGAAAGATGTGAGGTAGCCTTGCCTGTCATGGTGGAAGCTTTCTATGATTGGAAAACATTATGAGGAAATGTGAGTGTTATCTTATTGACTTTATTTTGGTGATGGAGCTCACCCTTTGTTGCCTAATCAAGGTTAATGAAGGCATGCAGCAATGTTGTTATTGCCTAATGTTTGTTGCAGTTTTTTCTGTAATGTTAATGTTACACCAAGTTAAAGAAGGCACAAAGGGTCAGTTTGGCCATTGCCAAATTTGTGTTATGGCAATATTATGTTTGCCTTTAAACAAAACCCAAAAAAAAAAAAAAGGCAAAACTAAAAATTTGTCTACTCTAGTTAACGTCTCTGTGTGATTTCTCACTATCCCTCACAACATTCTAACAGACACCAACCAATGCAAAGAAACACTCATAGAATCATAAAAAGTCTTGAGTAATATATATTTAGACCCACTTTGAAACAAAAAAATTATAACATAGACACAGCATTCTCTTGCCAAGAAGTTGCCCCCTCAGGTGAGATAAAGTAATTCGTGAATATATCACGCACTTTGAGGCCAGAGAGCGGTCTATGTTGAGGGATGATAGGTGGTCTCACCCTGCGCACATTGTCCGGCCTACGCACAACACCATCAGAGGAGGAACAATCATGTATCCTGGTCAAGTTATGCAGAACAACACAGGCTTTGACAACTTCATTCACATTTTGCTCACTCAACTGAATGGCAGACTGGAGTACCCGCCATTTGGCACAAAGAATCCCAAAGGAACACTCCACCAGTCGCTGAGCACGTGATAGGCGCAAGTTAAAAATTCTGCGCCTGTGGTCAAGGTTGCGCCGGGGATATGGCCTCATGACATTACGTGATAACTGAAAGGCCTCATCTGCGACAAGGACATAAGGGACTGATTGTTCGGGGGAGCCTGGTAGCTGGCGTGGTGGTGGGAGATCCAACTGGTTGGTGCGTAGCCGCCGACCCATTATGGAAGTATTGAAGACTCTAGAGTCTCCCGTCCTTCCATAGGCCCCAATGTCAACAATTATAAACTTGTAATGAGGGTCTACCAGAGCCAACAATACAACAGAAAAGTATTGCTTATAATTGAAGAATTGGGAGCCTGAGTTCGGCGGCTTACGCACCCTGATATGTTTGCCATCCAGGGCCCCAATACAATTTGGAAACTGGCAGTCCTCCTCAAAGTCCCTTGAAATCCTTAACCAGTCTTCCATCCTGGGCTCGGGTAGGACCACCTGATGGAGTTTTGTCCAGATTTCTGCACATGTAGACCTCACTATGCCTGAAATGGTTGACTTTCCAATGAGAAACTCATGGTGGAGGGCGGCATAAGACAGGCCAGTGGACAGGAAGCCGTCGAACAACAGAAATAGTACAGGTTAGAATGGGTAAAGTAAAAAAAAATCAGTTACATGCCGACCAAACTTGGTAGGGAATGATAGAGAAGAACACACACATATTTGGTGGCACAATGACTAAGTGATATGCAGTACATATTAGATGTAACATTCTGCTGTGTCAGGTGAAACATATTTTGAGGAAGATGAGGGTATTAAACTTTGTCCAAGAAGGCCAAAAAACATAAATTAACACACACATTATGAACATAGAGAATGTGGTTGTGTAGTACATACCGTATTGTGAGTAGAAGTCGCTCCACTGCAGATATGGCTTGGCGCATCCTAGTGTCCTGAAAGGTGATCCCAGGGCGCACTGTCTCCAAGAGGCGATCAAATGTGGAAATGCTCATTCGACAGTACTGGTAAAATTTCTCCGGATGCTCCCGCAGAGACGAATAGAGGCGGTGAAAATGACCTCTTGTGAGTCGTTGCCTCAAAAGTGGATGTACCCACATGCGTCTCCTCCTCCGCGGATCCACTATCACAGGATATGGTTGGCCAAAGCGCCGTGACAAAAGCCAGGTAAAGAGAACCTGCTCGGTTGTATTGAATGTCAGACCCTCGGCCATGCTGCACAAAGAACACCAACACACCTCGTGAAAGCAAGGTGAGAAATGTACAGAATGTAGGCAGCAACCTGTTTCTGAGTGTCTAAATAGGGTGCAGGCTAATGATTTAAATTGTTTGCAGGCCTCAAAACCGTTAAATGTCCATTTTGCAAGGCTGCGAGAAAATCTCGCCATACGGATTGCATACGGATGCCACACGGATTACATACGGATGCACACATGCGCAAAATACGCGACCACACCTTGCTTACGGATGACCTACGGAGCACTGTTTAGGGGTCACTGATCCGTATTACACATGTAAAATACGGAGCGTATTTTGCGCAGGTTAGTGTGACTCCAGCCTAACCCAAAATATCAGTGCTATCCCACACAAGCTATGAGAAGGCTTTAGGACTCACTCAGATGTCCATGTGTCATGTATGTGTTCTCTTCTATTCTTCGTGAGATCGCTTTCCTATTATAGCCTACGGGACTGTTCATATGTCTATTTTATTTAACGGACCAAGTAGTCAGCAAAAAATCACGGAGAGATATCCCTTCCTGAAAAAAGTCGTGAATCAATTACTTATACAAGCATAAGGCAACCATGTGCTACAATCATGGACAAAAGTGTTGGCACCCTTGAAACTGATCCAGAAAATGAAGCATTTCTCCAAGAAAATTATTGCAATTACGGGACACGTTTCGTTATACATGGTGTTCCAATATAAAAATAAAAAAGAGAAAAATAAAAGGCAAATTGGGCATAATTTCTGCATCTAATTTGTCTAAAGCCATGTGCACACGCTGCGGTTTTTGGTGCGGTTCTGCTGCAGTTTTGACCGCAGCAGAACTGCAGCAGTTCTGCAGACAGTGTACAGTAGCATGTTATCCTATGGGATTAACATTCTGCTGTGCACATGCTGCGGATTTTTACCTGCGGAAAAGCTGCGTTTTTTTTCCCGCAGCATGACAATTGTTTCTGCGGATTCTGCTGCGGTTTGCCACCTATTCCATTGTCCAGGTGGCAAACCGCAGGCCAATCCGCAGGAAAAACCGCAGGTCATTTTACCTGCGGTTTTACCTGCGGTTCCGCAGATATGAATCCGCAGACGAATCTGCAGTGTGTGCACATAGCCTAAGGCTTCCTTCACCCGTCTGTGTGGTATCATTTTTTCCATGCTTACCACAAATAGCCATTGTAACCTATGGTGCTACGCATGTTAGTTTTTTTTCCGGCAGCACAGATGACAAGGGCCAATACGAGTCTATGCGTCCGTGAAAAACACGTACAGCTATGTTTAACACTGCAAAATATAGAAGCTTTGTAATTTATTTATTTCTTTATCCATACCAGAAAAACACTGGATGGTAAAAATGGACACATTGATGACACCGCTACCGTTTTTTTTTCACGGATGTGTGAAGGAGGCCTGAGGGTATGTGCACAAGCTGCAGATTCTGCTGAGGATGCGCAGCGGATTTGGCCCTGCAGATCCGCAGCAGATTCTCCTGCGGTGTACAGTACCATAATATCCTATGTAAATTAAAAAACGCTGTGCACATGCTGCAGATTTTTCCATGCAGATTTGCGGCGGTTTTGAATCCGTAGCATGTCAATTCTTTGTGCGGATTCCGCAGCGTTTTTAAACCTCTTCCGTTATAGGAATCTGAAGGTGTAAAAACGCAGGTGAAATCCGCACAAAACTGCAGAAAATCCGCAATAAATCTGCACTAAATCCGCAGGTAAAACGCAAGTCATTTTACCTGCGGATTCAGCAAAATCCACGCGGAAAAATACGCAGCAGAATTCGCAACGTGTGCACATACCCTTACTGGATGCACCTCATAACGTATGTGACACTTTGATACACTTTGCACTATTTTAGCAGATCCACCAATCGACCATTTTTGAGACACTACACTTAATCTCTCCCGCTGTATGTAAATTTTGGTCAACATTTTTTGCATGATCTAACAGTTTTACAATAAAGTTTGACAGTGGAAAGAGAAAAAAACAACAGTTTTTGCATGAAGCAGACCCCACTGGTGCACCATCCATACTACGGTAAGCATTATCAGCATATATTTCATGCAGCTAGGCTTCCAAAAAACAGCAGATTTACCTCATTTTGCATTGTAGGGTGGATGAGAGGCAGACACTGGAACATTACACACAGCATTGTGTGTGGCAGCCAAACCAAGATCATCATGTGTTGCTCATTAGATCCAGCACATTGCAAATCTACCTACAAAAGGGACTTTTGGGTACATCTCCACGTGCTGGTAGTTATGTGTCAGAAAGCTCCAGGTCTGGTTGAGCAATGACATAATGGACATGATGCAAGGCAATCTCATGAGACACTTGTGTGCAAAATGCTACCTGTGATAGTAAGTAGGGAAGGGGAATTGAATTAGTTCTATGTGATTATTGCATAAAATCCAGCACAATGATGCATCACATGTATACCGTATCCATATGGAAATGTGATTATCTTGTGCATATAATCAATATGCAACTCATTCTAAAGTGCTGCAACTAATGAATATTATCCCATGGGAGGGCATATAAAATACATCACGTTTCAGGTACCCACTGTTTTGTGGTTGCAAACAATTCCAATTATCCCAAATGGTAGGGACAGGTGATCAAAAATGCTGCATACATCAGAAACTTGGCTCACTGTGATGCCCAGTGGCCATACGATATTCAACATCACTGCATCTTTAGTACCTAAGGTGATACGCTGCTCTCTGGGACTTATAAAATAAGTCCCCTCTACCTATTGGTATCTGGTAGTGATGAGCGAGCGTGCTTGGATAAGGTGTAATCTGAGCATGCTCGTGTGACAAGTGATTTCAGCGTGCTCGAAAAATATATTTGAATCCTCGCAGCTATTCGACAGGCAATCCCTGCATGTGTTGTGGTGTCGAACAGCCGTGAGACATGCAGCAGCAGGGACTCAAACATATTATTCGAGCTCGCCGAAGCCACTCGGTTAGCACCCGAGCATGCTCAGATAACACCTTATCCCAGCACGTTCGCTCATCGCTAATATTTAGTAATAACTTGATTTGACATCAGGAGTATACAGGGCTATAATACTGATTTTCCTTTAAAAATCACTGGCTTTATAACTCTTCATCACAAGCAGCAATGTCACTCCCAAGAAAATGTTTTATTAACTAACGTATTATCCTAAGACTCCATAACATGATATAAGGGGCATATCTGCTTCGAAACATCCTTGTACGAAGGCTGTGAAATGTTAGCGGCACATGCCGTTGCTGTAACTCAGTGCTAATGACCTGGTGTAAGTCTATACAGCACCTCAGAGATCACGCAAACTGATGCACTCCCGCAATAATATAATAATTCTTCTTTCATGCATTTTATACTAATCGTCTTGGTGTTTTTTCTTGTTTTTATGCTCTCCACTCATAACGGAAAAAGCATTGTGCATATAACTTAAAAGCAATGAGATATTTTTTGCAGTGCAGGGGCCATCTCCATCCTACTATGTGTTACTTGCAAATAGTTCCAGATGTGGTTTCTGAAATGTAATTCCCCCATCTGTTGCCTTTTACACAAGTCTGTTTTGCACTGGTTTCCAGATTGTAACATAGAGTTCTGTTTGTTTCCCCCACAGGGGTCGCACCAGCACCTATTGTACCTACAGTGTAGCATATAATCTGCTCAACAGATGATGTTTTCAGCCCTGCTGGACATATTGAAAGGCTGCAGCCAATCGGTAGCCTTGGGGCTGGGAGGAGAATATGTTTTTTATTTTATGTGGTGCACTTTAGAAGTTAAGAAGGGTTTGCCATAAAGGAAGGTGATGCCACGGGTGTCATACCAAGGTCGTGTTCCTACGTATGAAAATACGTTTTTTTTTTTTGTTTTTTTTGTTTAATAGGAGTCTGCACAAAATACACTATGGAAATATGCACTGAATATTGTGTGGGTTATTTTTTTTTTATTTATTTTTTTTGTTAATGCATTTTTTAACCCCTTAATGACGGGGCCAATTTCTGTTTTTGCGTTTCCGTTTTTCCTCCCCTTCTTCCCATATGTGGGCTTGTTTTTTGCGGGACGAGTTGTACTTTTGAATGACACCGTTCATTTTACCCATATAATGTATTGGAAATTGTGGAATAAAAAAAATCCAAGTGAAGTAAAACCTGTGGAAAAAAACACACAATTCTGGGTGTTTTTGTGGAATTGTGTCTTAGGCCGGGGTCACACTGGCGAGGAATACGGCCGAGTGAGAGGCGCTAAAAGCACGCATTACACACGGACCAATGATTCTCTATGGGGTCCCTCGCACCAGCCGTATATTTCTCATCTGTATTCTACGGTCCGTGCCAATTGCAGCATGCTGCGATTGTCAGCGTACTACGCCCGTAGTACGCCAATGCAAGTCTATGGGTGCGCAAAAAATACGGAATACACACGGAGCACACATGTGACTTGCAAGAAATACGCACCCGGTGTCTTTTAGAAAAGCCGGCAATTCAGTGCGTGATATAGTAAACTCACACTGACAGGTTTAATAAAGAAACTAAAGAATTGATATATACACATAGAATGCATGTATGTATATATATGCATTCTATGTGTCTATAGCTAATCTTTGGTTTCTGTTAGAAACCCTGTCATAGGGCTCCATTATATGTCCATTTTGCAAGGCTGCGAGAAAATCTCGCCATACGGATGCTTACATGCGCAAAATACGCGACCACACCTTGATTACGGATGACATACGGAGCACTGTTTAGGGGTCATTCATCCGTATTACGCATGTAAACTACAGACCGTATTTTGCGCAGGTTAGTGTGACTCCAGCCTTACAGTATAGAACTTGTGGTAAAAATGACCGTGCAGTATAATTATCCTCATCAATACGATTATGGTGATAGACAACATATCCAGTGTCTTTATTATTTTAGTGGTGAAAGTTAACTTTTTGGGGGTAACCGCCATTTTCCGAGACCCGTAACACTTTCATCCAATAGAGCTGGGTGATGGCTTATTTTTTGCTGTGTGAGATGTTTTTATTTGTACCATTTTGGGATACATGTGATGCTTTGATCACTTGTTACAGCATTTTTTTGTGGAATTGCGATGACCAAAAAAACCCCGTAATTTTGGCGTTCTTGAATTTTTTCGTTTATGGTGTATTTTAATAGGACTATTCTAAACGTGGCAGTACCACATGAGTTGTTTTTTTTTTTTTTTTTTTTAATATCTTTATTATCAATGGGGAAAATTAGGATGTTTTGCACTTCTAGGTGTTTTATTTTCATATTTTTAAAACCTTTTTCTTTACCTCTCACTGTTAGCTGATTTTGTACAAAAGAGAAAAAAAAGGTGATGACACTCACTGCTCTGTCGTGAAAATTCTTTATTAACTAAAAGGCATTGGCACGGGAGGAACGTACAGAGAGTGGACAACGGCCGTTTCACGCACTTGTGCTTCAACGGGTCTTGTTATTGTTAGCCCTCTTAGGGGGCTTGAAGGTGCAATCTGTCCGATTGCTTGTGCTACATACAGTGATGCCACAGCATTGCGGTATACAGCAGAAACCGGTTTCCTTTGAAGCTCTACCACAGGCAGGATTGCAAAGAAGCTCCATAATGACACACGGGGGTCATCAGCTGGACCCCTTGCTGCCATGGTGACCCACAATCACATCATGGGTGTGTCAATGGGCGCAGAGAATGATGCACACGCATGCCGTCGCGTGTTAAATGCTGCTGTCAGATGTTGAGTGCATTTAACCGGTTAACAATCGCGGAAGGAGCAGCGCTCCACCTGTAATTGTTAGTGTCCGGTCTTGGCTGTAACACAGTCATCACCTGCCGGGTATGGGGCGAGCTCACCCCGTGAGCACGCTCCATATATCCACTTCTGACGTATATGTATGGAGAGTGTTGTGAAAGGGGTTAACGTGGGGTTTTTTTTTTGTTTTTTTTTCTTTATTATGCAGATTTGGCACAGCTTTTTTTTTTTTGTGAGATATTGCACTTAAAAATACAATTGCAGTTTCTATGTGCATTTTTTTTCAGGCTCCCAGAAGACGTCTACAGGGAAAAATGCACAATTCAACAGCATGTTTTAATACACTGTGAACATGAGTTTTTATGAAATTACATCCACTTTGTTTAACCTTTTCTGCACTAAAAAAAAAAAGCAGCAGAAAAAAATCCTATAGAATTTTCACTGCATGGGAACATTGCCTAAAATTCAAAGTTTGCACTCATGATGGTATAGGAGGCATATAGAGGGTGCCGGGTGTCTAACTTTTCAATTACCGGTAATCATTTTAAGGGCTCATTCACACATCGGTTTTTCATGCACGAGTGCTGTTCGTTTTTTTTTTTTGTTGTTTTTATTTGTTTTGTTTTTTCTTGGATAGAATTCATACCTATGACAGTCAATGGGGCTGTTCACATGTCTGATTTTTTTTTTTTTTTCTTTGGACTGAGTAGTCCTTGTAAAATCATGGAGGCATGTCTGATATTGATCTGAGTGTCGATCATATCGGATATGCAAATATATAGGTCCGTCAAAACAAAAACCAGACAGCGCACAGATGCCATCCATGTGCCGTCTGTTTTTAATTGACTGATATATAGGAGAAGATGGGGAAACTTTTTTTTTTTTTTTTCTTTTTCCTTCATCAGTAAAAAAAAAAAAAAAAAAGATGAAATTCTGAACAAACTCTGGTGAAAAATCACTGTTGAAACTAGGTCCGTTTTTGTCATATGTCAAAAAATCGGACGTCCAAATGATGCCTAATAAGTGCTTTTATTTTACAAACTATACAGAGTTTCTGATAATCGGGCAATAAAAGTAAAAAAAAAATTTTAGACAATCTCGCAAAGTTGTTTTTGCACAACTCAAAGTGGTGCAAAAATTTTGAGCTTTTTGGCATTTTAACTCCAAATTTGGCCAGTTCTGCCAAAGTGTGCAGAGCTAGGGTTGGACTTGGCATAGAGAAGTCCGTCTGATAGATTCATTGTACGGTAATTTACGTAAAAAAGGGGCATAAACTAGTCCAGAAATTTACGCCAACCCCTGGCACAAGGCATTTCTAAGATGCACCAAGTTTAGTCAGATGTGTGCACCTCTCCATGAATTTGGCACATCTTATTCCAGCAGTGCCTTCATTAAGTCTGGTGTACAAAACAACAATCCTCATGAATCATTTTCCATTCTTACCACTCCTAAGCAAACAGATGCAAATTTATGGGGTCTGAACGATTATAAGAGGTGTCCTATTATTAATACATGGCTGTGCTTGTAAGTAAATGTGTTTGTAATAATCTGTGCAATTTGTCACTTACTAACCATTCAATGTGAAAACAAATGGATGCACACAACATAAAGTACCACTAGGTGGCGACCTGAAACCTACTGCACAGAAAGAACATGTCAAAATGAAGCAGGAATTTGTGGCTAAGGCTGGAGTCACACACAATGTAGAAAAATACGGACCGTATTTTACGGCCGTAATACGCATAAATGGTCCCTAAATAGTGCTCCGTATGTCATCCGTTGTCAGGGTGTGGCCGTGTATTTTTCTCATGTAATCCGTATAGCATTTTTTTCTCGCAACCTTGCAAAATGGACATTTAACGGTTTTGAAGTCTGCACATAATTTAAATCATCAGCACCAATCCTATTTATTGCCTCAACATCAGGTGGCAGCCTCCAATCTGCCCATTTTGGTGCTGTGCTTGTGTGGGGGTCTTGCTGGTTGTTAGAAAACATGTCTGACACACTTCAGTTCACCCCAACTGACCGTGTTCTCTTCAACTGGGTTTTGTCCAAGCGCTTTGGCCAGCCATACCCAGTGATTGTGGATCCGAGGAGGAGGAGACGCATGTGGGTCCATCCACTTTTGAGGCAACGACTCACAGGAGGTCATTTTCAGCCCCTCTATTCTTCTCTGTGGGATCATCCGGAAAAATTCTACCAATACTGTCGAATGAGCCTTGCAACATTTGATCTACTCTTGGAGACAGTGCGCCCTGGGATCCTGGGATAACCTTTCAGGACACAAGGATGCGCAAAGTGATATCTGCAGAGGAGCGACTTCTACTCACATCACGGTATGTACTACACAACCATGTTCTCCATGTTCATGATGTGTTGCCCAAAGAATGTTTTCATTTTGTCCTAAGTTTAATCCCCTCATCTTATTCCAGATATATATAAACTTACAGACCAGAATGTTATGTGTAATATGTACTGAATATCACGTAGTGATTGTGCGACCAAATATGTGTGTGTTAGTAGATCTGAATCACTAACAAGTTTGGTATGTATGGACCTGTTTTTTGGTTAATTTGTGCATTCTAAAATGTCCATTTCTGTTGTTCTTCAGCTTCCTGGCCACTGGCCTGTCTTATGCCGCCCTCCACCATGAGTTCCTCATTGGAAGATCTACCATTTCTGGCATGGTCAGGTCGACATGTAGTGAAATCTGGACAAGACTCCATCAACTCGTCATGCCCCAACCCAGGATGGAAGACTGGTTGAGGATATCAAGGGACTTTGAGGAGGAATGCTAGTTTCCTAATTGTATTGGGGCCCTTGATGGCAAACATATCCGGGTGCGGAAGCCGCCGAACTCTGGCTCCCAATTCTTCAATTATAAACAATACTTTTCTGTTGTATTGTTGGCTCTGGCCAACCCTCAATACAAGTTTATAATTGTTGACATTGGGGCCTATGGAAGGACGGGAGACTCTATTCTTCAATACTTCCATTATGGCTCGGCGGCTACGCACCAACCAGTTGGATCTACCACCACCATGCCAGCTACCAGGATCCACTCAAGAATCAGTCCCTTATGTCCTTATGGCAGATGAGGCCTTTCAGTTAACACGCAATGTCATGAGGCCATATCCCCGGCGCAACCTGGACCACCGGCACTGAATTTGTAACTTGCGCCTATCACGTGCTCAGCGACTGATGGAGTGTTCCTTTGGCATTCATTGGGCCAAATGGCGGGTCCTAAAGTCTGCCATTCAGCTTAGTGAACAAAATGTAATTGAAGTAATTAAAGCCTGCGTGGTTCTTCATAACTTCACCTGGATACATGATTGTTCCTCCTCTGCCGGTGTTGTGCGTGGGTCAAACAATGTACGTGGGGCGAGGCCACTTATCAACCCTCAACGTAGACCGCTCTCTGGGCTCAAACTGCGTGATATTTTCACAAATTACTTTGTCACCTGAGGGGGAAACTTCTTGGCAAGAGCATACTGTGTCTATGTTGTAAATTTTTCTTTTTGGCCTTTGGGAAACTATATATATTACAACCCCTTATGTCTTTTCTCTGTTTCTAAATCGATGTGTAAGCATATGGCAGCATGTGGTGATGTAAGTGCATCATTGATAAAGACAACAACAATTGAAAGTTAAAACTTTTTATGTATCTTTTTTTTAAAGGCCTTGTAAAGCCATATGTTATTTAGCAAAATGGCCATAATTGGCCTTAGAACCAAAAACATTGTTAAAATGTTAAAATACAGCATTAACCACAAAAAAACACACAAACTTATAAATTGTAGTATGTAGGGGGTGGGAGAAGGCGGCAGCCCAGCCTGTGTTGCCTGATGGCTAGTTTGGCCAACTTGGCCCTCGGCCTGTGTGTGGGCATACTCTTGCCCATGATGGAGGTAGTGGGCTGGCTCATGGGCTTGAGGCGGATACTGGGCACTATATGATATTGGAGACGACTCTCCTGTTGGGGCTGGTAGGGCCATGAGTCTAAACCACCAAAATGGCCATGTCGTCCCCAACCAGATTGGGACCAGCCTCCAACATTGGCTGGGAACAAGTGGCCATATTGGTGTGCTAGGTTATACCCTGACATTTGGGAATGATGCTGCCAATGTTGGGTGGGGGGGGAGGGTGTGAGGTGTAGGCCCACGTGTAGGAGGATCTGCAGACCCTGATTGAGCAAGCACTTGGGGGTGTGGGTTAAGACGCATGAGATTCCTGGGTGACAGCTGCCACCTCTCCAGAAACTCAAACACCTCGTAAGGGGTATTGGAGGGTGTGCTTGCGTCAATTGGGATCTGAATGGATCCTCGCACACGTAGCCGCACCTCACGGGGAAGGGAACGAAGATAATGGGCAAGGCTGGGTGAGTACTCCTCCTCCCCATCATCAGTGGCAACTCTGGTAAGAGAATTTTGGTCTCCTATATCCACATTGGTCCTGGTATCAGTGGCAGGGATATGGCGCCTTCGTCTACGTCGCCTGGATGGCACAGGAGGCTGGGGGGAGCCCTCTAGCCGAACAGTTGGGCTGCTGCTGTTGCCCTGTTAATCCTGGATGTCGGGTGGTGATGCAGCTGATGGTCCTTGTAGTGGCTCTGTTCCTGGTGGTGTTGTTTCTGGTGGTGGGCCAGGTTCTAGGGCAGGATCAGGTTGAGCAGGAGAAGTCACTTGGGCCTGGCTCCTTGGAAGGTCACAAGATGTGCCAGACACCTCAACCCCTCCACCAACAGGATCGATGATGGCCTCTGAATCAGACCCTGTCTCCCTTTCAGTGATGTTAGACTGAGTTCTGTAATTTAAATATAAAATGTAGAAAAAGGAAATTTTTGATCGGGCCCTATAAAGCATTTGTGTCGTGGTGTTTTTGGTATACTTACGGTCTGAGATCCATAATTGGAGCGAGGAACGAGAGGCGGTCGAAATAAACATATTTCCACTTTGTGTGGGCCGCAGAACCACTTCTTGCCCGCTGCTGGCGTTCACGGCGATACTGGTCACGGATGCTGCGCCAGCGTCTCATCACATCTTCGACTGCAATGTGACATAAAAGAATGAAAAATTACAATTTGCCTAAAACAAGTTTTTGAACTAGTATCAAAGTCATGTGGCCTACTAGGGTGTGAGTTCTACCCAGGGTGGCATATAGCATTGGTGCAACCAGGCCACATGCACAGGGTCACAGTAGCTCATGTGGCAATTAGCAACTCTTTAAACTGTTTTTGCTAGCCATTTTGAGGAGCTTTGGGGACAGGGTAATATTCTCTCAGGGTCAAACAGTGGGTCCAAAAATAATTTACAAGCCACAAGAGCCCAATATCAGAAGCCCAGGATGTGGGGGGCCTACTTGTAAAATAATTTTTTGATGGCAGGTAATTTGACATACATAATCTACAGTATGTGCACGTACTTATGTGCTGCTGCTCCTCACGTGGCCAATCACCAAAATCAGGGAACATTTTGCGACATATGCGCCTCCATGCAGCCTCCTTTCTTGCCCGGTCGGCATAATGTGCATCCCGTTGGTCCCATAATTCCGGGTGATCCTGCACAAGAACAATTAGCAGCTCCACATTCAGATTCTGGTAGGGTGCCATGATGCTGTGCTCCGTGGAGGCGTAATTCCTGGATGTCTGGAGCGCTTTTTGAGCTAATCTGCATGTCTAAGCTTCCTGATGATGGATTGGCCCATTTTCTGTCACCAGGTTAAGTCTTGCGTATTTCTCGCAAGTCACACGTGTGGTCCGTGTGTAATGCGTTTTTTTTTGCGCACCCATAGACTTGAATTGGCGTACTACGGTCGTAATACACTGACAATCGCAGCATGCTGCGATTGGCACGGACTGTAGAAAATACGCAAGAAAAATACGGCTGATGGGAGCTACCCCATAGAGAATCATTGGTCCGTGTGCAATGCGTTTTTTTTTTAATGCCTCTCACTCGTCCGTATTCCTCTCTAGTGTGACGCCGGCCTAAAGAAAAAGATGAGATCAGGAATCAAAGATTAAAATTATTATTTATTCATATACAGTCATATGTAAAAGTTTGGGCACCCCTATTAATGTTAACCTTTTTTCTTCATAACAATTTTGGTTTTTGCAACAGGTATTTCAGTTTCATATATCAAATAACTGATGGACTCAGTTATATTTCTGGATTCAAATGAGGTTTATTGTACTAACAGAAAATGTGCAATCTGCATTTAAACAAAATTTGACCGGTGCAAAAGTATGGGCACCCTTATCATTTTCTTGATTTGAACACTCCTAACTACTTTTTACTGACTTCCTGAAGCACTAAATTGGTTTTGTAACCTCATTGAGCTTTGAACTTCATAGCCAGGTGTATCAAATCATGAGAAAAGGTATTTAAAGTGGCCACTTGCAAGTAGTTCTCCTATTTGATTCTCCTATGAAGAGTAGTATCATGGGCTCCTCAAAACAACTCTCAAATGATCTGAAAACAAATATTATTCAACATAGCTTTTCAGGGGAAGGATACAAAAAGTTGTCTCAGAGATTTAACCAGTCAGTTTCCACTGTGAGGAACATAGTAAGGAAATGGAAGAACACAGGTACAGTTCTTGTTAAGCCCAGAAGTGGCAGGCCAAGAAAAGTATCAGAAAGGCAGAGAAGAAGAATGGTGAGAACAGTCAAGGACAATCCACAGACCACCTCCAAAGACCTGCAGCATCATCTTGCTGCAGATGGTGTCACTGTGCATCGGTCAACAATACAGCGCATGAATAACGCCTTTTTGTATGACCAAACAACTCAATCTTTGTTTCATCAGTCCACAGGACCTTCTTCCAAAATGTAACTGGCTTGTCCGAATGTGCTTCTGCATACCTCAGGCGACTCTGTTTGTGGCGTGCTTGCAGAAACGGCTTCTTTCGCATCACTCTCCCATACAGCTTCTCCTTGTGCAAAGTGCGCTGTATTTTTGACCGATGCACAGTGACACCATCTGCAGCAAGATGATGCTGCAGGTCTTTGGAGGTGGTCTGTGGATTGTCCTTGACTGTTCTCACCATTCTTCTTCTCTGCCTTTCTGATATTTTTCTTGGCCTGCCACTTCTGGGCTTAACAAGAACTGTACCTGTGTTCTTCCATTTCCTTACTATGTTCCTCACAGTGGAAACTGACAGGTTAAATCTCTGGGACAACTTTTTGTATCCTTCCCCTGAAAAGCTATGTTGCATAATCTTTGTTTTCAGATCATTTGAGAGTTGTTTTGAGGAGCCCATGATGCCACTCTTCATAGGAGAATCAAATAGGAGAACTACTTGCAAGTGGCCACTTTAAATACCTTTTCTCATGATTTGATACACCTGGCTATGAAGTTCAAAGCTCAATGAGGTTACAAAACCAATTTAGTGCTTCAGGAAGTCAGTAAAAAGTAGTTAGGAGTGTTCAAATCAAGAAAATGATAAGGGTGCCCATACTTTTGCACCGGTCAAATTTTGTTTAAATGCAGATTGCACATTTTCTGTTAGTACAATAAACCTCATTTGAATCCAGAAATATAACTGAGTCCATCAGTTATTAGATATATAAAACTGAAATAGCTGTTGCAAAAACCAAAATTGTTATAAAGAAAAAAGGTTAACATTAATAGGGGTGCCCAAACTCTTACATATGACTGTAGCACCATTAATTCCATTGTGCTGTACAAAACGAACTCAGAGTGCTATATTTATGATGCGACTGTATGTAAGAGTATATCTAACATACTGTATATGACAAATATATTATACAATGTTGTATTTTAGGAAAATAAAACCTGAAAGTTTATTATTGTAATAGCGGATGATACAATCACCAAATCATAATGTACAGTGGCATGTAAAGGTCTGGGCACCTCTGGTCAAAATTACTGTTATTGTGAACAGTTAAGCAAGTTGAAGATAAAATTACCGTATATACGTATATACTCAAGTATAAGCTGACCAGAGTATAAGCACCTAATTTTGCCACGGAAAACTGGCAGGTTTCACACTTGTGTTTTTTAGCGCTGCGCCTCGTGCGCTATCGTGCACATGCGCATTGCTACCCTATCTTTAACATGGGTGAGCATGGTCTAGCGCATGCACGCGTTCGTATGTGTTTTCGTGCGCATGCTTTTTTTTTTTTGTAGAGTGCGCCTTGGCGCGCCGGACGCAACCTGTTGCATTTTTGGTCCGTCCGACCTGTCTCAAAAAACCGCATGCGCACGGAATGCGCAATATGGGAACGCACGCGTGCGCTAGGACATACGCATGCGTTTAAAATCGCATGCGTTTTTTGAGTGAACATGGAGACAAACTGGTTAAATCGCATGCGCAAAAAAAAACCAGCAAACGGATGCAAAACACAATGTGTTGTTTTTCTCATGCGTTTGGTATGTGCATGAGGCGCAGCGCAAAAAAAACGCTAGTGTGAAACTATCCTAAGCTTATTGATTGGAGTATAAGCCGGGTATGCATTGTCCCCTCATCCCTGTCCTGGTATGTATGGCTCCCCCTGCTGTATGCACGGCTCTCCTGTCCTCCCCGTCATACTCGCCCCCTCCTGGTGTGGTCTCTGCACTTCCCTGCTTTTCCGATTTGTCTCCGGCGCCAGCAGCTTCTTCCTGTGTTCAGCGATCATGTGGTACCGCTCATTAAAGCAATGACTATGCACGTGACTCCACTCCCATAGGCGTGGAGAGCATATTCATTACTTTAATGAGCGGTACTGTAGTGAAACCTCCACCAGGGGGAGCTGGTGAGGGAAGAGAGGTTATACACTAAGAGCAGCAACCCTGAGCAACAGCACAGGTGCCACAGGTAACAAGAGAGAATAGTCAGACGAACCGAGTCAGAAACTAACAGGAGCAGACGTACCAGAAGGAGCAGCAATACACGTAGTCAAAATACCAAAGCCAAGAGTCAGAAAGCCAGAACATGAGCACGGGGTCCAAATCGTGAGACGAAATACGTTGTCGGGGTACAAGCCAGGGAGTCAGATGCCAGAGAGGGAACGTAACAGCAGAGACGAATACCAAGAGACGGGGTCAGAAATCAGTCCGGGTCATACACGTGAATATCAGTCAAAGGCAGGAGGATCACCAGGGTACAAGGGTCAGCGGCTCTAAACTGCAAGCTTGAGCTATCACTAACACTGGTCAGCAGGCTGTGAGGGATTTAAATAGCCCAGCTAGCTCCATAACGAGGCTGAGGAGATTAACCCCAGCATGAACAGTCCGGAGTGAAGACAGCAGAAGATAAACTCCGGACTGGACCATGACAGTACCCCCCTCTCAATGGGGGGCCACTGGACCCCCAGGCTTCCCTGGATGACTAGCGTGAAAGGCCCGGACCAACTGATCCGCATGGACCGAACGCGCCGGCACCCATGACCGATCCTCAGGACCGTATCCTTTCCAATGGACCAAGTACTGAAGTGAACGACGGAGCATACGAGAATCCACCACCTGTTCCACCTCGTACTCGGTCTGCCCATCTACCATAACAGGCGGTGGGTGCGAGGGAGACTCGTCAGAGGAAGGCACCGAGGGCTTCAGAAGCGCTTTGTGGAACACATTAGGAATCCGTAATGATGGAGGCAACCCCAGGGGAAAGACCACAGGATTAATCACCTCTAAAATCTCATACGGACCAGTAAACTTGGGACCCAACTTAGCAGAGGGAATTCTCAGCCTTATGTTTTTGGTGGATAACCATACCTTATCCCCCACCTGATAAGCCGGCCCCACCGAGCGTCGTTTATCTGCAAAAAACTTATATTTGCCCTGAGCCTCCCCAATGTTTCTCTGAACTTCCCTCCAAACCTCCTCCAACCGCAAAAAGGCTGAATCAGCCCCTGGACACTCCGAATCTAGTCTGGAGAATTCACCAAAATGAGGGTGAAACCCATAGTTGCAGAAGAAAGGAGAAGTACCAGTAGACTGATTGACACGATTATTGAAGGCGAATTCCGCCATAGGTATCATAGAGCACCAATCATCCTGTCTGGATGTGATAAGACACCGCAGGATCTGCTCTAAAGACTGATTGGTCCTTTCAGTCTGACCATTGGTCTCGGGATGGTAGGCCGATGAAAAGGTCAGACTGATGCCCAGCCTTTTACAAAAAGCTCTCCAGAATTTTGACACGAATTGCACCCCTCTATCAGACACCACACTGACAAGCACGCCATGCAACCGAATCACATGCTCAATGAACAGCCCAGATAGAGTCTCAGCATTAGGAAGGCCCGATAAGGGTACAAAATGTGCTTGTTTGCTGAACCTATCCACAACTACCCAGATCACGGTTTTGCCATTAGAGGGTGGGAGATCGGTGATAAAATCCATGGACAGGTGAGTCCACGGTCTATCCGGAATTGGCAGTGGCACCAATTCCCCGGCCGGCCGGGTGTGGGAGGCTTTAGCGTGGGCACAAGTTTCACAGGAGGACACAAAACCAGTGACGTCAGAAGTCAACGAGGGCCACCAGAACAGCCTAGTGATGGCTTTACGAGTGGCCGAGATTCCTGGATGCCCACTCAGAGCTGAGTCGTGGAACTCCCGAAGCACTCTTAACCGATACTGGACAGGCACAAAGAGCTTATTTTCAGGTATGGACGGGGGAGCAAGAGATTGGGCCTCACGAATCTCCTGCTCCAATCTCTGGGACACCAAAGCCACCACCACCCCGGGCTGAAGAATGGAGGAAGGAGGCGATGCCGGATCTAGGCTGCGAGACAAGGCATCCGCCTTCACATTCTTGGAACCTGGTCTGAAAGTGATGGAAAACTGAAATCGGGGGAAAAAAAAGTGACCACCTTGCCTGTCTCGGAGTCAGACGTTTGGCGGATTCGATGTAAGACAGATTCTTGTGATCTGTAATGACAGTGATACGATGGACAGCCCCCTCCAAAAAATGCCTCCATTCTTCAAAAGCCAATTTAATGGCCAACAACTCTCGGTTACCCACATCATAATTCCTTTCAGCAGAGGAAAATTTTTTAGAAAAGAAGGCACAGGGTCTTAAGTTAGTTAATGTGGTGGGCCCCTGGGACAACACAGCCCCCACTCCCACCTCAGAGGCATCCACTTCTACAATGAACGGTTTAGACAAGTCAGGTTGCACCAGTACCGGAGCAGTCATGAAACGTTCTTTTAACAAAGAAAACGCCGCCACAGCTGGAGCTGACCAGTTTTTAAGATCCGCTCCCTTTTGGGTGAGATCAGTGAGGGGTTTGACCACTTGAGAGAACCCCTTGATGAATTTTCTATAATAATTGGCGAAACCCAGAAATCGCTGAAGACCCTTGAGATCTCTGGGTTGCACCCAATCCACAATGGCCTGTACCTTCCTAGGGTCCATACGAAACCCCTCAGCGGACAGGATGACCCCTAGAAAGGACACTTCTTGAGTAAAAAATGAACACTTCTCCAATTTGGCAAAGAGTGAGTTCTCCCTGAGCCTCTGGAGAACCGCATGAAGATGACCCATATGACTTTGTCTATCAGAAGAATATATAAGTATATCGTCAAGATAAACAACTACAAAACGTCCAATAAAATCAGAAAAAACATGGTTAATGAAATTCTGGAATACCGCTGGTGCGGTAGTCAAACCGAAGGGCATAACCAAATTTTCAAACAGACCCTCAGAGGTGAGAAACGCAGTTTTCCATTCATCCCCCTCCCGCATACGGATGAGATTGTATGCTCCCCTGAGGTCCAACCTAGAGGACCACCTGGCCCCCGACAATTGATTGTACAAATCAGGTATCAGTGGGAGAGGGTAGGCGTTTCTTATGGTTATTTTATTCAGTTCTCGAAAATCGAGGCATGGGCGTAAACCACCATCCTTCTTTTTTACAAAAAAGAACCCCGCTGCCACGGGAGAGACAGATGGCCGTATATGCCCTTTACGGAGCCTTTCAGAGATATACACCTTCATAGCAGCCCGCTCAGGGCCGGAGAGATTGTACAGCCGGGCTTTGGGCAATTTGGCACCGGGAACAAGATCCACGGCACAATCGAATGGGCGGTGTGGTGGTAGAACCTCAGCCTCCTTTTCGGAGAACACATCCTTAAAACCCTTTAGGTACTCCGGAATACCCTCCAGGTTGACGGATGACATAGGCACAGTAGCAAGACAATTTCCAGAACACCCAGGTCCCCATTTAACAATATCCCGGAACCCCCAGTCAATAACTGGGTTATGCCGTTGCAACCAGGGAAACCCTAACACCAGGCCAGCAGGGAGGTTATCCAAAACAAAGCATGACATGCGCTCCTGGTGTAGGGCCCCCACCCTGAGGGTAAATTCTTTAGAACTGAAATGGAGACCATCCTTAGTGAGTGGTGTAGAATCAATAGCCACAATTTTTAAGGGAGTCCCCAACCTAACTGTCCCTAATCTACAGCGAGCCACCAGCTTAGAGTCAATCAGGTTCAGGGATGACCCACAGTCTACAAAAGCCGAAGTATGGAAAAAGCCGTTCTCAACACCAAGTTCCACCTTTAGCAGTACTCTTGAAAAGGAAGAAAAAGGTACCTGAGAGTCTGGGTGACCTCCACGATTATCACCCAGACTCAGCCGCTTGTTAGTCGGAGGACAGGAGGGGCAGTCTTTTTTCCAATGTCCGGGATCTCCGCAGTAAAAACACAATTTTCCATCACGTCGCCGTCTCCTCTCTTTCTCCTGGGGGTTGGTGGCTCCCACCTCCATAGGTTCAGATGGAAGCAAAACATCAGGGTTAGCAGGGAAAAACGGAACCCCTCGCTGAGTAACACCTCTCTCCCGCAGTCTCAGATCCATACGGATAGCCTGACTCATAGCCTCCTCCAATGAACTGGGAGGTGGATGGAGAGCCAGAGCGTCCTTCAAGCAATCCGACAGTCCCTTCCTGAACAGACATCTCAGTGCAGAGTCGTCCCAGGACACCTCAGTGGACCATCGACGGAATTCGGAGCTGTACCATTCGGCTGAGTGCTTCCCTTGCCCCAGACCCAAAATAGTGTCCTCTGCCACCCTAACACGGTCCGGTTCGTCATAGATAAGTCCTAGGGCCTCAAAGAACCTACTGTATCTACCGACATCCGTTCAGGGGCAGTAGGGGGCAACGAAAAAGCCCAGGATTGGGGACCCTCCCTAAGTAAGGAGATAACAATCCCCACCCGCTGAGTCTCATCCCCAGACGATCGTGGTCTAAGAGAAAACCATAATTTACAACTCTCCTTGAATATATGAAATTTATCTTTTTCGCCAGAAAATGTGTCAGGAAGTTTAACTGAGGGTTCAGGAGAGTGCAAAATAACATCTACAGAGTCACCTGGTGGACAAACAATATGAGAGGTGTTTCCCTGCATGGTCTTAATAGTCTCAGTCAGTTCTTTCTGTAAGAGGGTCTGACACATGACAAAGGACTCGTGATTCACAGAAAAGTCCTAATTACTTGACCTCCTGTCCCTTTACTCCCTATACTGTTTTTTTTTTTCTCTTTTCTTCTTTTTTGTTCTTCTTCATCTTTGTTTGAAATCATGGCATATGTGATGTAGCAGGGGCGTGTGGATGGGAAGAACCCAGATTTGAACCCAGATAATCTTGCTACTGGAAGTTCCTTTAAGGCTGTTGTTGTCCTTAAACCTCTATATATCAATAGTTTTTGCCATGAATTGATATTTCAAACCATCTGTTTAACTCCCGAAAAGTGGAATTTGTAGGTTATATAATAATTTTGTAAGCTACTTTGTTGATTGCTTTCTTTCGGATGTAACTTGCAGATTTCAATAAATAAAACATTAAAACAAACACAGAAAAGTCCTGCGCCATCTGCGTCAAACTGGACACTTGATCTGCCAAGTTATGCAGCAGATCCATGGCCAAAGAAAAAAAAAATGCAAAATCCCATTTAAATGTGAGGTTTAGTGATAATGTAGTGAAACCTCCACCAGGGGGAGCTGGTGAGGGAAGAGAGGTTATACACTAAGAGCAGCAACCCTGAGCAACAGCACAGGTGCCACAGGTAACAAGAGAGAATAGTCAGACGAACCGAGTCAGAAACTAACAGGAGCAGACGTACCAGAAGGAGCAGCAATACACGTAGTCAAAATACCAAAGCCAAGAGTCAGAAAGCCAGAACATGAGCACAGGGTCCAAATCGTGAGACGAAATACGTGGTCGGGGTACAAGCCAGGGAGTCAGATGCCAGAGAGGGAACGTAACAGCAGAGACGAATACCAAGAGACGGGGTCAGAAATCAGTCCGGGTCATACACGTGAATATCAGTCAAAGGCAGGAGGATCACCAGGGTACAAGGGTCAGCGGCTCTAAACTGCCAGCTTGAGCTATCACTAACACTGGTTAGCAGGATGTGAGGGATTTAAATAGCCCAGCTAGCTCCATAACGAGGCTGAGGAGATTAACCCACGCATGACCAGTCCGGAGTGAAGACAGCAGAAGATAAACTCCGGACTGGACCATGGCAGGTACCACGTGATCGCTGGACACAGGAAGAAGCTGCTGGTGCCAGAGACCATCGCAGAAGCAGGGAAGTGCAGAGACCGCGCCAGGAGGGGGTGAGTATGATGTGACAGCAGCCATCTCCTGCCGCTCCCCCTCCCCCGCCGACCCCCTTGGACAATGACTCAAGTATAAGCCGAGAGGGGGCACTCTCTGCCTAAAAAAAAAAAAAAAAAAAAAAAAAAAAAGGGCTGAAAATCTCGGCTTATACTCGAGTATATACGGTATCTCTAAAAGGCCTAGAGTTACAGATGACGACACATTTCCTTTGTATTTTGGGAAAAAAAAATCATCTTTTACATTTTGAAAAAATACAAAAAGGAGAATGGGCCAATGCAAGAGTTTGGGCCACATGCATGGTTAGTACCTAGTAGGGCCCCATTTTGAAAGTACCACAGCTTGTAAACATTTTTGTTGCCAAACAAGAGTCTTTCCTTTCTTGTTTGAGAGATTTTCCTCCATTCTTTCTTGGAGAATTCCTCCAGTTCTGTGAGATTCCTGGGTTGTCTTCCATCCTCTGCTATTTTCAGGTGTAGTCACAGTCTTTCAATGATGTTCAGATCAGGGGACTGTGAGGGCCATTGCAAAACCTTCATCTTGTGCCTTTTGAGGTCGTCTATTGTGGATTGTGACAAGTGTTTAGAATCATTCTCCATGTGTATCAGTCATCCTCCTCCTCTTTTAACGTTCAGCTTTTTAAAGATGGTGTTATGTTTGCATCATGAATTTGTTGAAATTTCATTGACTCCATTCTTCTCTCTACCCATGAAATGTTCCCTGCGCCATTGGCTGCAACACAACCAAAAAGCATGATTGATCCACCCCCATGCATAATGGTTGGGGAGATGTTGTTTTCCTGAAATTCTGTGCCATTTTTGCTCCACACATACCTTTTGATCATTGAGGCCAAAGTGTTCTATGTTACCTCATCGGTCAACAGGACTTGTTTCCAGAATGCATCAGGCTTGTTTAGATGTTCTTTTTGAGTACTTCTGATGCTGAATTTTATGGTGAGGAAGGAGAGGTTTTCTTCTGATGTCTCTTTCATGAAGGCTGTATTTGTGAAGATGTCTCTGAACAGTAGAACAATGTATAGTGCCTTGCAAAAGTATTCGGCCCCCTGGAACTTTTCAACCCTTTCCCACATATCATGCTTCAAACATAAAAATACCAAATGTAAATTTTTGGTCAAGAATCAACAACAAGTGGGACACAATTGTGAAGTTGAACGAAATGTATAGGTTATTTTACATTTTTGTGTAAATTCAAAAACTAATAAGTGGGGCGTGCAATATTATTCGGCCCCTGTAACTTAATACTTTGTTGCGTCACCTTTTGCTGCGATTACAGCTGCAAGTCGCTTGGGGTATGTCTCTATCAGTTTTGTAGATCGAGAGACTGAAATTCTCGCCCATTCTTCCTTGGCAAACAGCTCGAGCTCAGTGAGGTTGGATGGAGATCGTTTGTGAACAGCAGTTTTCAGCTCTTTCCACAGATTCTCGATTGGATTCAGGTCTGGACTTTGACTTGACCATTCTAACACCTGAATACGTTTATTTGTGAACCATTCCATTGTAGATTTTGCTTTGTTTGGGATCATTGTCTTGTTGGAGGACAAATCTCCTTCCCAGTCTCAGGTTTTTTGCAGACTCCAACAGGTTTTCTTCAAGAATGGTTCTGTATTTGGCTCCATCCATCTTCCCTGTCCCTGCTGAAGAAAAGCAGGCCCAACCATGATGCTGCCACCACCATGTTTGTCAGTGGGGATGGTGTGTTCAGGGTGATGAGCTGTGCTGCCTTTATGCCAAACATATCGTTTGGCATAGTTGCCAAAAAGTTTGATTTTGGTTTCATCTGACTAGAGCACCACCTTCTACATGTTTGGTGTCTCCCTGGTGGCTTGTTACAAACTTTTTAAACAACACTTTTTATGGATATCTTTGAGAAATGGCTTTCTTCTTGCCACTCTTCCATAAAGGCCAGATTTGTGCAGTGTACGACTGATTGTTGTCCTATGGACAGACTGTTCCACCTCAGTTGTAGATCTCTGCAATTCATCCAGAGTGATCATGGGCCTCTTGGCTGCATCTCTGATCAGTCTTCTCCTTGTTTGAGATGAAAGTTTAGAGGGACAGCCGGGTCTTGGTAGATTTGCAGTGGTATGATACTCCTTCCATTTCAATATGATCGCTTGCACAGTGCTCCTTGGGATGTTTAAAGTTTTGGAAATCATTTTGTATCCAAATACGGCTTTAAACTTCTCCACAACAGTATCATGGACCTGCCTGTTGTGTTCCTTGGTCTTCATGATGCTCTCTGTGCTTCAAACAGAACCCTGAGACTCTCACAGAGCAGGTGCATTTATACGGAGACTTGATTACACACAGGTGGATTATATTTATCATCATTAGTCATTTAGGACAACATTGGATCATTCAGAGATCCACAATGAACTTCTGGAGTGAGTTTGCTGCACTGAAAGTAAAGGGGCCGAATAATGCACGCCCCACTTTTCAGTTTTTGAATTTCCACAAAAATTTTAAATAACCAATAAATTACGTTCAACTTCACAATTGTGTCCCACTTGTTGATTCTTCACCAAAAATTTACATTTGGTATCTTTATGTTTGAAGCATGATATGTGGGAAAAGGTTGACAAGTTCCAGGGGCCCGAATACTTTCACAAGGCACTGTACCACAACTCCACAGTCTGCTAAATCTTTCTAAAGGTCTTTTGTGGTCAAGCGTCCATAAGATGCGTCAAATCTAGCGCTTAGCCTCCACTCTTCCCGCTTGCATTGTTGCATTGGCAAATGAGGTGTGTTTGTACTTTGCTTTCTTGGTGTTACTCTGCATGTCTCTGCATTAACCCTTTGCTCCTCTCCCCCTAACTAGCAGGGATACTGTTGTCTGTTACCGTTATGGATGCTGCTCAGTTCCCTGCCCCGCTGTGTAGCCGTACATGCGTGCGTGGCTCCGCTGCTCTGCATGACCACCCGCTGGTGTGGACCCTGGCTGCCGCTGTGGAAAGCTATCCATGGATTAAAAGGTCCTCTGCACTGTGTAAGGCTCACCAGGTGTCCTTTGCAATGCTGATTTGTGTTTGGCTCTGCTTAGGGTGCGAGCGGCCACACCTCCCCTGCTTTTATGAGGAATGGGTGTGTGCTACAATTGCTGCTCCAGCCTATCGCTCTGAGGCAGCTACTATATAAAAGTTCCCTGCCCTGTGGGGCATTGTCAGAGCTTCGCATTGAGTTCCTGAACCTTGCCATATGTGCTGTGCCTGATGTCCTCCGCCAGATGACCGGATTCTTTACTTCCCTGCCCGATGTCCGGAGCCTGCCGATCACTGCCAGTGGTTTGGAGCCTGATGACTGCGGCCTGATGGCCGGAGCTCATGTCCGGAGCCTGTCGATCGTGGTCAGATGTCCGGAGTCCAATGCCAGTGTGCTGATGCTCTATCTGAGATCTTAGTCCTGAAGTCCTGCCTGGTGTCCGGATGTCCAGTCCGTGTCCAATTCCCTGAGGTCCACCCAGTGATGATGTCTTTCTGGGATCAGTGTCTGATTTTCTCCTGCTGAGCCTGTGCTACGCCTGAGGTCTGAGAGAGAGGCTGTCCTAGTATGCCCATGCCAGAGGATCCTGGACTGCTTCAACCTGTGATGACTCCTGCCATCGTCTGACATCTGTCCTGGGTGTGTGCCTGATGTTCTCCTGCTGAGCCAGTGCTATGCCTGAGGCTTGAGAGATAGGCCGTCCTGATATGCCCGTGCCAGATGACCCTGGACTGCATCAACCCGTGATGACCCCTGCCATCGTCTGAAGTCTGTCTGAGGTCGGTGTCTGATGTTCTCCTGCTGAGCCTGTGCTACGCCTGAGGCAGAGGCCACCCTAGTATGCCCGTGCCAGACAACCCTGGACTGCATCAACCCATGATGTCCTCCTGCCTTCGTCTGTTATCCTGAGACGTGTACCCTTCCTGATGTGCGGAATTGGGAGCCTGGCATTGTTTCGTGTTTGTACTTTGTTTTTGTTCAAGTAAACTTTAGGTCTATACCTGAAGTTGTGCAGTGTCATGTCGTTCTGCTACCTCGTCCACATGCTCAGCTGCCACAGACCTCTGTCGCTACCCTTCCCTAGTCCGGTTAGGCCCGGGTCCCCCCTATGGTCCAGTGGGTACACATTCCGTCACCACCTGGGATGCTCGCTCCACGTCGGCGTAGTCGGTCGATGTGGAGGCGCCGGCTCGGCCGCGTCCGTGCTCACAGTCATGACATGAGGTAATAGTTTTGGGCTTGATGTCAGCTGACATCAAGCCCAGGGGTTAGTAATGGAGATGTGTCTATAAGACACCCCGTTAGGTTAAATAAAAAAACACAGAGCAAAGTCATTTATTTGAACAAAACTCTCCCTGACCCTCTTACCCATTTGTTACCTTTAAAACATCAAATTATCTGCCGTAAATCCAACTCGCGTCCCATGACGAACCCTAACTATGTCGGTGTGTTCCAGCGGTTGTGCTGAGCGGCCACAATACTGATGTCACTGCTCAGCAGTGAATCCGGATGCGTCAGTCGGGGCTTTAAGTGGGATGGATTTACGATGGAGTCCTTTTTTATTTGAATTTTTTAACGGTAATAATTGGGTAAAAGAGGGTCAAGGAGTTGTTTTTTTTTGTTTTTTTTTTACAATTAAAGGACTTTTCTATGTGTGTGTGTCTATTGCTTTTGACTACAGCGTTAGTAATGGGAGTGTCTTATAGACGCCTCTCCATTACCAACCCCTGAGCTTGATGTCAATGGACATTACACATCTGACATCAACCCTAAAATATTACCCTGCTTTCCAACACAGCAGGGCAAACGGGAAGAGTCGGGCAAAGCTCCAGAATTGGTGTATCTAATGAATGCACTTTTTAAGGCTGGGGAGGGCCAAATCTCTATGGACCCTCCAAGCCTGAGAAAATCAACCCCCAGTCTGCTTTACCTTGGCTGGTTATTAAAAAATAGGGGGTACCCCATGTCATTATTTTAAATTACCTAAATTTAAAAAAAAAACATTTTGGGGAGCCCCCTCTATTTTTCATGAACAGCCAAGATAAACCAGACAGCTGAAGGCTTCAGCCCACAACTGTCTGTTTTACCGTTGCTGGTTATAAAATAAAGAGGACCTCACTTTTTTTTTTTAATTTATTTATTTTTACATACTGCGCCGACCAGTCACAGCCATGCCAACACTTGGCATAGCTGTGATGGAGCCGGAAATGCACACGTGGGAAAAGCTTGATTATTGGCTGCGCTGCAGCTTTTCAACAAGCTTTGTTATGGCTGCCATACCCGAACAGTAACACGGGCTTCCGTGAGAAGTCCTTGTTTGGGTTCCGTGCACTGACACTAGGTCACTTTACAGCTCAGGTTCGTCCATCACTAGTTATTATAATTCTATAGCACATGGATTAGTACTGTGGGGGAAATAAGTATTTGATCCCTTGCTGATTTTGTAAGTTTGCCCATTGACAAAGACATGAACAGTCTATAATTTGAAGGGTAGGTTAATTTTAACATAGAGAGGTAGAATATCAAAATTAAAATCCAGACAATCACATTGTATAAATGTATTTGCATTTTGCAGTGAGAAATAAGTATTTGATCAATATGGCAACCAAGACTTAATACTTGGTGGCAAAACACTTGCTGGCAAGCACAGCAGTCAGACTTTTTTTGTTGTTGATCAAGAGGTTTGCGCACATTTCAGGAGGAATTTTGGTCCACTCCTCTTTCAACCCCCCACCATAAGTTTTTTGTGGGATTAAAATCTGGAGACTGGCTAGGCCACTCCATGACCTTAATGTGTTTCTTTATGAGCCACTCCTTTGTTGCCTTGGCTGTATGTTTTGGGTCATTCTCTTGCTGGAAGACCCAGCCACAAAACATTTTTAATGTCCTGGCGGAGGGAAGGAGGTTTTCACTCAGGATTTTATGGTACATGGCTCCATCCATTCTCCCATCGATGCGGTGAAATAGTCCTGTAACCTTTGCAGAGAAAAACCCCCAGAACACAATGTTCCTACCTCCATGCTTGACAGTGGGTACTGTGTTCTTTGGGTCACAGGCAGCATTTCTCTTCCTCCAAACACGGCGAGTTGAGCTAATGCCAAAGAGCTCAATTTTTGTCTCCTCTGACCAAAGCACCTTCTCCCAATCACTCACAAAATCATCCAGGTGTTCACTGACAAACTTCAGTTCGGCCTGCACATGTGCCTTCTTGAGCAGGGGGACTTTGCGGGCACTGCAGGATTTTAAACCTTTACGGTGTAATGCGCTACCAATGATTTTCTTGGTTACTATGGTCCCAGCTGCCTTGAGATCATTAACAAGTTCCCCCCCCCCGTGTAGTTTTAGGCTGATCTCTCACCTTCCTCATGATCAAGAATATCCCACGCGGGGAGATTTTGCATCATGCCCCAGATCAATGTCGATGGACAGTCATTTTGTATTTTTTCTATTTTCTCACTATTCCACCAACAGGTGTCTCCGTCTCACCCAGCACCTTGCTTATGGTTTTGTAGCCCATTCCAGCTTTGTGCAGGTTTATGATCTTGTCCCTGATCTCCTTAGAAAGCTCTTTGGTCTTGCCCATGTTGTAGAGGTTACAGTCTGACTGAGTCTGTGGACAGGAGTCTTTTATAAGGTGACTATGTAAGACAGCTGTCTTTAATGCAGGTAACTAGTTGATTAGGAGCATCTAACTGGGCTGTAGGAGCCAGAAATCTTAGTGGTTGGTAGGGGATCAAATACTTATTTCTCACTGCAAAAGGCAAATTTATATAATCTATACAATGTGATTTTCTGGATATTGTTTTTGATATTCTATCTCTCAATGTTAAAATTAACCTACCCTTAAAATTATAAACTGTTCATGTCTTTGTCAGTGGGCAAACTTACAAAATCATCAAGGGATCAAATACTTATTTCCCATACTGTAAATATCTACCTGAATAAGCCCTACAAAATCTGATCTATTTTCTGTATTTACAATGTTTGCACTATTTTGCTTAGTGTCAGTAACAGCAGAGGGTGCCACTGAGCACACAAGCCTCACACTGTTTAATGGACTCTTGCAATGATAACATGCTGTATTTGCCTTTTTTATTTTTTGAAGCTTTCTCATCCTGCTAAAATGATATATGTTTCTGCATGATCTCAAAGCTAGGGTAATTTAAAATAGGAATTTATGGGCTCCCTTAATGTATAAGAGGGCATAATTTTGTCAAACTTTAGCACATATGTAGGCATTTTATGACAGTAATTTACTTCCTCACTCTATAAGTAATATGACTTGCAGATAAAAAACTTAGGTCAAGCATCTCAAAAATTAGATGAATCCCTTCAAAGAGACATAAAATGTAAATAAATAAAAAGAAGTTTTAGTTTACTTTGTGTGATAGAATTATTCCACAGGATAAATCATAAAAGAGATGTTTCTGTAAAACAAGAACGTTGTGCAGTTTTTGACCTCTCCCCGGTGACATGATTATTATAGCGGCTTTGAAAACTCTTTTTTTTTTTTCTATTTTTTTTTTTTTTTTTTTTTATTTAACTGCGCTGTCACAACAAGTACAGATCTTATTAGGGAAAAAAACAGAATATTGTGCATTTGCAGGGACTTAGTTACAAAAATATACATGAGGCAACTGCCTAAAAAGCAATTCCCCATAGCAGAGAAGAATGGATGCATATTCCAGTAGGACTTCCGGGCAGCAGACATTAAACTGTGTCGTAGATCGGCTCACTCGGCTACACATGGAGGTAGTTAATGGTACACTGCGCTATTAAGGTTGCACTTAATTTATTTAGTTCAGCACAAACCAAGGTTTTAAGCACAAAAAATAAACACGGCTCTCTGGGCAAAACTGGAAAACCAAACCAAACAGTAGCACTTTGTGCAATGCTTGAACTAGTGGGGGTCAGCCCACTCAGGGTTAACAATGTCTTGCACAAGCACTATGTGCACACACTTTCCTGTAGTGCTCTCCCTCCAGGCCCACACTGAACAATGAAAGCTCTGCCTTCAGCCATTTAAGCCCGGACCTCGTGACTCCATCATGTGATTGATCACATGATCCTGACATCACACAGGTCCTGTTAGGACACTGCAGGTGGTGATACGGTGGACCCCCTCCCACCTGCACTATGGATTTCCACTAAAACCAGCCCATAACATAACTCTCATTTAATCCTCTCAACACAGTGTGTTGAAGGAAACCACTCTGGTTCTACATCCCTGACGCCTTCATGCGCAGTGACACCTATCTCCCTTCCATCACTTCACTAGTGACTCTGTCACAATTGATAGATGCTGCTGACAGATTTGCAGTTGAAATACTTGGACATTTTAATTTATAGCAGGATCATATTTGTATGAGGATCACTCCACTTATAATGAAATACCTTACTGGGAAATACAGAGTTAATAATGGGGGTATCACCATGATTTAACATTTTTTCATATGTGGAAAGTGGTCTTCAAGAGCAGATAAAGTTTGGTCTCAGTCCTATTTTTGCTCTATTACAATCTGACAACAGACTTAGGTGAAACACAACTTCGTTTTCAAGCAGATACACTCCACTACATGCCTTAAAAAGCGCCAAACAAATCTCAAAAAATAGAATATATTAATTTCTTTGTCAAAATGACTTGCTGTACACATGTTCAGTTTTTTGAGCATCGGTAAGCCACTTTAGGTTTCTAAAGGTGACAGATGTTTTCTGCTCTCCTCAAAAGACAGATGCATTTTTGAACTTTTTGGTAGCGCATTTACTTGGGAGAAAAAGAAAAACGTAATCAGCTTCTTCATTGTTGGAGTTAAAAAAGGTAAGAAAAGCCAGTAAAAAAGACCACCCAAAAAGTCTCTTCAGAAACAATAAAATGACTGGCATTTCCTGGGTCTTATAGGATGTAGTATGTGGCAATGTAATACGGTTTCCAACGAAATATGGCATTGTCTT
Organism: Dendrobates tinctorius; assembly: GCF_039654945.1. Lineage (NCBI taxonomy): Eukaryota > Metazoa > Chordata > Amphibia > Anura > Dendrobatidae > Dendrobates > Dendrobates tinctorius. The sequence goes on along the minus strand of NW_027361881.1, from coordinate 7,220,255 downwards.
GTTTTACAGGCTATAATGTGAGGCTGCATGTAGTTCATTACCTATCCCTTTTGTGACATTGCAGAGGGCAATGATGAGTCACCGCTCAAGAGTGATGAGCAAACATGCTCAGATGACATGTTACCCGAGCAAGCTCGGGTGCTGACCGAGTGTCTTCAGCGTAATCTAAAATATGTCCGAGTCCCTGCGGCTGCATGTCTCACAGCTGTTCAACAACCGCGAGACATGCCGCCGTGAGGACTCGAACATATTATTCAAACGCACCAAAGTCACTCAGTTGGCACCCGAACATGCTTGGATAACACCTTATCTGAGCACGATGGCTCATCACTACTCACTACACACTCTTAGTAACTGTAATCACTCCCCTGCACCTTGACAGACAGACTACTCTACCCACACATGCTGCACACAGCTGCTGCGGAGCAGGCGATCAGTCAAGGTGCCAGTCAAAAATGTTTGAAATGCTATTTATCTGCAGATTACCACTATGCCTGCAGGTAAATACTGTTTTTGTAGTTGACCGGTTCCCTTTAAAGTGTTATCCGTAATATAGTGAATTATCTTCCATCCTTGGGACCCCCAACAATAATCTAAAACCCAGAAGATGGATTCTGCAGAGTCCCACACTAAACCTAAACACAGTGGTGAGAAATCACGGCAGATGCTTATCAATTTTGCAATACCAACAATGAGCTGTCTGATTGGCTCCAAATTTATTCTGCAGCCAGACAACGAACCTGGAGGTGATGATCTGGCCTCAAAGATAACTAATCTCACCTTTAACCGGTCTGTCTGGGGTCACATGAAAAGACAGGAGGATCTGCACAAGCCTCATGCACAAAAGATCTGAGGTCATCTGCAAGGTGTCTGGCACAACCTCCTGCTGAATTCCTATAAAAACAGTGTGTGACAAGTGACTGAGAGAACTGATGAAGGCAAAGGCAGATCATCAAATACTGAAGGGATTTTAGATTTCACTTTTGTTCATTCACTTTGCATTTTGTTAATGACTAGAAATAATCTATTAATACTTATAATTTTGAAAGCTTCTTACTTTGCAGCATTTTTTCCACAACTGCCTAAAACTGTAGTCCTCAGAAATTTTCCAGTCCGTCTCCTTTGCCCTTTTGGTAGGTGCAAATATATTCCTGGGTAAGTCTCCTTTCCCCTCTGGCAGTTGTAAATATTGTCCCGAGTAAGTCTCCTTCCCCAGATAGTAATGCATACAGTCACCAGTACGTTTTACAAATAATATTTGTATCACACAGTCTGAAGCAGTGAAAATAAGTAGTAGGCCGGAGTCACACTGGCGAGGAATACGGGAGAGTGAGAGGCGCAAAAAGCACGCATTAGACACGGACAAATGATTTTCTATGGGGTCACTCGCACCAGGCATATATTTCTCATCCGTATCCTACGCTCCGTGCCAATCGCAGCATGCTGCGATTGTCAGCGTACTACGCCCGTAGTACGCCAATGCAAGTCAATGGGTGCGCAAAAAATACGGATTACACACGGAACACACGTGTGACCTGCGAGCAATACGCAGGTCTTTTGGCTGGTGACAGGAAATGGGCCAATCCATCATCAGGAAGCCTAGACATGCAAATGAGCTCAAAAACCACTCCAGACATCCAGGAAGTCAGCCTCCACGGAGTACAGCAGCAGCATGGCGTCCACATATATTAATGTAGAGATGCTCATTGTGCTGGTGCAGGAGCGTCCCGAAATATGGGACCCACGCGATGCAAACTATGCTAACCGCACAAGAAAGGAGGCGTCATGGAGGCGCATCTGTCGCCAGATTTACCATGACTTTGGTGACAGACCACATGATGAGCAGCATAAAATTCGTAAGTGCAACCATAAAAACATCATTAACCTTAGCGCGCGCTATAAAATGAATCTAGAATCCGCACCCCCCTTCCTGTGCATGTACTTTTATTAGCCTCATGACGCCGTTACATTTGGATGTGACACGTGGCTTCACACAGCCATAATTAGGGGTTAGGCCACAAGCTCCTCATCCTCCTAGCCAATAAAATTAGTTTCAGTGGAGCTAATGAGACTCTGTGTATCGGCCCAATTACATATGCCACCATGGGTAGAACGCACACCCCAGAAGGCCCCATGCCTAGACTACTGTTAAAAATGTGACCTCTCAAATATGTGATTTTGACAATCTTTCCTGTCACATTGCAGTGGAAGATGTGATGAAACGGTGGAGAAGCTTCCGGGACCAGTTCCGCCGGGAACGCCAGCAGCGGTCCAGGAATGGGGATGCTGGACATGTAAAGCGCAAATATATCTATTATGACCGGCTGAACTTCCTCGCCCCAATTCTGGATCTGAGACCGTAAGTACATACCTCACAACACATGACACAAATACATTACACAAATACTTTACAGGGACAAAAATATTGATGTATTTTTGCCTCTGTTCTATTTCATAACAGAACTCAATCCAACCTTACGGATCGAGGAACGGCCTCAGAGGCAGAACCCATTATAGATCCTGTAGGGGATGAGGTGGCTGGCCCATCTTCTGAGATGTAACTGGTGCTCCTAATCTAAAGCAAAAAACAGGTGTTCTCCTTCACCAACATTTTGAACATAATTTAACACTCACATTTTTAAACAATGTTTTCCAAACATATGAAACAATCCATCATGACAGGCAACGCTACCTCACGCCTTTCACACAGATATTACATGTGTGTAGAAAAGAGAATATTTAAATGCGCTATACTGTAAAATGAAAGGATGAAAATACACTACTCACTTGCTAACGCCTAGGAAAGGCGTGCTCGCCTTAGTTAAGTAGTCACCTTTTTTGTTAGCAATCTCTAGTAAAAAAATTCTAGGCGACCAGCATTCAGAATATCACGCTCTCTCTATGTCTTAACAAGTGAGTTTTGTATTTTCATCCTTTCCAGTATAGCATGCTTAAATATTGTCTGTTCTACAGACAGGTAATATCTGTGTGAAAGATGTGAGGTAGCCTTGCCTGTCATGGTGGAATCTTTCTATGATTGGATAACATTATGAGGAAATGTGAGTGTTATCTTGTTGCCTTTATTTTGGTGATGGAGCTCACCTTTTGTTGCCAAATCTAGGTTAATCTAGGCATGCAGCAATGTTGTTATTGCCTAATGTTTGTTGCTGTTTTGTTATGTAATGTTAATTTTACACCAAGTTAAAGAAGGCACAAAGGGTCATTTTGGCCATTGCCAAATTTGTGTTATGGCAATATTATGTTTGCCTTTAAGCAAACCCAAAAAAAAAGGCAAAACTAAAAATTTGTCTACTCTAGTTAACGTCTCTGTGTGATTTTTCACAATCCCTCACAACATTCTAACAGACACCAACCAATGCAATGAAACACTCATAGAATCATAAAGGCTTGAGTAATATATATTTAGACACACTTAAAGAAACAAATTAGAATATAGACACAGCATGCTCTTGCCAAGAAGTTGCCCCCTCAGGTGAGATAAAGTAATTCGTGAAAATATCACGCACTTTGAGGCCAGAGAGCGGTCTACGTTGAGGGTTGATAGGTGGTCTCACCCTGCGCACATTGTCTGGCCTACGCACCACACCATCAGAGGAGGAACAATCATGTATCCTGGTGAAGTTATGCAGAACAACACAGGCTTTCACAACTTCATTCACATTTTGCTCACTCAACTGAATGGCAGACTGGAATACCCACCATTTGGCACAAAGAATCCTAAAGGAACACTCCACCAGTCGCCTAGCACGTGATAGGCGCAAGTTAAAAATTCTGCGCCTGTGGTCAAGGTTGCGCCGGGGATATGGCCTCATGACATTGCGTGATAACTGAAAGGCCTCATCTGCCACAAGGACATAAGGGACTGATTGTTCGGGGGAGCCTGGTAGCTGGCGTGGTGGTGGTAGATCCAACTGGTTATTGCGTAGCCGCCGAGCCATTATGGAAGTATTGAAGACTAGAGTCTCCCGTCCTTCCATAGGCCCCAATGTCAACAATTATAAACTTGTATTGTGGGTCTACCAGAGCCAACAATACAACAGAAAAGTATTGTTTATAATTGAAGAATTGGAAGCCTGAGTTCGGCGGCTTACGCACCCTAATATGTTTGCTATCCAGGGCCCCAATACAATTTGGAAACTGGCAGTCCTCCTCAAAGTCCCTTGATAACCAGTCTTCCATCCTGGGCTCGGGCATGACCACTTGATGGAGTCTTGTCCAGATTTGTGCACATGTAGACCTCACTATGCCTGAAATGGTTGACTTTCCAATGAGAAACTCATGGTGGAGGGCGGCATAAGACAGGCCAGTGGACAGGAAGCTGTAGAACAACAGAAATAGTACAGTTTAGAATGGCTAAAGTAAAAAAAAATCAGTTACATGCCGACCAAACTTGGTAGGAAATGAGAGAGAACAACACACATATTTGGTGGCACAATGACTAAGTGATATGCAGGACATATTAGATGTAACATTCTGGTGTGTCAGTTGAAGCATATTTTGAGTAAGATGAGGGCATTAAACTTTGTCCAAGAAGGCCAAAAAACATAATTTAACACACACATTATGAACATAGAGAATGTGGTTGTGTAGTACATACCGTATTGTGAGTAGAAGTCGCTCCTCTGCAGATATGGCTTTGCGCATCCTTGTGTCCTGAAAGGTTATCCCAGGGCGCACTGTCTCCAAGAGTCGATCAAATGTGGAAATGCTCATACGACAGCACTGGTAAAATTTCTCTGGATGCTCCCGCAGAGAAGAATAGAGGCGGTGAAAATGACCTCTTGTGAGTCGTTGCCTCAAAAGTGGATGGACCCACATGCGTCTCCTCCTCCGCGGATCCACTATCACAGGATATGGTTGCCCAAAGCACCGTGACAAAAGCCAGGTCAAGAGAACCTGCTCAGTTGTATTGAATCGCAGACCCTCTGCCATGCTGCACAAAGAACACCAACACACCTCGTGAAAGCAAGGTGACAAATGTACAGAATGTAGGCAGCCACCTGTTTCTGAGTGTCTAAATAGGGTGCAGGCTAATGATTTAAATTGTTTGCAGGCCTCAAAACCGTTAATTGTCCATTTTGCAAGGCTGCAAGAAAATCTCGCCATACGGATTGCATACGGATGCCACACGGATTACATACGGATGCACACATGCGCAAAATACGCGACCTCACCTTGCTTACGGATGACCTACGGAGCACTATTTTGGGGTCATTCATCCGTATTACGCATGTAAACTACGGAGCGTATTTTGCGCAGGTTAGTGTGACTCCAGCCGTACTTGCTTACCCAAGAAGTAGGATTCTCAGCTTTGCTATTTATTGCTCTGCTACTCCGCTGACAAGTAGTAAGATAAGTGGGAAAGTAATTTGTATTGCCTGCTGTTCAGTGGACAGAGCATCCCTACCCTGACAATAAAGGGTAAGGTTTCGCCTTGTGGTGAACATAATGTTGTAGTAGAGAGACTTATAGGCCATGCAATGCTCTTCAGTGATTGATGCTTCCAACAGGTGGCGCCAGAGTCCCCGTCTTCTTTTTCTCTGAGATACGCCATTTGCATATTTAAATTCCCATTCAATTTGCATTGAATGCAAACGACAAATACCACTAAGCTTTATGATATATATTTAACCGCCCAATAAATAGTAAAACAAAATGAAATCAAAAGTCCGACCAAGTGTGTAAAAAGTACATCTGATTTAAAAACCTATTGAAAGTTGCAGAACATCCAGACAGCTTAATAAGTTGTTTTCTGATTTTTGCTGATAATATTCAGCGAGAATTTAATCAGGACTCCTCATTTCACCTCCTGTTCTTACTCTGAAGATGTGTTTGAGCACAATCTGTTTTACTGTAATGCACATACCTTACTTTGGATGGTTTTGTCCTTGAGTGACCTTTCCATGCTTTTTTTTTTTTTCTTTTAAGTTAAATGACTTCCTTTTTTACATCAATTCTACACTAAAACTATCAGTCGGCCACGATCATGTAGTATTTAGAAACTTTAGGTCAGGATGGGAAATGTATAGATGAAAAAATATATATCTGATATATAATAAAATAAATGAATAGTTATAGCCAGATGAAAGCAGTATAGTTAATATATTATATAAAACTGATTGTGATTTTTAAGGTGCAGCCATAGTCATAAAATTGCAATAGAAATAGATTGATAAATACCACCCAAATTCCAAATAACTTGGGACGAGGAGGACAATGTAAAGTAAACGAGCAATGATTTGGAAATCTCTTATCGCAGGGGCTGGCAAGTTTTAGGGTACCGTTACACATAGCGATGCACCAGCGATCCCGACAACGATATGGATCGCTGGTGCATCGCTAAGTGGTCGCTAGTGAGCTGCCACACAGGCACATCTCACCAGTGACATCGCTGGGGTCGGGGGTCGCTACTTACCTGTCAGACGCGGCGATCCTGACGTCCTCCCACCCGCATCCACGCGTCGCTCGTCGGCGCCACAGGAAGCCCAGCAGGAAGCGCCCGACGAGAAATGATCCAGGACGTTCTCGCGCAATCAGCGATAATCAGCGGGGGAGCCGGTCGGAGGTAAGTATCACATGTAGCGATATCGCTAGCAATATCGCTGCTACGTCACAAAATCGGTGACTTTACAGTGATATTGCTAGCGATATTCCAGTGTGTATCGGGGGCTTTAGTCTGGGGAGAAGCACTGACACATGCTTAGTGACCCATCATTAACCAGTTTACTGCTGCCTTCCTTATAAAGTAGCAGAGGTAATTGTTTTAAAAATGATACCGGACATATTATTTTCATATTAGGATGCATGCATTTTGCGTGCATGTTTCTAAGTTCAGTAAACGCTGCAGGATCCAACCCGCAGTGGTCAGAAGTTACAGCATAGTGGATGGGATTTCATGAAATCCCATCTCCACTATGCGTCCAGGGACGCCTCCGGCTTCCCTGCGTAACCGCATATGCGGCATGTCTTTCTAGACCGCAGCATGTCTATTTATTTTGCGGACACGCTCTGTCTCCGCAAGATAGTCACCCATACAATGCATAGGACGTGGTGATTCTGCACGGTTCAATGAACAAATGCGGAATCACCTGCGTTCAAAAGCCGGTAGCGCAGCGGACATGTGCTGCTTCCAAAGCGCTGCCGGTTTCTGCCCGTGTTAACATGCTCTAAGAGTTTGTGCACACATGCTTTTTCTGGTGGATTGAGGGCAAGCACCTTCTTCATGAAAAAGCGCCATAAACCCAGCACTAAAGATGAACATAGTGCACAGCAATGTAATGTGACATTGCTGTACACGCACATTTCATATTTTGTACTACTTTTACCTGCTTCAACGTTCAGAAACTATGAAAAACAGTTTAAAGAATTAATTAATTAAAAAAAAATAAGAATAAAAAGAAAAACTGATTATCCAGAAACTGCTTACAAATTACGTACAATTGCATCCCCTTTTTTTGTACAGCAGAATATAAATTTTGTATATGCAGTACATGGGGCTCCAGATTTAGTAAATACTATATGACACACTGGACCCTAACACACCCCAAATTTTGGGGTGCAAAATAGGAAAACAAAAATGTATAAGCAAACTGGTGGTGCGGTCCTATAGGCCGTTTTAACGGTAGCTTACCTGGGGGATGGTAGCGGTGGAGTCACAGGAGGCAGGGTCACTGCATCATCAGGCCGGTGGGGGCAGGAGAGGGGTATCTCCTGAGATCTCAATCTACTGTGATGCAGTAACCTCTGTTACAGCTAGGGGGCGCTGTGCATGCGCTTCAGGATGCGCTTGGAGGTATAATTATGATGGTGAATTAGGGACTGGCATTATTGTAAATGGCTGGAATGTGTCGCAGAGGTTCTCTGGGCTGTAAGCCAAAAATGATATGGTTATGCTGGGACTTAGTCCCACAAGCGTTTGTTGTGTGTTACTTATGAGGGGGGCTTATAGGGTTAGTCAGAGAGCTGCGCGGGAATTCACAAACCACACATGTACCGCCCATCCATAGGGGTGGTTACAATCATATAATGTGACTGAGGTCTGGTCACATGGACAGAGTGTGTGTACCTGAATTGTTCAGGGTGCAAGGTCCTGGAAGGTCTGTGTTGGAAAATCCTGGGAGTAGGATAGGATTCCTGGAGCACGTGGTGAGACCTTGGACCTGGTGGCCTGGGTGTTGGACGAACGTCCTGAATAGCACCTGGACAGGCCACGTGTGGGCGGAGCCTGGGAAGGCCCCACACTGACAGACTCTGTCCTGTTGAGAACCTTGGACTGACGAAGAGTCAACCTGTGGAGCAGGAGCTCCTGACAGGTAACCTCGAGTATGAGGAAATAACTACTGTATGTGCACTGACAAAGGTCAGTTACTGAACTGTGCAGTCCCCTGGTGACTGGAGAGAGTCCGGCGTGACTAGTAAATGCTTTGTAAAGCCACACTTGATTAAGTAATGGACTGTGTGTAAGCTGGTGATGTGCAACCTGGCTTACGTTGCGGTTTATGATGTTTACATAAACCCTGTGGACTGTTTTTTGTGGAAAACCATGCCTGACTATATTATTCCGCTGCCAATGAAATTTTTACATAGAAATTCAATCATTCATTCTTTTGAGCTTTTTCAGGCAGGTTGGGGGTGAACCAGTCACTGTCAGAGGGCGGGGAAAAGCCGCCAGGGGACCGGCCTGTATGACAAGACATCCATGTGTCTCGGTCCCCGGCAGCTATTAGACGTAGGTTTTCTCTGAAACGTGCTACCTACGGTTTGGAAAAAAGTTTTGCTTTAACACCGTAAACCCATTTATGCAAATTGGACCAAACTTGGACATGTCTCTGATATTTTTTTTTTTATGTGTTACAACACACAAAGGAAATAAACGTGTGCAAGAAAACGTATCACTGCAATAATTTTACGCATTCTGGGGGTTTTGATTCTGCAGAATTAAATTACATATAGAGTATATCTATAAATACAAGCATACAGTACATATACTCACACACATAATACATATATATTTTTATATAGAGACACACTTATACAGAATATATATCTACACACATACAGTACATGCTGTCATTGCCGAGATTGTCGACACCCTTGAAATTGTTCCAGAAAAGTAAGTCTTTTTCCCAGTAAATGATTGCATTTACACATTTATTTCCTTTGTGTATACTGGAACAACACAAAAAAGAGAACAAAAGGCAAATTGGCCATAATTTCACACACAACCTCAAATTGGCCAGACAAAATTGTGGGCACCTTTCCAAAATTGTGGGTGAAAAACTTTGTGAACCAGCATCACATGCTTGAAACACTTACCTGTGGCTAGTAACAGCTGTGGGCAATATGGGTGCCTTGACTGTCTGCAAGGCATCATTAGGCTGTGTGCACACGCTGCGGATTAGGTGCGGATTCATCCGCGCGGATTTTGTAAAATCCGCAGGTCAAAAGACCTGCGGTTTTACCTGCGGATTGCTCTGCGGTTTTGCCCTGCAGCTTTTCATCTCCTCAATGGAGGAGATGGCAAACCGCAGCAGAATCCGCAGAAAGAATTGACATGTCAATTCTTTCTGCGGATTGAAAACCGCAGATAATCCGCGTGGAAAATTCCGCACCGTCTGCATTGCGGTTTTTGATTCCCATAGGGAATCATGGTACTGTACACCGCAGCAAAAACTGCTGCGGGTCCGCAGCGGCCAAAACCGCTGCGGAACCGCAGCAAAATCCGCAGCGTGTGCACACAGCCTTAACCCCCCAAGCGTGGTTTGCACGTTAATGACCGGGCCATTTTTTACAATTCTGACCACTGTCCTTTTATGAGGTCATAACTCTGGAACGCTTCAACGGATCTAGGCGATTCTGAGAATGTTTTCTCGTGACATATTGTACTTCACTTTAGTGGAAAAATTTCTTCGCTGTAACTTGTGTTTATTTATGGAAAAAAACGGAAATATGGTGAAAATTTGGAAAATTTGGCAATTTTCTAACTTTGAATTTTTATGCCCTTAAAATAGAGAAATATGTGACACAAAATAGTTAATAAATAAAATTTCCCACATGTCTACTTTACATCAGCACAATTTTGGAAACAAATTTTTTTTTTTATTAGGAAGTTATAAGGGTTAAAAGTTGACCAGCGATTTTCTCATTTTTACAACAAGATTTACAAGTTGTTTTTTTTTTTTTTGTAGGACCACCTCACATTCAAAGTCACTTCGAGGGGACTATATGGCAGAAAATACCCAAAAGTGACACCGTTCTAAAAACTGCACCTCTCAAGGTGCTTAAAACTACATTCAATAAGATTATTAAGCCTTCAGGTGTTTCACAGGAGCAAAAGCAACGTGGAAGGAAAAAATGAACATTTAACTTTTTAGTAACAAACATAATCTTTTAGCAACAATTTTTTTATTTTCCCAAGGGTCACAGGAGAAATTGGACTCCAAAAGTCGTTGTCCAATTTGTCCTGAGTACGCGGATACCCCATATGTGGGGAGGAACCACTGTTTGGGCACATGGCAGGGCTCAGAAGGGAAGGAGCGCCGTTTGACTTTTTCAACCTAAAATTGGCTGAAATTGAGATCGGACGCCATGTTCCGTTTGCAGAGCCTATGATGTGCCTAAACAGTGGAAACCCCCCACAAGAAACCCCATTTTGGAAACTAGACCCCCTAAGGAACTTATCTAGATGTGTGGTGAGCACTTTGAACCCCCAAGAGCTTCACAGAAGTTAATAACACCCGGGCGTAAAAATAAAAAATCATATTTTTTCCACAAACCTGATCGTTTAGTCCCCAATTTGTTGATTTCCCAAGGGTAACCGGAAAAATTGGACCCCAAAAGTTGTTGTCCAATTTCTCCTGAGTGCGCTGATAACCCATATGTGGGGGAGAAACACTGTTTGGGTACACGGCAGGGCTCGGAAGGGAAAGAGCACCGTTTGACATTTTCAGGCTGAAATTGAAATCGGACGCCATGTTCTGTTTGAAGAGCCCATGATGTACCTAAACAGTGGAAACCCCCCACAATTGACCCCATTTTGGAAACTAGACCCCCTAAGGAACTTATCTAGATGTGTGGTGAGCACTTTGAACCCCCAAGAGTTTCGCTAAAGCTTATAATGCCCGGGCGGGAAAATATAAAATCCTATTTTGTTCCCACATAAATGATCTTTTAGTCCCCAATATTTAATTTTCCCAAGGGTAACAGGAGAAATTGGATGCCAAAAGTCGTTGTCCAATTTGTCCTGAGTACGCTGGTACCCCACATGTGGGGAAAAAAAACTGTTTAGGCACACGTCGGGGCTTGAAAGGAAAGTAGTGATGTTTTGGAATGCAGACTTTGATGGTCTGCTGGCGTCATGTTCTGTTTGCAGAGCCCCTGATGTGCCTAAACAGGAAAAAAAAACACATGTGACATCATTTTGGATGCTAGACCCCCAAAGAAAAAATCTAGATGTGCCCCCAACTAAACTAATGTAAATTAGTAGTGCATGGAGGTGTGGTACAATTTGAAGCAATCCTTCATACACAGGCCAGGTTTTTTGGGGCATGTGTCGCACTGGTAAATGGTGTCCATGCGTATTCCCCTTTTGTAACACACTCGGCACCTTTTTTGCGGCTTACCTTTTCTACCAGTTGGCGGGACCACCCCCGGAAAATGCTGACCTGGTACGATACGAGCACCTTCAGTTCCGGAAGTACTGGGACCCGCTCCTTCTGGAGTGCCAAACATCAGGGCCTTAACCACTACCTCCTGGAAATGAAGGTACGACGTATCGGTGTGGCGTGCACATTGTGACAGCAGGAATGCGTTGAGCATTGCCATTTGTACGATGTGCACGGCCAGCTTTTTGTACCACGCCCTGGCCTTTCTGAGAGCATTGTACGGTTGGAGGTATTGATTGGAGAGATCAACGCCCCCATGTTTTTGTTGTACCCCACTACACAGGTCGGTTTGCTGACCTGTGTGGAGGTACCCTGTACCATGCAGAGGGTGCTGCCATCACCGTGTATGGTGGTCAAGAGATGGACATCCCTCTTGTCCTTGTACTTTACCATCAGCAGGTGGTCGCTACATTGGGCTCCGTTCTCACTTTTTCTGAACATCTGCCCAAGTAGTGTCTTCGGAAGGCCTCTCTGATTTTTGCGGACAGTACCGCATGCTGCGGTACCTCGCGCAGAGTGGGATGCTGGTATAAAAGTTTTTTGCCTGCATGTTCCTTGGTGCACTACGGTTACTTCATTTTGTGATACTCTTTGTGTATTTTGTATTTACAATAAACATTTATATTTGTTTATTTCTTTTTTCACCGCGTACTCCTTTTTCCTTGGTGTTTTCATTAAAAGTTATCAGTGTAGAGGTGATAACCTTTATCCAGCAGTGGGTGAACCAAATCCCACGCAATTTTCCCACTCACTCCCAGGACAGGAGGACACTCAGAGGGTTCAATCCTGGTGTCCTTTCCTTCGTACACTCTAAATCTGTGAGTGTACCCTGAGGTACTCTCACAAAGTTTGTAGAGTTTGATTTCGTACCTAGCCCTCTTACTAGGCAGGTATTGACTGAATCCTTGAAATGGACCAAGGACTCATCCACGCTGATCTCCCTTTGGGGCACGTACACTTCAGCAAACTTTTTGTTGAAGTGTTCGATGACCGACCGAACTTTGAACAGACGGTCAAAGTTGGGGTCATCTTGTGCGGGACATTGTGCATTAACGATATAATGCAGAAACTTGTGGATGGCCTCAAAACGCGTCCGGACCATGACCATTCGGAACACTGGAGTGTTGTATAAAATATCAATACTCCAATACTGCCGAATTTCCGGCTTCTTCAGTATCCCCATGTGGAGGACCAGGCCCCAAAACTGCATCATTTCAACTGCGTCCACAGGAGACCAGTTGGAATATGATGAACGCGGGTTTTGTGCCAAAAATTGACGAGCATACAAATTAGTTAGCTCCACCATGAGGTTAACAAAATCCTCAGAGAAAAAGACTTTGAAAAAGTCTATTTCTGTGAGGCCGGTTGTGTCAAATTTGATTCCTGTTTTTGCCACAGAATCAGGAATCAGTGGCTCGTAATTTTTGGGGGGCTAGGTCCATACAGGGTCTACTGAATCAGCGTCGGGCATGGTGGACGCTGCCTCATCTTCTGTCCTGGAGCATCTGCGTGGCGGTTCCGCAGGACCCGAAGAGGAAGATGAGGAGGGGAAGAGGATGAAGAATCCGAAAAAGAAAGAAAAGTGGGATCCTCTTCCTCGCTATCAGTGTTGGAGGCAAGGTAAGAATATGCCTCCTCCGTTGAATAGCGCTGTTGGGACGAATGAGATGGGCGGGACATTTTTTGTGAAAGTGGTGCTTGGGTGTACTTTATTTATAACTATGTGTATGTGTAGGGGGGCTAGTGATTGGTGCACACTATTCTGTAAAGAAAAAGCTAAAAGAAAAAAGGAAATGGGGAGAAAAATACCTGTGAAAAGAAAAGTCTAAAACAGCAGGCCCTAGCTCTGATAAGTGAACGGCGTCACTTATCAAAGTTCAGTGGCGGCTGCTGGGTGTGCGTACAGGTGTGGTGCAAAGGGGGGGGAGGGAGGAAATCAGCAGGCACAAGCTCTGATAAGTGAACTATGTCACTTATCACAGTTTGGCGGCTGTGTGATAGTAATACAGAGTTGGCGCAAAGGGGGCTGCTAAATGTGCGCACAGAGGCGGCGCAAAGGGGTATTGAGGGGGTAAAAAGAGGGGGAAGGGGAGATGAAGAGAGATCAGACAGGGATTAGCACTTGCGCTTGTAGTCAGGTGGCGCAAAGGGGGGTGAAAAAAAAAGAAATCAGCAGGCACACGCTCTGAATAAGTGAACTATGTCACTTATCAAAGCTTGGCTGTGGGATGCGAATACGGAGCTGGTGCAAAGGGGGCTGAGGAAAAAAAGCAAGCACGAGTGTTGATTGGTGAACTGCGTCACCAATCAACGCTCGGCGGCTGCTAAATGTGCGCTCGGAGTGGGTGCAAAGGGGGGGTGGAGGGGAATAATGAAGCTAGATGGGGGGTGAAGCTAGATTGGGCAGGGATCGGGGATCAGGCAATACCTACAGTTGTAGGGTTTTTCTTCTTTCTTTAGCAGGTATTGTGATGCTACAAGCTGCTGTGGCACCACAATACCCAACACACCAGGAGATCCAGACGTATGTCCGCTCTCTAGGGGATCCTCAGCTAGTGTGAGGACCCCCTGCAGAGCTGTCATACAGGTCACAGGCAGGTCAGGGACAGGTCACAGAGTGATCACATTGCTGCTGTGACCCGTCATTGGTGGGATCGAATAATAACCTCAATCCACCAATCCCTGCTCTGCCTGGTGACCATGGCAACCGCCTAGGATCGGAGCTCACAGCTCCGATTCCAAGGCAGGTCATGGCCAGGTCATCAGCAGGGCACAGAGCGGTCACAGAGTGACAGCAGCTGTGCCCTGTGGTTGGCGCGATCGCAGAACTAATCGATTGTGCCAACCAGCTCCTGCAGGCCTTGCTGGGCCTGTATCAGGTCCCTGCCTAGGATCGGTGCTAATACAGCACCGATCCAGACTGGTACTGGCAGGGAACAGCGGCGCTATACCGCCGCTGTGCCCTGCGACTTGCGCAATCGATGTGATCGCGCCAATACGGGGTGGTGTTGCCAGGCACCAGGTCTAGGATAGAGTACATCGGTACTCGATCCTAGCCTAGGACATCATTGCTTCAGCCGCTCCAATTGGCTGAAACAATGAGAAGCGCTGTGATTGGCTGTTTCGATTTCAACAGCCAATCACCGCGCTCAGGAGGAAGGGAGGGCGGCGACAGACCCCGGAATGCCGAGGCCATCTACCATAAGGTAAGATGTTGTCAGAATTTTAACGCGATCACCGCGACTTAAGTTGCGATATCGCATTAAATGCCATGATGTACTATCCCGTCCTTGGGAATTAAGTCCCAGGGCACATGGACGGGATAGTACGTCATATGGCAGAAAGGGGTTAAATTTGAAGATTACCAAATGATTTTTGGTAGCAATGTAGTGCCCAGTGTCAGAAAGCTGGGTTTTCGTCCTAGGTCATGAGTCTTCCAGCAGGACAATGACCCCAAATATATTTCGAGAAGCCACCAGAAATGGATGGAAATAAAGTGCTGGACAGTGGAAGTGGCAGCAATGAGTCTAGATTTAAATCCCATGGATCACCAGTGGACAGAACTTAAAATTGCTGTTCGGAGAAGGCAGTTTGCAAAAGAGTGCTCCAAAGTTCCAGGTGAGAGGTGTAAGAAACTTGGTGGTTATAGGAAGTGATTGATTGCAGTTATTTATTCCAAAGGGCGTGTAACCAAACATTAAGTTGAGTGTGCCAACATTTTCGTCTGGCTCAAATTTGGCTTTTTGTGTAACATGATGTCCAATTTGCTTTTTTTTTTTTTTTTTTTTTGTTACAACACACAAAGGAAATAAATGTGTGCAAGAAAACGTGAAACTGCAATAATTTTCTGAGGGGAAATACTTCAATTTCGGGAACAAATTCAAGGGTGTTAACACTTTCAGCCATTACTGTATATACATACAAGTCTGATATCAGATTTTCAATTCTCCAGAGTTCTGGATCTTTGTTGGATTTTTTGCATCATAATACGCTAAATGTTTGTATTGGTGAAAGTTCTGGACTGCAGGCAGCCAGATCATCAACCAGACTTTTGTACTGCGGAGCCGTGCTGCTGTGATGGATGCAGTATGTGGTTTAGCATTGTCTTGCTGAAATATGCAAGGCCTTCCCTGAAATAGACAACTTAGTGAAGTGTGTCAGCTGCCCATGCTATAGACACTAATGCAGACCCAGACCATCAGAGATACAGGAACAATGTGCAGATAATAAGCTGGATGGTCCCTTTCCTTTTGATTCAGCAGGACACAGCGTCCATGCTTTCTGCAATTCTTGTGATTAGAGAACCGTTTTCCATTTTGCCTCTGTCCATTTTAAATAAGCGTTGGCGAAGAGAGGATGGTAGCATTTCTGGATCATGCTGATAAACTGCTTCTTCTTTACATGATAGAGCCTTCACTTACATTTGTGGCTTGCACAAAGAACTGTGGTCACAGACACTGATTTCTTGAAGCCCATATGCAGTGATTTACACAACCAAATCATGAGCGTTTTTAATGCATTGCCGTCTGAGGGCCTGTAGATGATGAGTATTTCATATTTCACTTTCTGCCCTTTCTCTTGTGTACATGGATTTATCCATAATCTCTAAATCTCTTAATTTATAATATGCGCTTAAGAACGTGGTATATTTATTAAAGTCTTTGCAAATTTACATTGAAGAACATTTTTCTGAAATTGTTACATAATTACAAGCAGCTGTTCACAGAATGGTGGCCTCTGACCATCTTTGCTGCTGAGAGACTCTGCCTCTCTTACATGCTCTATTTTATATGCAGTCAAATGACTTCGTTGAAAATTAACCCTCCAGCATTTTTCATTAGGTCTACTTAATTTTCCAGCATTTTGTTAACCCTGTCACAAAACATTTTGTAGATGTGCTGCTGCCATAAATTTCTAAATGAGTCAATTTTTTCAAATTGTTTTGGAAAAATGTTAAATGTTCAACTTATGACCCGTGTTTTATGTTTTGCTGTGAATAAAATATTGCTGGAAGAGATTTCCAAATCATTGCATTCTTGTTTTCTTTACATTTTACAGTGTCCCAACTTTTTGGAAATTGGGGTTGTAGATATTAGGTACATGGGTAATACAGAGATGAAATACAAAGATAAATAATAGATAAGAAATACTAATATAAGAGATGGCTATAGAATTAGACATTAGATAAATGGATACATGAATGATATGAGAAAGGGCAAGCAACCTGGATCATATTGTGTTCCATCCATTACACTGATGCCTCTACCCTGCGCCAGCCAATGAATTGTTTGCCCATCCGCTATAGAGTCCAATATAAACTGACCACTCTCAAGCACAGAGCTCTGCTGGATTCTACATCACCCTACATCTGTTCCCTCCCTTGTCTGTCTACCACTCTAACCATACCCTCTGTTCAGCTAATGACCTAAGACAAAAATCCTTAATAACCCAATCCTAATCTCCTGTCTTCAAGACTTCATGTGTGCTGTACCAATTCTCTGTAATACACTACCCAGGACAATTTAATTCCCAATACCCACAGTTTTAATGGTGCCCTAAATAGACCAGCCTAAAGAAATGCTTATCGTCTCACCTCACTTATCTAACTATTCTGTTTTGCCCTACCAACATTTTTCCTACATATCTGGTCTCTTGTTGCATCTGTGTACACAGTCTCCATGCACTTAATAGCACTTTGTACCTGTATTTATACAGATACTGGAAGGTGACTGGTTCATGCAGTGTTATGTAAATACCTTATTTATTATTTATTTATTCTTCCCGGTAAGAGCAGTGAGGCTCTGGAATTCTCTTCCTGAGGAAGTGGTGATGGCCAACTCACTGAATGAATTTAAGGAAGGAATGGATGCTTTTCTTGTGAGTAACAGTATAGAAGGTTACGAATAACATAATATTATAGGTAGATGGTTGACCCAGCTTAGGGGAAGGAATTTTTTTCCCTATGGAGAAAATTGGCTTCTACTCTGTGGGTTTTTTGCCTTCCCCAGGATCAACAATGCAGAACAGCTGCACTAAAAATAGGCTGAACTAGATGGACATAAGGTCTTCCTTCAGCCTTCAAAACTATGTTGCTATGTTACAGTGATGGCTTGACCATACAGTACATGATATGCACTTTTTACAATTTACCTTTTGCGCCTCCCCTATTTCCTCAGATTGTAAGCTTGTGAGCAGGGCCCTCACTCCTCTTGGTATTTGTTGAATTATGTGTTACTCTGTAATGTCTTTATAGTCTGTATATGTGTAAGGAGATCGACATACCGCCCACGTTCCCACTTGAAGACACGCGTATTGTTGTAATGTGTGTTGTGAAGTGATTAGTCATAGTGTTATGTTCTGCCCGACAGTAGGAACTGTTCAGCGATTTGGACTAGCCCAGAGTGGGAGGTACTAAAGTGCAGGGACAGAGACAGTTTTCTGTCAGGAGGTCAGATAGGGCCCAGCATGAAGTAGAATCAGACCCAAGGTCTGACTAGTCAACAAAGCTGCATGATGTGGCTGTTAATGACATGAGTGGAGACCGAGACAGTGGATAGTGAGATCCAGAGTAGAGAAAGGAAAAGTGACAGAAGAACAGAGTGATGCATTGGAGAAGGGTCCTGAGACAGGATGCCTAGCAGTACAGCCCAGAATAAGCAAGTTGGAGAGGTAATAGGCTAGGACAGAAGAGGGAACGTGAGACGAAGAGTGCCTCGGGCGGTAGTCCCAAGACGCAAAGAAGCTAAGTAACGGCAATAGTAGCAAACTAGCTCCTATATGGGGAAAAAGAGGACAAGGAAACACAGGTTGATGACGGGACTCTCACATACTGGAATGTAGTGCTGTGCTGTGGTGAAAGCAGAGCAGTTTAGTGGCAGAAATAAATAAGCTTGGATGAGGGAGAGAGACTGAGTGTGAAGATGCTCCATGTTTTAAAGAAAACGTTTATGAAGTTAAGCACCCACTATCTATTGTACATAGATTCCACCAAATTGCTGTTCAGTTAAATGCTGTTTACTGTTGACTGGTGGTTTCTTTCACTGAACTCTACAACAAGTCAACAGTAGCATGCTGCCTGCAAGGATGTAGTGCCCCCATAGACAAAGACCACACACCCAGACCCATCCAGGACCCCCATTTTCATGTAGCATGCCATGCATGGAAATCAAGCACCTCGACCATGGTTGCAGCCCGGCACCACGTTACTTACAGTGGGGAAAAAAAGTATTTAGTCAGTCAGCAATAGTGCAAGTTCCACCACTTTAAAAAGATGAGAGGCGTCTGTAATTTACATCATAGGTAGACCTCAACTATGGGAGACAAACTGAGAAAAAAAAATCCAGAAAATCACATTGTCTGTTTGTTTTTTTTTCATTTTATTTGCATATTATGGTGGAAAATAAGTATTTGGTCAGAAACAAAATTTCATCTCAATACTTTGTGATATATCCTTTGCTGGCAATGACAGAGGTCAAACGTTTTCTGTAAGTCTTCACAAGGTTGCCACACACTGTTGTTGGTATGTTGGCCCATTCCTCCATGCAGATCTCCTCTAGAGCAGTGATGTTTTTGGCTTTTCGCTTGGCAACACGGACTTTCAACTCCCTCCAAAGGTTTTCTATAGGGTTGAGATCTGGAGACTGGCTAGGCCACTCCAGGACCTTGAAATGCTTCTTACGAAGCCACTCCTTCGTTGCCCTGGCGGTGTGCTTTGGATCATTGTCATGTTGAAAGACCCAGCCACGTTTCATCTTCAATGCCCTTGCTGATGGAAGGAGGTTTGCACTCAAAATCTCACGATACATGGCCCCATTCATTCTTTCATGTACCCGGATCAGTCGTCCTGGCCCCTTTGCAGAGAAACAGCCCCAAAGCATGATGTTTCCACCACCATGCTTTACAGTAGGTATGGTGTTTGATGGATGCAACTCAGTATTCTTTTTCCTCCAAACACGACAAGTTGTGTTTCTACCAAACAGTTCCAGTTTGGTTTCATCAGACCATAGGACATTCTCCCAAAACTCCTCTGGATCATCCAAATGCTCTCTAGCAAACTTCAGACGGGCCCGGACATGTACAGGCTTAAGCAGTGGGACACGTCTGGCACTGCAGGATCTGAGTCCATGGTGGCGTAGTGTGTTACTTATGGTAGGCCTTGTTACATTGGTCCCAGCTCTCTGCAGTTCATTCACTAGGTCCCCCCGCGTGGTTCTGGGATTTTTGCTCACCGTTCTTGTGATCATTCTGACCCCACGGGGTGGGATTTTGCGTGGAGCACCAGATCAAGGGAGATTATCAGTGGTCTTGTATGTCTTCCATTTTCTAATTATTGCTCCCACAGTTGATTTCTTCACTCCAAGCTGGTTGGCTATTGCAGATTCAGTCTTCCCAGCCTGGTGCAGGGCTACAATTTTGTTTCTGGTGTCCTTTGACAGCTCTTTGGTCTTCACCATAGTGGAGTTTGGAGTCAGACTGTTTGAGGGTGTGCACAGGTGTCTTTTTATACTGATAACAAGTTTAAACAGGTGCCATTACTACAGGTAATGAGTGGAGGAAAGAGGAGACTCTTAAAGAAGAAGTTACAGGTCTGTGAGAGCCAGAAATCTTGCTTGCTTGTTTCTGACCAAATACTTATTTTCCACCATAATATGCAAATAAAATGAAAAAAAAACAGACAATGTGATTTTCTGGATTTTTTTTTCTCAGTTTGTCTCCCATAGTTGAGGTCTACCTATGATGTAAATTACAGACGCCTCTCATCTTTTTAAGTGGTGGAACTTGCACTATTGCTGACTGACTAAATACTTTTTTTCCCCGCTGTATGTCCACTGTGAATTCTAAAAGTGCTGTGGAATTTGTTAGTGACATAAAAATAAAACTATTTACTATAAAGCTAGATAAAACAATAGAAGGATAGTTTATATGGCCGTGCACTTAAAGCGAGTACAATAAGAGAAAGACATCAATATGTAATTATTACATTGAAAAAAAAAATGCGAAGCTTGAGAAATTTCTCCCTAAATTTTTCAAAATGTATAATTATCATTACGGTATTCGTAAAATTGAGCTTTCTACCTTAAGCCATCTTCTCCTCAGTTGCTAATGTTGCATCTGCTCACACCTGCTGGACACTCTTTCCATTGTCTGGAAAATGTAATTTAAAAATGATTATTTTATGGATATATGAAGCCTTATTTTGGAAAATAAGATGAGATAAAGTATGTATGTATGTGTGCGGGTCTCAAAATTCCGATCATAGATTATCAGCATGCCCTAATGAAGCATTGGGAAAGAGAATATTTCCATATGTCATTGTCCTTTTTTATCATCCTATCTCTGTCAAATTTATTCTGGACACCTAGAGCAGGGAACTTTGTAATGTGAAGTAGAGTTAAGAAAATGGAATATATTCACAGTCAATCCTGGAGACACACAGACACTGACAAGGGACATACCGTAACTTTTAAATTTAGTGGAAAAGATCTTTAAAGAAAGGGTGATCAAGGGAATAACCATCCTATCAGTGTCTTGGGGGATTATTCTGGATAAGAAAACACCAGGTCTGTAAAGTAAACCATAAAATGTGCTCGTGCACAATATTTCCAATAATTCGAAAGTCCATATTCACACTGGATGGAATTTCTGTAAGCTTCCAAGCCTGATTTAACAGCAATAATGTACTATACAATGTATGAGGTTTCTGTGAAACATGAGCCTGATGCAGACTTCCAAATCTCCAGTGTGCCCATTATCTTGCAGATTCTCACAGTGGATTTTAGCCTGTCAAAATATATAGTGAGAAATCTGCACAGACTCAACAGTACAACCTGCTCCAAAAGCCACCGGTAACTCTGGTACTTTGATAGACAATTACAGAAGATCTGTAGTGAGATTCATAGTAGAAATTGTAGCAATGATCATTACAATTTACTTTTGAAGTGATAAATTATTGCACATCTAAATGAGCAAAGAAATCCAATAAACATTAAAACCACTTCTGTGGTCCAAGATAACTGTGATCGAATTTTAAGCAAAGAACATTCTAGTGTTAAAATGCAAATATAAACTAATCTAAGCATTGAGAACACTGTTCTACACATTTTCAGAAGTTGTCAGATTCAGTTATGAAATTAGTAATTTCTTAATAATTTCGGCCTCCTGAATTCAAATCTGACAATGAAAATTTGTAGTTACCACTTGTTTATATTAGATCAAAGAGTTTTCCTTTTACTGCTACATGTAATTCATGCAATATCACTTTTATGGTGACCAAAATGTGAAAAAAATGGTCCCAAAAGATGTATATTGAGTATAAAAATTTATTCTTTATTAGAAATATAATAAACCTAGTAACACAGAAGATGCAAGACAAAACAGCAGGGACTATGCCATGGGATATCCCACAAAAACAACCCACTGGTATAGAATACACAATAATCCACAAACCATTGTCAAGTAACAAAGCAATACACTACCACACAGGAAAGGAACATGCACCTATAATCTGCTTAATCAGTATGGACTGCCGCAATGAGCATATAACAATAATGACAGAAGAGGCTGATATGCAATTTTACCCTATGTGAATAGATGTTAACTATACAATGTATAGGACGCTATATACAAGTAAAACATGGCACTAAAGTATATGGCACATACCAATGTGGCGGCTGGTGGATATCCCCGGGCGTCCCTCTGCCCTGACGCGCGTTTCGCTCAGCTTCTTCAGGAGGCGTGTCAGGGAAGGGGGCGATCCGGTTTAAATAAGGAGCCAGCTTATGCCATTGGTGAGGCAATATAGTGTGCACCTGCGTGTATTGATCAAGCTGCGCCATGGGACAATATCAACATGTGCGCCTGCGCAGTAAGTGTAAGGTCCTGTCTCCAAATGAAAGAAAAAGGCACAACGGCGCATGCGTGAAATCATTGAGAACTGCTCAACCAGTGAGAGGGACGGCAAGCGATCACGTGACCCGGTGAACGCCAGGTCCTCAAAGAAGACGTGGATACACCGTAGACACTGACGATCGGGATATTTCCCTCAGCAGCTCAATATAACGCGCATGCGCACCGCCTGAAAGGAGGGGATTGACTATGTGAATGTTCTGCAAGAATGCCTAAACAATAATAAGTGCACACATGAGAAAAACGAAGGGCTTACCTAACTACAAAAATCAGTGTGTCAGAAAAATACATATATAGATAAGAATATAATATACTGCCATGTGCAAAAATGTACTACATGTGAATACACATATAAATCTAATTGTGATGCACTAAAAATGTGCCACATATAATGGACAATATAAGAACATACAAATATTAGTATAATCATATAAATAAGTTACCGCTATAAAAAAATGCTACCCATGCAGCCTTTTTCTTGCCCTGAACAAACTGAGAAAGTCCTCATTTTGAAGAAACTGACGAATCCGAGGTCGAATAAAGACTCTTTGCTTGCTGCTTTGGAAATTTATCTATGAGGTACTTGTTAAAAAAGGAGAAAGAAAGTGCACCTTGGGTGGCTCTCCAAGGTAGGAGAGGTGAAAATGATTAAAATACTGCACACCTATGGAAGACGTGCAGCTGAGGCACATCACTGGTTAAACTGAATGAAAGCTCTGTTACCTGCTGGTCCACCTGCAATATCTCGTCAGGGTCCAGATCCAAATAGCAGAAAACAATTATTTAAAATAATATTTAAAATGTATTGCTATGCGTTACGGTGCTGTCCCATAACGCGCAGCAATAAATTTTATAGATTTTTAAAAATAATTTTGCCTCATGATTGGACACTGATGACTCTGGGCAGCGCTATATGCACCACCTGAAAACCCCCTTTTTTTTCTGCTCAAAGAGGTACTTTGAATATTTTTGCATTTTTATCCATTGCCATTATTAGAAAGTTCTTCATAAGGCCCAACATTAGACCATGGTGGTAACAAAATCTTACACACGTGGTCAAAATTGTTGGTACCCCTCATTTGATGACAGAAAAACCCACAATGGACACGGAAATAACTTGAATCTGACAAAAGTAGTAATAAATCAAAAATCTATGAATATGAACAAATGAAAGTCAGACTTTGCTTTTCAACCATGCTTCCAAAGAATTTAAAAAAAAAAATAAAACTCATAAAACAGGCCTGGACAGAAATGATGGTACCCCTGAAAATAATGTGACAAAAGGGACATGTTAAATCTCGGTGTATCCACTATAGTATTATCATCACAGGTGTCTAAAGTCTTAGAATCAGTGAGTGGCCTGTATAGAGGGCTACAGATACTCACTGTGCTGTTTGGTGACATGTATCACACTCAACATGGACCAGAGGGAGCGAAGGAAAGAGTTGTCTCAGGAGATTAGAAAGAAAATTATAGACAAACATGTTAAAGGTAAAAGTTATAAGACCATCTCCAAGCAGCTTGATGTTCCTGTGACTACAGTTGCACATATTATTCAGAAACTTAAGCTCCATGGGACTGTAGCCAACCTCCCTGGACGTGGCCGCAGGTGGAAAATTGATGACAAATCAAAGAGATGGATAATACGAATCGTGACAAAATAGCCCAGAAAAACTTCTAAACAGATTAAAGGTGAACATTGAGCTCAAGGAACATCAGTGTCCGATTGCACCATCTGTCGTTGTATGAGCCAAAGTGGACTTCATGGGAGACGACCAAGGAGGACACCATTGTTGAAAAAAATCATAAAAAAGCCAGACTGGAATTTGCCAAACTACATGATGACAATCCACACAGCTTCTGGAAGAATATGCTATGGACAGATGAGACAAAAATGGAACTTTTTGGCAAGGCACATCAGCTCTATATTCACAGATGGAAAAATGAAGCATATCAAGAAAAGAACACTGCCCCTACTGTGAAACATGGAGGAGGCTCTGTTATGTTCTGGGGCTGCTTTGCTGCATCTGACACAGGATGTTGAGAATCTGTGCAGGGTACAATGAAAGCTCAAGACTATCAAGGGAATCTAGAGAGAAATGTACTGCCCAGTGTCAGAAAGCTTGGTCTCAGTTGCAGGTCCTGGGTCTTGCAACAGGATAATGACCCAAAACACACAGGTAAAAACACTCAAGAATGGCTAAGAGATAAACATTGGACTATTCTGAAGTGGCCTTCTATGAGCCCTATTGAGCATTTTTGGAAAGAGCTGAAACATGCCGTCTGGAAAAGTCACCCTTCAAACACAAGACAACTGCAGCAGTTTGCTCTTGAGGAGTGGGCCAAAATAACTGTCGAGAGGTGCAGAAGTCTCATTGACAGTTACAGGAATTGTTTGATGGCAGTGATTGCCTCAAAAGGTTGAGCAACAAAATATTAAGTTAAGAGTACCATCATTTCTGTCCAGGCCTATTTCATGAGTTATTTTTTTTTTTTTTTTCATTCTGTGGAAGCATGGTTGAAAAGGAATGTCTGACTTTCATTTGTTCATTTTCATAGATTTTTGATTTATTACTTTTGTCAGATTCAAGTTATTTCTGTCACCATTGTGGGTTTTTCTGTCATTAAACGAGGGGTACCAACAATTTTGACTACGTGTGTATATGGGTCAAGCGCTGGGCGCAGGACATTTTTAGTCCCTGGCTGAAGTGAATGTCATAGAGGACAGTCTCTTTTATTGAAGTGATATTTTCTTGCACGATTATCCCACTCACACAGAAAGCAGCAGTACTTTGTGTATCTACCCAGGAGACCAAGTAAGAGCGCAACCACCTTTAAGTCACCACAGAGGAACCAAAAATATTGGTCATAGTTCGGACACATCAACAGCTGTTTCATGTTGTCATAGGTTTCTTTCATGTTGACTGAATAACCAACTGGAATTGAAGGTAGTACATAGCAATGTGCTATTATACGGCAAGACAACTTTTAGGCTTGTTTTGGACAAATCAATTAAGAGCCTCCATTCCTCTGGATTATGACTAATCTTCAGCGCTTCCATTAAACTGTTAATGTTATTGTATGCCACAAGATCGCCTCCATGAAGAAGTATTGAACAAGATCTTTATCAAGGTTGCGCAACAAAAAAATCTGAACATCATGCTAGGAGATTCCACTGCTATAGCCAGAAAACTAAGAGCTCAGCCGTACTCTTGGGCAGACCCAAATCTCTAACAAGATCATTTAGTATGACTGTGCTTGATTGGCAGCAAACTCGCCTGACCATAACCCCATAATCTATGGTGTATTGTCAAGAGGAAGATGAGACACCAGACCCAACAATGCAGTCGAGCTGAAGGCTGCTATCAAAGCAACCTGGGCTTCCATAACCCCTCAGCAGCGCCACAGGCTGATCGCCTCCATGCCACACTGCATTGATTCAGTAATTGATGCAAAAGGAGCCCTGACCAAGTACTGAGTGAATTTACTTTTCATACATTTCAGTAGACCAACATTTCAGATTTTAAAATCATTTTTCAAGCTGGTGTTATGAAGTATTCTAATTTACTGAGATAATAACTTTTGAGTTTTCATTGGCTGTAAGCCATAATCATCAACATTACCAGAAATAAATCCATGACACAGATCACTCTGTGTGTAATGGCTCTATAGAATGAGTTTCACCTTTTTGTATTGAAGAACTGAAATTAACTTTTTGATACTAGCTTGGCCCGTGCAAAATTTTCGCGCATTGGTCGTCGGGGGCGCAGGCAATTTCAGAGAAGGCAAGCTGGTCAAATGTTAATGTATTTCATGAGCTGGTGAACACAGACAGGTATTTATATATGTAGATTGGTAATACAATAAATTGGTTTGATAAGTAGAGGCCAAAAAATGTATTCCGGTTGAGGTGCCACCTGCAGGTCATTGTGTCTTTCTGCAGGTTTATGAAAATGTTTAAACTGTATTTAGTGATAAAATAGTGAATGTGTGGTTTGTTTTGCTCTTTTCTTGCTGAAGGGAGCAAGTTTGCCTTTCAAATGGTGTATTATTTGTGTGTGGGGCGAAGTAAGCACCAAAAAAGGAGTGCATGTAAATGTGTTTGCATATGTGACTCACCTGCAGTGAAGTGTGCAATCCTCCAATGTGCCTGAAATAGGCTGGGCAAGCACTTGCACAAGTTGGAAAGACTCCAAGGCAAATGTTTGAATTTATTTGTGACGTCTGTAAGCAGCTTTGTGGTAGTGTGCTTTGGGGTAGTGTGCTGCCACCTGCAGGTCATTTTTCCTTACTGCAGGCTTATGAAAATTAATGTTTAAACTGTATTTTGTGATCAAATTGTTGATGTGTGGTTTGTTTGGCTATTTTCTTGCTGAAGGGGGCAAGTTTACCTTTCAATAGGTATATCATTTGTGTGTGGGTGCAGTATGAACGGAGATACAAAGTAATCACCGAAGAACAGTGTTTAGAAATAATAAAATAGATTCTAATTTTGGGTGTAACTTAAACAGAAGCTTTAGGAAAATGCAGGTCAAGCGTTTCCTGCAGCGTCGCCTTTGATGTCTTTAGTGTCATTTTTTATGCCATCTTTTTTTGCTTAATTTCATAGATAAGGTAGTGGCGACTTCTAAGTGGAAGCTGTCTGAAAAATGGTCACCTCTTTTAGCCGCTTTATAGCTTTCGAAGCCTCAAGCGGTTAAAAGAACTCACAAATGGTGGAACATATGCAAATCAATATTGTTTTTCATTTCTGTGCACATGTCCATTCTTTTTCTGAATTTTTTTAATGCTTTTAGAGGTGTAATCTGTTTGAAAAAGATGTGGTCTGCACATATCCTTAAAGCGAACCTGTCAACAGGATATTGCTAAGTAAACTACAGGCATTGTCAGGTTGGCAGTGTTAAACTGATAAAAATGACCGTATACGTGTTTTCAGTTTAATGATTTGCCTGTGCTCCAGGACAGGACTGTAGGCAGAGTCTTATCTTTCTGCTCTAAGCCAGAGAAACCAAGGGAAGAGCACAAGCATGTTCCTTATCTTAGATGAATTGCGATCTGCAAGATACTGCAACCGTGACAAGCAAGTCTCAATAAAAAAAGTCATAACTAGTTGGATTTTTTTAAACTTGGTTGTCATGGCCATAGTACATTGCGGGTTGCAACGCAATCTCATTCACATGTGAAGAAATAGTGGCAAAGAAAGATTTTTGTTTCCATAACCAGTGTCATGGCAAAAATTTACATGTAGCCCCAACCTAAAATTGCAGACAAGTCGCAGTCACATATTACCTGTATTAAAGTCTGTGTGCCAGTGAGTCATGTGCGACTTGTGACCAGCGACAAAATTGAAGACACTTATAAACATTTACTACTATGTGTCACAGTCATAGTAGGTCACAGAAAAATCATTAGGAAATCATTAGATTCCATACAGGTGTCGCACAACAAATTAAGCTGTGTAGACCTAGCCAAATGTCCTAGCCTGTACAACATAAAGTTATATGGTTGTCTGAGGAATGTTCTTCTGTGCTGATTGTACTTGGGCAAATCATCTAGATCCGCTACTGGCAGCTCCTGTGTAATCACTGACCAATGACATCCTAGATGTCCTCAATGGAAGCAAGTCAGGAGATTCTGCAGCCATGGCACCACATTTAGACCACGCACGCTGGTCATAGTAACATGAGTGATATGCAACTTAGTGTTGTCATGTTGAAAAATAACTCTTGGGACATCTTGGAGAAATGGCCAAAACACTAGTTCCACCACCAAATCAATGTAATGACGAACTATTACTATACTTGGAATGAAGACTTGAGTGGTCCTGCTACTGTACATTATGCTGGCACAAACTATATTTCCGAGAGTAAGACCGGTGTACGACATTCCGACATAGAGGCCTTTTTAAAGTGTTGCCCAGGTGGTCTCTTAAAATTCAAAGAATGTTGTGTGGCGATCTATTTTGTACTGCAAGTGATTTTAGTCAATATATATCAAACCTATGGTGTCACACAGTGTCTACACAAACCATCAAATGTTTGCACAACATCGGGCCACAAGCCAAACATCCTACTATAGGTGTCCATTGACCTCATACTACTGCTCTCAAAGACTATCATAGTACAAAGCAAGACGACAAGGGAAGCTGAAATGAAGTCCTGCTTTTGTCTTGGACACAATTATAGCTGGAGATTGGTGTGGAGACCACATAGGCAAGGCCATGAAGAAGCATTCACGAGGGAATGTGAACGTGTCCTAAAAGCCATTTTCTCCAGTCACCTTCCACGACAGTCACCTTGGAGGATGTGTCCCCGCCCTAATGGGGGACAAGAAACACAAAGAGGTTAAATAACCCTCCCCTTCCTGCTACCTCCAGTGTTTTTCCTGTCCCCCCGTGGGGCATGAAGAGGTCACAAGGGCTGCCGTGGCCGGTGAACGGAGCCCTATATACTTACAGATTGCCGGGCAGCCGAGGTCGGGGGGACTCTCCTCTCCTCCTCCACAAGAAGCTGCTCCCGTCTCCTTCTGACGATGTGACTCGGGACTTCCCGCCCCTCCCGCGCTTTTGCAAAGGAGCAAAGCGGGGCGGTGTAGTGCAGCCGGGGTCCTCGTGCAGCTCCCCGGCGTCCTCCTTCCTCCATACGGCCGTCGCCAGGCCCGTGCGCAGGGGTAGTGACGCGTGTGGATTACCGGAAGTGACGTCACAGGCGCACTTCCGGTTCGCGGTCTACAGCGCTCCAGGGTGGAACGCACGCGCCGGAGGAATACCTATCGGCCGGGGTCGTACCTGCGGTGCCTCCCCATGGACCATGAGGAAGGAGGGGCACATGAAGATAGTACGCTTCATCGCCCAATATAAACGGGCCACAGGTTCCAGATGGGTGCAGTGTGTCTGTGGTGACTGAATGATGACATGGACAGCGATAAGCCCTCGACAGCTGCATCTGCGGAGCCCAGCGTTCCCCCTCCTACCGTGAGTAGCAGGGCTGGTCCCCTGAACTGTCCAAACTTTGGTGGCACGGGTTATTGAGTATGCCTTTCTCTCCTTTCAGGAAGAAAAGGCCGCAGCCCCCAGAAATAAGCCCAGCCGCAAGTGTGGTATATGTGGTGCCAGGCTACCTTCTGAGTATAAAAAGAAGCTATGCCAGCCTTGTACGCAGGACATCCTTCGTACTGAACAGCCCTCCCTGTTTGACAGTATTAAAAATCTCATTAAACAGGAGGTACAGACCTCCATGGCATTGGCCCAGACCCCGGTGCCCCAGCCCCCTCTCCAAAAAAAAGAGGAAAATAGTACCCACGGAGACCGAGTCAGACTTCGGTGAAGTCCGTACCTCGGGGTCTGAGGACATTTGGGGAAAGGAGGGCTCCACATCCACCCCTAATCCCGACACAAAGAAATACTACTTTTCTTCTGAGCACATGGAGGAGCTAGTATCCATGGTGAGAAACACCATGGGGGTTGAGGAGGAGGTGAAGCTCTCGATCCAAGATGAGATGTTTGGGGGGCTGAAACCCAGAGGTAGGAAAGGGTTCCCGGTTCATGAAAATGTCCAAAGTATAATAGTTCAGGAGTGGTCCTCCCAGAGAAGGGACTTGGCGTACCCTCTGAACTCAGGAGTCGCTTTCCTCTTAAAGGTGACAGCTCCATTTGGGAAATCCCTAAAATAGATGTCCAGGTCTCTAAGGTGACTAAGAAAACGTCCCTTCCCTTTGAGGACGCTTCCCAATTGAGAGATCCTATGGATCGCAAAATAGAGAGTCACCTTAAAGAATCTTGGGAAGCATCCACGAATCAGCTGAAGGCAAATATAGCCTCTACGTGCGTCACCAGGGCGCTATTTTTCTGGCTTCGTACTCTGGAGGATCACCTCTCTCGGGGTACTCCCAGAGAGGAAATCCTGGATTCCCTTCCTCTACTCCAAAAAGCAACGGGCTTTTTAGCCGATGCCTCAGGGGAAACGGTACGGGTAGGAGCAAGGTCCCTTCCCTAGTCTTCTCTAATTCGGCGAGAAGGGCCCTCTGGCTGAAATCGTGGGGAGGTGACATCACCTCTAAGACAAACCTCTGTGCCATCCCCTTTCAGGGACATCACGTGTTCAGGCCAATCTCAAACGACATCCTTGAGAAAGCCTCGGACAAAGAGCGCTACCCGAACAGAAAATGACCAAGAGACTGTTTTTTCGCGGCCCACGAGAACAGTCCTTCCAGAAGGTGTTCAGAGGAAAGGGCAAAACGGGACGGTGGAGCTACCCGAAGGGGGGTAGAGGGAAGAACATCCTCATCCCTCAGCAGCAGCAACCCCCGGACAAACAGTGACTCTCCGGTGGGGGGGTCGACTCACTCAGTTCTTCGCCCAATGGCGGTCCACAACCTCGAACCAGTGGATCCTTCAGACCATTCAATTTGGGCTGAGATTAGAGTTCGAGCAACCCCCCCCCATTGTCTGAGGATTACCCCAACACATTACCCAGATCTGCAGAAAACCCTACTGCTCCAAATACAGGAGCTGTTAAAAGAGGGAGTAGTCTCATACGTGCCTCAGCACGAAATAGGCAAAGGACATTACTCCCGCCTGTTCCTGGTAAAGAAACCCTCCGGGAAGTACAGACTGATTATAAATTTGAAACCCCCTAAACCGGTTTATCAAATACCGAAGATTCAAGATGGAGTTGGTGAAATTGGCGATCACTCTCATTGGGCGGGGCTGGCTGATAGCTACAATAGACCTGAGGGATGCATATTACTACCTCCCAATCCATCCAGAGCACAGGGAGTTCCTGAGATTCGCGGTCTCCCACGACCAGGGGATCAGCCATCTACAGTTCAATGCCTTCCCATTTGGCGTATCTCCAGCACCAAGAATGTTCACGAAAATTATGAGAGAGGCAGTCATTTTTATCCGCCTGCAGGGAATATGTATTGTTCCATATTTGGACGACCTGCTCGTTATCGTTCCATCAGAATCTCATCTAAACCAGGATGTGTCGAGAACCCTGCAGATACTCTAAGCCCTAGGGTGGATCCCGAATCTGCAGAAATCGGACCTTCACCCATCACCAAGGAAAAAATTCTTGGGAATTCTGTTAGACTCGGAGGAAAGAATGTCCTTTCTTCCCGAGGATCGCCAGGTGGAACTCCGTCACAAAATCGTCCGATTCAGAGAGCAGAGGGCCCCAACTCTGTAAGACGCCATGTCTTTCCTGGGGTCCCTGACAGCGTGCATCCAGGTGGTGTCCTGGGCGCAGGCTCACACGAGAATCCTCCAATCATACGTCCTGGAGAACTCAAGAAAATATCGGGGCAATCTGTCAAGGAAGATTCCACTTCCAGGACACATGAGATCGGCCTTCTTATGGTGGCTAAATTTCCGAAACTTGAGGCGGGGAGTCAGCTGGGACCAGCTTCCCCTGAAGATAATCTGTACCGATGCCAGCCTGAGAGGTTGGGGAGCCGTGGTGAGGGAGGCCTATTTCCAGGGACGATGGTCTCAGAACGTAAGAGCCAGATCGTCAAACCTGAGAAAGTTGACGGCAGTGGAGGAAGCACTAAAAGCCGCATCATCCCTTATCCAGGACCACCACGTTCGGATCTATTCCGACAACATAACCATGGTAGCCTACCTCAGACACCAAGGGGGTACGAAGTATACCAGTCTGAAGACAGTGGCAGCAAGAATTTTCCTCTGGGCCGAAAAGTACCTGCTGTCCATCTCAGCGATACACCTGAAGGGGACGGACAATATCCAGGCGGACTTCCTAAGCAGAAAAGATGTCCATCCGGGAGAGTGGTGTCTAAACCAAGAGGTCTTCCGATCTCTGACCTCGAGATGGGGGAATCCAGAAGTCAACTTGTTTGCGAATGCGCAAAACGCAAAAACGGCAACATATTTCTCCCTCAGTCCTACGTACGGAGCCCGGGGAACAGATGCCTTCGCCCACCCATGGGACTTCAGACTAGCGTACGCCTTCCCGCCGATCCCTATGCTGGCAAAGACACTACAAAAGATCCGACTGGACAGGGTCATAACAATCCTGGTTGCTCCAATGTGGCCGGGACGAAGCTGGTACAGCGCCCTGTTGGACATGGCCCAGGAAGGTCCTCTGCTTCTACCCCAAGAAACCGACCTGCTTTATCAGGGTCCCCTACTGTACCCGAACCCCAGCAAGCTAAAGCTGGCAGCCTGGTTATTGAGGCCAACATCCTGAAGGCCAGGGGTCTGTCGGAGGGGGTAATCCGGACCCTTCAAAAAAGCAGGAAACCAGTGACAAATACCATATACGGCAAAGTATGGAAGAAATTCTCTTCTTGGTGTTTTCCTGATGTCCCTGCCCCTTCCATCCCAATATTGCTCAGATCCTAGGTTTCCTGCAGAAGGGGTTAGAGCTAGGACTCACTCCCAGCACCCTAAAGGTACAGGTGTCTGCCCTCAGTTCCTTCTTTGACCAGGACCTAGCCACACATCGTTGGGTCAAGCGGTTTATGACCGCTGCTAGTAAAATACGACCTAGGCTCCCTAATTGGGTTCCTCCCTGGGATCTTAATATAGTGCTCAATAGTCTTACACTGACCCCCTTTGAGCCCCTGTCTGAAATTCCATTAAGAATCCTGACACTTAAAACAGTCTTCCTCGTAGCAGTCACCACAGCTAGAGGAGTAGGAGAACTACAGGCCCTATCGGTACATGAACCATACCTCTCACTTAACTCAGACAGTATAACACTGCACCTAGACCCCTCCTTTATGCCCAAGGTGGTTTCAGACTTTCATAGGGGTCAGGATATCGTGTTGCCCTCATTTTGCCCAAATCCTTCTAATACGAAGGAAGAAAGGTTCCATACCCTGGATGTCCGCAGAGTGGTTCTCCATTACCTTGAACTAACTAAGGATTGGAAAATTGACCAGAACCTGTTTATCCAATATTCAGGACGGAATAAGGGGAAGAAGGCGGCAAAAACCACAATTGCAAACTGGATCAAACAAGCCATCTGCTTGGCGTATTCGTCAAAAGATCTTTCTCCTCCGGAGTGTCTAAAGGTCCACTCCACTCAAGCAGTCGCTACGTCATGGGCAGCGAGAGGGAACGCGTCATTGGAGCAGATATGCAGAGCCGCCACCTGGTCCTCTGTTCACACCTTTACCAGACACTATAGATTAAATTTTGATAGGGATCTAACATTTGGCAGACGCGTTCTGCAAGCTGTGGTCCCTCCCTAAGAAATTAGTGTTGGTATAACTCCAATGTGACTGTCGTGGAAGGTGACTGGAGAAAACAGAATTAGACTTACCGGTAATTCGGTTTCTAGGAACCTTCCACGACAACACTAATTTCCCTCCCTATCTAAAATATCTTTATTGGATGAGTCCTGCACCA
The DNA here is from genome assembly GCF_039654945.1 of Dendrobates tinctorius. Taxonomy (NCBI): domain Eukaryota; kingdom Metazoa; phylum Chordata; class Amphibia; order Anura; family Dendrobatidae; genus Dendrobates; species Dendrobates tinctorius. Next base: position 7,186,292 of record NW_027361881.1, on the reverse strand, counting down.
TTGGCGGTAACTATTCATGCTAATATGTCCAGAAAAAAAAACTGGAGGTTGCAGGAAGGGGTGGGTTATGTAACCTCTTTGTGTTTCCTGTCCCCCATTAGGGCGGGGAGACATCCTCCAAGGTGACTGTTGTGGAAGGTTCCTAGAAACCGAATTACCAGTAAGTCTAATTCTATTTTTCAACTTGAGAACACCAGGCCACATGTTGCTGGTGCTTTTATAAGCAGCCTGTTTTGCCTAAAAATGCCTGCAGCATCTCTGAACTTGCCTCCCATCGAGCACATCTGGGACATCACTGTTCGGTGATTACACAGGAGCTGCCAGCACTGGATCTTGATGACTTGCCCAAGTGCATTCAGCGGCAGAACCTCCTACAGAAGACCATTAATAACCTCATTGTTGGCAGCCGAGGCTGTAAGTGACGGGATTTCTGAAAATGGCACTCATATTAGACAGAGGTTTTGAACATTTTATTTTGTCATTAACATGTCTATCCATCCTGTGATTTTCAGAACTGACTTTTCCTTTTATAGTGATGCAATTTCAATGTTGAAGAGTGTAGATGGATAGATATGATATAGATAGTAAATATGTACATTCACATTTGTATTTATACACACGTGAGAACATGTTATTTTATTTCTTTCATACCAGTCCCTATATTTCTCTTAATTGTATATACAGGTAAAATGAAAAATCTACCTTGGATTAAGAAACCTTAAACATTAGACGCCCAACAGGGAATATTTGCCCAGAGAGCATCTCTGCCAGGATTACAGAACATTTTGAACACTATTCATTTTATTGCTGATGTTTAACTATATTTGTGCTCTGTAACAAACTGCTGATAAAAATATAATAAAACTTGTATTATGGCTATATAGCACTGCATGGGATGTAAAACACTGCAATTTTTTTTATGTCGACCCCATAGATCCAAATAAAAATCTAACCGGATTTCGTTAAACGTAAGCTTATTTTATGTCTATGGAGGTAATAAAAATATTGTTTCATTTAGAATGCAGAGCAAATTCAGCGCCAGTGATTACTGTAGGTTTATTTCACTATTTATGAAGAATACTATATTGCCTGCAGAGCGCTTAGGACTTCCTATCTGTGTGTGTGGAACTGCCCTGGTTAAGCAAATGTGAGCATATTGAGCATGTTATTAGTTTATGTTAATAATCATTTATATGAATATGGCATAGAGCGTGTATCAAAAGGTTGCAATGGATTAGTGGACGTTATGGGCATCATCATGCTCTGCATTGTCTCTTGCAATAAAACCCGGTTCAAAAGACAGTGGGTTAAGTGTGAATTTTATAACATACCTAATAACTAATAAGAATTGTATACAGTGCGAATGTCATTCTGAATTCATTTTATTGACTGAATAAACAGTAATAAAATAACAACAATCATTATTTTTTTTTGCTTCCATCCGTGGCACATTTTAATCGGCTGTGTGCTATGGACAGGGGAGGTAAGGGTTTAATGTAATTCTGCTGCCATCTCAAGGTCAGTGCTGGTTTATTTTTGTCCCTTCGTCTTTCCTCCATATTGACAATATTAATTGAGGAGTGCCATTTCTGTATCTTTCTGCTCCTGAATTGTAATTGTGCATTTATCAACACAAAATTTAGCAAGTCTATATATTTTTATGTATGTACTCTGCACAAATAAAAAAAAAAAATGAACACGATAAGGGTATAATAAACAGTGCTATTATGAGATCTATTAATTTTTTGAAATCTGTAAAAAAAAAAAAAAAGCTCAAACTAGTAAATAGCCTAAATAACAGAATATTCATCACTTACCTGATGAACATCCTGTGTGTTTATCCAGAGTTCTCTACCCACATGAACTTTAGTCATTTATTGGTCTAAGGTCATGATCAGACGAACTCCATACAATACCAGAAGATTCAGGTGAGACTGTAGTTAAAAGGGTTGGCCGAGAGTTTAAGAAATTAAAGGGTTTGTCAGGAATTAACTTTTATTTGCCTAGAAAATATCAAACTCCCTTTCCAGCGCTACCGTCACTGTGCCGGACATTGTTGACCTGGTGCAGCCGTTACATCGCGACTACAGTGCATGTGACCGCTGCAACAATGAACCGAGCAGCGCCAGAAAGACAGCGCTGGACATGAAGTGTGAGCTGTGCTTCTTTGTTAAATCTGCATGTCTATGGACAAACAACAATTATTCCTGACACTCCCCTTTAAATTAGCTGCAGGAAATGTTTTACCAGGTCAGTAGTGGATTTTTTATTTTAATACTGTGGTACGTCTCCCGTCACGCCTGTGTTGATGCTCAAGTGTAACCTGTAGGTCTTGGTGTAGGTTCTTAGCCTAAGTTCACACAAGCATGTCAAAAAACAAACAAACAAAAAAAAAACAACTTCTATCTTGAAAAACTGTTCAGTCTTCATCTCAATTAACTTACGTATGAAGTATATATGGGGTCTGATTTTTTTTTTTTTTTAAGAGCCATTGACTGTAATAGGCCAGTTTTATTTGACATACTGAAGAAACCAGTGCATGCTGCGCTTTTTTCACGCGTAGAGTCGGTCTGTGAAAAAAAACACGCACAACTGAACACTCTAAATTAATAACATCGGTCCCGGTGCTCTCTGTGTGATGTCAGTTTTTAGGTGCACTCAGACCGAATATACGGTCATGTGAACTTAGCTTAAGCTAGGGTCACATTAACATATTTTCTCTCATCTGAAAAAATCGGGCCGATTAGGCTAACCGCACTCTGATCAAAGTGTGATTTTCTCGGATGAGGAGACGATGCGGGGAAAAAAATTCTTCATCTTCTCCATGCGTGAAAATTTGGACTGCACTCATGTCATCAGGGTGTGGTCCGATTATCCATGGAGTCATTCACTTGCATGGCCAAGTGCGATCCAAACATCAGATCAAATTTGGCCATGCCGAAATTTTTTTCCACCGTCCAAGGAAAACAAATCAGACATGTGCAACACCCCAAAGAATGACATTGGTCCGATGTGTTGTCAGATTACATTCAGACTGAAAATATGGTTATCTGCACAAGCCCTTAGAGCGATGATATAATGTAAACAAAGGGTTTGCTTCCATTAGGTATTAGGTACAGACCTTTCTATTTAACATATTTATTTCCTTGCACTGTTGTTGTAGCAATTTTTTTTCCTATTAGGGACTATAGTCTCAGGTACCTTACTATGAGATACTTTTGGGCAGTAGTAGCACAGCATTTGAGCATTATATTTATGTCTTTGAGCTATGGAATTTAACTCCTTAATAGACAACGTTTGTCTGGAAACTTCTATCTTTGTATAAGTTTTATTCATTGTTGCACAAATATTGCTCCACTACATGAGACTTCCCTTTATTTATGCATTTGCACTTTATATATTATCTAGAGGATGGGATTCTCTTGCTTCTTTTTAGGCCTTGAAATAGGATATATACTTTTGGGAGGCTTTTTATGCACCTTGTACTAAGAATATCATTTATTTCGGTCTTTTATAACAATATGGGCTACGAAAATAATTAGTCTATTGTCGCAGTATATTCACACACACAAAAAACTGTAATTTTTTTGGCATTTTAAAAATTACAAGGAAAATAATGGACCAATGCAAAATGTTTGGGCACCCTGCATGCTTAGTACCTAGAAGCACCTCCCCCTTTTGGCAAGTATCACAGCTTGTAAACACCTGACAATAGTCTTTCAATTCTTTTTTGAGAGATTTTCATCCATTCTTTCTTGGAGAATTCCTCAAGCTCTGTGAGATTCCTGGGTCGTCTTGCATCCTCTGCTCTTTTGAGGTCTAGCCAAAGATTTTCAGTGATTATCAGATCAGGGGAAGGTGAGGGCCAATGTGAAACCTTAAGTTTGCACCTTTTTGAGGTCGTCTATTGTGGATTGTGATGTGTGTTTCTCCATGTGTAGCAGCCATCCTCTTCCTCTTTTCAACCAGCTTTTTTACAGATGGTGTTATGTTTGCATCAATGATTTGTTGAAATTTCATTTAATCCATTCTTCCCTCTACCTGTGAAATATTCCCCGTGCCACTGGCTGCAATACAACCCCAAAATATGATTGATCCACCATCATGCTTATCTTCTTTCCGACATTTGCAGTAACAATACATCCACACACCCTGCGATCGCCGCCTGGTGTCAGCCGATTCTGACAGTTGACACGTGGCACTCAGTGACAGGAGTGGTCCCGCACCGCTCTCAGCACTTTATCCCCCTAAACGCTGCGATCGAAGCGATTGCAGCATTCCAGGATCAGGCACAGGGATGAATGCCCCTCTGCCCTAGGATCGGACATCTCGTGGAGTGACTAGGGGTTCCAATTGTTGCCATGGCGACCACGATGAAATCCGGGTCACCAGAGCTAGTAAAATTTTTAGATCATTCTCAGAGCATGTTCAGCAACATACATATATATATATATATATATATATATATATATATATATATATATATATATATATACACACACACACAACCTAAAAAAAATAGAAGAAAGTCAAGATATTGTACCAATAAATTTGTCTGGAAAAAAAAACAGTACACATTTGGTCTCGCCATGTCCGTAACTACCTGACCTATAAAAGTGTCCCACTAGTTAACCACTTCAGTGAACACCATAAAAATTAAAAAAAGAACAATGTTTTATCATCATACTAGTGAACAAAAAGTGGACTAACACATGATAAAGGATATAAGTAAACATGGTACCGCTGAAAACGTCATTTTGTCACGCAAAAAATACAAACCGCCATACAGCTCCATCAGTGGAAAAATAAACAAGTTATAACTCTCATAATAAACCAAAGAAAAAATAATTATTTTTTCAATAAAATAGTTTGTGTAAAAGCTCCAAAACATAAAAAAATAATGTATCGCTGTAAACGCTCTGACCCGAAGAATGAAGCTGCCTTACCAATTTTACCACGTGCAATGACGAACACCTTCAAGAATAAAATAATTCCTGAATTGCTGTTTTTTGTTCATTCTGCCTTCCAACAATTGGAATAGAAAGCGATCAAAAAATGTCATGTGTCTAAAAATGGTACTAATAAAAACGTCAGCTTGTCCTGCAAAAAAAAAAAGACCTCGCTTGACTCTGTGGGCAAAAATATGGAAAAATTGTAGCTCTCAAAATATGGTGATGCTAGTTTTTTTTTTAACTAAAAAGCGTCTCTTAGTGTGTGACAGCAGCCAAATGTAAAAACCTGATATAAATCTGTTATCGCTGTAATTGCACCTTCCCGAAGAATAAAGTCGCCTAATCACATATACCGCACGAGAAATGGCGTAAAAAATAAATCCATTTCTTCATCTGCTGATTTTTTTTTTTATTCTGCCTCCCAAAGAGGGCAGTAAGCCGAGCTCATGTATCTTGTGCTCTGCGTTGAGCACTTACACTGGGGTTTCTATGTAAATCTTTGAAATACGTGATTCAGATGGAACCCTCGACAGATGATTCCCTATAATGAGGCAGATGGAGGAACTGTGGACGCCGTCTGACCTGTGATCCAGCGGTGTTTGTATTTTTAGGATTGCATAAACGTTCCGTCGGCCACAGTTTTGTGCACTTCTGAACAGAGGCCAGAAGAAGTCCAGAGTAACTCTTCTGCCTCATTGTGAATGGATCCCTCGGGGTTTCATCTGAATCACGTCACTCAGAGTTTGATGGAAACCCCAAAGTAAGTGCTAGCGTAGAGACCTGGATAAATGTGATCCCAAACCTTATGTAAAATGTTTCCAATAAAAGCTTCAACTCAATACAATAAAAAAGCAAGTCCCCACTCAGGTCTGTCATCTGTTAACAGAAATATAGGTGGCTTCCACATTACTGGTAGCACAAAGGCTCTGGAAAAGCAAAATGACTCCTCACCTGCGAAAAGAAATTCAGCAAATTCTCCTCTCCCAAATCCAAATGCCCTTTCCCTTCTGAGCCCCATGGTGTACCTAAAACGCATATCGCGTCCACGTTTGACATTTCTGAAGTGATGAGAGCCCGTCTAACTTACAGGTGCATGTCTCCAGAAGCACAGGCTGGGCATAACATATTGGTGACTGCAACGTACTGGTCACAACAATGGCAGTTTGCAATTTTCACACAACAACATTCATTGCTGCTTGTTTCTGGAAAATACCCATAGAGTCAAAATCGGCACTACACCTGTAGTTAAATTCCCAAAGGGGTATAATTTCCAAAATGGGGTCACTTGAGTAGGGATTATGCTCTTCTAGCAATTAGGGACTCTGTATATGGAGCCTGAAAACTGTTCTAGGAAAATTCTGAAAAAGAGAATAGACAGCACTTCCAAAAATCATACATTGGTCTAATGCTGCTAGACAAAAATATATACCATAACTGAACACGAGATCCCTAGTTTAACATTCTGATCAAACTGTATGAAGCTCACTGCCACTTTACGGCGAACCTCTTAGTGGGTCCCTATCACCTTAACGGAGTGGAGCCTTGCGCAGACCACCACCGCAGCAACAATGCAGCGGCAGGGCATCCGGCCTGGTGCCCCATAGCGCCCATGCTGCAAGACTGAGTCCCCATGACTCCAGACCGCACTGCCCCACCAGCACAAAATCACAGCAACAATGGCCGCCACACAGCACCAAATGAAAGGAGCATTGAAACTCACCTTCCTCAAGCTCTCCAGTGAGAGCAAAAATAGGCTAGACCCCTTTCTTTGCAGTCTCCTCCTAATTTAAAATCGCTGGTGCCAAATGGGAGGAGTGCACATCTGAAAAAGGAGAGGAGAGATCATGTAATATGCTGAAAGAGAATGGACAGCACCTTCAAAAATCATACATTGATCTAATGCCGATATGCAAAAATATATACAACTGAACATGAGGTTCTTAGTTTAACATTCTGATCAGACTGTATGAAGCCCACTGCCACTTCACACCTGTAGATAAATTCACAAAGGGGTATAATTTCCAAAATGGGGTCATTTGAGGGGGGAATTCTGCTTTTCTAGCGATCAGGGTCTCTGTATATGGAGTCCGCAAACTGTTCTAGGAAAATCTGCGCTCCAGGAGGCAAACAGCGCTCCGTTCCTCCCGAGTCTCTCCGTATGGCTAAGTAGTACTATACAGCCACATATGGGGTATTGCCACGTTCAGTAGAAATTCTTGGACATATTTTGGTGCCATTTTGTACCCACTTCTTGTGTGAAAATGTAAAATGTGGGGATAAAACAAGATTTTGATGTTAAAAATGTAGTTATTTTTTCTTCACTGCCCAATGGTATAAAATGCTGTGACACACCTGTGGTGTCAATATGATCACTGAACCCCTAGGTGAATTCATTGAGAGGTGTAGTCTTTAAAATGAGGTCACTTTAAAATGAGTTCTACTGTTCTGGCACCTCATGTGCTTTCCCAGTGGATCATGGCACCTGCAAACCATAACAGTAAAATCTGGTGCTCCTTGCCTTCTGAGATTTGCACTGTGCCTGAAAAATATTTCTCGATTACAAGTAGGGTATTGGCACACTCCAGAATAAATGGACCTCAGTTTGTTGTAAAAAAAAAAATGTCCTATTAGCCCTTAGAAAAATTAAAACTTGGTGCTAAAACAACATTTTAGTGGTAAAAATGTAATTCATTCTTTCTTCGCACAATGGTAGCACATGTGCCTCACAGAATTTTATGTCAATATGATCACTGCACCCCTGGATGAATTCTTTCGGGAGTGTAAATTGTAAAATTAGTTCACATATGGGGGTTTCTGTTTTGGCACCTTAAGGGCTCTGCCAATTTGACATGGCACCCTCATACCATTCCAGCAAAATTTGAACTCCAATGTGGCACCTTGTCCCTTCTTTAGCTTTGCACTGTGCCTCAAAAGTAGTATTATCCCACATATGGGGTATCAGTGTAAGAAATTGCACAGCAAATTGTATGGTGCACTTTCTCCAGTTACCCTTATGAAAATGCAAAATTTGAGGACAAAATAACATTTTTGTTGGGAAAATGTGATTTCATTATTTTCACAACTCAACGTTATAAACGTCTGCGAAGCACCTGAGGGTTCAAAATGCTCACCAGACATCTAAATACATTCCTTAAGGGGACTAGTTTCAAAAATGGGGCTACTTGTGGGGGGGTTTACGCTGTTTAGGCACATCAGGGGCTCGTCGACCGGGACATGATGTTCGCTAATGAGTCCAGAAAATTTAACATAAAAAAAAAAAGATTTTTGTGTACTCACCGTAAAATCTCTTTCTCTTAGCCTTTAATTGGGGGACACAGAACCATGGGACGTCCCAAAGCAGTCCCTGGGTGGGAAGCAGTGGACGAATATTGTGCTGACAGTCCCCTAGATTTGGGGTACTGCCGCCTGCAGGACCCGTCTACCCAGGCTCGCATCCGCTGAGGACTGGGTATGCACTCTATAGTGTTTTGTAAATGTGTGCAGGCTAGTCCAAGTGGCTGCCTTACACACTTGATGTGCCGAGGCTTGATGCCGAATGGCCCAAGAGGCCCCTACCGCCCGCGTAGAGTGTGCCGTGATACCGGCCGGAAGAGGAGAATTGTTAAGGCGGTAAGCCTCTTGTATGGTGGACTTGCTCCACCTAGCAAGGGTGGCCTTGGAAGCCGGTAGGCCCTTGCGAACGCCTTCTGGAAGAAGGAAAAGTGAATCAGACTTCCGGAAGGGAGCAGTCCTAGACACGTAAATACGCAATGCCCTGACAAGGTCAAGCGTATGCAGAGCCTTCTCCACTCTATGAACGGGAACCAGGTAAAGAGATGGTAGTGAGATTTCCTCATTGAGGTGGAAGCTGGACACAACCTTCGGAAGAAAGGATGGGACTGTACGGAGAACCACCTTGTCCTGATGGAAAGCCAGGAAGGGTTGCCTGCAGGAAAGTGCTGAAAGTTCGGACACCCTGCGTAGCGAGGTGATTGCCACCAGAAAAACCACCTTCTGTGATAGGAGGCGGAGTGAGACCTCCTTAAGGGGTTCGAAAGGAGCTGTCTGCAATGCTGTCAAGACCAGGTTGAGGTCAGACGTCTCCAATGGATGTTTGTAGGGGGGAACCAATCGGGAAACCCCTTGGAGAAAAGTCTTCACTTGCGGCTTGTTAGCAATACGCCTCAGAAAGAGCACTGAAAGTGCTGACACCTGGCTCTTAAGCGAGCCCGGGGATAGCCTGGCGTCCAGGCCTGATTGGAGAAAGCCAAGGACTTTTGGGAGGGAATAAGGGAGTGGAATCTGGCCGTGAGATTCGCACCAGGTGAAGAAAGCTCTCCAGGTACGGTAATAAATCTTGGTTCTAATGACGTTCGTTGAGAGTCCTGCCTGGGTTAGAACCCAGGTCTCAAAGGCCACGCCGTCAAATTGAGAGCCCCTGAGTTCTGGTGCAAGAACGGGCCTTGTGACAGAAGGTCGGGACATGTGGGGAGACGCCAGGGAGCGTCTGCTATGAGTTGCACGACGTCGGCGTACCATGTACGCCTGGGCCAGTCTGGAGCGATCAGGATGGTGGGAACTCCCTCTTGTTTGATCTTCCTCAGGACTCTGGAGATCAGGGGGAGGGGTGGAAAAATGTACAGAAGCTGGAACTGGGTCCAGTCCTGAACCAGGGCATCTGCTCCGAGCGACCGCAGATCGCGCGTCCTGGCCATGAAATTGGGAACCTTGGCATTGAAATGGGATGCCATCAGATTCACGTCCGGGGTCCCCCAGCGATGGCAGATCTTACGAAAAACTTCAGGATGGAGAGACCACTCCCCCCGAGTCCATTCCTTCTCTGCTGAAATAGTCGGCTTCCCAGTTTTCCACACCCGGAATGTGGGGTACCACAGGGCTCTGTCCTGGGCCCTGTATTGTTCAACATCTTTATCAATGATTTAGATGAAGGAATTGAGGGTAAACTGATTAAATTTGCTGATGACACAAAGCTAGGAGGGATAGCTAATACTAGAGAAGAGAGAGAGAGGATTCAAAAAGATTTAAATAAACTGGAGAAGTGGGCAGCAACTAACAGAATGGTTTTTAACAGGGAGAAATGCAAAGTACTACATCTGGGCAATAAAAATGAAAAAAGCATATATAGAATGGGAGGAATAGGGCTAAGTGACAGCACATGTGAAAAAGACTTGGGTATACTAATAGATCACAGACTGAATATGAGTCAACAGTGTGATGCAGCAGCAAAAAAGGCAAATGCAATTCTAGGATGTATTAACAGAAGCATACAGTCTAGATCACGTGAAGTCATTATTTCCCTCTACTCCTCTTTGGTCAGACCTCATCTGGAATATTGTGTCCAGTTTTGGGCACCACATTTTAAAAAAGACATCAACAAACTGGAGCAAGTTCAGAAAAGAGCGACCAGAATGGTGACCGGTCTGCAAACCCTGTCTTATGAGGAAAGGTTGCAGGATTTGGGAATGTTTAGTTTGCAAAAGAGAAGACTGAGAGGAGACTTAATAGCTGTCTACAAATATCTAAAGGGCTGTCACATTGTAGAAGGATCAACTTTATTCTCATTTGCACAAGGAAAGACTAGAAGCAATGGGATGAAACTGAATGGGAAGAGACACAGATTAGATATTAGAAAAAACTTTTTGACAGAGTGATCAATGAGTGGAACAGGCTGCCACGAGAAGTGGTGAGTTCTCCTTCAATGGAAGTCTTCAAACAGAGGCTGGACAGACATCTGACTGGGATGATTTAGCGAATCCTGCTTTGAGCAGGGGGTTGGACCAGATGGCCCAGGAGGTCCCTTCCAACTCTACGATTCTATGATTCTATGATTCTATGATAATGTGGACCGCAGAGAGTACCGACCTCGCATCCTCCGCCCAGTGTAGGATACGTGTTACTTCGTTCATCGCCTGGATGCTGCGGGTCCCGCCTTGATGGTTCACGTATACCACCACCGTGGCATTGTCCGACTGTACTCTGATATGAGAGTCTGCTAGCAAGTGATGAAAGGCTTTCAATGCCAGGAAGATGGCCCGGATTTCCAGGATGTTGATGGGCATGGTCGCTTCCATTGGTGATCACTTGCCTTGCGCTCTGTGATGTAGGTGCACCGCGCCCCAACCCGTAAGGCTTGCGTCGGTGGTCAAAACCTTCCACTGACCGGAGAGAAAGGATTTTCCCCTTGCAAGCGAGGTTGGCTTGAGCCACCAGTGCAGGGACCTCCTGGTTTTTGATGATAACCGGAACTCCCTGTCGAGGAAGAACGGATTCCTGTCCCAGGACTTGAGGATAGCCAGTTGAAGGGGTCTGAGGTGAAACTGGGCAAATGGTACCGCCTCCATTGCTGCTGCCATCCTGCCAAGTACTCTCATGGCATACCGGAGAGATCGGGGGGGACATGCGGAGGAGAGTGCGAACTCCCAAACGGAGGGCCAGTGCCTTGTCCCTGGGGAGGATCACCAGACCCCTGGTGGTGTCGAATAGCATCCCCAGGAAGGTCAGAGACTGACTCGGGGTAGTCAATGAGTTTTGTAAGTTGACTAACCAGCCCAGGCGACTCAGAGTGTCGTTTGTGATTGAGACGTTGACCTCGCAGTCCTTGAGGGTGGGGGCCTTGATGAGAAGGACGTCCAGGTATGGAACGACTACTATGCCTCTGGAGTGTAGAACGTCCATGGTAGCTGCCATGACCTTTGTAAATGTTCTGGGAGCCGTGGCGAGACCGAACGGGAGGGCCACAAACTGGTAATGGTTATTTGCGAATTTGCGAATCTGAGAAATCTCTGATGGGCGGGAGCAATCGGTATATGCAGGTATGCGTCCTGTATGTCTATGGAGGCGAGATATTCTCCTTTGTCCATGGACGCAACGATTGACCGGAGGGATTCCATGCGAAAGTGACGAACTCGAACATACTTGTTAAGTTGATTGAGGTCTAGTATGGGTCGGACGCTGCCTCCCTTCTTGGGCACCATGAACAGATTGGAGTAGAACCCTCGGAAGAGCTCGTCTGCTGGAACCGATACTATGACTCCTGCTTGCAGGAGAGAAGAAACCGCTTGATGGAAGGCTCGAGCTTTGAGTGGAGGTTTTGGGGGAACAGAGAGAACCTGTGCGGTGGGCTGGTAGTAAACTCGATCTTGTATCCTGAAGACACTATTTCCTTGACCCACTTGTCTTCTGTAATAGGCAGCCAGACCTGCTGAAAGAGTAGCAGTCGTCCGCCTACAAGTGGGGTGTCTTCCGGAGGGCATGAGTCATGATGAGGGGAAAGTCTGAGCTTTTCCTCCTTTGGATTTTGCCTGGCTTGCTTTTGACTGCCAGTTCCTGTCCGGCCTCTGTGCCGCCCTTGTGTTGTCTCTGCGGGGGGAGCGGTTACGATTTTGTGCTGGGCGCGAGATGGACCAGCCTGAAGAACTCCAAAAGGATCGGAAACGATATTGATTACGTCTTTTAAACGTGCATTTTGGTTTTAGTTGAGGGAGAGAAGTACTTTTACCCCCGGTAGCATTGGATATCATTGTATCCAGCTTTTCACCGAAAAGATGTCCACTGAAGTACGGGAGATTTGTTAGGGACTTTTTTGAGGCCGCATCCGCCTTCCATTCTCTCAGCCAGAGAATACGCCGGATTTTGATGGCGTTTGATGCTATTCCCGCTACCCCTCTTGCAGAATCCAACGCTGCATGGACCATGTAATCTGCCACTACTGCAATTTGCACCGCCTGGTCCGCCAGCTGAGGGTTTGAAGCTTGGAGGCCCTGTTGCAAAAAATTAGCGCAGGCCATAATGGCCTTGGCTGCCCAAACTGAAGCAAATGTGGGAGCCAGAGAGGCACCGGCTGCTTCGAAGATTGAACGAGCCATGCGTTCTACCTGTCTGTCTGCTGTGTCCTTCAGTTTTGAGCTGTCCGGCTGTGAGAGAAGTGTTTGTGCTGCCAGCCTAGAGACTGGGGGGTCCACTTCAGGCGGATCTGTCCAATCCTTAGTGTCCTTCTGTGGGAAGGGGTACTTTGCTTCCAAGAATTTGCGATTGGCGAATTTTTTCTCAGGCTGCGAAAAATGCTTAGAAAGTATTTTTTTAAATTCCGGGTGATTATGGAAGACCTGAGATGGTTTCTGAACACTTTCGAAGGAAATCTTGCGTTCTGGTGCTTCCGGGGTTGGATCAGAAATGTCCAGCACCCGAAGGATGGAAGAGATTATATCCTCAACTAGCGCCGTATTGCTAGGGGGACAAGGGACCAGAGTGTTCTCTGTTTCATTATCTGAGTTGGTCACATATGCCCTCTGAGTCTTGCGCATCGCTAAGGAGCTCCCTAGCGGGCGAACTAGGGCGGAGGTGGTCTGTGGTCTGGGATCGTTGTGGAGATCCGCATTGTCTTTCTCTATCAGGGGACGGTCTCAGTGACCTGGAGCCACTGTTTCTGTCCCTGGAGGGGGACGACCTAGTGCTATGTGAGGACGCAGATGAACGCGACCTGTGGGTCCGCTTACATCTCAAACTGTCGGAAGCGGCCTGTCCCTGAGACCGAATGTCCCTTTGCTGGGTAACGTTCATAGCCGAGACATGACCCTGCAGAGCCTGCAGTAGTGAGGAGGTCAGGTTATCTATAGACTGTGTCATAGACTACGACATCTGAGTCGCCCATTCCGGCGCAGTAGCGGTCACAGAAATGTTGGTAGGGACTTCTTGGGGTTCTGATCCTGTGTTTTGGGTACAGTCCCGGCAGTGCGGGTATGTGCTGCCGCTGGGGAGAGTGGCCTTGCAGGCTGTGCAGACTGCATAAAAGTTGTCTTGCCTGGTCCTTTTCCTTGAGCCCGACATAGTGCTTAGAGGCTGATTAGCAGAGGCCCTACAGGGGTATCTTCGCAGAAGAAAAGGAATAGGGGAGCGTTATAGGTTATATGAACTCACAGCTGAGTACAAAGAACCCAGCTGTGATCTTACCCCACTGGTGCGCCCCCTAGGTCCAGCGCCGATAAATTCCAGTCCTGTGCCCCCCAGAGACCGCTGTGCTGCCTTCAGCTATGTCTTCAGGTGCAGCAAGATGGCCACCGGAATTCTGAAGTGGAGGGGGAAGGGGGCGGAGATCTGAACAGGGAGCGCGGAGCTATGTAAAAGCGCGCCCTTCCTGTCTCGATCCGCCCCTATGACACTGCAGAGTGTCGTTTTCGTCATCCGGGGGGCGGGAATAAGGCGGCGACTTCGGCTAGGCTGAAGCCGCGGCCTAAATTTGATACCTCATGCCCAGAAGGGCTCCAGGACGGCGTGGTTGTCCGGGGGGGTCGGATTCAAACCAGACCCCCCCGGATTGAACGGTAGGCTAGCGGTGGGGTCATGAGCGCAACCTGGGCCCTGTTGGGGGTCCCTTTGAGGCGCTATGCAGCTGGTGCTGCCGCAGAGACAGGGGCGCTGGGAGCCCTGTCTCTGACAAGTGCCATGCCTGCCTGCACCTCCCCCAGTCCCATCAGGAGCCCGCAGCTGAGCTGGGGTCCCTGGACTTGTAAGTGGCCGAATGGTGCCTGGTACAGGCCCTACCTGCGGTGTCTCAAGCTAATGCCCCCAGAGGGGGATTAGGGAGGGTGCTGCTGTCACCGTCAGGGGGCTTTATCCTATCCTCGACCTCAACCCAGTGCCCAACGGAACTTGGGAAGGAGGGGGATCTCGACTTCGAACCAGTACCCGAGGGACTGGGGAAGGAGCGACATTAGGAAGAGCCATCTCGACCTCAACCGGGTACCCCTTAATAGGGGACAGAGGAGGGAGCCATGCCGGAAGTCTCGCTGGAGACCCGCTTTTCTTCATCTGTAGTCCGTTGAAAAAAATCAAGGAAAAAACGGATTAAAAAAAAATCTTAGGTGTGCCTCCTTGCGACACTAAGCAAAAACTGGAGAAGGCTGACGCCGTCCAGGGGTGTGTACTGCAGAGGAGGAGCCAAAGTTAATATTTTTCAGATTATGCATAGTGTCGCCTCCTAGTGGACAGCAGCATAACACCCACGGTTCTGTGTCCCCCAATTAGGCGACAGAGTAAGTCAAATGAAGCTTCTTCCCTTCCGAGCCCCGCCATGCGCCCAAACAGTAGTTTTCTCCCTCATATGGGGTATCGACGTACTCCGGATAAATTGCACTACAAATTGTATGGTCCAATTTCTCTTGTTACCCTCATGACAATGCAACATTTGGGGCTAATTACATATTTGTGGGGAAAATGATTTTTTTTTTTTCTTAATGTAATTTTCACGGCTCAACGTTATATACTTATGTGAAGCACCTGGGGATTCAATGTGCGCACCACACATCTAAACCAGTTCCCTGAGGGGTCTAGTTTCCAAAGTGGTGTCAATTGTGGGGGATTTTCACTGTTTAGGCACATCAGGGGCTCTCCAGATGCGACATGGCGTCCGACAAATGTTCCCGCAATTTTGCATTCAAAAAGTCAAATGTCGCTGCTTCCCTTCCGATCTCTGCTGTGCATCCAAACAGTCGTTTATTCCCTCATATAGGGTATCTGCATGCTAAGGAGAAATTACACAACAAATTTTGAGGTCCATGTTTTCCTGTTAGCCTTGTCAAAATTAAAAATTTTGGATCTGAAGTAATTTTTTTGTGAAAAAACATCATGTTTATTTCTTTTTCTCCATATTCCAAAAATTCCTGTGAAGCACATGAAGGGTTAATAAACTTCTTGAATGTGGTTTTGAGAACTTTGAGGGGTGCAGTTTTTAGAATGGTGTCACTATTGGGTATTTTCTGTCATATAGACCTCTCAAAGTTACTTCAAATGTGATGTGGTCCATAAAAATGGTTTTGTAAATTTTGCTTGAAAAATCGCTGGACAACTTTTAACCCTTATAACTTCCTAACAAAACAAATTTGGTTCCAAAATTGTGCTGATGTAAAGTAGACATGTGGGAAATGTTATTTATTAACTATTTTGTGTGAAATCTCTGATTTAAGGGCATGAAAATTCAAAGTTTGAAAAGTGCAAAATTTTCAAAGTTTTTGCCAAATTTCAGTTTTTTTTCACAAGTAAATGCAAGTCATATTGAAGAAATGTTACCACTATCATGAAGTATAATATGTCACAAAAAAATATTCTCAGAATCAAAAGGATCCATTGAAGCGTTCCAGAGTTATAACCGCATAAAGTGACAGTGGCCAGAATTGTAAAAAATGGCCCGGTCATTAACTTGCAAACCACTTTCAGGGGTAAAGTGGTTAATGGTTGGCGAGATTTTCTTTTCCTGAAATTCTGTGCCCTTTTTCCACCACACATACCTTTGATCATTGTGGCCAAAGTGTTCTATTTTACTTAATTGATCCACTGGACTAGTTTCCAAAATGCATACGTCTTGTTTAGATGTTCTTTTGCATACTTCAGATGCTGAATTATATGGTGAGGACGCAGGAGAGGCTTTCTTCTGATGACTCTTCCATGCTATATTTGTGCAGGTGTCTCTGAACAGTAGAACATTGTACCACAATTCCACAGTCTGCTAAATCTTTCTGAAGGTCTTTTGTGGTCAAGAGGGGGTTTTGATTTGACTCTCTAGCAATCCTACGAACAGCTCTCGCTGAAATGTTGCTTGGTCTTCCAGACCTTACTTTGACCTCTACTGTTCCTGTTAATTGCCATTTCTTAATTACATTTTGAACTGAGGAAAGGGCAGCTTGAAAACACTTTGCTATCTTCTTATAGCCTCCTCTTGCTTTGTGGCCGCCACCATTTTCATTTTCAGAGTGCTACGCAGCTGCTTAGAAGAACCCATGGATGCTGTTTTTCACACAAGGATAGAGGAGGCTGAGTTTTTATAAGGCTGGGAAATTTGTATCACCTGGCCTTTCCTAACGATGATGGTGAACAAGCCATAACCCTAACAGTGTAATTAAGGTCTGAAACCTTGGTCAAAGTTATCTGAGCGCACACATCTCCAAGGATGCCAAACTTTTTTCCTTTTTACAATTTTTAACATGTATAAAATGACATATATATTTTTTGTCTAAAACACAAAGAAATGTGTCCTCTTTAACTGTAGCCCTTTTAGAGATCATTTAATCTTAAACTTGCTTAACTATTAACAATAACAGTAGATTTGACCAGGGGTGTCCAAACTTTTACGGGCCACTGTAGTTAATATGGAGTGTTGCAATAGGGTGTGTGTTTTGCTGTGTTCTCAAGACAAAAACATAGCAAAAAAAACCCTTGTACACAATAAAAACTGTTACAGAAATGTGTGCTTTGCCGTGATTTACACAACATTTGCCACTATAGGTGTGGTTTCCTTTTTGATTGGGAGGCTTGTTGCAAGTGGATTTGTAGCCCTTTTTAAGTCTACGTTCCCACGATGAGTTTTTGGAGGGTTTTTATACGCTTCTTACTTTCTAAAAAAAATGCAAGTAACCTATTATTATTATTTTGTATTATTTATTTCTATTTTACTTAATGGGTGCAGAAAATCTACAATATTAAAAACACATCAAGAGCTCATTGTGGGAATGTAGCCTGAAGAAGACTTTGGCACAGAATCCGGACCAAAAACTGGATAAAAAAAAAAATCTGTATGAACATAGTGTTATATGGTTTTCAGAAATCCATGTACCTTCAGTCACAGAAATGTCTGCCGCAATGTGACTATAGCAACAGATTTATTACTAGCTACATACTATATATTTAGTAGAGATTATAGAATAATTTCTCAGGACCCTAGTCCAGTGGTCATGTCAATACTCCATGTCTGCTGGATGTGAACCCTATGAACTGCTTCCTATCAGCCGGCAACTCCAATTTGATTAGCTGGCCGAGGAGTTGGGGATTCAGGCAGGTAGAAGGTCTTTTGCAAGGCTCCAGTCCCGCTGCCACATCTGTATTCCAGGGTTGTGTAAATTTATTAGCTAATCTGTTCCTAGATAGGATGGGTTTGGAAACTTAGTACTGTGTAGAAAATATTTTCTCCAGCACCAAAATTGTAGAATTTCCAAATCAGACATGTATAACATTACGACAGCCATGGCCCAGTGCATGAAGACATGATGTCCCTATGGCTGTTATATTCTATGTGCATGCAACACGCTGCTGTTGGGGGGCCTAAAAGCTGCACTACATTTTCCAGTAGGAGCGATGGCAAAATACTTTTCCATCCAATATCAAATGCTGTGGAACATTTTATTTAATCTGTAAGAAAAGGTGGTAATACACATATGGTAAATAAGAAGGGTGCTATATAACAGACCTGATTCAGTATTCAGCTGTGGTTCTGGTGACCTTAATTGGTTCTTCATTTTCACTTCTGTAACCAAGTCAGCTCTCCTAATACTGTAAAAAAAAAACAAAAAAAAAAAAACAACAACACATATTACAATGATATTACACAGTATATTATGAATCTAGAATCAACTAGGAAAAAGTTATATTAATTAAAAAATGATAAACCCTGGACCACAATATCCATCATGATCCGTAGTTACCTAGCTAATTAAACACTTCTATGGACATCTCTACAATAGTTACATTTTCTTTTATGTTAGATTATTTTTTAATGAATTAAAAATTACATAAAAAATTGGGGAAAAAATAATTAAAAAATTCAGTGTGTAAAAATACGCACTTCTTTTACTGCCAACCATGGTCGTCTTAGCAATGGTTACATTTTTTATTATGTTATGTTTCTTCCACTCCACTAAAAATAACCTAAAATATGGAAAAAAAAAACTAAAATATTTTCAGAAAAGTTCAGTTTCAGGCCCTTTGCATAGATGTTAGTAAACCGTCTTTGCATATAGTAAAATTAAGCCTTACAATTTCAGGAATTCTTTTTTTATATTTCGCCAAAATCAGAATATACGGTATTTTAACTTCCATGTATAAATTATGGTTTTAATATTTTTATATTTAGGAAATATATACTGTATTTTTCTGAAACTTTACTTTCTTTATATTTAAAAAATATGCATTTTAATATAATTTCCATACCTAAAAAAAATAATTTACCTCTTGCTTGCGCGTGATAATTGGGATGCAGCCAGCAGCTGGCCCTAGAGATAATTTTCAGGCCCCATAAAAATTTAACAGTTTTGGCACCGTCCAGGTTGAAAACTGTTTATTCCCCAGACATGGATTACAGCGTGGGACAAAACAAAGAACAGGTATGTATGTGTATATCTCTATCTCTTCAGAACAACTGAATTTGGTGGAAGACCTATAAGACAGCGCTTCTCAAATCCCGCTTTTACCTTCCTAACTCATAGCCAGCAAACATAATTGACTATACCCCCCCCTTTTTTTTTTTTACTGCCAACTATGGTTGTATCTGTGATATACATTTTTTAAATAAGTAGAAAAACTAAAAAAGTATATAAAAAAAAAATATTTGAAAAAATATTTGAAAAATATACAAAAAAAAATCTTTAAACCATAATTCAACCATGGAAGTAAAACCAAATTTATGGAGAAATATCCAAAATAATCCATGTAAGTGTCTCCAATCCTGAAATTGTAAGTGATATCCCGGCTACAGTTTTACATTTTTCAAAACCTGATTTACAGACACCTATGCAGAAGGCCTTGATTTCTTTCTGTAAGATTTTCCATATATTTTTTTTTTTAATATATTCATATATTTTTAGTAGAGTAAAAAAAACTGAAATTATATACCGTAATAGAAAATGTAACTAGTTTTTAGGTAACTTCCCTGTCTAAAATATATTCTTTTACCTCTTGCTTGCATGAGAAAATTGGCATGCAGGAAAGAGCTGGATGTAGCGATATTTTCCAGGCCCAACCCCCGTAAAAAAAAGTATATATTTTTTTCCTATATATAGTTAGAAGGCTTTCGCAACGTCTGAACTTCCCGGAGGATCTTTATGGTATCGCTTCTAACTTCCCGCTTTCACTTTCCAAGCACGCAGCGTGTTTTCCCGCTGCTACGCAGTAGAGGCATTTGTACACCTTTCGTGGATTTTAATAGTTAAGGATTTTTATTTTATTTTTTTTTTTGTAGTCAGGAACTGACTTTCCTAATGGTGTTTTTACGGAGCTGGGGGAGCCCTTAAAAAATTTCTAGCAAATGTTGAGAATTGTTTGGCAGGACATGTAAAATTACCATGCAGCGCAAATTACTTTTTTTTTAATATATTAAAAAAAAAAGACGAAGGTATGGTGAAATATATTATGCATATTGTCTTGAAGCGCACCTTTAGGCCACATTTACTTTTCCCCGCTGTCAGAGCTGCCATCTCATGACATTTAATGAAGAATGCTTGCTGTGCATGACAGCCGGGAATAAAGTGCAAGCTATGCAGACCTATTATAGCAGCCCCGAATCTCACTTTTACATCTAAATGGTATCACTCATGTCCACGCCGGGACCCCGATGCATTGTTAAGATTGTCACTCATAAATATGATAACCGATTCATTATGGTTTCAGCTTTTCGACGTAAAAAACCCTTAACGTCAGTCACGTCGGCCAACAAACCGTGGCAGCTTTCGATTCCCCCGCCTAGCAAATGTCCATCATTGTCAGTGACAAGCATACATTTTTAAAAAATTGTCACTCACGACCGAATAATTACCCCCGTTCGCTCCACTGATGTGTCACTCACAAAAATCCCGTAATTAAATACTAATAATTATACCGAATGTCAGTCAGGTTATATCAGACACTCGCTTTTTTTGGGGTGGGGGGGTAGAGTAGGGTCTTCAGTCTCCATCAAAATTTAATCAGGGAAAGCGCTGAAATTTCCATCAAATTTAATTTTTCTTTCATTCTGTGGCTTTATTGTAGATGATGGCCTAGCTGCAGAGAAAATAAAATAAAATTAAAAACTATTTTTATTCCATTCAAAGCATTTATTCATTTTTTTACTTAAACCAATCATTTATTTTGTTTATTTTAATTAAAGCAATATTTAATACTTGTATTCTGTATTTTTTATTCATAGCATTTATTCATTTATTTTTAATCAAATTAAAGCTTCTCTTATTTATTTTTTACTTAAACTAAAGCAGTATTTATTTTATTTTTATGTTTTTTTATTTTCTTTCTGAATTAAACCAATATTTATTTTTTTTTTCAAGCATTTATTTATATTATTTTATTTTTTCATTTTTTTATTACTTAAATTTAGCTTATTTTATTTTTTATTACTTTTTTTTAATTAAAACCATATTTATTTTATATTTTTTTTTTTTACTTTTCTATTTAAATAAACTACATTTTTAATATTTATTTTTTGTATGCATATAAAAGCTTTGCAAAGCCGTCGGTCGGCTGAGAATGATGCAACGCTCTCTCATAAAAAAAATACAAAAAGAGGGTGAAAAATTAAAAAAAAATAATAGCGTCATGGTAGTCATGTATAAATACCACGAACATATCCACATCTGATTATGGACGATACAACGATAGTAAATTATTGATGTATTCGGTCTAGGACTTGACTTGAAGTGGCCAAGTAGACTTTTTTTTTTTTTAGCTGAAATTTTGGACATTTTTGTGGTATTTTTTTTAACTACAGGTTTTTAATTTTTGTGCCCCAAAAGGACTAAAAATGGAGAATTCCTGACATTTGTACAGACGAGGACGACGGTTCAAGAACGACAGAACTAAATCATGGCACGGAAATTATTATTGTACGCATTAAAACTTGACTTTAATGGCTTATTTGATTAAAATTTGGGGCATATTTGCATTTTTTTAAGCATTTTTTAGTCAGGTTATTAATATTTGTGCTTTGGAAGGACGAAATATGGACATTTCCTCTCAAAAAAAAAAATGGACGAGGACGGGAATATAAAACCACAGGACTAAATCATGGCGCGGAGATTGTTCTATGTCCTAAAACTTGACTCTATTAACCATGTCGCATCAATTGACTGAAATTTGGGCCATATTTCCATTTTTTTTACAATTTTTCTGTCAGTATGTGTTTCGGAAGGACGAAATATGGACAATTCCTCACAAAAAATGGATGAGGATGGAGATATACAACAACAGGACTAAGACACGGCGCAGAAATGATCACATTATGTTCTAAATCTTGTTACTGGAACTTTCTGGTGATTTTTTTTACTGAAATTTTGCATTTTTTTTTTTATTATTATTTTACATAAGTGATTCTGAAGGGATTAAATAGGGATAATCCCTCACAAAAATGGCCATACTGTGACGATTATGTAATACGTGCCACAAAAGGGGCAAAAATGGCGCCGCTTTTGACGGTTCTTTATGAGGTAACGCGTCTATAAAGGGGTTTTGAAGTAGTCAGACACAGCAGCTG
This sequence comes from Dendrobates tinctorius, assembly GCF_039654945.1. Lineage (NCBI taxonomy): Eukaryota > Metazoa > Chordata > Amphibia > Anura > Dendrobatidae > Dendrobates > Dendrobates tinctorius. The sequence goes on along the minus strand of NW_027361881.1, from coordinate 7,164,038 downwards.
GGGACAGATACAGGCGTAGGTTAACACTTGGCTCTTGTGTGATCGTAATGATGGACAGAGTACCTGTGGTGACATTTTGGGATTTTTTTGGGTCACGCACTGCACGAGCAGACAGGTGTCTGTATGTGAGGCGCTGCCGCCGCCGCTTCCCGCCTCTTTTAAGCCACGCCCACCTCCACTTTCCCTCCCGCGGCCGAGCCCTCGGTGACGTCACGGCCGAGGCCCACCTGACCTGTCATGTCGTGTCACGTGATCCACCTCCAGCACGCCGCCATTTTGAAACGCCTGAGAGGAGAGCGGAGCGGAGGGTAGAGTTGGCGGCGGACTCTTGCTGACCCGGTAGGGTGTGTTAAGCTTTTATTTCTTCGGTTTCCTGTCAGTCTGGGGTTGGAGAGGTGGTGGGTGGTCCGCCCTGAAGTGTCGGCAGTGAGGGGAGGTGGATGGAGCTGGTAACAGGCCGTGGCTGCCTCCTCCTGCTGCTGTGTGTGGCCTGCCCCTTCCCCCTTGTTGTCACGTTGCCTGGACCAAAACAAAAGGCTGCCAGTGCCAGCTTCCCCTCCCTCCCTGCCCGGGTACAGCGACAGTAAACGGCTCTCCGAGGCGGTCACGTGACTGCGGCGGGACTACAAGTCCCAGCATGCCTTGCCCGCCAGTCTCCACTCCCTACAAAAGCTGCAAAGAAGCATTGAATTCCCCCCCTTGCCTCCATCTGCTTTTGGATGGGGGTCAAGACATGCTGGGAGTTGTAGTCCCATCTGTTGCATTTGTAAGGTGCAGAATATGCCGGCGTTTATACAAGTTCTGCCTTTTTAAGTTTACTTATTACGATCTCCGTTTGGTGTCAGTGACCTAAGAAACTGGCATTTAAAGGGTTAGCACTGATCAGAGGGGTCCGACCATAGTGGCTTGGCATAGCCCCCTTTATAAAAGGGCTGTAGGACCGACATGTGCCCCCACCCCGCGTCATACTCTCACCCATAGACAATGAATGGAGTGGGGGTGCGAGGTCTGACTTCCAGTCCTTTTAGATGGGGGGGGGGTTCTCAGTGGTCAAATCCCCCCCCCCTGATCAGGAGAAGGATAGGAGATATATAAGTGCCTTTATAAGTGCTTTATAAGTGCCGTGAGCCAGGAGTCGGGCCGAAATGTTGCCAACACAACTAGTGTCTCACAGATATATGAAACCGTTCTGCAGGCCATGGTAGGTAGCAGGGGAAAATCCGCGGCGAATCCACCCCCTGGACCCATAGGCGTGCTGCGAATCCACCCATGGGTGCCCCTGCAATTCCTCCTCCAGACAGCTATGCGAAGCCCCAGCAAATCCACAGCAAAATATGAATGTATTCTTCCGAGCGTCAGGTCCGCACGCTTCGGATTTGCGGCTTGGTCACACCTGCAGGTTGAGGAAAATAGAAATTTGAACCCTGTCCGGGCGGACCGTGTACCTAATGCTGACGGCACTGTGAGGACCCTATAGACTGTAAGTGGTTTCCATTATGGTCTTCTTATTTTACTGGAAAGATACCGCCGTGTGCACTTTTATTCATCACAGAATAATTCCACCGTGAAACCAGCCATTGGATGACTATCCAAATACTACTTACAGCAGGGGGCTTGTTACAGTCGCGTGTGTTACATTTTTGTATGGAATATGCCCCAAAAGTCAACTTGAAAATTCATCAAAATGTCAGAGATGAGGCTTCATCAATCACCATTTACTCAGTCTGAGGCTGTATGCACACGTTGTGGAATTGCCGCAGGAATTCCACAACTCCCTGCCGTGGGAAATACGCTAGAATTTCGCATTTGTAATTCCCGCGTATTTCCCACGTTTTTAACTAGCGTTTTGCAAGTGATCTGTAGCATCGATTGGAAAACTGACAGGTTGGTCACACTCGTCATACATAGTGTTAGACAAGTGTAACCAACTTTTTACTATTGAGGCCGCCTATGCGGCATCAGTAGTAAAAAGATATCAAATTTAAAAAAAAAATCTTGATATTCTCACCTTCTGGCGTCCCCCGCAGCGTTCCCAGGCCTCAGCGATGCTCCCGCCAAGTCCCGTTCCCAGTGATGCCTAGCGACAATGACCTTTCATGACATAGTGGTCTCACGATACTGCAACTTCATCAAAGGGCATTGTCGAAAGGCATCACAGGGAACGGGACCTGCCGGGAGCATCGCTGAGGCCTGGGGACGCCGGAAGGTGAGAATATCACCATTTTTTATTTTAATTCTATTTTTTACAGGGATATGGTACCCAGAGCCTGGAGGAGAATCTCCTCTCTTCCGGACCGTGGGTACCATCCGCACAATTTCTGCTTACTTTGCGCATGGTGAGCACAGCCACATGCAGACAGTAAGCGGAACAATGCATTCCTATATGTGCGGAATCCCCGCGATTCCGCATAAAGAATGAGAATGCTGCGTATTTTTCCGCAATGCGATTTTGCCACGGAAAAATGCACAGCATGTGTGGAATTCCTTTGAATTCAATGGCTTATTTTATGCATTTTTGCAGCGTTTTAGCTGAAAAACGCAGCAAAAATGCATAAAATCTGTAGGAATTCTGGGCGTGTGCACACATCCTGAGAGATTTTTAGGCTTAAAATCTGGGGCGATATCCACACCAAGAAATCCGGTGACAATCTGCATGTGACGCACTTCGGGGAGGTTCACTGAGGTCAAGGCACCAGAATTATGGGTGATCTGGACCTTGACATATGGGATTCATGGTGCCCGACACAAAGGCGGCATGAACTGGATGCTGGCGGCGTTATTGCAGCATGTTTTACTCTGAAATGCTTGTGTGTGACGGCAGCAGCCACCCAGGGAGCGGCCATATGGTCTAGTCATGTGAGACACTATTCACCAGTGCTCACTCTTGGCAAACCAGAGCTGTCAATCATCAGTGAGGTAGGCGGGGTCATGCAAAACCAATGGGTGGAGTGAAGCACTGAGACCCCCAGGCCACATCCAGGGTGCACCAAGCATTCTAACGTGTATGTTTGATGACATTTCAGTTTTTGGAGAGCAGATGCGGCAATTAGACCACTAAAAATGTGATTTTATTTTGTATTTTTCTAGTAGCAATATCCCTTACAAGGCTATGCGCTTGGTTTGGGCTGACAGATGCCCTTTAATGGGGTTTTCATTGACGGCCTAATGCTCTGATAAGTCAACGGTGGAGTTGGTGAGACACCGACACCCCCTGCCCATCAGCTGTCCTCAGCGGCCGGAAGCGCTCAGTTGAGGAGCTGCACAGCGCCGGCCCCTGTATAGTGGCCGCGGCCGGGTACTGCACATCCTCCCCTTGTACAGGTCCAGTATCTGCACGTACACATTGTAGCAACTACAGGAGCAGGAGGAAACATTTCTGATGTGTTCAGAATATTGTCTAGATTGATACAATGTAACGGTGTTAGGTTACCTAGATGAGAACAACGGCTGTCGCCATTCAGTGACAGCATGAGAACTTGCCATGCACGTTACATCGGTGTCCCCTGGCTGCCATTGTCCTTTCTCTTTTATGTATTTAGCTTCGTGCATCTCTCACAAACCACATCCTGAACACACCGGGACCCACCCACGGGGCTTAGATATCAGCTGGGGCTGAGGTACGGCCATGAGCAGATGAAGAGTATCTGGAGAATGTGATTCATTTATATAGATGCCTGACACTTTCACAGCGAGAGACCGAGCTCCAAAACGCGGGGATGAGCCATGCACAGTTGGACATGGCTAGGGTGAGTTTTCTTCTCAGTGACAGCAAGCAGAGATCCTGAAAAAGAAGTCTATACTATTCATTAATCGAAATATCACCTTACAGTTACCTTATGTCTATGGCCACATTTTCGACGGATTGCTTGGTGTCTCATGCTTCCTGCCCTTGTGGTCATGAAAGGGTTATTCCCAGAATTACTCCAAGCTATCCCCTTTTCATAGGATTGGGGACAACTGGTTGATTTGCTGGGGGTCTGCCATGATCCAGAGGTTGGTACTCTGCCGCCCCATCCTGAATGGAGCAGGGGTGCGCATGCCCGTCCAAAGATCTTTAGTCTGTAAAGTACACCAGCTGTGATTGCCACCTTGGAGGCAGGAATTGGGCAGTGAGCGGGCATTTTTCTACGGATCCTGGGTTCGTACACGATGAATGCCCAGGAAGAGAAGTTCTTCTGCCACTTTATTCTTGGGCCCAGTCCACCATTGATCAAAACCTCACCATCTCACTATTACGTTTTCTCCAGACTGCGGCCTGGCCCCTGACAAAGCTATTAGGGTGGCGACACGCGTTGGGCATTTCTACAGCCCTCTGCATGTGACTTTCTTTAGGCAGGACCACCTTGCCTACTTACACCTTGTGAGGTGGGTTAGATCCGGGGTTTTCCTCCCTTTATCCAGGTGGAAATTAGGTGTCCTTTTAGCTTTCATTGGACTTTTCTTGACTAAAAATATCACTTCATGCTTATTCAGGATTTCCTTGTCTCTAAATGCACTTTATTGTGCCAATATTGTACAGCTTCCTATAGGATTGTGCCGTACAGTACTTGGATGGTTTTTATGTGGGTGTTTTTTCAGTTGTCTGTTGTACCTAATAAAGTATTTGATTATCCACGCCGATCCCTGTGTGCTTGGTCTGTATCTTTTTTCTTTGTACACTTTCATGTTTGTGTTTTGACAGACCTCCAGTATATCCCTCTCTATTTTGTGGCGCCCTCCAGTACTAACTTTTGTTTTCTCCAGACTTGTCATTACTCCAGAACCCCATCACTGAGGCTTTGTGCACACATAGCGGAACTCTCGCGGAAGTTAACGCGAGAATTCCATTCCGCGGGAAAATCACATTTTAAATTTCTGCGATTTTCCCGTGGAAAAACTAGCGATTTGCAAGCGTAATTAGCTTGCAGAATGCTAGCGTTTTCCAAGCGATCTGTAGCCTCGCTTGGAGAACTGATTGACAGGTTGGTCAACTTTTTACTATTGAGGCCTGCTATGCGGCATCAATGGTAAAAGATATAATGTTAAAAATAATTTAAAAAAATGGTGTTATATTCACTTTCCCGGGCCTCAGCGATGCTCCCGTTCCCAGTAATGCCTTGCGAGACCTTTGATGACGTCGCGGTCTCGCGAGGAATAGGGACCGCTACATTATCGCGAGACCGCGATGTCATCAAAGGTCTCGCAAGGCATTACTGGGAACGCGAGCATCGCTGAGGCCCGGGAAGGCTGCGCGGGACGCCGGAAGGTGAATATAACCCGATTTTTTTTTAATTTTATTTTTTACAGGGATATGGTACCCACAGCCCGGAGGACAGTCTCCTCCACCCCCTGGGTACCATCTGCATATGTTCTGCTTACTTTTCGCATGGTGGGCACAGCCATATGCGGGAATTAAGCGGAACAATGCATTCCTATGTGGGCGGGATCGCCGCGATTCCACAAAATAATGAGCATGCTGCGTATTTTTCCGCGATGCGATTCCGCCGCGGGAAAATCCGCAGCATTAGCATTGCAGAATCCCATAGGATTGCATGGGATGCTGTTTTTTTGCGTTCTCGTGGCAAAATCGTGCGTTAAACGCAGCAAACGCAAAAAACCTGCGACGTGTGAACGCAGCCTGAGTGTCACAATTTACTATTTACTACTTTCTCTTGTCTGTGAGAGGCTCTTGTGATGGAGAAAACCGTAGGCTTTATATTTCCTGGCTCAGGTACAGCGAAGGCAAGCGGGGCGGTCAATAGAGCGCACTTCTTGCTTTAGCGACTCTCCTTGGATACTTGTGACATTATTTGTATGTCTAACACACTGGGTTCTGTGCCTCTGGATCTTCATCCTGAACACACCTTCTACCATAGAAAATATGTGACTGTCCCCTACTGAGCTAAACGCTTATGTCAGCGAATTCTAGTCCAATATATGAAATGTAGGCTCAACTTTATACAGAGAACTCCAAATTCCATGTAAAGGCCCACAACTAAAGGTTAAAGGGGTATTCCCATCTCCAACATCCTATCCCCATATGTAGTAGGTATAATATTAGCAAATGCCTCCAATTAGAAAGTTTAGTTTATCTGATAAGCCATGTCACTTACCCCATTTGCAGGACTTTAGGTATCCATGATTACGTCCACTAATATAGTGACAGCTAGCTGCTATTGGTCGTAACCATGGATTCTTAATGTCCTGCAATGCCTGCAGATGAAGAAAGAGATATAACGAATCAGCAAAACGAAACTACATGGTTTTTTGAAAGGATTTGCTAATATTATTACACCTATCACATATTAGGTTAAAATTTCGCAGATTGGAATACTCATTTAAGTAGTGGTGGCTGTAGCCAACACTAGGGGGAGCTCCTTGTATACAGATACATAAGATCCTGTCTGCAGCCACCACTAGGGGGAGCTCCCTGTATACAGTGATACATAAGATCCTGTCTGCAGCCACCACTAGGGGGAGCTCCCTGTATACAGAGATACAGAAGATCCTGTCTGCAGCCACCACTAGGGGGAGCTCCCTGTATACAGAAATACATAAGATCCTGTCTGCAGCCACCACTAGGGGGAGCTCCCTGTATACAGAGATACATGATAAGATCCTGTCTGCAGTCACCACTAGGGTGAGCTCCCTGTATTCAGAGATACATAAGATCCTGTCTGCAGCCACCACTAGGGGGAGGTCCCTGTATACAGAGATACATGATAAGATCCTGTCTGCAGTCACCACTAGGGGGAGCTCCCTGTATACGGAGATACAGAAGATCCTGTCTGCAGCCACCACTAGGGGGAGCTCCCTGTATATAGAGATATAGGATAAGATCCTGTCTGCAGCCACCACTAGGGGGAGCTCCCTGTATACAGAGATACATGATAAGATCCTGTCTGCAGTCACCACTAGGGGGAGCTCCCTGTATACGGAGATACAGAAGATCCTGTCTGCAGTCACCACTAGGGGGAGCTCCCTGTATGCAGAGATACATTATAAGATCCTGTCTGCAGTCACCACTAGGGGGAGCTCCCTGTATACAGTGATACATAAGATCCTGTCTGCAGCCACCACTAGGGGAGCTCCCTGTATACAGAGATACATAAGATCCTGTCTGCAGCCACCACTAGGGGGAGCTCCCTGTATACAGAAATACATAAGATCCTGTCTGCAGCCACCACTAGGGGGAGCTCCCTGTATACAGAAATACATAAGATCCTGTCTGCAGCCACCACTAGGGGGTGCTCCCTGTATACAGTGATACATGATAAGATCCTGTCTGCAGTCACCACTAGGGTGAGCTCCCTGTATACAGAGATACATAAGATCCTGTCTGCAGCCACCACTAGGGGGTGCTCCCTGTATACAGTGATACATGATAAGATCCTGTCTGCAGTCACCACTAGGGTGAGCTCCCTGTATACAGAGATACATAAGATCCTGTCTGCAGCCACCACTAGGGGGAGCTCCCTGTATACAGAGATACATAAGATCCTGTCTGCAGCCACCACTAGGGGGAGCTCCCTGTATACAGAGATACATAAGATCCTGTCTGCAGCCACCACTAGGGGGAGCTCCCTGTATACAGAGATACATAAGATCCTGTCTGCAGCCACCACTAGGGGGAGCTAAAAGATTTGCAAAACTGAATCTGCACTTGGTGGGAAAAATCTGCTTGGAGATCTGCCGCGTGTTCTGTGTTTGCTGGTTCTTCACCATTTGCAATTATGAAGGCAAAATCCGATAATAACACATTTTAGGTTTTACAGCAAAATCGATGGCAGAAATTTTCCAGTGAATTACATTGTGCAGCTTTTTTAATGATGATTTTCCCCTTTTTGTTCTATTGAGGCATAGCCGAGCTGTCGCTGTAGCCTGATACTTGATATCCCGGCTGCGGCAGAATGCATGGAATCTGCAGCCATGTAAGTACGCCGAGGGCTGGAAATAGCCTCCTCCCTCCCACTCCTGCTTTTTTAGTTCCTGCGATTTCTTCGGAAACACAGTGTAGATGCTTTTCAGCAGCTGCTGAGACTTTGAGATTTGACAGATTGTGTAATGTTGCTGCCCATGTGGCTGTGTTGTACCTGCGCTCCTGGCTTCATGACCCCCCCTATCTCAGAGAGGAGATCCTGAGACTTCTTCTGGATATTACTGCCTGAAAATAGTCACTGGGGGTCCCAGCAGTCAGACCCCCAGCAGTCCATCATTTATCCTTATCCCTGCAAAAAAAAAGGTAATAGCCAAGCAGATAAAATGTGCCAAAAAATAGTTCCATCTGAAGAAGGCCTTATTGTCACAAATTACTGTGGATGTGCTTCCTAAGAGGAATCCACAACCATGGCTTCAGAATCTGACAACCTTCTCCTCGGGAGTTCAGCTCCGGGGCCAGAGGGTAAACGACTGAACGCTGCTGGAATTTTTAGTAGGGCACATGATTATATTAGGGGCAGGTAAGTAGATCTTTTCTTGCCTTCGAGCTACTAGTGAAAATGCAGATTTGTGGCCTATCCCAACATCTAGTAGAGCACAACCCCTTTAAGGCTGGATTCACACACAGCGCTTTACAAAAAAAAAAAAAAAACATACTTCAGAAGTTATAGTAAAATCTATCACACACTGACTTTGTGTTATCGCCTTAGGGGTTACTTGGGGACATGGTGGAAGTTTTAGAGTTTTTAGCCATAGGGTTCTCACTAGGACTTAAAAAACCCGATTGAAATGACTTTAGAAAATTCCACTGAGGTCACTGATAAAAAAAAAAAAAAATGCTCCAAAACCAAACATGTTTTTTTCTTAATCATTTACAAACACAGGGAAAAAAAAAAAGCGTGTGTGAGAGATGGGAGTAGCAGTTTGGCAGCAGCCGGAGAGCGCTAGGTTGTTTGCTCAGGAAACGTTTTGCCATCTCTCACAATTGTGGTTGTTGTCCCAGGAGGCACGCAGGTTACAATGGCCGCAGCGTCGGCGTGCGTGTCGCCGGGGAGCGTCGGCGTGCGTGTCGCCGGAGAGCGTCGGTGCAGCCTTTTAAGGAATTAGCATTCCACAGTATGTGATAAGCGGTGGCGACCTGACCTGCGCCCCCTCCCCGGCACCCTCGCATACCACAGGATTGTCAGTGGTTACTGCTGTGGTGATAATACAGCGAGGGAAGAGGGAAGTGATCTCATCCCAGCTCACTTTCTCCTTTCTTATGCACTTCCTTTTTGTACGATCACTTTTACACCCTTCCAGAAACCCTCGCTTTGTTGTCCTGTGCTAGTCCCGGCCTCATGTCATAGTCACCGTACACACCTCATAAGTGCACGGGGTCATTCAAGGCGTCTAATCCATGGTCTTTCCATGAGCAAGTTCGTTCTTGCAGATTTTTTTTTCCCTGCAGCAAGATTTAGGATCCTCGTATTTTTTTTTTTTTTTTCCCCATGCACATTGGATATTAGTTGAATGTGCATGACATACTCACCCTCTTTTTCTGCCTTCTGCTGTATTGTATCGATGGAGATGTGTTTGTCACCTGGGCCATGTAAAAGCAATAGACCGGCCAGAGTTGCCATGATGGATTAATATAGCGATGTCAAGCCAAGTTCACAAGTACACGAAATCCACCCACAATATAATAATACATCCACGGCGTTCCCTGTCTGTAGTCCAACAATCATGGCACCCCCCATCTATTAGCCGGAGCTGAGAGCTGCCCTGGGGGTCCGATCCATCCGTGCGCATCCACCATCTTTTTCCAGTTTTAGGGAGGCTATCTGTATAGAATGGCGCAGGCCGCACACAGGGATCCCGCTGCAGACGCACACCGTGCTTATCTGTGTAGAATGGCACAGCCCCCACCCAGGGATCCCGCTGCAGACGCACACCGGGCTTATCTGTGTAGAATGGCACAGCCCCCACCCAGGGATCCCGCTGCAGACGCACACCGGGCTTATCTGTGTAGAATGGCACAGCCCCCACCCAGGGATCCCGTTGCAGACGCACACCGTGCTTATCTGTGTAGAATGGCGCAGGCCGCACACAGGGATCCCGCTGCAGACGCACACCGTGCTTATCTGTGTAGAATGGCACAGCCCCCACCCAGGGATCCCGCTGCAGACGCACACCGTGCAGTATTTATTTTATTACATGGACAGCATCATGTCCATACACTGACAACATCGAGGTATACGTGGTGAATTCTCCCCTCCACGTCTTGTCGGATCCCTAAACTAGCGCTCCAGACCTTGAGTGTTTGCTCTCCTGCCCCTCAGACATTGCCATGTAGGTGAGGGTCACCTTTGAAAAGTTGTCACCCTTTATACGTTTACTATGCCTTTCGTTGCCATGTGATGCGATGGCCCGCAGCCAAATTCCTTTACCACGTGCTTGAAAGATTTTACTGACAGATTATCCATGACCTGTAGCCGACAATACTCCTTTTTTAACTCTTGTTTCCAGTGTGGTTTGCTCAATCACTTAGGTGGTGAGTAACTTGGTGCATTTATTTATTGCTAGATATTTCACATTGGCCACTGGGCCTTAATTTTTTATTTTTCTTAGAAAGTCAGGCTCCTTACCATCAAAGGATCGATCCCAATGGCTAATAGGCCTCTATATAAAGTAAATAACACAAGATCCATTCACAATAGGTGATGTCACAGCTCACCTCCTCCTCCTGTACAGTGACTGAGAACCTGTAGGTGGTTACAGCTCACCTCCTGTAGAATGACTGATAACACCTCTGTATACAGTAGATTGTGATACAGGGGAAAAAAGTTTCCAAAAAATACATGTAACTTATTGTAATTTATACAATAGCTCTTTATTATTCCTAATTGGTCATTCGGGGCCTACACAAAACTAAACAACTTCCTTTTGTCTTTGCAGATGTGATGGAAGATAAGGAAAGCGGTGGTGGAAATAAAGAAGGTAGACCTCTGCTGTTTCCTGATGCGAAAGTTGGTCTGATGCAAACATCAGTGGTGAAGCAGAAAAGCAACGAGCCCTTGATTAATGTGATCCAGAAACTGACAGCAATGGTGAAAAGCCAAGGATTGAGCAACAGTTCAGAAGGAAATAAACGCTCGTACCCAGATGACGTGGTTGATGTTACTCCGTCCAAGGAGCCTGAACTGGCAAACCCCAGCCCCAAGAAGATCAAGGAGGACAATCCGCGCACCCAGGCCACCAGTAGTCCCGCACCGAACAATAAAAAGGTGATGTTCTACCAGTGCAGTCTCTGCAAATTTATCTCCCCTTCATTTGAGATCCTCACGATCCACGTGAAAAATCACGGACAGCATAACGAAATCATCCTGATGTGCTCCGAGTGCCACTTGACTTTTAAAACCCATGCCGAGCTCGAAACGCACATTAAGACGCACTGTGAAAACGACGTCACCGCTCCCTCGCAAAGTAAAAGCCAGCCCCAAGAGGAGAAACAGGACTCCCCGTGTGCAGACGGCGCCAAGCCGGCGAGAAAGAAATGGTACGCCTACGAAGCTTACGGTCTGTACCGGTGCCTCATCTGCAGATATACCTGCGGTCAACAGCGAATGTTAAAAACGCACGCCTGGAAACACGCGGGGGAGGTTGACTTCTCGTACCCGATTTTTGAAGAAGAGAACGAGTCTGCTGGATTACCAGATTCCACCGTCGCTCACACACCGCAGGGAAGTGAGTCAGTGCTCTCGGAAAATCTTTACGTCAAGCAGCAGGTGCAGCTATCTGGATCTGATGCCGCCGTGCAGGAACATAGCTTGGTGCCCATGGATGTACAGCTCAAAAAGACTGAGGTTTTAAGCCAAACTAATGACCCAACCCCAATGACAGAAGTCGTCGTTGTCGACGGCGCCTTACCCGAAAAAGTGCATGATGGCATCATCCGAGAGAGTCTTCTGTCCTCAGCACAGAAAATTATCAGCTGTAGCCAAAGTACAAATGGCCACATGAATGTAATCGTGGAGCGTTTGCCCGGAGCCGAAGAGTCTTGTCCGCAGAAAACCTTCCTGATCAGTACAGAAGTGGACGTCAAGAAGAAGAAGATGATGCCTCACGAGTCTCAGCTTGCAGGCGCTATGGAAGTGTACCATGCCGATAAAAATGTAGTGGAGAGTGAAGAGATAATCATAGGATTTGAGGGGTCTGATGAGAATTCTCCGCCTGTACGCAGGAGGACAAACTCCGAGTGCTTAAGACTTCACTCTTTGGCGGCAGAAGCGTTGGTCACCATGCCTATCCGAGTGGCCGAATGTCCCAAAACTAGTGTCCGGCTCATCCGTAATTCCAGTACCATTGATCCAGACACTGGTCAAGAAGATGACGATGTCACCTTCGTATCTTGCTCCACGGTGGGGTCTTCAAAAGTTCCAGAAAAAGAGCCTAATGTTCAAAAGAAGGAAAAAGAGAAAATTGAACTGGCCGAAGCTCCCACGAAAATGGGCGGCATCAGCATGTCGTTACTTAAAGTCATCGAGAAGCTGAGAGAGAGGACGGATCAGAACGCCACCGATGACGACATCCTGAAAGAGCTGCAGGACAATGCGCAGAGCGAATGCAACAGCGACCTCGGCTCCAGCACCAACCTGGTGGAATTTATACCCGATTCCGATCGGCCCTACCGATGTCGCCTGTGTCATTACACCAGCGATAACAAAGGCTACATAAAGCAGCACTTGCGTGTCCATCGCCAGAGACAGCCTTACCAGTGCCCCATCTGTGAGCACGTCGCAGAAAACAGCAGCGACCTGGAGAACCACATGATCAACCACTGCAAAACCATTAAGTACGATTGCAAACACTGCAGCGAATCCTTCTACTACAAGGTAGGGTGAAATTGTTTTTTCTATCGATGTTTTTTACAGACAAAAACAGCTGGAAAAGAACGGCTTTCATAGACCCCCCTACAAGTGTCTTGGCTTTGATTGACAGCTCCAGCACCATTGCAGCTGACACTGTCAGTCATTGCAGCCGTTGCTGGGCGAGCATGTCGACATTCAGACTTCCTGGCACCATGTTTGCTAAAAGATGAACACATGCTCTGTCAGCTTTGTTACCACATTGATAACAAAATTGCAAAAAAAATCCCACTGTTTCTGCATACAGAAGTGCTGGAAAACTGCTCCTGTTATAGGGACGGGAATAATGGGGCCACTTGTCTGCGGGTTTCCAACTTTACCTGATCCTCCATGATTTTTTTGTAGAGCCAGTTAAGGACTCATGAACGGGCACATCGTGGCGCTGTGGACACCGTGTCTACCACAAGCGAGGAGACACATGTCTTCACGGAGGAAGTGGAAGAAAAGTCATCGCCTGAAGAAAAGTCATCGCCTGAAGAAAAGTCATCGCCTGAAGAAAAGTCATCGCCTGAAGAAAAGTCATCGCCTGAAGATAAAGAAGGTACGAGTCTTTCTGTACTAATGTCTCCGGTGGGTCATTAAAGGGAATCCGGTCAAGGAGATTACCCACTATAATGGGTGTGATACTGGCGGAGTGCAGAAATGAGTGATGTTGACGCCGTGGTGTGTAATAAAGGCGTCATTAGGAGGCGGATAACGCTCTCCTAATACATTATTGAGAAATGGCCTTCTAGAGAAGTATAGGCTAAAGCCTGAATGGTAAAATAAGGGTTGTTTACTTTTGGGGTCAATTAACTTTTTTTTTTTTAAATACTTAAATACATGTATTTGGAGTTGAAAAATAATTTTTACAATTGCGTTCCATTAAAATTTAGCATCGTTTACAGGTTCTTTTGTTTTCTGGCACATTCAACTTTGTAGGTCTATGGTCATAAATTTGCTGAAAGGTGCAAGAAAAAAAAAAAAAAAAAAAAGAATTACAACCTCTACAATTAAACAAAAAAGACAGAGCTCACTGATGGTATTTAAGTTGGCTCAATCTGCAGCCAGCAGCATTAGTCAGTGCAACATAGAAACTGTAGAAGGCAAATGGTGAAAGTTTTAATGACAGTCGCAAAATATTTACTCTGTCGCCTCATTGGGGGACACAGAACCATGGGGTGTTATGCTGCTGTCCACTAGGAGGCGACACTATGCATAATCTGAAAAAGATTAACTATGGCTCCTCCTCTGCAGTATACACCCCTGGACGGCGTCAGCCTTCTCCAGTTTTTGCTTAGTGTCGCATAGGAGGCACACCTAAAGAATTTTTTTCTCTTTTTCACTGTTTTTTTTCCGGATGACAGATGAAGAAAAGTGGGTCTCCTGTGAGACTCCCGGCATGGCTCCTTCCTCGACCCCCTATTATGGGATGCCCGGTTGAAGTTGAGATGGCTGTTCCCCATGTCACTCCTTCCCCAGTCCTGCAGGTGCTGGTTCGAAGTTGAGACCCCCCTCCTTCCCCAATTCCTTCTGGTCTTGGGTTGAGGTCAAGGCGAGGAGGAAGCCCACTGATGATGACAGCAGCGCCCTCCCTAATCCCCCTCTGGGGGAATTAGGTTGAGATGCCTCAGGTAGGGTCTGTACCACGGCAATCTGCAGCTCACAGTATCCAGGGACCCCAGCCCAGCTGCGGGCTCCTGTCGGGGCCGAGTGCGGGCAGGCATGGCACATACAGACACAGGGCTCCCTGCGCCCCTGTCTCTGCGGCAGCACCAGCTCCATAGCGCCTCAGGGGGACCCATCACAGGGCCCCGCTTCTGATTGTGGCCCCACCGCTATCCTGCCTTTCAATCCAGCGCAGACCCTCCTATCACTGCCAGATAGCTGAACCCTCAGGGACGCTGCAGACCGGCAGGTAGAACGCATGGCTCGTTCAGTTTTCGAAGCGGCAGGGGCCTTCCTGGCTCCCGCATTCGCTTCAGTATGGGCGGCCAAAGCCATTCTGGCTTGGGCCAAAAAATTGCAAGCTGGCCTCCAAGCTTCAAATCCTGAGCTGTCGGACCAAGCGGTTCAAATATCAGTGGTAGCAGATTACATGCTTCATGCAGCCCTGGATTCCGCAAGAGGTGTAGCGGGGATAGCATCAAACGCCATCACGATTCGGCGTATCCTCTGGCTTCGGGAATGGAAAGCGGATGCGGCCTCAAAGAAATCCCTCACGCATCTCCCGTACCTCAGTGGACGGCTTTTCGGTGAAAAGTTGGACACAATGATATCCAATGCCACTGGGGGTAAAAGTACCTCTCTCCCTCAAGTAAAACCTAATCGCACGTTCAAACGGCGTAACCAAACATGATTCCGATCCTTTCGGAATTCTTCGGGCTGGTCCGCCTCGCGTCCAGCACAAAATCGTAACCGCTCTCCACGCAGGGACAACCCATGGGCGGCGCAGAGGCCAGACAGGAACTGGCAGTCAAAAACAGGCCAGGCGAAGCCCAAAGGAGGAAAACCTCAGAATTTCGCCACATCATGACTCACGATCTCCGGAAGACACCCCACCCGTAGGCGGACGACTTCTACTCTTCCAGCAAGTCTGGCTGCCTATTACAGAAGACAGGTGGGTC
This sequence comes from Dendrobates tinctorius, assembly GCF_039654945.1. NCBI lineage: Eukaryota > Metazoa > Chordata > Amphibia > Anura > Dendrobatidae > Dendrobates > Dendrobates tinctorius. The sequence goes on along the minus strand of NW_027361881.1, from coordinate 7,148,608 downwards.
AGGGAAATAGTGTCTTCCGGATACAAGATAGAGTTCACTTCCAGTCCACCGAACCGCTTCTTCCTCTCTGTTCTACCAAAACCGCCAGAAAAGGCTCGTGCTTTCCACCAAGCGGTTTCCTCTCTCCTTCAAGCAGGAGTCGTAGTACCGGTTCCCGCGGCCGAACGTTTCCGAGGGTTCTACTCCAATCTATTTGTAGTCCCCAAGAAAGGAGGCAGCGTCCGGCCCATACTAGACAAAAAACAACTCAACAAGTATGTACGAGTTCGTCATTTTCGCATGGAGTCCCTTCGGTCCATCATTGCGTCCATGGAGCAAGGACAATATCTTGCCTCCATAGACTTACAGGACGCGTACCTGCATATACCGATTGCTCCCGCCCATCAGAGATTTCTCAGGTTCGCAATCGACCAGGACCACTACCAGTTCGTGGCTCTCCTGTTCGGACTCGCCACGGCTCCCAGAAGATTTACCAAGGTCATGGCTGCCACCATGGACGTTCTACACTCCAGAGGCATAGTAGTCGTTCTATACCTGGACGACCTTCTCATCAAGGCTTCCACCTTCAAGGACTGCGAGGTCAGCGTCTCAATCACAATCGACACTGAGTCGCCTTTGCTGGTTAGTCAACTTACAAAAGTCATTGACTACCCCGAGTCAGTCTCTGACCTTCCTGGGGATGCTATTTGACACCTACAGGGGTCTGGTGCTCCTTCCCAGAGACAAGGCACTGGCTCCCCGTCTAGGAGTTCGCATACTCCTCCGCAATCTCCCCCCCCCCCCCGATCTCTCCGGTTTGCCATGAGAGTCCTCGGCAGGATGGCAGCAGCAATGGGGGCGGTACCATTTGCCCAGTTTCACCTCAGGCCTCTTCAACTAGCCATCCTCAAGTCCTGGGACAGGAATCCTTTCTCCCTCGACAGGGAGTTCCAGCTAACATCGGCAACCAGGAGGTCCCTGCACTGGTGGCTCAAGCCAACCTCACTGGCAACGGGAAAATCCTTTCTCTCAGGTCAATGGAAGGTTCTGACCACCGACTTGAGCCTGACAGGTTGAGGTGCGGTGCACCTACATCACAGGGCAAATGGTCACCAGTGGAAGCGAACATGCCCATCAACGTCTTGGAAATTCGGGCCATCTTCCTGGCATTGAGAGCCTTTCGTCACTTACTGGCAGCCTCTCATATCCGAGTACAGTCGGACAATGCCACGGCAGTGGCATATGTGAACCACCAAGGCGGGACCCGCAGTACCCAGGCGATGAGAGAAGTGGCACATATCCTCCATTGGGCGGAAGACACGAGGTCGGTACTCTCTGCGGTCCACATTCCGGGTGTGGACAACTGGGAAGCCGACTTCCTAAGCAGACAAGGAATGGACTCGGGAGAGTGGTCTCTCCATCCTGAAATCTTTCAACAGATCTGCCATCGCTGGGGGACCCCGGACGTGGACCTAATCTCATCCCATCTCAATGCCAAGGTCTCCAACTTCATGGCCAGGACACGCGATCCGCGGTCGCTCGGAGCGGATGCCCTTGTTCAGGACTGGACCCAGTTCCATCTTCTGTACATCTTTCCACCTCTCCCCCCTGATATCCAGAGTCGTGAGGAAGATCAAACACGAGGGAGTTCCATCCATCCTGATCGCGCCTGACTGGCCCAGACGTACATGGTACGCCGACGTTGTACAACTTAAAGCAGACGTCCCCTGGCGTCTCCCTGACCGTCCCGATCTTCTGTCACAAGGCCCGTTCTACCACCAGAACTCGGGCTCTCAATTTGACGGCGTGGCCCTTGAGACCTGTGTTCTAACCCAGGCAGGACTCTCAACGAACGTCATTAGCTGATCAGGGCACGAAAGCCAGCCTCCGCCAAGATTTATTACCGTACCTGGAGAGCTTTCTTCACCTGGTGCGAATCTCACGGCCAGCATCCACTCCCTTACTCCCTCCCAAAAGTCCTTGGCTTTCTCCAATCGGGCCTGGACGCCAGGCTATCCCTGGGCTCGCTTAAGAGCCTGGTGTCAGCACTCTCAGTGCTTTTTCAGAGGCGCATCACTAACAAGCCACAAGTAAGGACCTTTCTCCAGGGGGTTTCCCGATTGGTTCTCCCCTACAGACGTCCACTGTAAACGTGAGACCTCAACAGCATTGCAGGCACCACCTTTCAAACCCCTTAAGGAAGTCCCACTCCGCATTCTATCACAGAAGGTGGTTTTTCTGGTAGCAATCACCTCGCTTCGCAGGGTGTCTGAATTGTCAGCACTCTCCTGCAGACGGCCCTTCCTAGCCTTTCACCAGGACAAGGTGGTTCTCCGTACAGTCCCATCCTTCCTTCCGAAGGTTGTGTCCAACTTCCACCTCAATGAGGAAATTTCACTGCCATCCCTTTGCCCGGTTCATAGAGCGGAGAAGGCTCTGCATACGCTTGACCTCGTCAGGGCATTGCGTATATTCATGTCTAGGACTGCACCCTTCCGGAAGTATGATTCCCTTTTCCTTCTTCCGGAAGGCGTTCGCAAGGGTCTGCTGACTTCCAAAGCTACCCTTGCCAGGTGACTCAAGTCCACCATACAAGAGGCTTACCGCCTTAACAATTCTCTTCCGGCCGGTATCACGGCACACTACGCGGGCGGTAGGGGCCTCCTGGGCCATTCGGCACCAGGCTTCGGTACAGCAGGTGTGTAAGGCGGCCACTTGGACTACCTTACACACGTTTACGAAACACTACAGTGTTCATACCCAGTCCTCAGCGGATGCGAGCCTGGGTAGACAGGTTCTGCAGGCGGCAGTGCCCCAAGTTTAGGGACCTGTCTGCACAATATTCGTCCATTGCTTCCCACCCAGGGACTGCTTTAGGACGTCCCATGGTTCTGTGTCCCCCAATGAGGCGACAGAGTAAAGGAGATTTTTGTGTACTCACCGTAAAATCTCTTAACCTCTAATTGGGGGACACAGCTCCCAGCCTGTTGCCCTTATGGGCCGTTGTTACGGTTGAGTTCTCATATTGTTCTTTGAGCTCGTACATGATGGCCTTATTACAGGCATGGGGTTATGTTATTTCTGTTAACTTCCTCCTAATGCTTTTGTACAAAATTGGAGAAGGCTGACGCCGTCCAGGGGTGTATACTGCAGAGGAGGAGCCATAGTTAAGCTTTTTCAGATTATGCATAGTGTCGCCTCCTAGTGGACAGCAGCATAACACCCCATGGTTCTGTGTCCCCCAATTAGATGCTAAGAGAGAGATTTTACGGTGAGTACACAAATCTCCTTTTTTGCCACAAATACATGCATTTAATAGAAAGATGATTTTAAAAGTGTGTGTATATATATATGTGTGTGTGTGTGTATATATATATATGTGTGTGTGTATGTGTGTGTGTGTGTATATATATATATATATATATATATATATATATATATATATATATATATATATATATATATATAAAATATTAGCATTTTGTTTTTCTTAAATGCATGTATTTGAGGCCCAAAAAAATGTTTACGGCAATTGATTTTTTTCTTGAATGGATGCAAAGCAAGATGCCTTTGTTTGTGGGACTTAAGCAGCTGGGAAAAGAGGCGACTGGCAGCTGCCTACTCTGCCGTCTCTATTAAAAAAATCACATGCACATTCAACTAAGTGGAGCATGCATATGCAAGGGGGAGTTGTCTGCGGTCTAAGGTGCGACCCTACAGTGTGACTGGGGTGCAATGTCGGCCACAGTAATCGATAATACGTCACACACAGCAGCTACTTTTCTCTCTGTGCCGCTCCTACGACTAATCTAAGAATAGGTCGCCATAACTCACTTGTGCGTTTTTCCCTCCTCTGTTTCCAGATACATTAAAACATTCCTAGATGTTTCTAGTGTAATAAACCTTTTCCATTAGCATCGCCGCAAACTACCGACTTGTTTATCTCCCTCATAAAAGCCGGCCGGGGAAGTATTATTTCTTTGTAATAATTGTTTTCCACCTAAACTCTTTCCACTGTGAGAACGCGGGCTTGCTTCTTTCCGCGACGTCGAATTATCATTGTGTTATTTTATTTTTACGACTTTCTTTTTTATTTATATATATATAATTTTTTTTTTTTATCCAAGAGCCCAAATCGAGCATCGCCAAGTTGTATCAATGTGACTTGTGCAGCTACACCAGCTCTACGTACGTCGGCGTGCGAAACCACAGGAAAATTCACAGCTCTGATAAACCGTACAGGTAGGTGGATTTACGTCGCCGCGACGCGCAATTTGCGGCTTCTTCCTCTTTGACAAATTTGCCCTCGTCTCTCTGGGAAACCCCAATGAGACAGAAGGTGATGAGTTATCACACGGCTAAGCTGGAGTTCTATGTAAATGCATTTTTCCCTTGTCGCCCATTCCTGCCATCATATCCATGTTTTATCCTAGAACGACTTGACTATTACTTTACGTAGTTATGTAGTCGTCGACTTTTTAAGAAGGATAAAATCCCAACGTGACGCTATGTGTTAATCAAAGGAATTGCAGGAACAGCTACACTGAATAAACAACAAGAGAATTGCCAGCGACTTCCTGCAGCCTCCAAAATCCTATAAGGTTCTGTTCACACTCCTGGTCGATTTGGGAGTCTTTCTGGCGTTGTCTGTCTTTTTCGGTGGACACAAAAGTGTAGTGTATCATGCTAATGTGTCCGCCTACGAAAGACGAACACCGCCGAAACGGAAGCCAAGCGGGGTCCGAGGTAACGTCGGCCCCCCCGTTGGTACCGAATACTCCTGGCTGAATTCATATGCAGCAAGTACACATTTTATCTTTTACGATGTTTGTTTGTTTTTTCTTCCCCTCCCTTCAGGTGCTCACTCTGTGGCTACGTCTGCAGTCACCCTCCATCTTTAAAATCCCATATGTGGAAGCACGCCAGCGACCAGAACTACAATTACGAGCAAGTGAATAAGGCAATCAATGAGGCGATGTCTCAGAGCAGTCGGTAGGTTCAGGAAATGTATATACTCTTCCTTCTTGTCCACCCACTATAGATGTTTGTCGCATGCGGAATAAGAATTTATTGTGGAGAAATTACTTTCATCTTGTATCCAATAATAATAATAAATTAATCTTCTCTTAATGCTTCAAACAATAAATAAAGGTCTAGTTAGAATACTCCTACTTATCCAAAAGATGGTCTAACGCATTCATGTGGCCATCGGCTGAGCCGATTCAGCCCGACCACCCCATCCATGCACACACGATGACTTCTGAATGGGGGTAGAGAAATCAAGTGCTGGATTTGGGTTTGCAATTGTTGGACTTCTCCATGCTCCTTTCTAACATCACTTAGCCAGTGATGTTCTTGGCTTGACCTTGTTAGTTCACGGTGCCCATATTCACCCGTTTACCATCTACTGTAATTTCAGGGTACAGCCTGAGCCATCGAAGGACATATCACCACTAAACGAAGGGACAATGGACAGCGATTGCATCATTACCGGTTCTCATCCAGCGCCCGAAGTATCCTACCCCGAAAACCCAAAGGTGAACAGTCCGCAACCTAACCCGTGCAACTCTGAAAAACAGCAAAATCAACTCCGACCCACGACAGAACTGTGTGTCCTGCTCTTCTGCTGCTGCATATGTGGCTTCGAGTCTACGAGCAAAGAACTTCTTATGGAGCACATGAAAGCACACGAGGGCGATATCATCAACATTATCCTGAATAAATCCGATGGCTCGTCCTGAATGGGGGCGCACCGCATCCTCTAAACAAGACACTGGTTTCCTTCCGGAGTCTATCAACTATTTTTATTTTCATAAAAGGCTACGTCCTATAGATTAGAAGGTACCATGGGTCACCTGGAGTATATTAGCAATTTATTTCATCAGATACTATATATTTTTTTTTTTTTTTCTTGTAGAACGTATTATTTTTTTGGGGGGATGATGGAGACATTTCTGGGTTCTACTTATGTTACATCAATTTCCTTCCAAGATAAACGGAATAGGATTTTGATGGGAAATCCCTGCAACCATTAGGATCTGCTGCCTCGAAGTCAATTTAACTTTTTTTTTTTTTCTATATTTCAGAACAAATGCAGAAAATGAATTTAAAAAAACAAAACGATAGACGTGGAAACGGCCGTGTTTCTTTTTCCAGTTCTGAGTTTCTTAGATGTATGCATGTATAGTATTTAATTAGGATTAAGCCTCCTCTTGGATGAAAGGTCTTCGGAGGAGCAATGATTTTTGATGTGGGGGGGTGTGCACGTTACAAGGTTGAACGTATTAAAGATGTAGAATAAAAGGGAAAATCTTGCGACAAAGGATCATCGGGCGAGACGGAAATCAGAAAATCGCAGCAGGAGTCGGTGAGCAGATTTCCAAAACTATAAAAGCGACTAAACCTCTTTGCTACTAACTGAGCGTGAGCTTTCCATTACGGGATGTCTCTGGCTCATTGATTTGTGAGGACAAATAAGCGTCGCAGGAGATTTCCAGTGATGGGAGGCTACAGTGAGGACTGAGCTCACTCTGGATTTCTCCATGTGAATGGCCGTGTGCCCCTTTGCTAACAGTAGAACTGATGTGAACAATGAAACCAATTTTGCAATAGTTCCTAATTAATATTTTCTAAAAAACAAAACAAAACACCTGTATGACGTTTTCCAGGTTTCTTTTCGATTGGTGCCCTACTTGCTGACTTACATTGGGAAGTCCTGAAGTAGAGGAACGATGGAAGGAAATGCCACTGCAGCATCAGATGTATCGGTCTGTACCATAGATATTTTTTTGCATGATTTTACATTAGGACAAAATATAAAACAAAGTTGCAAGCGACCTTTAAACAGCTGTCTGCTCAATGCTTGTTATTTAGTCTGGTGCCCACAATGAGATTTTTCTATCGTTTTTTCCTCTAATTACATTTTTTTTTTTCTTTTCGGCTACTAGCTGGATCGTGTGCGATCAGTGAGTGCAATGTATATTTACTTTCCACGGTCAATTATATGTTGTGCATCACAAAAAAATCAAGCAAAACGAAAACGTGCGTAAGTGGAGCTTATTTGCCACTTTTGGTAAAAGCCAATGCTGGTCAGGCGGCAAATAAAGGAGAAGAGCGCTGCTTTAATGCTCTAGCAGCCATCGGTATAAGTCCTATATTTAGTTTATTATCAGAGGGATCCATTATGTATTGTTTCCTCATTGCGCCCTTCTCTAGTTTCTGAAATGTCTTATGTAGAGAAGCAAGAAAAAACCCCAAAATTAAGCCAGGATCATGTTTAAGAAGTGGGGTGTGAGCAAATGAGTCAGGCTGCTGCCCGGTATTAATTTTTTACGTTTGGAAAGTTTTAGTAATTTTTCTTACTCTTATCATGGCTTCTATAAATTGGGAGGGTTTAGGCTCCTTCCTTTTCAACTTGACCCCATGGCTTAAAAAATAAATAAAATAAATTGCATTTACTATCCTCTTCGGTCCCACCGGTCTCTTCTCCTTTTCTTCCTTCGACTGGCTGCAGCGTTCATGTGCCCGCCACACAGCACGGAGATGAGACCGGCGGGTTTGATGCCCATCAATTGGAGAGTACATGCTATTTTTTTTATTATTTTCACGCACTGGGGATTTGTCAAGTTAAAAAAAAGAGGAAAACTGTTTAAAAAAAAAAAATACCTTTTGCTTTGGGAGTTGTCGGCAGCCAAATGCGTGCTGGGGGTTCCCTGTATTTAGTAATATCTGTAGTAAACTGAGGGTATTTCTATAGACTGCCCAGAAGTTTCAAAGAGGAGACGTGTCGCCAATCAGTGAGCTCTTAACATAGATCTATATACACGTGCGAGCGTCTCGCCAAGACTGTACAGTTGACGTCTGACGAGACGCGTTTTTGTTTTTTTTCTTTAATCTATATATTATTTAGCTTAAAATTAACGCATCCAGAGTTTTTCTCCCGTACCCTGAATGCCAAATGCATCTGAATCCGGTGATAGGAAAGAGGAAAGGCAATGGTTGTGTGTTCTTAAAGGGGTTTTCAACACCTTAATTGGTTATGACTGTCAGAAATTAGAGAAGTTTTGGAATAATGTTGTTAAAAAAAAACAAACTGCCATTAACCCCCGGATCTGACGCCATATTGCTCCTGGCAATAAGCCGTCACTTGCCAGTCTCATAGCCTGAGAACTGGCTGCGGATACCAGGGTCACTATCGCAAAATGGATAGAAGGGGTTGTCCGGGACTGAAATATTGATGTCCTTTTCCTAAAATATCATGTAGGATGGGGGTCCAAGAGTCGGCGGCGATCAGGTGATGGTCGCCACAGCGCCGTACACTGTTGCAGTACCAAGAACAGCCAGCGTATGGAGCCGTTTCCTCCGGCTCTGCACATTTTCGGCAGCCACGTACCACTATCAGCTGCGCGATGGGGGTGTTGTTATTTTTCGGAGCCCCTCCAACCTGAGGATAGGTCATCACTATCTTAGTACTGATTTGTAAATTTACTTGCCGATTGCAGTCGGGGGGATTCTTTTATTATGTTGACGGACGCTGTGTAATTCGTCGTAATTTCTAGAACATTTATTTCTTTTTTGTATAGTCATTTTAAGATATCTATTTTTTTAGAGTTGCGCCAGGCGGGTTTTTTTTTTTTTCTTACGTATTTATTATGAAGTATTTATGTCATTTCACAAGGTCGCCATCGGTGGAGAATCCTGATGCGTTTTCACATTTTGGTGCTATTTCCAAGGTAATTCATTGTGATGTATTATTGGTTAGGATTTAGGGATGTGTACAAAAAAAAAAATATATAAATATGATTTTTAATATTCCGCTCTGTCTGATAAATCTCTATGGTGGGCTTCGTATTGGCTGGTTGTGAACGAACCCTTTTAAGAAGCAATCAGCCGATCGTGATGTCCCTTGTCTGTGGAGCACCAAGGGGCGTCAGTAAAACCATAGGGGGTCCCAACTTACTTAAATGGCATTTTTATTAAGTTTTTCCAGAAGTTTGGACTACATGGCAGCCTCGCTGGTAAAGTTTTGCTATTGACCCACCATGGGAGATGATGACACATGCTCGGGGGGGTTGCAGCCCCCTATACGCGTGTCTCGGCTCCATCATTACCGTTTTGCACACTTCTGACTTTACATTTACTCTTAATAATAGGGTTTCATAACTGACCTGTGATATAACCACATTTTTTTTTATACTATGTATTATAGAGTATAAGGATTAGTATTTGAGTGTTTATTTCTTTGTTTTTGTTTCTTTTTTCGCCCCTTGTAATACGACGCACGTCCTATAAATCTGCGCTAGATATTGTGTGTATGGTGGGAGAAGGGGATCTGTAATCGGGGAGCAGGAGAGTCCCGTGCAGAGATTATCCGGGGCGATCGGTCGGGTCTCTGCTGTCATTTTCCAGTCTGCCTTAGGAAAGCGACGGCGGTGTTCCGGTTGCATTCGGGTTTAGGACAGACGCACAGATATTTGGGTAAAGGTGCTGTCAGATGGTCGTATATATCTGACCACAGTGCAGAGACTGGATGACCCCAAGTGTGACTGCTTGATATATTGCTATGCAGCTGTCCCTATCGGGTCAGGAGACCCGCCGGCCAGTCCGATATATTGGGCCATCTAACTAGCATGTTTTCTGCTGCCATTATTACCATACTCGAGCGTCCTCTTGCTCCAGTAAAATGTCGGACATTTCTGCTTTTCTCACTTAAGGCGGAGGCCTCACAAACACGGAATATGTCAGGCGGTGGCCGTGCGTCCCGGCAAATCGCATCTTAGATTCCCTTTCACCTTCTGCATTAACGCCAAGAGAAATCAACACTTTTTTTCATGTGCTTACAGCTTGTTGCCTATGAGACCGACCACCGTCGATGACTATCTTGTATGCGCTGCGCTGAAGCTGACCGGAATTACGTAACGGTGCGCTCCAGTGATGCTGGAGATACAGAGCAGTGCTTACAAGCTGGGTAGAAAAGATCTTGCTAGAACTGGGCATTTTATGCCGTCTAGCAGCGGTGGCCGGTCTCCAAGGTGACGGAAACAAAAGTGTTAATATCTCAAGAGCGGATGAAAATTTTAATAAGCCCCAAATTGCAAAATGGCCTGTATTTACAAGCTCTATCCGACAGCATCCATCAATGAAGGTGGGATACAAGGAGGGTCTTCAGTCTGGGTGGGATACAATGAGTGTCTTTTGTGTGTGTGAGGATATGACTTAATGCTTCGTTGAATTGGATGAGTCCGCGGTTGTAATGATCTGCAGAGCAGCAGTGGCGCCAGTCACTATTCTGTTCCCTACGTGCCGGGGTAGTAAGACACTTCCCCTTGCATCGCCCGGCTGATGGCTGACAACCTCTCTTCTGATTCGCGGTTGTCCCCTCCATAGATGCTTACTTCTGCTTGTTATGTGTGTTTCCTGCAGGTGGCGCCGTCTTCAGAAGATTCTATAGCACTTGCATAGCGCTCATGGGTCTCCCCCCTCTCTAGATTGTAGGCTGTGATGTGGCCAAGAATTGCTTTTTATGCTCCGTCCATAAAATGCAATTATAAGGGGGATATCCATGAAATGAAAAACAAAACCTCTTTCAAAAACAGTGCCACGACCATTCACAGGTCAAGTCCGGTATTGCAGCTTGGATACAGTGACGTGAATGGGGCTGAGCCGCAATACCACCCACTACCTGTGAACAGGGGAGGTGCTATTTTTGGGGAACAAAACCTTATCAGATATAGTCTATGATTGATAATCTAACTTGTGCAACTACTGCCAGGGGGGTTACCAACCCTCTCATCGGCTGCTTATCTCCCATCTCAGCTAAAATATTTCCATTCTTGGGGCGTTGCTGCTGGGACTTGTTGTACGTCAGACAGGCATCATAAGTCGGCCTTGGAATTGGGGTTTGTTTTTGTATCCGCACAATAATTGGTGCTCCGCTGATTCTCGCTCCTTTCGCCTTCGCAGTCCGGTGACTTTAGCAGCAGGTTCATGTAACACTAAAATGCATTGCGTTGTTTTATTCTTTTCCCCTTTTTGCTAAGCCAAAGTCCTCCGCTCCCGTAAACTGACATTAGGCCGCGTATCGGCCTCCTTTATTTTTTTGATACATTGTATCTGGAAATGTTGGCGCTCTGCTTTGCCTTAAGACACCAGACCGTCTGTCTGCCTGCGGCCGAGTCTGTGCAGGGCAAGGAGGGTAGAAACCTTTAATATTTCAACCACAACGGAAGATACTGTAAAATGTTAGAATAATTTATATTTTGCTTTACAAAGAAGTTTGTCACATATGGACTTTCATATTGTATTTTGGTAATAAACACATTTTAATTAAAGTCTTGGTGTGTTTGTGATTCCAGACGTTGAATGGTGAAAAAACATATATTCTAGGGTAAAGGCGGCTGCAAAATCCAAAGACGTGCCACAAGATCCAACATAAGGTGCGTGCGTCACTTACGGATCTCATTCTTCTCTGCACCTTAAATATTTTTTACACTTTAACTTTTCTCCCAGACAGAAGACCCCCCCCCCCGTTTAAAATAGCGTTTTTATTTGAGGGACAGTTATTCTTTCCACATAATGGAGGTAAAAAAATCTCTAATTTGGTAGCATAGTGAATGAAAAAAACCTAAAAACAATAACATTGTTCTCTCTGCAGTGAAAATTACTTAGTTCTCCTGGTCAATGCAGTTTTGGAGATGCCAAAACCTAACAGTGTGTGTAAAATAAATGTCTACAGTCCCAAAAAAAATATCAGTGGCAAATCAAGTTGCAGGCTGATCCAACTTCAGAGGAAATTCCCCAAGACAAGGACATGATGCTCAGTTGTGTGCGTGGCCTCCACGTGCCTGGACATGCTCCTGATGAGCCGGCGGGTGGTCTCCTGAGGGATAACAATAACATTCTTTATTTTTATATAGCGCTAACATATTCCGCAGCGCTTTACAGTTAGTTTACAGTTAGGATCTCCTCCCAGACCTGGATTACAGCATCAGTTGACCCCTGAATAGTTTGTGGTGCCGAATGGAACGAGACATGATGTCCCAGATGTGCTCGTTTGGATTCAGGCCTGGGGACCGGGCGGGCCAGTCCATAGCGTCAATGCATTCATCTTGCAGGAACTGCTGACACTTCATCCACATGAGGTCTGGCATTGTCATGCATCAGAAGGAACCCAGGTCCCACTGCACCTGGATTTGGTCTCTCAATGGGTCTGAGGATCTCATCCTGGTACATAACAGCAGTAATGGTACCTCTGGCGAGCACAAGGTGGGCTGTGCGTCCCTCCAAAGAAATGCCACCCCACACCATTACTGACCCACTGCCAGACTCGTCATGCTGGGGGATGTCTCAGGCAGCAGAACGTTCTCCACGTCATCTCCAGACTCTGTCACGTGCTCAGTGTGAACCTGCTCTCCTCCATGAAGAGCACAGGAAGTCTTTCACAACCGCTGGAGAGAAGACCAGAAGAAGAAGAGGGAAAGCATTATTCCTCAGTGATTAACTTTACTATTCTTCCGGTCCTCTCTGCAGCGCTTTTGAAAGGCTTCCGGCGTCAGGGAACACAGAATTGGCAGCGACCAACTTCTGGTACATAGAAAGCCATGGTGTATGCCGGCGCATGAGAAATCCTACTTGTCGGGTAAAGCATACTGCGCACGCGCGAAAACTCTGCGATCTGTGATATTCACAGCAAAGAATGTGTAGAGGAAGGGGGGAGAAACGCACAATAAGAAATGCCCACCGGATCGACCATATTAACATACAGCGCGGGCGGAATAAAAATATGGGTGATAAGTGGGGAGTCAGGGTATGGGAAGTGGCTGCGTAATGCAGAAGTGACACTAAATGTTTCGCTGGTAACCTAAGCGCTGACCGGTTCCCTTTAACACAAAACTCCTTTCTCATTGAATCCACTATAGGACAGGAGCGTGGGTAACGGGAGGGGGATGGAGGTGAGCCTGTGCCACAGATAACGCGGCCTGGGAAGACACAAAAAAAATCCGCTATAGAGAAGCATGACACTACAGAGAGTATGTAAAGCAACTACGCAAAAGGTGCGAAATATTGGAGAAAGGAAAAGGTGGTCGACCCCCCCCCCCAGAGCAAGTCATGGGCAGGGGAACATCGGAGGTCTTGGACTCATCTCTCTGACATCGGAGGGGGGCGGGGGCACAGCTATTCTGCCAGAACACGGATGGTGGAGAGGCGACAAATGATGAATTGGCATCCAGAGAGGCCACTACTGTGGAGAAGACGGAGGAAACCCACCACACCTAGAAGAAAACAAAGGCGTGTAAGAAAAAGCCACGGCCGCCCCTCCCAGTAGTCACACCCTGATCTAATGCCCCTCAGCAACAAGGTACACAGTGACCATGAGGTTATTACTTTACATTCTGACCAGCCGGTAGGACGCCCACTGCCACGCCACAGGGACCAAAAGAGAGGGGCGGCAACGTGGGCAAACCTTGGTTAGGCCAGCACAAGCAGACCCCCCCCTCCAGCATGCCCATGCAGCCCCATGCAAGCAACATCACCCCCTTTTCCCTGGCCAGACCCCCCTCACCCAGCATGCACATGCAGCCCCATGCAAGCAACATCACCCCCTTCTCCCCGGCCAGACCCCCCCTCCAG